>NC_083102.1:66038190-66670825 GCF_949774975.1 Lagenorhynchus albirostris
CATGTATGGGTGTACATGTGTTCTGTTGTTATTGTTTAATTTCAGCTGGATAGACAATCTTCTAAAAATATTCTATTACAATGGTAGATCTGATTTGTCTCAATTAACTTTGGCACAATTATGTGAGTTTTTCTTGGTACCTTTTCCTTTCCCTCTCCATGAGCATTATCAAATAAAAACCCTTTCTTTGAAGAAAAACCTTTACTTAGCCAAACAGTGTTCTGCTCCCCCATCAACTAGGTTCTCTGGCATTGTGCAGATATTCGTCACAGGTCTGCAAAGTTAATATTTTGGAAATCCTTTTAGAAGAAATAGAAGAAATGGAAGTATCATCCTTGCTTTCACTAAGGTCATGATCTACTTGAGGTGACAACATTGATACAGAAGAGACAACTAACTCCCTGCATATGTGTAATAATTCTACTTGTAGAGTAATTATGTTCACTAATACGCTTCTTTGTCATCATTCTGGGGAATATGTCTCTGCACCCTCAGATGTGGACTGTGGGTAGAAATACTTCTCAGATCTCACATTCTTGTTACACTTATATAAATGTATTCACATGTTTATTCAGAAAAATATTTACTGAACCTCACTAGGGCTTGTCCCAGGAGGACCTTTCTGCCATATCACATGTTATGTTTTTTTATAACAGCAGCAACCTGCACCTCTCCCAGTGTCTGGGTTGGGTTTCCCACCTGTAAGTTACAGCACTTGCCTCTAACACTTGATGGTAAATTCCACTTGTGTTATCTGTCTCCTTCACCAGACTTTAAAGTCATTAAGGGGAGTTTCTATGCCTTTATGATCATTGTATTCCCAGTGCCTAGCACAGGGCCCGGGATGTAGTAAGCTTCCAGAAACGCCTGATACATTATACTAGGTGATGCCTTCGTCTTTCTAAAAGTAGGTTCTGGATCAGGCACTAGATAGAGTTAAGGCCAGCATTCATCTCAGCTGCATCTAAAGAGAGTAAAAAGTTCAAAATGATGGAATCTGGCTGCATAAACCATATTTATGTCTTTGCATTCTAAGTTCACTTTACCGGTTTAAAGTTAATTCCTTGATTTTAAGCTGTCTTTTACTTTCTGGCTTTATACTCCTGCATATGTATGCCCCTGTGTGCTTCAATAACTTAAAGTGAGAGTGACACAAAACTCTTGTCTTTATGCACTTGAAAGAAATGGTACTTTTCTTCCTTTCCTAAATTATAGTTGAGCTTTTCAAAGCTTTCACTAGAAATCTCCCTTTTTGCTTATTTGTTATTTTGGTCTTGCCAATGACTCGAGATGAAAAGCACACCTATTTTTTGTGTGACTGTGTCTGAGAAACCTGTAAACAGCCTTCAGGCTAGCAAGTGAATCAATGTTTTATTTTCAGTTTATACCCTTATATTAATTTTGATGGTCTTCTCACAAATCGTTAAGTGATAAATAAAGAGAAAATATTGGGGATATTTGGAATAATCTCTGCTTTAAAGTTTGGAAATGCTGATCTCCTTGGGCCAGGAAAAAAAAAAATCACTTCACTCAGACATTTTGCCACTGTTGTTAAGAACTCCGCCCCCCTTCTTTTTAATCCCAGAGGTGCCAAGGAGACAAGCTTTTTAGGACAAAAAGAAAAACTGACTTGTTTTCTCTGGGTTTTGGCTGTGACTTTAGCCATTGCTTTGTTTTATTGTAATCGGATACATTGGCATGAAAGTTGAAGTAGATTCCAAGGAGTATATGCTGGGCTTTTTATTGGCATATCAAACAAGGAATCATTCAGGCCATACGTTAGAAAGCAGCCAAGTAATTAATAATAACACACATGGAAGAAAATGAATGTTTTGGTTGAGAAGGAGAATGAGAAGTCAGACAAAGGCCTGGGCTTCATGTCCTTGCCCTCAGCAGCAGCAAAAATAATGTTATGAATAGCATTTAACTTGAATTTGCAGCAAACTGCTGCTTTGATCATAAACAATTGCCAGATGGTATACATTATCTTTCTTTTTTCTTCTTTCACAAAAGCGGCATTAATTGCAGAGCAGCCCAGGGCTCCACTCAGCTCATCAGTGTGATAACACTTCATGACCCTGATTAGCCGTCAGTCTACTCAATTAAAAAGATCATTTAGACATTCACCCAATCATTTGCCTATCGAGCCACCTGGGCCTCAACCAGGGGCTCCATTTTTAACATTCTCCTGCCCTCTCTCATCTTGCCTGGCTTTTTTACATATCTCCAAAAGACGTAATTGAATTAAATAAAGCGTCTCAGGGGCAGCTGCAACATCTGCTGTTTGTGGTATGTCAAGCCTTCAGCATTAAAAACAGTTACATATGCTCCAAATTAGCAGGTCGCCAAGATGAAACAGTCGATGATAGTGTTTTTGTGCCAGCCTGAGAAGCAGCTCACAGCTGTGTGCAATTTACAATTAAAGGCTTTATCAGAGCTCAATTGTACTAGTGAATCAAGTGGTGAGAGGTCAGTTAGTGAATTAGACCAATTAGAGCTTGTACAGTTAAATTATCTGTCTTATTACCTACTGATAAACAGCCTTGTCATATCTCTACTGGAAGGATGGAGTGGAATGAGTTTTATGAAGTGATAATACATGTTCACTATAGTGGAACTTCGTGGTTTGTGAATTTAAAATCTATAGCAACCAAATGGCTTCATAAAACCTTTAAAACAGCAATAAAGCAGGAAACTTGGAATTGGTTAAAACACTTCAGATTAAGTTGGTTATATCTACTTGTGAATTCATGTCCAAGGACAAGGTGTTTAAAAAGCATTTTACAGAAGAATGATATATGAATCCCCAAACTTTATTATTGAATATCTTTTTTTTTTTTTAATTTTAAGAATTAACTTCTGTGAGAAAGCAAAACTGTGGCTGGAAATTTTAATGACCAAGCATTTCAAAACAGTCCATGAAAAGCAGATAGTTTCATGGATGTAATAATTTATTTCTTTTGGAAACACAAATTCATCAGTCATCCTCATAATCAGAAAAAGTATGCATAGTTCGGAAGTTGCAAGCCTTATAAATAAAACAAGCCACACCCATTTTTATGTATCTGTATAGTAAGTTGGGAATCAATGACTAAAAGACTGTGTTTAAATGTTCTATGGTAAAGTCATTGGTAAATTATTTGTATTATGACTTTTCACTTAAACAGTCTCATGGCAAATGGTGGGATGTTTTTGTTAATACAAGTATCATTGACAAGTGAGATCACTTATATCAATCAGACTAAAAAAGCTAGACCCAGAATACTTCTTGAATAAATGGTCAGAAAGTAGTCTGGAGAATACATCTTACATAGCACATATCTATGTCTCTTAGCATACTTTTTCCTAGAATAAAGATTTAAATTTTTAATATTGGAAAAAATTCATGAGAGACATTTTAAACAGTGTCTCTGAATTGATTCACTCTTTCCTTAACAATAACTTTTTAAAACTCTATGATTAATTTATTAATTTAACTTTAGTTTTAGTAAAGGTACAGAAACAGTTATATTCCTCAAAAAATAATATAACCTTTTGCTTTATAACAGGTTTCTATTTGGGAAGAAAATTTATTAAATCCAGTATTATAATGAACATCTTACTATTCATCAGCCAAAAATGTATCCTTCTTTAAAGAAAAGTATTCCAAAATTTAGTTAATGATGAAGAACCAGTATCCTATTTATAAAATATGTTTATAGAGAAGTGTAATCAATTCTCTCCTCTGAGAAGCTACAACCTTATAAAGATATTAATTTATCTCAAGTAAATCTATGAATATATTGCAATGTTAGTTAAAATCATCAAATTGTTTTACTGAAATGTAGCAGAGTAACTTTAAGATTTATTTAAAATGGTCACAGAGCATCAAATACATTTCAAAAAACAGAATTAGGAAAGGACATATTCTAACACCTATCAGAATGAAAATAATATATATCTGGCATAGTCATGGGTACAGCAAAAGAATAAATTTTAAAAGTACAAATTAGATGCAATTTAAAGATCTTATTAGAAGAAAATGTGCTCTTTCAAATTCATGAGAAAATATAATTTTTAATATGGTATAACAATGATTGACAATTTTAAAAACAAAGTTAAATCATATTTATACCACCAAAATATGCTTTATCATACTTATATTATAAATATACTAAAAAACTTTTAGGAGGATAAAGGCTTAAATATTTAAAAAGAAGTAATAAACTCACTAGAAGAAAATATAGAAGACTTTAAGTATCTTGGTTGTATTGGAGAGTTTCTTTCCAAGTATGACAGTAATGGTAGACAAAGCTGTCAGAAAACAGAATCAGTTCTGGTCACATAAAATATACCCATGCTTCCACACAAAATTTTTTGATTATATATAAAAACAAAGAGAATGGGAAATTATATTTAAGAAGCAGACAATATTTCAATATCATTAACATACAGATATGCATTGTAAATCATATAAATTTACTACTGAAAAAATAAACCAATGGAAAGAAAAAATCAACTTAAAAATAAATACATATATGAACACACAAAAATAAGTGTGTAAAATATTCTCATTAATAATCACAGAAACATTTCTTAGAACAAAGAATAGGTGTCATATTTTAGATAACATAAAGCTCACTGTCTGGTTATATCATAATTCATCTCCTGAATTGTCACAGAAAACCTACCATGACAGGACAACTATAACAGGAAAATCTGTAGTGAAACTGAAAAAGAATAGCTAATTTTTATTGAAAATGGAGCAAAGTACATGGCATGTATTTAAAAAATTAGATGGTAATAATTAGTCTCCATATTTTACAAATGAGAAGACTGAGGCTCTAAAAGGTTAAATGGTAGCTTGCCTAAGATTACAAGAGTAGCATGTATATATGTGTATGGGGATTTTATTTTCCATGTATATGTAAGTGTATATGTGTATTGTTCTTGTTAGAAAATGGAGATAGTTCTCAGTTCATTATGGAAAGCAATATCTGACTGTGTTTCAAGAATGCTTCCACAGTGGTGATTTGGGGTATGCCACACATGCTCCTTTTGCTAAAAAAGAGAGACATGTGTTTGCAAAATACTCATTTTAAAATAACAAACAACTACCTAGTTGAAAATATCTGAGCTTCCTTCCAATGTCTTTATTACTTCTGTGAAAAACGTTGAGAAATAGACACTGTAAAGATAGAAGATTGAATAAAGCATTGAATGTAGTGAACCACTCAAGAAGCAAACAAGTGTTCATGGGATGATTCTTTTGTGCTTATTGTCCCATTTGTTATAAATTTTTAAAAGTCATTGTTCTGAACCATTTTGATAATTTGACTTCAACCTGTAAATTATTTGAAATTAGATTTTTTTTAATCATTAGTTTTGCCTCCAAACTCTTCTCTGGCTTGGATAAATTCATTTGCTTCTTGGGAGGTACAAGATCAAAGATTCATATTGCACATAAAAAATTAATTCTTGGTCCATTATTATTTTCAGCCTGTGTTAATAATGTATTAGATGGGCTTATTGCGTAGATATGGATGTATAGATGGGCATGCTTTGGGTTAGGCTGGTCAGATGTACTTCTGAGGTCACTCTTATTCCAAACCAAATCTAATGCTTATTGGTTTAACATTTTAAGAAATATGACTCAGTTCATAAAAGAGGTTTATTGAAAGTGTACTTATCAAACCATTCTCCTTGTAGAGACTATATTTCTAATATTGATCAAGCCATCTTCCCGTGGTGTACAGATGATTAATTCACTATTAAATCTTATGAGATGAGTAAGCCACAAAACTTTTTAAAAAAACTATCAAAGTACAAATACAATTGCATAAAAAATACATAAAACCCTCATATACATCTTCCTATTATTATGCCTGTTTTTATAATACATAAAATACATGTATTTAAGATCGAAAATGTTGCACCCAAGTAATTATAACCAAGGATACATTTAGTATATCTATGATACACAAAACTACTTCCAATTTTTTCAAGGAAACATAAATTTTTAATTCCAAGGAATAAAGCCATAGTTGAAAAATAAGTAAAAGTACAACGAAACCGCTAAGCTCTTTAGTAATAAACTTCTTACCCCTAAATTTTATTTTAAATAAATCACATGTAAAGAAGTATTTTACTTCTTCTACTGAGTTATTTTATTATTTGATCAACCTGAAACACATGATAGTAAAATTATATTTCAAATTTAAGTGCTTCTGAAAATCACTTTTTAGAATTTTATAATGTAAACACTATTAGAACAAGTTTAAACCATTTGTGATAATAACTCTCTAACCCATAGCTAGACTTCTGAGTGTTGTGGAGAAAGTCATATATTTATGAGGATTAGTCCATCTCCATACTTGTTATCTCCAGGAGCCCTCCACATTAACACAGCAGCCCCAAGCCCTCTCTATTCCCTACTGTACCTGTCTTCTTCCTTCCATACACACAGGCTATTTTAAATATATTACTCTCTCCTAAAATAGTCAAGACCCCTAAAACTATACTGCTCTCATAGTTTGGTCAATAGTTTTTGTCTCTCACCTCCAGAAATTTACTCATGGTTTGTTTCTTACCATAGAGCACACTCTCTCTTCTCTTATATGACCTTCAACTTCAAACTAATTTAATTTAGAAAGTCTTTAATTCACTCATTCATTCAACAACTAATTCCTGAGCACCTATAATATGCTAGGTATTGTAGTTTTTGGTCATACAGTGGTGATCAAAGTATCCACAACCTCTGCCCTCAATGAGCTTTATCATCTGCTTAAAGAATATAGCATTGTCCGTATTTGCCAATATTGAGTTTTCTGGAAATACTATCTCATAAAACTTGAGCTGACTGTGGACTTCTTTGGTGGGGAACTCAACTTGCTAGTAACCAAAAGAATAGTAGTAGGCAGTTATGCCTTTGATTCTTGGTCCCTCCCTGTTGACTCCTATTTTACCAACCATGACTATGTGTTCTTTCTGCTGTCTTTGCTCTAACTTAAGAATCTCTTCTTCTGTGCAACTATGTCTATGACAACAGTTGGCTAGTGTATGGTATTATAAGTGGATGAGTACAAGATTTCCACAGTTGAGGCTTTTCTGATTCTCCCATTAATCACAACTACACTGTAATGGCCTTTTTGAACTGACCTGAGATTGCCAGTCAAGACCTCATCTTCCACTAAACTATGCTTAGAAGTTTACACTCCAGCAGCTTGGAGGCTTTTAATTCCCTGACATCACACATTTGACACAATGAGGTGTCTAATTATGCCATCCCCACATCCTACAAAAACCTTTTTCTTCTTTGTTAATTTATGCCTCAAGACTAATATTGTGTTCGGGGATATTAAGTTCAACTCCAGCCTTGTACATTTTCTCATGGCCATTCTTTAAGGACTGACAAAGGATTAATCTCTAAAATTTACAAGCAGCTCATGAAGCTCAATATCAAAAAAAACAAACAACCCAATCCAAAAATGGGCAGAAGGCCAAAATAGACATTTCTCCAAAGAAGATATACAGATTGCCAACAAACACATGAAAGAATGCTCAACGTCACTAATCATTAGAGAAATGCAAATCAAAACTACAATGAGGTATCACCTCACACTGATCATAATGGCCATCATGAAAAAAATCTACAAACAATAAATGCTGAAGAGTGTAGGGAGAAAAGGGAACCTTCTTGCACTGTTGGTGGGAATGTAAATTGATACAGCCACTATGGAGAGCAGTATGGAGGTTCCTTAAAATACTAAAAGTACCTTCGGTGCAGCATGGCGTTCCCTGTGGTACTGCAGTAAGCAGGACTCCACAAGAGATGGGACATGGGTTCGAGCCCTGGTCTGGGAAGATCCCACATGCCTCGGAGCGGCTAAGCCTGTGAGCCACAACTACTGAGCCTGCGCATCTGGAGCCTGTGCTCCACAACAAGAGAGGTCGCGACAGTGAGAGGCCCATGCACCGTGATGAAGAGTGGCCCCCGCTCACCGCAACTAGAGAAAGCCCTTACACAGAAACAAAGACCCAACACAGCCAAAAGTAAATTTAAAAAAACAAACAAACTAAAAGTAGAACTACCATATGACCCAGCAATCCCACTACTATGCCTGGAGAAAACCACAATTCAAAAAGAGTCATATATCACAATGTTCATTGCAACAGTATTTACAATAGGGAGGATATGGAAGCAACCTAAGTGTCCATCAACAGATGAATGGATAAAGAAGATGTGGCACATATATACAATGGAATATTACTCAGCCATAAAAAGAAACAAAATTGAGTTATTTGTAGTCAGGTGGATGGACCTAGAGTCTGTCATACAGAGTGAAGTAAGTCAGAAAGAGAAAAACAAACACCATATGCTAACACATATATATGGAATTAAAAAAAAAAGGTTCTGATGAACCTAGGGGCAAGACAGGAATAAAGACGCAGACATAGAGAGTGGACTGAGGACACTGGGAAGGGGTGGGGTGGACTGGGATGAGGTGAGAGAGTGACATGGACATATATACGCTACCGTATGTAAAATAGATAGCTAGTGGGAAGCAGCTGCATAGCACTGGGAGATCAGCTTGTTGCTTTGTGACCACCTAGAGGGGTGGGATAGGAGGGTGGGAGGGAGACGCAAGAGGGAGGAGATATGGGGATATGTGTATATGTATAGCTGATTCACTTTGTTATATAACAGAAATTAACACACGATTGTAAAGCAATTATACTCCAATAAAGATGTTTAAAAAGTAAATAAATATTCAAAAAAACATAAAATAAATTTAGTGGGCTTCCCAGGTGGTGCAGTGGTTAAGAATCTGCCTGCCAGTGCAGGGCACATATGTTCGAACCCTGGTCCAGGAAGATCCCACATGCTGTGGAGCAACTAAGCCCATTTGCCACAACTACCTCTCCTGCACTGTAGAGCCCATGAGCCACAACTACTGAGCCCGCATGACACAATTACTGAAGCCCACGTGCCTAGAGCCTGTGCTCTGCAACAAGAGAAGCCACTGCAACGAGAAGCCTGCGCACCACAACGAAGAGTAATCCCCGCTCACCGCAACTGGAGAAAGCCCGCACACAGCAACGATGACCCAACGCAGCCAAAACTAAATTAAAAACAAAAAACTAAAAGTAGTAACTCACTTCCTGGCAGGAGTATAGGTTTTCCAAATGTAACTAAACAATTATCCTTTATCTAGACTATTGAATTTCTTATCTATCTCCTCACTCTGAGCCAATAGATGATGGAGTCATTCAAGACCAAAAATATGTCCTCTTCAGCAGATTTGCAGCAATTCTTACTGTGGTCATACCTGTTCTTTCCAGGAAGAGTGGTATATCCTGCTGAATCAGTCAGCTTTCACTGTATTCTCAGCACTGAGTAGCTTAATTGTCAAAGTGTTCTATGGCACCTTTATGACAAGGTTGCCAACCTTTTTTTGGTTCTCAAGGACATAGGTTTGAGAGAAACAGTAGGCCTTTGTTTATCTCAATATCATTGTTTAGCACAATGGAATATGAAGGTCTAATTTCAGATGTTTGGCAAATCTAAATGACATTTTAGAAATGTAGAATTATAATTACCAATGAGTCCCTCTGTTGCCTTAGACAAAAAATAAATTTATTGAGAACTTTGTAACATTTTATAGCCAAATGGAAGGTTAATGAATACTTCCTCTGTCATTAATTAACCAAAATAACTTAGTTGTAATTTTTGTAGAAAATGAAGCAACAACTTAGTTACTTTGTGTAGTTATAATCCAATGTCTTGTTAAGATTTCCTTGGATATGTTAAAATTCTAATTTGACTCAATATGACTTCAAAAATCACTACTTATCATTAGTCATTCTTTTAAAAACAAAAACCTGGTTTTTGACTCTTAAACTCTAAGCCAGGCTTTGTTCTGGACACTGAAGACCCATCAGTTAAAAAGTTCCTGCCTTCACAGAACTTGCATTCTAGTGTGGAAGCGACATTATATGCAGACATATACAATTTTTAAATACAGCAGGTTCGTATTAGTTATCCATTTTATACATATTGGTGTATATATGTCAATCCCAATCGCCCAATTCATCACACCACCACCCCTCCCCCCCGCCACATCCCCACTTGGTGTCCATACGTTTGTTCTCTGCATCTGTGTCTCAATTTCTGCCCTGCAAACCGGTTCATCTGTATCATTTTTCTAGGTTCCACATATATGCATTAATATACGATATATTTTTCCCTTTCTGACTTACTTCACTCTGTATGACGGTCTCTAGATCCATCCACATCTCTACAAATGACCCAATTTCATTCCTTTTTATGGCTGAGTAATATTCCATTGTATATATGTACCACATCTTCTTTATCCATTCATCTGTCAATGGGCATTTAGGTTGCTTCCATGTCTTGGCTATTGTAAACAGTGCTGCAATGAACACTGGGGTGCATGTGTCTTTTTGAATTATGGTTTTCTCTGGGTATATGCCCGGTAGTGGGATTGCTGGGTCATATGGTAATTCTATTTTTAGTTTTTTAAAGAAGCTCCATACTGCTCTCCATAGTGACTGTATCAATTTACATTCCCACCAACAGTGCAAGAGGGTTCCCTTTTCTCCACACTCTCTCCAGCATTTGTTGTTTGTAGATTTTCTGATAATGCCCATTCTAACGGGTATGAGGTGATACCTCATTGTAGTTTTGATTTGCATTTCTCTAATAATTAGTGATGTTGAGCAGCTTTTCATGTACTTCTTGGCCATCTGTATGTCTTCTTTGGAGAAATGTCTATTTAGGTGTTCTGCCCATTTTTGGATTGGGTTGTTTGTCTTTTTAATATTGAGCTGCATGAGCCGTTTATATTTTGGAGATTAATCCTTTGTCTGTTGATAAGTTTGCAAATATTTTCTCCCATTCTGAGGGTTGTCTTATCGTCTTGTTTGTAGTTTCCTTTGTTGTGCAAAAACTTTTAAGTTTGATTAGGTCCCATTGTTTATTTTCTTTTTTATGGCCATTACTCGAGGAGGTGGATCAAAAAATATCTTGCTCAGATTTATGTCAGAGTGTTCTTCCTATGTTTTCATCTAAGAATTTTATAGTGTCTGGCCTTACATTTAGGTCTCTAATCCATTTTGAGTTTCTTTTTGTGTATGGTGTTAGGGAGTGTTCTAATTTCATTCTTTTACATGTAGCTGTCCAGTTCTCCCAGCACCACTTATTGAATAGACTGTCTTTTCTCCATTGTATATCTTTGCCTCCTTTGTCATAGATTAGTTGACCATAGGTATGTGGGTTTATCTCTGGGCTTTCTATCCTGTTCCTTTGATCTCTATTTCTGTTTTTGTGCAGGTACCATATTGTCTTGATTACTGTAGCTTTGTAGTATAGTCTGAAGTCTGGGAGCCTGATTCCTCCAGCTCCGTTTTTCTCCTTCAAGACTGCTTTGGCTATTTGGGGTCTCTTGTGTCTCCATAAAAATTTTTAGATTTTTTGTTCTAGTTCTCTAAAAAATGCCATTGGTAATTTGATAGGGATTGCATTGAATCTGTAGATTGCTTTGGGTAGTATAGTCATTTTCACAGTATTGATTCTTTCAATGCAAGATCATTGTATGTCTCTCCATCTGTTTGTATCATCTTTAATTTCTTTCATCAGTGTCTTATAGTTTTCTGCATACAGGTCTTTTGTCTCCTTAGGTAGGTTTATTCCTAGGTATGTTATTCTTTTTGTTGCAATGGTAAATGGGAGTGTTTCCTTAATTTCTCTCTCAGATTTTTCATCATTAGTGTATAGGAATGCCAGAGATTTCTGTGCATTAATTTTGTGTCCTGCTACTTTACCAAATTCATTGATTAGCTCTAGTAGTTTTCTCGTGGCATCTTTAGGATTCTCTATGTATAGTATCATGTCATCTACAAACAGTGACTGTTTTACTTCTTCTTTTCCAATTTGTATTCCTTTTATTTCTTTTTCTTCTGTGATTGCCATGGCTAGGACTTCCAAAACCATGTTGAATAATAGTGGTGAGAGTGGACATTCTTGTCTCGTTCCTGATCTTAGAGGAAATACTTTCAGTTTTTCACCATTGAGAATGATGTTTGCTGTGGGTTTGTTGTGTATGGCCTTTATTATGTTGATGTAGGTTCCCTCTATGCCCACTTTCTGGAGAGTTTTTATCATAAATGGGTGTTGAATTTTGTCAAAAGCTTTTTCTGCATCTATTGAGATGATTATATCATTTTTCTTCTTCAGTTTGTTAATATGGTGTATCACCTTGATTCATTTGCATATATTGAAGAATCCTTGCATCCCTGAGATAAATCCCACTTGATCATGGTGTATGATTCTTTTAATGTGTTGTTGGATTCTGTTTGCTAGTATTTTGTTGAGGATTTTTGCATCTATATTCATCAGTGATATTGCTCTGTAATTGTCTTTTTTTTGTAGTATCTTTGTCTGGTTTTGGTGTCAGGGTGATGGTGGCCTCATAGAATGGTTTTGGGAGTGTTCCTTCCTGTGCAGTTTTTTGGAAGAGTTTGAGAAGCATGGGTGTTAGCTATTCTCTAAATGTTTGATAGAATTCACCTGTGAAGCCATCTGGTCCTGGACTTTGGTTTGTTGGAAAATATTTAATCACAGTTAAAATTTCATTACTTGTGTTTGGTCTGTTCATATTTTCTATTTCTTCCTGTTTCCATCTTGGAAGGTTATACCTTTCTAAGAATTTGTCCATTTCTTCCAGGTTGTCCATTTTATTGGCATAGAGTTCCTTGTAGTAGTCTCTTAGGATGCTTTGTATTTCTGCAGTGTCTGTTGTAACTTCTCCTTTTTCATTTCTGATTTTAATGATTTGAGTCCTCTCCCTCTTTTTCTTGATGAGTCTGGCTAATGGTTTATCAATTTTGTTTATCTTCTCAAAGAACCAGCTTTTAGTTTTATTGATCTTTGCTATTGTTTTCTTTCTTACTATTCCATTTATTTCTGCTCCGATATTTATGATTTCTTTCCTTCTACTAACTTTGGGTTTTGTTTTTTCTTCTTTCTCCATTTCTTTTAGGTGTAAGATTAGGTTGTTTATTTAAGATGTTTGTTGTTTCTTGAGGTAGGATTGTATTGCTATAAACTTCCCTCTTAGAACTGATTTTGCTGCATCCCATAGGTTTTGGATCTTCGTGTTTCCATTGTCATTTGTCTCTAGGTATTTTTTTATTTCCTCTTTGATTTCTTCAGTGATTTCTTGGTTATTTGGTAACGTATTGTTTACCCTCCGTGTGTTTGTGTTTTTTACGTTTTTTTCCTGTAATTCATTTCTAATCTCCTAGCATTGTGGTCAGAAAAGATGGTTGATATTATTTCAATTTTCTTAAATTTACTGAGGCTTATTTTGTGACCCAAGATGTGATCAGTTCTGGAGAATGTTCCATGTGCACTTGAGAAGGAAGTGTAATCTGCTGTTCTGGGATGGAATGTCCTATAAATATCAACTAAGTCTATATGGTCTATTGTGTCATTTAAAGCTTGTGTTTCCTTATTAATTTTCTGTTTGGATGATCGGTCCATTGGTGTAAGTGAGGTGTTAAAGTCCCCCAGTATTATTGTGTTTCTGTCGATTTCCTCTTTTATAGCTGTTAGCAGTTGTCTTATGTATTGAGGTGCTTGTATATTGGGTGCATATATATTTATAATTGTTATGTCTTTTTCTTGGATTGATCCCTTGATCATTATGCAGTGTCCTTCCTTGTATCTTGTAACATTCTTTATTTTAAAATCTATTTTGTCTGATATGAGTATTGCTATTCCAGCTTTCTTTTGATTTCCATTTTCACGGAATATCTTTTTCCATCTCCTCACTTTCAGTCTGTATATGTCCCTAGGTCTGAAGTGGGTCTCTTGTAGACAGCATATATGTGTGTCTTATTTTTGTATCCATTCAGCAAGCCTGTGTCTTTTGGTTGGAGCATTTAATCCATTCATGTTTAAGGTAATTATCAATATGTATGTTGCTATTACCATTTTCTTAATTATTTTGGGTTTGTTTTGTAGGTCCTTTTCTTCTCCTGTGTTTCCCACTTAGAGAAGTTCCTTTAGCATTTGTTGTAGAGCTGGTTTGGTGGTGCTGAATTCTCTTAGCTTTTGCTTGTCTGTAAAGCTTTTGATTTCTCCATCTAATCTGAATGAGATCCTTGCCAGGTAGAGTAATCTTGGTTGTAGGTTCTTCCCTTTCATCACTTTAAATATGTCATGCCAGGCTTCCCTGGTGGTGCAGTGGTTGAGAGTCCACCTGCCGATGCACGGGACATGGGTTCGTGCCCCGGTCCGGGAAGATCCCACATGCCGCGGAGTGGCTAGGCCCGTGAGCCATGGCCGCTGAGCCTGCACATCCAGAGCCTGTGCTCCGCAACAGGAGCGGCCACAACAGTGAAAGGCCTGCGTACTGCTAAAAAAAAAAAAAAAAAAAAAATGTCATGCCACTCCCTTCTGGCTTGTAGAGTTTCTGCTGAGACATTAGCTGTCAACCTTATGGGAGTTCCCTTGTATGTTATTTGTCGTTTTTCCCTTGCTGCTTTCAATAATTTTTCTTTGTCTTTAATTTTTGCCTGTTTGATTACTATGTGTCTCAATGTGTTTCTCCTTGGGTTTATCCTGTATGGGACTCTCTGTGCTTTCTGGACTTGGGTCCTTTTCCATGTTAGGGAAGTTTTCCTTTTCCATGTTAGGGAAGTTTTAGACTATCATCTCTTCAAATATTTTCTCGGGTCCTTTCTCTCTCTCTCTTCTCCTTCTGGGACCCCTTAATGTGAGTGTTGTTGCATTTAATGTTGTCCCAGAGGTCTCTTAGGCTGTCTTCATTTCCTTTCATTCTTTTTTCTTTATTCTGTACCGCAGCAGTGAATTCCACCATTCTGTCTTCCAGGTCACTTATCCGTTCTTCTGCCTCAGTTATTCTGCTATTGATTCCTTCTGGTGTAGTTTTCACTTCAGTTATTGTATTGTTCATCTCTGTTTGTTTGTTCTTTAATTTTTCCAGGTCTTTGTTAAACATTTCTTGCATCTTCTTGATCTTTGCCCCCATTCTTTTTCTGAGGTCCTGGATCATCTTCCCTATCATTATTCTGAATTCTTTTTCTGGAAGGTTGCCTATCTCTACTTCATTTAGTTGTTTTTCTGGGGTTTTATCTTGTTCCTTCATCTGGTACATAGCCCTCTGCCTTTTCATCTTTTCTGTCTTTCTGTGAATGTGGTTTTTGTTTCACAGTTTGCAGAATTGTAGCTCTTCTTGCTTCTGCTGTCTGCCCTCTGGTGGATTAGGCTATCTAAGAGGCTTATGCAAGTTTCCTGATGGGAGGGACTGGTAGTGGGTAGAGCTGGGTGTTGCTCTCAACATATACATTTTAAAAAAATCAGTCTTGAGACAATGGCAAGTGCTGTGAAGGGAACACTGTTTAAGTGGATAAAGAAAAGCTATTGAAGAGGATGGTCAAAGCAGCTCCCTTTAAGCAGATGACATTTGCGCAGAGATGTGAATAGCAGCCAACAATTAGAATATCTTGGAAAAACAAAACCCGGCAGAGAAAAATAGCAAATGGAAAGTCCCTGAGGAAGGAATGGGTTTGGTCTGCCAAAGGAACAGGGAGGAGGCCACTGTGGCTACATAGTGGGTGTGAAGGGCAGGATTAGAAACGAGGTCAGAGAGAGGGACAAAGATCATGTAGGAAGTTGTAAGCAATGGAAAAAAAATTGGAATTAATGAAGTAAATTAAAAAACAGTTCGAGAATTTTAACTGAGGTCGTGCTGTGATGTGGTTTGTGCTTTAACTGATAACTTCGGTTGATTTACAGAAAAGGGCTCTAGCAGGACAGGAGTTGAAAGAGGGATTCCAGGGAGGAGCCTATTCCAGTAGCTGGACAGTGATGAGAGGCCTCAGAATAGGGCAGCAGTGACTTAGGTGGTGAGAAGTGACGTTTCCAATTATATATGACCACATG
Source organism: Lagenorhynchus albirostris (assembly GCF_949774975.1). NCBI lineage: Eukaryota > Metazoa > Chordata > Mammalia > Artiodactyla > Delphinidae > Lagenorhynchus > Lagenorhynchus albirostris. Next base: position 66,054,161 of record NC_083102.1, read on the forward strand.
ACTTTCTGCTAACGTGAGGTGTTGAAAATAAGGAGTAAAGGTATGCGCTTCTGTATACCTTTTCAGGTATGGCCTGAGAAACTGGATCAGTAATAATGATGGAAGAGGCTAAAGGAGAAAATGATCCTTTTTTTCTGGGGGAAAGCAGTTTGAGATTTCTGCTTTGAACAATGTGAAATGTTCATTAATATTGCCTTAAGCTCAAAGTTCATAAGATGTTGTCAGAAAGAAACTTCATTTTCCCACAACCACCTGCAACAAACATCTACCTGTTCAAATACACTCCATGGTTTCCTTTTACCCACTATAAAGCATGAGGGAAAACCATCCCCCCCCAAATAAAACAAAATAATAAGAGAACAAAAGGCAGATTAAAAGATATGACATATGGAGAATGGGTAAATGGGAACTTTGTACTTTCTGCTCAGTTTTGCTGTGAAAGTAAATCTGCTCTAAAAAATAAAATCTATTAAATACATGTCTTTAAAAAAAAGTAGTGAGAGGTTTTTAAAACTTTGCTAGTCATTCTCGGATTTAAAAACGAATCCTCTGAGTACTTCGTACTTCACACACACACACACACACACACACACACACACACACACACACACACACACACACACACACACACACACACACACACACACACACACACACACCCCAGGATAATAATCAAAACACTAAACTTCCTTTAAACTTATAACTTCTTTTTCCCCCAAATCAACCCAGCAATGGGAGAATGAATGTGTGGTTGCATTCTCTCTCGTCATCATTCACTCCTCTCCACCCTGGACTATTTGTGTTTTCTGACATATTCAGGATGACAGAGAAACTGTTATAGCCTCCATCAACTCTCTTAAACACAATTTTCTCCAACCAACAAGCCAGCAAACCTCCTGACCTCTTTCACTTCACCTGATGTAAATCCTTATGAGAGCAAGTTACTAGGAGACATAAAACTGTTTTTTGGATACTTGTTTTGTCATCACATTGTTATTTTTCACCTTGCTTGGCAGTGAGAGAGTAGTTGGTATCTATTTTCTTGGCAGTTCAACAAAACCAAAACTGAGTCTCGTTTTAACATCTTGTTACACCTTAGTAGACCTTCACATTTGATATATGAACAGATAGAAGAGAGAAGTAAAAGTGAGTTTTCACTCATCATAACTACTCTTGCACTGTTCCCAGTGCCTGTCTTCATCAAGTCTGCACAACACAAACAGCTGGGAGACAAGAGATTAAGTGTCAGGACGTATGAGTGCTATTCTGGTTTCACCACTTCCTAGTACCATGACTTTGGACAGATTGTTTGACATTTCTGATCCAGTTTCCTTGTTGGTACTCTGGGCCAATAAGCCCTGCCTTCCTCAAAACCTTGTTCAGATCAAACAAGATTAAATGTGTGAAAGCACTTTATAACTATGAATTATTAATCAAATATAATCATGCTAAGTTCTTTGGTTTCTTTCACTCAAATAGAAACTTGGTATAAGAAGTAGCTTTACTCTTCTCTTTGCCCGTAAGTATGATTATATTTCATACTTTTACCTAGATTCATGGCTGGCAACTAGTTTTTTATGGAATTCTCAAATCATGACCCTCACTATCACTTTCTTATAAGATCATTGAAATGCGATCCATAATCATTCAAACAATTTAAATAAGATATTTCAGCAAAGGAATTATTGTATTTAATATATTACCATATCTAATTACTTGATCTACAACAAATGAGAAAGTTACGTTTTTTCCCCCAAACGGGCACAGTGAATGTTCAATTGATTGTTACTATCTGCAAATGTTCAAATTCCATGATTTAATTACCTGATGATGTTAAGTTTGATAGATATCTTAGGAAATGAATAACCGCAAGATGAAACATACAGTTGCACATATCTAGTTGTATAAAGTTTCCTACTAGAAATTTTGATGATCATGTTGATTTTAGGTTAATATGCACGGTTTTATTCACAGACCCCCTTGAGGAGTCTGTGAATCATAGTTTAAAACCACTGACCAAGAGTTTTCTATTGCATCTTTTCCTCTATTTTTAAAATCTGGTTCATGTATATTTGGCCTTATTTTGTCACTTTCTCCTTTCTAGATTTCTTAAGACCATCTATAGATAGTTTGACATTTCATTTGACTGTCTTGTCGGAGAGAATTTCCATATGCTAGAAGTTTACACAGTGCTTCTAAAGAATCTGCTTAAATGTAGTTCAAAATAATGTGCTTAAATGCAAGACCCCATGATACCAACCACTGAATTCATACATTCAGAGTTGTTTACAAAGGTAACAAGCTATATTTTATAAATTTAATATTCATGTTCTTCTAACTACTTATAAATATCATTGGTTTCAAAGGAAATAATGTATAAAACCGCAACTGATGTTCTTATGTAAGATTTTACTTAGGAGTATTTTTTTCTCTAACTCGAAGCCTCCTTTCTCTCATAATCCTTTTTTTTTAAAAAAATGTATTTATTTATTTTTGGTTGCTTTGGTTCTTCATTGCTGTGCGTGGCTTTCTCTAGTTGAGGCAAGCGGGCGCTACTCTTCGGTGTGGTACGCAGTCTTCTCATTGTGGTGGCTTCTCTTGTTGCAGAGCATGGGTTGTAGGCACACGGGCTTCAATAGTTGTGGCACATGACATTTCCATCCACACTGATCACTAGAGAGACTGAATTTATTGATTAAATGCTGCTTAATTTTCTGTGGTTAATGTTGATTCTACATTGTCTTAGTATCTGGAAAAATCTTGCTCTACTTTTTAAAAGTATTTTCAAGTTTGTAGAATAATAGGAAGTAAAAGTAGGATTAGTTCATGTTGTCTTTACAAGCAGTGATTTAAATGAATGGCAAAGTTATATACCTTTTTTGCTGTTTCATTTTTATAGCACAAATACCAGTGAATACATTTTTTCCTAACAATGTAAAATACATAAAATGATTTTTCCTTTGAATATTCCTGTCCTCACCCAAGAGGCAACCATACGCAGTATTTTGTCAAGTGTATTCTTGTGTAGACCATATTTTTTTAAAAAATAGAATGCTTTGTGATCTTTTTTCTTCTAACACTATGCATAAAAATATTCATAACATTATATATACAGATTACTATATCCTTCTTACTGATACTTAGATTTCTATGACATATGCATATAAAAATGCATTTTACTACTCTCGTATAGATGGCTGTTTAAATTGATTCAATTTTTTTCATTAAAAATAATTTTGTACCAACCACCTAAACTATTTGGGGTTATTTTTACATATTAGTTTAGGAGACATCTTTAAAAGCAGAATTAATTGATCAAAGGAATTAACATTTAAACGTTAGAAAATTCAACCAAAAAGTTTTCTAAACATATTTCACCACTTTTTAGTTTCCTGCTATATGAAGAACTCTCATTTCCCTGAATTTTTGCTTATACTGGGAGTATAATTTTCTTAATCTTTTAGACAATCTCCTATGTGAAAAATAACTAATTGCTTTTAATTCTCATTTCTTTAATTGCTACTGAGGTTGAGTATAATTTAGATGTTTTTCAGAATTTTTTCCTTAATCTTCCTTTATATCCTTTGCCTATTTTTCCTATATAGTTGTCTTTTTAAAATTGTTTTTAAGAGCTCTTTAAGTATTTTGTTTATTAATTCTTTATTGTTTTATCCCAACATTTCAACTGAATTTTATATTTTTAATGATTTTTTTTAAAAGATTTTTGTTTGTTTCTGTGTTTGTAAAGGTTTGTTTGTTTTGTCTTATAAGGATACACTTGTCAATTTCCTTCTAAATTGAAATATCTTCCTCACAGCAAAGGAAAGAGAAAATTCTCATATTTTCTTTGAATATTTTAAAAAGTTATTTTAAAATAGTTTAAACTTATTTAAGAAATGTGTAGTAAATCTTTGTGCATGACATGAGGTTCTCTATTCATGTAGCTGTCAAATTACTTTAGGTCACTTATTGAATAATCCATTCAATTCACTCTCAATTACAAAGCTAAATTTATCAAAAACTAAATTACCCTGTACAAATAGAAGTTAGTTTCCATACACTTATTGATCTTTGACCTAACATTTTTACCTGTATCTAAAGTACACATTTTAATTGCTATTTCTATGTAATATCTTTGATATCTGATAGGATAAATTGTGATTCTCTTATAAATCTATATTTTTACATTACTGTACATTTTCTCCCTCTATTAGAGGGAGAAGTTTAGAATTAGCTTTTTAATTTCTTATAAAATCCTCATTTTAATGCAGATCTTGTATGTTTCTTACTAGGCTGGTTGTCTTTGGTATATTAAAAAGCTGTTGCTTTTAAATTTTATTTTGTATGTAGCCAGGTTGTTGAATCATCTCAATAGTTTAAAATTTTTTAGAGTTGATTGCCCTAGGAAACAATTGTATTGTCTGCAAAGTGATAACAATTGTGCCCTTTCTAGTATTTTCCATGTTTCATTAACCTTGGCAAGAACCTCCTGTATGATGTGATACAGTAACAACAGTCTTAATTGTATATTATATTTAATAGGACTGGTTTTGATATTTTACCACATAGTGTGATATCTAATCTATGTGCTGATAGATATTCTTTATCCAGGAAGGAATTTTCTAAAACTTTCTAGCTTCTTAAGGCCTTATATTTTATTTCATTGATGAATTAATAATTATTTCTTTAACTATTAAAATCATCATATTATTTTCTTCCTTAAACATTTTTAATTTAATTATACTATCATATATCCTTATTTGTGCTATAATTAAATTACATGAATGACACTGGTGTTATTCTAATAATGCAAGCCATACTACTATTTCTGTAAACCACTGATTTTCATTTGGTAATATTTTATTTAGGATAATGCCTTTATATTTAGATGCAAGATTAGAAAGAAACTAATATATACATAGCTTTTTTTTTTATGGGTGTTATGCTAAGAGGATAAATGAGGAAGTGTGACATTTTTCTATGTTCTAGATATTTGTATATAAAAAATCTTTAATTTCTTGACATGTTTCTATAAAGAATATGTAACATTGTTTTTTTTTTCTTTAGGTTCTTTTAAAATTTATTCAACTAATCCATTAACGTATTTATTATATTTTAGTTGTTTTTTCTCTTCCTAACACAGTTTAGATAATTAGTATTTTGCAACATAATCCATATCATTTAGATTCTTAAATATATGCACATAAAATTATATGTTGAATTTTCTGATAATAATTTAAACATCTTCTCTATTTATAGTTATGTCTTCCTACTTTTTAGCTCTGTATTTCTTGTTTAAATTGTAAGAATATATTAATTTTGTCATCTTATAAACATATGCTTTAATTTATTTTTTAACTTTCCCTGGATTAATTTTATTATTTTTCATCAACAATTATATGCTTTATTTATTTTGTACCTTATTCCTGGTACAAAATATACTTTGAATAAAAATTTTACTCTGAGTACAGGTCTGTTTGCATCTCACAATTTTCAAATTATAATATACTCTTATACTTTTCTAAATTACTTATGATTTTGATTTTAATATTATACTAAATCTGAGTTTTATAAATGTGTTTCAATTTTTTCACATAGACAGTTTTAGTTATTTTTCTTTTTAATCTTTAAAAATAATTTTTATTAACCTGAATATGGTCAAATAAAGCGATATGTTATTTTCCAAATTTTTAAATCTATTGAAAAGCTTTTATCGTAATGCACAGTCAGTGTTAGTGACTCTTCCCTTTACATTTGATGAAGTGTATTGTTAGTATGTTAGACACAAAATTCTCTTTTCATTCTCTCTCTCTTTCCCTTTCTCTTCTCTCTGCCTCCTCTTCTATTTCTCTCTCTGTAAACATACACACCTAAACCCACAAGCCCACAACATATAACCACCACAAGCTAAGGTGTACATATCAAGCTTATCAATTGTGATATTCAAATTATTAGTACCTTTTTTTTCCTTTAGCCTTTATTTATTTAATTTTTTTTTTTTTTTTTTGGCTGGGGAGTAGCATTTTTTTTTATAACAGTAGGTCATTGTTGATTATCTGTTTGAAATATAACAGTGTGTACATGTCAATCCCAAACTCCCAGTCTGGCCTTTTTTTTTTTTTTTTTTTTTTTTGCGGTACGCGGGCCTCTCACTGTTGTGGCCCCTCCCGTTGCGGAGCACAGGCTCCAGACGCGCAGGCTCAGCAGCCATGGCTCACGGGCCCAGCCACTCCGCGGTATGTGGGATCTTCCCGGACTGGGGCCTGAACCCGTGTCCCCTGCATCGGCAGGCAGACTCTCAACCACTGCACCACTAGGGAAGCCCCCAATCTGGCCTTTTTAATCTGTCCATTGCTGACAGAACTGGAGGTTCCTTAAAAAACTAAAAATAGAACTACCATATGACCCAGCAATCCCACTACTGGGCATACACCCTGAGAAAACCATAATTCAAAAAGGGACATGTACCACAATGTTCACTGCAGAACTATTTACAATAGCCCTCCCAGGACATGGAAGCAACCTAAGTGTTCATCAACAGGTGAATGGATAAAGAAGATGTGACACATGTATGCAATGGAATATTACTGAGCCATAAAAAGAAACAAAATTGAGTTATTTGTAGTGAGATGGATGGACCTAGAGTCTGTCATACAGAGTGAAGTAAGTCAGAAAGAGAAAAACAAATACCATATGCTAACACATATATATGGAATCTAAAAAAAAAAAGGTTCTGATGAACCTAGGGACAGGACAGGAATCAAGACACAGATGTAGAGAATGGACTTGAGGACACAAGGTGGGGGAGGGGAAGATGGGATGAAGTGAGAGAGTAGCATTGACATATATACACTACCAAATACCAAATGTAAAATAGATAGCTAGTGGGAAGCAGCTGCATAGCACAGGGAGATCAGCTCAGTGCTTTGTGACCTCGTAGAGGGGTGGGATAGGGCAGGTGGGAGGGAGGCACAAGAGGGAGGGGATATGGGGATATTTGTATGCATATAGCTGATTCAGTTTGTTATAGAGCAGAAACACAACATTGTAAAGCAATTATACTCCAGTAAAGATGTAAAACAATAAAAAAGGAATGTCATTGTTTTAGTCTTTTTAAAATTAATTCATATCAGATTTTTATATAGTTCAAAATGTTATTAGATACATTAAAGATTCTTGTCCATTTATATTCTTATTGAACTACTTTTATCAAAATAAAGTACACATGAAATATTTTTTCTGCAATTTTTACAATATGTTTAAATGAAGAGTTGTTCTTTTTAGAAGTATATGATATTTTAGTCAGAATAATCATGTCTTTTCTTAATTCTTGAGAATTCTCAACCATTTTTCCATTGCAAAATTACACCTCTATTTATCCTACTGTTTTCTTCTGACACTCCTATTAAAATGCATCAGAACCTTTTATCTCTCATGCCTAAAACAGTTTTTCATATATTTCATGTCACTTGTATTTCTGTTCTGTATTTTATGTATTTTCTCAGTTTCTTTTCTAGTTTACATGGTTTTTCTTCAACTCTACAGAGTACTCTATCTAATCAATGTTTTTTTTGTTTTGTTTTGTTTAAGAAGATGTTGGGGGTAGGAGTTTTATTAATTTATTTATTTTTGCTGTGTTGGGTCTTCGTTTCTTTGCGAGGGCTTTCTCTAGTTGTGGCAAGCGGGGGCCACTCTTCATCACAGTGCACGGGCCTCTCACTATGGCAGCCTCTCTTGTTGCGGAGCACAGGCTCCAGATGCTCAGGCTCAGTAGTTGTGGCTCATGGGCCTAGTTGCTCCGCGGCATGTGGGATCCTCCCAGACCAGGGCTCGAACCCGTGTCTCCTGCATTAGCAGGCAGATTCTCAACCACTGCGCCACCAGGGAAGCCTTAATCAACGTTTTGAAATAACAATGACTATACTTTTCTAGCATTCTAGTTTGCTCTTTTTCAAATTTACCTGTTCTTTTTTTATGCTGCTTATTATTTATCATGATTTCTAGTTTCTTTAATATAGCTTTAAGACTTTTAAGAAAAAACATTTACTGATGTCTTTCTGAACTGTGTTTCTCCAGGATGTATACTACTTTTTGTTGGATTTTCAGAGTTTTTCTCATGGTGATAGAATTTATGACACAGTAATTTACTGTTGTGAACTCCTCTTCAGAAGAAATTATGAATATCTCTGTATGAAGAAAGTATGCTTTGGTGCTGAAGGAGACATCTGGGTTTCAGTAGTCTTAAACTGGTGTTTAGTTTAATATCTTAGCTTGGAATCCTCTCCTCCTGTTAGTAAAGTACATTTTTACCCCCACACCCATGCCTCACATTGTCTAGCTTGAAAGCAACATTTCTCCTCATGCAAAGCTGCAGACACATGCTGTTTTTCTTGGTCACTGAGAAGAATAGTTCTAATGTGCATCATACAATAGAAGGCAGCTCCTGGAGTCTCCTCAAGCGTGAGCTCCTGGAATCTCCTGGTCCATTACATTCCCCTCCAGGCCTAAAATTCACAGAGGCTTCCAAAGTATCAGCTCAAGCTTGCCATTTTGGCTTTCATTATTGTCCTCAATTCTTTAACATGAAAGTTGCTTGTTTTTGTAAACTCACATAGCTATTTCTAAATTACTATATATTCTATAATTTTCCTATGGAGGTGGGGGCAGGCATTCAAGATTTGCTCATGTGAGTTAGCTCAGTCCTCTGTATTGCCAAATATTTTTTAAAAAGAGAATCCAGTAATCCTCGGAGATGTACAGTAATGAACTTGGACTATTACAAGATAAACTCACAAATTTAAGAATTAATAACTACTTTTCAAAAAATCTAATTTTATTCATGAGAGTTATTACTTTGTATTTTATTGTGTACTTGTTTTTTATGTGTTATTAAGTAACTCACATTGAATCAAACATCACTGCAAACCTCCCTTCCATTTAATCTGGGAAATACAGAGACATATGTTTTCTATTTCTATGACACATTTGGCCTCATTTTTATTCTCTTAAAAGATTCAATTTTAAAAAAATAAAGGTAGATAGATAGATATTGCAAATAGAAAAAAGTTATATTCTATTTCCACAAGGTTGGAAACATAAAAACCATATGAACTATAACAACTTTGGCTATAGCTCTCTTATTTAGAAGCAGAAAATGTCTTTAGCCCAGTTTCAGAATTTTGAAACCTAATGTGTATTGCAGCTGTAGAATATTGAAAGCTTACCATTCACAACTATACTAACAAATTTTAGGATATATCTTTGGCTGTAGCACCTTGTCATTACCTGAGTCTGAGGGAAAGAGCAGAATGTCAGTAAGAGAAACAACTCCTCTGCTTGAGATTTGACTAAATAAAGCATCTACTTTGATTAGAATGATTTATATGTGAAAATGAGAAGAGTTAGATGCTAATTAAAGGATGGAAATAAACACATTCAACTTCAATAACTTGTGGTTCTATTCACTAGAAAAATCCCAGAATGTTAATCTCCTATTTATCAAGTGTATATGTAAAGATGAAGGTAGTTATGCTTTATATCCAAAATTTTAATAGAAACCCTTCTCCATAATATTTTCTGGTTCTCTATATCAACTTAACTTCTGCTTTTTATGTACTCATTGAGTAACTTATTGATTACTGTTATTGCATTCTCTGTAGATTTATGTGTATCCATCTTCCCCTCTAGACGTCCTTGACAATAATGATACTTTGTTCACCTTACCTCTTTTGTAGTGTCTTCCAATTGTATGAACACAGTGAAAGCTCTTAATTGAATTAAAATACAATCTAATGTGATTTCATAATGTAACCTCATATTCTTTGAGGAATTGCAAAAACACATTGATCCATTTTCTATGTTCTCGTCCAGAGGTAGAAGTCAGTGAGTAATATCTGGTTTTTACATCCTTGGAAACATATGTATTTCAAAGCAAGAGAAAATGCAAAGCTCTTGACAAAAATGATATATTGAAAATAATCAATATACATTGACAATCCATGTATTCTCCCAGGAATCTATGGTGCTATAGAGAGAATACATTACATCTTTACCAGTATCATCATGCAAGAAATTTACATTTTAATAAACCAAAGAAAATATACTAAAGTGGCCTTTTCTTCACAGATAAAATGTTCTTAAACTCACACACATATACTCACATACACATACACACATAGCTTCTTTATGCAAATTTACATCTCTTTATGGCCATTGCAGTTCTAAAGGGTAGAGTGACTCTCAGAATCAGGATGAATAAAAGGAAGTTCCTAGTAATGTATATTCTGTGGGAAAATACATTAGGTACATGATGATGCTTTATTTCATTGGAAAACAAAACATATTAAAAGCATGTGAAAGAGTTAGAAATAATTAGAATGCCCACTCTCAGTATTCCAACACCCAGTTTGATCCTTACTAGATGAATGAGTTAAGTACTATTAAAAATTATATATAAACCATTTATTTAGAAGTCATATAAAACCCAAAATATCTAGTAATTTTCTAGGTTCCTTAGGATTAGCAGAGTCTTGAGTGTTACTGATTTCTCCTGCAGATCCTTACAAAGATGTTGAGCACTCAAATATATCCTGCAAAGACTCTTCCCAGTTGGCATTTTATACCTCAAATAAATTTTAATATGATTTGGCAATCAAACTAAAGTTAAAATACTTAATATAATGATCTAATACATATTTCTACAGAAGAGAGAAGAAATAATTTTAAAATAAAGTTTTAAAAATGTAGCATCAGGAAAATTATTTTAGTCTAAAAATGTTCTTCCAAAGTTCTCATAAAGTATATGAAACCATTTCATATACTGAACCTCATTTTGAAGCTTATTTACCTCTTAGGAGATAACCAGAAATAGCGATTTTAATGTGACAGTTATTTATTCTAAGATAAATGTATATCCCAGCTACATTTCTAATAATAGAATATCTAAACAAAATAGTATGTCTGAAACTATCCTCAAATATCACATGTAGCCATCTTCTAACAGAAACTTCAAAATGAACAGAATAGTGAAAAATCTAATAAATCAAGCCTATAATTTTGGTGCTTATCTCATCCTTATATTTATCAGTTTTTGCCATGGTTCTACAAATAATTCTAAGAAATGTGCTGAAATATTCCTCCTAGACAATAGACAGTGAATTTGTCTATTCCATTTTGTAATTCTTTCAATTTTTCTTTATATATACTTGAGGCTATTTTTATTCGATACTTCAAAGTTGAGCATTGTTATCATCTTAGTATATCAGACCCTTTATATGTAGTGACCCTTTCTATATATAGTTTTTAGGTTAAAATCTATTTTGTCTCACACTAATATTGTTAACACAGTTTTTTTTTTAACATTAGTATTTACCTGGGACACCTTGTTAATCCTTTTTCATAGATGTTCATAATCCTTTTGCATCTATTAGTGAATCTAATATGAATATTCAGTCTACTTAAAATCACTCATTTTTCTGAACTGTTTCAAAGAAAATTGCCAACAACATATTTTGTCATTGAATTCCTTAATTTAGATTTGTAAAAAAATTTTCTTCCACAACAAAAAAAACGAAACAAAGTAAAACATTCAAAACATTATCACACCTGTGATGGGTTAATTTTTTGTCAATTTGGATACGCTATGGTGCCCAGTTGTTTGGCCAACACTAGTCTAGGTGTGTGAAGACATTTTTTAGATATGACTCACATTTACATGTGCCTTTAAGTAAGGCAGATTATCCTCCATAGTGTGAATCGACCTTATCTAGTCAATGAAGGCCTAAGAGCAAAGAGTGAGGTTTTCTTAATAAGAAGGAACTCTGCCTCTGAGACTATATCATAGAAACTTACCTGACTTCCAGTCTGTTGGCCCACCCTGCAGATTTCCGACTGAAAACTGTAATATCAGCTCTTACAAAAATGTCCAGCATGGGCTTCCCTGGTGGCGCAGTGATTGGGAGTCCGCCTGCCGATTCAGGGGATGCGGGTTCGTGCCCTGGGCCGGGAGGATCCTGCGTGCCGTGGAGCGGCTGGGCCCGTGAGCCATGGCCGCTGGGCCTGCACGTCCGGAGCCTGTGCTCTGCAATGGGAGAGGCTGCGGCAGTGGGAGGCTCGCGTACCACAAAAAAAAAAAAAAAATGTCCAGCATGTTAACCTTCCCTATGATCTAGATGTTACAGAAAACATCTTAACAAGTCAAACAGTTTTGGCAGAAATTTATTATAGCTAATGTCTAAAACTTTGAATTACATCACGTCAGGAGACATATATGTGTCCCAGCATTAGGTGCCTAACTAGTTAGAGTAGTGACAGACTAATCTCTTTACGTAAAGTTACATTTTTCCTCTTGTAATCCAAAAATAATCCATGTGGTGTTATGGTGTTGATTTGTCCCTATAGTTGTGTCCTATTCCCTTTCATGCTTCTAACACTTTTAGCATATTTATTAGCTTGATGTTCTTCTGTAAACTAGAACTTCTTCTCATTAGCTAGGGTTATTTACTTATCCTGAAATATAATTTTAGTAAATTTACATTAATTATAATTAATGGGATATTTAAACATCTCTGTCATCGTATTTTTGTTTCTATTTCACTGATTTCTATGACTTTTTATTGCCTCTTCCAAGTTAATTGTTTTTCATTTTAACTGCCCCATATGCATATATTATTTTGACTTATACCCTATTTCTGTTATTTTAATAATTAGTTAACTTTGGATTTTATCAACTGTACTTAACTCAAGAAAGTCTAAAGTTATTGTCCTAAACCCCTTTCCAAACAATTCCAATGCCTTACAACATTTTAATAACATCATCCTGCCTCCCATTTACATGCTATCTTTGTCTAATTTTTTTGTCTGTCTTCTGTTGTTGTAAAACAATGTATTAGAAACCATTATTATTTTATGCAGTTATTGTATGTTTAGATTTACAGACCTATTTATGGCTTCACTCACCATTTCATCTTGAATTTCAAATCTTTTTCCTAAAATCATTTTATTTGTACCTAAAGAATATCCTTTAGAAATCCCTTAAATCTGTCATTGTTGGTAAGCTCTTAGTGTTGTGTTTGCCTGAACATTTATTTGTTTTATCCTCTTTTTTGGAAATTAGTTTTGCTGGACATGCAATTCTAAGTTGACAGTGATTTTCTCATAATGAAACTCATTCCATTATTCTACTACTAGCTACTCTTTAAAAGTCTGTTGTTTATTTAAACATAGTTCCTTTGAAATTGATCTTTTTATCTCTAAACTGGCTAAAATCTTCTCTTTACATTAACATTTTATTGTTTTACTGAATTTTGTCTAGGGTGAATTTTATCTTTTTATTCTACCTTGTCTCCAATATCTACAGATTCTTATCTTTTACGAATTCTAGAAAATTGTCTGCTGTTTGCCCTTCAGATTTGTCTCTTCTTTATTTTCTCCATTCTCTGCTTTTGGTACCCTGGTTAGATATACAATGGAACTTCATATCTCTTTAAAGTCTACTTTCCATCTATGTGTTTCTCTGTACTACTTTCTGGACCACTTCAGCTCTACCTTCCTGATAACTTATTCTCTCTTCAGCTATGTCTAATCTGCTATTCAAGCCATTTATTGACCCCTCTTCCCCAAGGTAATATATTTCATTTCCACTATTTCCATTTGGTTATTTTTTTCAAATTTATCTTATACTTTTCATCATATCATTTACTTCTATTTGTGATTTTTTTCTTTAAACATTTCATATATTATTATTTTATATTCTGTATCTGACATTTCAAATCTGCATTTTGGGGGAGTGAGGGTTTCATATTGTTTGGTTTTGCTTAGTCTCACTAATGTTGATTTTTCCTTGATTGTTTGGTGATTTTTTTCATCAGTGGGAGTCTTGAGAATTCACCTTAGAGAAACTTTCTTTTGGAGTTTATTTACATTTCCTTCTGCAAGGAACCATAAAGCATCTTGGCCTCTCTCAGGTTCACAACTTAATCTTGAAACTTCTGGTTTAGCCCTGCTCCTCCTTCTCTACAGTAATCAGGTTACAGATTGGTATTGGACAGGCCTTCAAGAGAAATTGACATTGACAGAAGGTCCTGCTCTCATTGCTTTATGTTCAGTGCATAACTTTCTCTGTGTCTTATTTTATGTGAGGAGAGAGAGGAGGCTCTTTTAAAATCATCTTGCCATCCATAAGCAACCCAGCAACACAATGTAAACTAAATTATATGTAGACACTAGTTATTTTGGTAAGGAACAAATTGTTATAATATCTATCTACCATATTGCTAGTAGCCAAAACTAAATTAACATTTTAGTTAAAACATATGAATATTGCAATCTCAAAATAAGAAACTTTGCTATAAATTATTTATTTCCCCTAATATCTAAATGTGCTACAAATTATATTACACTATTAAAGTTTATATGTTTCCTGATATTTTATTAACATTGTAACACTCTCTTCTCTCCTGTGGAATTGTCAATGGAAAAGTTATTTGTGGACAGTTTAACAGTTGTGAAAATTTGAAAAACCATGCATAGTAAAGGCAAGTGATCTTTAAATACCTAAACCTACATAGGCTCCTAAAAATTTCACTCCTAATTACTTGTTTTTCACTAGCAGCTCAATCTATGCTCATAAGCACTGCTTTTTAGAAAAAAAAAATGCCACTGATTATAGAAAAAAGTGCAATGAGCTCTTACTATGGAAGCTCCTAAGGACATAAACCTTCTGTGTCTCTCATTGTTTCACTGTTGAAATTGAGATGTAGTAAAGAATTCTTTTTACTTACAGAAAGCAATTAAGGTATTTTTTGGATCTTTAGTTATTTTTAGTTCTGCCAAATTAGTAAAGAATTAGTTCTTTGGCTATGAAAGAATTAGAAGCCCGTGAAAGGAAGTGAGTGTGTCCCCACCATCCATAGAATTAATTATATGAAATAAAAAGAGAAGCATCAGAGTTTGGGCTCTGTCATATTAATAGTCTGGAAATAAGAGTTAAGCAGTACTGATTTCCTCTTAGTTAATTTTTGCACAGTGGAATTTCTGAGGGCAAAATCCTCTGGCCTTCACTTTTGTTTCATTGCTACTTCACATGACTGAAGTACCTGAAATCTTCAGTGTTCTTGTCAAAGAAAATCTTAAATCATGCACAGCTGAACAGATTTATTTAAAGGAAGGTATTTTTACCTCTTGCTGGAGTTATATTCCCAACTCAGTAACTGATGTTCAACAGATGACTAATGAAGGTCTTACAGCAGAGATCAGCCTCTACACTATCTTCTGGATTCTGTTGCCCCAGTGAGACTCTCTCAATCTGCCTGATCCATTCAACTGGCTCCCCAGAGAAAGCCGGAACAGGTGCTAGGGATCTTGTCATTAATTCAGATCAGCAGTGTCAGTTAATTAAGTGGAAGTTCTTTAACACAGCCTCTAAAGGCAAAGATGGCTAAGGGTCCAGAATGTTAAAATAAAATATAGGCTTCTCTCCATCTCTCAAGTCAAATTTCTTTCTGCTAATTATATTCCTTACATTTTTTAAGTCTTAACTCTTAAAAAATATAAATGTGGCCAATATAATGGGAAAAAAGTTGATACCTCTTAATCTACTTATATGTAGAATGTCATCAAAACAGTGCTTTTCAAAATAAATTCCACACATCACCCCTTCCACAGGATGTGAATAGATGAATTTTGGACGGAAAAAAAGTTGTAAAACAAAATAACATCAGACATAGTGGTTTATTAAAGATCTCCTTGTGGCAGAACTTTACCAAGCCGAAAATATACCATATAGTGTGTATAATTTTGAATCATTGAGGTGGTTACATTATATAGTGCATCACATATGTATGACATAAACATATACATACATATATATGCATATAACCATAGTATTATTTATTTAAATACAATCTTTCTTTTTTTTAATTTTTGAGAATTTTCAGCAACAAAATTTTATAGAACTTAAGAAAACCCTGGATTGTTCTATTTTTGTCCAATACATATATTTTAACTCTTTATTTTTAAAAAATGTCCCCTGATTACTCTTCTGTGAATGCCACATGAAAGTTGAAGGAGTTTCAACGTCTACTTTTCCCTTGGTGCTAAAGTAAACTTCCTGATATGTGTGTTTGTCAAGGCTGAACTGTCCACTTTATTTTCTAATCTATTTCTCAAGTTTTATCTAAAGCAAAAATACGAAGGCAAAAATAATAAAAGGAAAAATTTCCTCTAGCATTTAATTGAATACTATGAGATTCCTTTGAAGAGTAACCTGGGGGCCTATGTGAAAAATAGAAAGAGGCATCGCTTCCTCGAGACACTACTTCCATCTGCTGAAATAGGATGATATATTAGAATATGAAAATTACTGCTATCTTCTGGAAAATTATCCTATGAAATAAATCATACAGTGTGAATGAGGCCCCTAGGGTTGTGCAGTGCACACCTGTACACCTCTACTCAGTGGCTCTCAAGCAAAATTAAAAGCATTTAAAAGGGTGCACAATATTCTTCCAAAGGCCATGCATAAACCTAGTTCCCTCAGATGTAGCACAAAGAGAAAGCTACCTGATTTTTCAAATTTGTCATTTTTAGCTTTTATAGTTATTATTAACAACCAGTCTTTTCCATCTTTGAGCCTGATATTACTCACCCATTAAAAATACAAATCTTTTTTTTTTTAAGAAGATGTTGGGGGTAGGAGTTTATTTATTTATTTTTGCTGTGTTGCATCTTTGTTTCTGTGCGAGGGCTTTCTCTAGTTGTGGCAAGCGGGGGCCACTCTTCATTGCAGTGCACGGGCCTCTCATTATGGCAGCCTCTCTTGTTGCGGAGCACAGGCTCCAGATGCGCAGGCTCAGTAGTTGTGGCTCACGGGCCTAGTTGCTCCGCGGCATGTGGGATCCTCCCAGACCAGGGCTCGAACCCGTGTCCCCTGCATTAGCAGGCAGATTCTCAACCACTGCGCCACCAGGGCAGCCAAAAATACAAATCTTTTTACCTGTTGATTGGTGCTCTTTGATTTTCTTTACAAATGCCCATTCTCTAAAGTCTAGTAAAAGGAGGCTAAAATGTTATTAATTGCTTTCCTGGATGACTTCCTTTTGTTTTAGGCCTGAGGCTTATGCTAATTTACATTTCCATGGTCAATTTACCTATGCAAAACTATACTTTATAAAATTTTTTTTAAAGATACTCAGTTGGCTTTTCAAGATTTGTGATCCTATCATACAGATAAGAATTGTTGTAGAATGACTGCATTTCATGCAAGAACAGGACTCAATGTAATCAGCTGGAATTTATCTAATCTAATTAACACAGATTGAGAAAGTGTTCACTATCAATACATTTAGACCATGTGCTGCTGGTCTGGTCTAAATTATGGATGCAAAAATGCTGCTTTCTGCCAGAATCATATGGTATAGCTCTTTTTTGAGGGGTAGGAGAAAGAAATTCCCACAGTAATATTTGTTGTATGTTTTAACCTGAGTTGTGCAGCCCCAGAATGTTACCCTTTGCTCCTCTGAGTTGCCTCATACCTATGCTTCCCCTTCCAATCTATTATCTGCAAGATTCTTATCTGATTTTTTGTTTACATTTCTTTCCTTCCCCATGGAACTCTGAACTTTTGAAAGTAGGAACTCTCTTATTTTTCTTAGTACCTCCTTAGAGAGGACATAAATGCATATTGAATGGATCGCTGATAGGACAACAGTTCAAGGTGAGAGCACATCTTTAAAAGCAGAGTTCTAGATATTTTTTAAGAATCCAGAGAAAACGTCCCTGATGTTAACTGACCTACCCCATTCTGTACCTTTAAGACCTTTTAAGTTGTTTTAAGTTTCTTATCTATAAAATATTTATACATTACCTTCATGAGGCCTCTGAAGTGAAATTAATAAAAAATTATTAATATAAATACTATTTTTGACAAACAGGAACATACAAAGTAATACATTTTGTTTTGTTATATTTGCTTCACAGAAGCCACTGATGGAGTTTTTTGAGAAATTCATGTGGAGTAATATCTGCTCAGTTATTTGAAATAAATCTGGAGAAATGCTTTATGATTGTGTTAGGTGAAATGATTTAGTTCTGTTTAAAATTATTCAGCAAAAAATCAGTAACATTTACCCAGATGCCATACTGTCATCTGATCTCTTCTCAAAATTTTGAAAATCAGGTTTTCATGTTGCAACACAAATACCTATTTAAAACAGACTTGCTTAAAAATAATTAAGTCCTTCACCTTCTCCTTTCTTATCATTTGTATGGAATCCCTTTGATGATTTACATTTCAGACAGATATTGATTTCTATCCTCTGCCTTTGCCCTATAAAGGCTACTCTATTTTCAGTCAAGTGTGATCACATTAGGTCAGCACAAGGATGAAACAAATAAACCAAAATGACATGTTTAAGAAAGCAAAACAAGAGCATCTTCAAAGCACCCCCACTTTTCTGTATCGTATGTTTTGTGGTACAAATAATGAAACTGCAAAATCCAGGCTCATGTACGGCTTACTTGTTTTTACATTTCTAGGAATTCTACATAATTTAATAGGTTATGCTTTCTTTAGGCCCACTAAAATTTTTGTTTGTTCTTAAGTGTCATTTTTGGAGGGAGTATGCTGAGGACCAGTAATAATAGTAATAATTTCCTAGCATTCCAGAAAAAATAATACAGATTGTGGGGAGTAAGAGAAATTAGTTCCTAAAATTTCTTTTAAAATATTTTTAATGTGACCATGCTACATTATGCATGCTAAGATTTGATGTGTTGATCAAGTGAGAGCCAAAGCCATGGGCTCAGCACCCAGGTGTCACGGTCAAGCAATCTACTAAGCAACAAACTTACAGCTCCTTTGTTACTGAAAAGTATGCAGTCTCTTTGAAGGAAGGAAGTGTACTGAAATAGTTATATGTGCTTTTGTGGAGTGCCTACATGAAGGTCATAACACTGCCTTAGGAAGAAAGAAAGCATTAGATAAGTAACACCGAATAGGTTGACTAAGAGAAATCTGTAAGAAAAGAAACAGACCTTAGTCTTTCACAGGAAACTCATAGACCTATCAGATTACAAATGCAAGCTTTTTATTTTATTTCAGTAAGTGCTACTTAAATCAAGGTGTCAGCAGTAGGCAGAAGAATGGGCCCCAAGAAATATCTCATTCTGAACCCTAGAACCTGTGACTGAGTATGCTACCTTACAGGGCAAAGGGGAATTAAGGTTACAGGTGGAATTAATCAATTGACCTTGTTAATCAATTGACCTTGAGATGGAGAGCGAGAGAGAGAGCTAGAGAGTATCCTGGGTTACTCAGGTGGGATTACTGTAATCACAAAGTTCTCTCTAAATGCAGGGGGAAGACGGAAGAGAGAGCGCCACAGAAATGGCCGCGGGTCTTGCTAGCTTTGAAGATAAAGAAATAGGGTCATAAGCCAAGGAATGCAGGCATCCTCTACAAAGAGGAAAAAGCAAGAAAACAGATTCTCCCCAAGAACCTCCAGAAAGGAGTGCAGGCCTGGCATCACATGGATTTTAGCACGGTGAAACTCCTTTTAGACTTCTGATCTTCAGAACGGTAAGATACTAAGTTTGTGTTGTTCTAAAACGCTAAGTTTGTGGCCGTTTGTTACAGCAGCAATAGGAAGCTAATATAATGTCTAATAGCAAAGTATCAGAGCAGACATAGAGTAGGCCAGTCATGGATAAATGAAATTATTCTCAGTGAAATGTGCTATTATTCAATGAATCACCTTTCTCTTTTTCCTTAGTTTGATTAGATAGATCACTGAGGGGTGTGGGGAGCAAGGGGAAAGGTGCTGTAAGGACTTGCTTATGTGATGCCGATATCTGGATCATACAAATAACTAAGAAGCGAACTCAGTTGTCCTTTATCTCTTGGGTAAAAGGTCTGTAGAGTCAATACTTTCCCTCAGATACACCAGTACATTTTAAATTTCATTACTTGGTGAATAACAGGTGGCTAAGAGAGGCTTAAAAACGTTACTCATTAATATGGATGAGTTCGATGCTACTTTTGAAGAGAAAATAATTGTTTTATAGATGGATGATTGGTAAACATCTGCAAGAGTGTTTTGGAAGTATTATAAAAGCTTTCACTGTTTAGGCATAACCATGTCTTGTATCTTCAGAACTGAGTAACTGGGACGTATGTATAGTGTGGAATTAGAAAGCTGCAAAGAATTAAAGTCAGGGGTGTTTCCTCAGTCTCCAAGAAGTTTCCTAAACTAACAAAAAAGGAAAAAATCCTTTAATTTCAGTGGTTTGAGGACCTAACTGCTGACTCAGTTGGAGCACAAAAAAAGCAGCAGTAAGAGCAAAAGCAGGAGAGCAGAGACATGCTCCCTCCTTTTGTACTTCCGGTTGTGTTTTTCCAGCATGAAATCTGCACACACACACACAAACACACACACCCGCACCATGGATTTTACCCCCATTGTTTTCAGGTCTTTTTTGGGGAGTGAGGCTTTTGCTGTTTACCCTCTCTAAAAGTTCAGTGCCCCGCTGTGAATTTCCATATCCCCTTTCCCAGCTTTAGTTGTTCTTTTTAGCACTTAGTACTATCCAAGAGTAGTATTTGTCTCTTATTGTTTTTTTGTGCCTACTCGACATGTTCACTATTTGCTCTGCTCACCGGGGGCAGTAATACTGAATTCAGAGTCACACGACACAGCAGACTTTACCCAGCACCATGCTTATTTAGACTTTGGGAAAATAACTTACAGGCTAGGCAAATCGCCATGTTCAGTAACAACAGAGAAAAGCTCTCTTGACTCTCAGGCTGTTTCCAAATGCCCTGTCATTCCCCACTTAGCATGTAAAGGGCCATGAGAGATGATACTGAATGGATATGAACCACCTCAGCTCAGGGAAGCCACTGGCTCAGAGCCCTTTTCAGCTTTTGAGCCTTGCTAATGTCCTCTCAGGGAGATATGTTAGTTCCCATTCTCTGGGGAAGTTGTATGCATCAGAGATGATTAAATAAACCTGATCTTTACAGCGAGGTACAAATTGGGTGTCAGTGCATCGCATTTAACTTGGACCCTGTGTACTTGTAAAGATTCCTTGAATTAATGTTGCAAGGGAGGTTACACCAAAGATCATGTTCTGAAGATGGAAGAAAGACCACAGAATCAGCTTCCAACATGTACTGTCTCATTGACTAAGGGGCTAATAACCTCAAACTCCATGGGCATTGGACATTGGTAGTTCATCATTACCAAAAGTATAGCAAGGTTGTTTGAGACAACTTATTACACTGTATTTAAATAAAAGAATATACAGAAAGACCTATAAGTGACTCATTGGACCTTTCATAGGAATCCATCCCAATTTACCTAATAAAGGAGAGTCATTTTTAGGTATATTTGTGTTAGTTCCATGTTGTAAGCTTTAAGGAAAATATTTTTACCAATTTTTTTTTTACCTCTAGGAAATATTTATAGTAAAACTTTTGCCCATAGAAATTAAATTATTCTCAGGGTTACAAAACTTTGCAAAATTTCACATACTTATTTCATGTATCTTACAATGTTTCCAACTGTTAGTTGTAATGGATTTTCCCCTGCTTTTAGAAATACTATTCTCAACTTAAGTATCATTTTAAAAAGAAAATTCTAAATGTTCTTTACTCTCTTTCCTCCTTCTGGACACACAGGAAGACTTCATTTCCCATTCTCTCTAGCAGTAATTGTGCTGGTGTGTAACTGAGTTTTGGGAATGTGAGGGGAAATGATGTGTTACATCAAGTTGAAAACAGTTAATAGCACTGTGTTCCTACCACGCGCTCTTTTCTGTGCATGTGATTGAAAGTGAAGGATCTTGTGATGACAGGGTTGCAAATTGGGTATCCTCGGTTCCTGGACTCTGATTGGAGGAGAGCTGTGCAAGCATCTTTCTGGTTGTGTAAAGTCACTGACGTTATGGTGTTTGTATGTTTTGGCAGCTTGTGTTAATTACTCTGAACAGAGTAGCACAGGGGCCAGTTGATTGAGAGGTTTCAGAGAGAGAGAAGAGATTAGTCATTGGATATTGAAAGAAACGTTTAAAGGATTGCAACATTATTAATCACACTTAGTATAACTATGGCATCATTAAGGGCATGGAAAGAAGTTTTTAAAAGTCAGCTTTTTTAAGAAAAGAAACACTTATTGCATGCCCACATAAATACCTACAGTATAACTATATTAATTGTCATTTTTTGTACTTATATATTACATAACTAACAGAAACCTGTGTAAGTAAATATGAATTAATTACTTCATAAAATCTTTAGAACCACAGCGTTTCATAGAGAATATAAAATTAAATCATCATTAATACCTTAGCCAAGATCACAGATAATTGGAGTGCTAGACCTATGATAACTAACTTGAGTCTCTATAGTTTACAAAATCCTCATTTTCTCTAATGAGCTGTTCTATTACTAGCCACAAATATGTGTACACACACACAATTGAAGGGGACATCAGTTACTACTCTTGACTGTGAATTCAGTGTATCAAGGATCACTGTTTCTCATCAGATGTATCATGTTTATAGGTTGAAATAACTTTTGGAGGGGATGTTAATAGCCTGAGAATATATGAATGCTAGGAGATTTTCATGTTGACTATTGCTATTACTTTATCATTACATACTCATACAGTTGTGGAAAAAACAGTTGATACTAGTATCTTATGTAGCAGGAAACAAATTTTCTGACCCGGTTGGGAGTGAGGGATAGATTGCATCAAGTCGTTGAAATGACATTTTCATCAGGGTTGTGAACTGTTTCACAATGGAGTAAGATGGTAAGATTGAATAGATCCCAATGGATACCAATGACAATGCCTTCATATTCTATGGCGTTTGGATTTGTATTTTGTAGAGTAGGGTCTGCAAACTGTGGCCTGTGGGTTGGCCTCCAGTTTTGTAATTAAATTTTTATCGGAACACAGATACCTTATTCATGTATGTATTGCCTAAGCCACTGTTGTGTGACAGCATGAAAGTTGAACACTAGTGACAGAACATGAGTGACAGAACAGTAGTGACAGAGCACTGGTGACAGAGTCCCTGTGGCTCACAAGCCCCAGACCTTTACTCTCTGGCCCTTTAAGAAAGTTTGTCGGGGCTTCCCTGGTGGTGCAGTGGTTGAGAGTCCGCCTGCCGATGCAGGGGACACGGGTTCATGCCCCGGGCCGGGAGTATCCCACATGCCGCAGAGCGGCTGGGCCCGTGAGCCATGGCCGCTGAGCCTGCGCGTCCGGAGCCTGTGCTCCGCAACGGGAGAGGCCACAACAGTGAGAGGCCCGCATACCGCAAAAAAAAAAAAAAAAAAAAAAAAGAAAGTTTGTCAACGTTGCTGTAGGTAAGAGGAATTCCCATCAAGTTTTTAGCAGAGTGATGGCAACATAACAACTGTGTTTCAAAAAGCAGACTTGGGGAATTATAAGAGCAGTGGAGGGAGACAGAGAAAAGAATTTAACATGCTAGCACAAGAGTCCAGGGGAAAGATGATAGAAGGCCTGACCTTGGTATGGAAAAGAAAAGAAAACAACTTGATAGAATCAGGGGTGGGATGTATCTGGTGTGTCAGCTTCTCCCCTGATGGCCGTAATTAGGTTCTCCTGAGTGGGAGCACACCAGAGGGAGGTGCTGGTAGGAGAAGCCCAGCTAATCACCAGCTGTTCCCTCACCATCGCCTTTCAGCTTCCTGCTCCTGGTTGCTTCCTGCTCTGGGCTGCATGGGCACATTCTCCTTGCCAGGCTTCAGGCCTCATGACTATAGGCTCCAGGATGCTGCTCTTTCTTCAGTTAGCTCTTCCTCCGTAAGACAGTCTATTCCTCCAAATGTTGCTTTGGGGACAGAATTTTCCAGCGTCCTTGTGTGTGTGTGTGTGTGTGTGTGTGTCTTTTTCTCTCTGTCTCTGTCTCTCTGTCTCCTGTGCATTCTGTTGCGCTCTGTTTGTCTCTCTTAATATCTCTCTGGTAGGCCCAGAATTGGAAATAATACTGACATAGGCTAAATTCACTTTGTTTATATAAAGGTTGTTTTCTCCAGTGTTACAGATTTTTTTGTTGTTGTTGTTGTTGTTGTTGTGGTACGCGGGCCTCTCACTGCCGTGGCCTCTCCCGTTGCGGAGCACAGGCTCCGGACGCGCAGGCTCAGCGGCCATGGCTCACGGGCCCAGCCACTCCGCGGCATGTGGGATCCTCCCGGACCGGGGCACGAACCTGTGTCCCCTGCATCGGCAGGCGGACTCTCAACCACTGCGCCACCAGGGAAGCTCCAGTATTACAGATTTGACAGAAAAAAATCCTTTTAGAATAGGCCATTAAAATTGCCTTGATCTCTCCCACTTCATCAGTGTTTTTCTATCTATTGGTACATTCTCATCAGCATAGAAACATGCTGTCAACTAATGCAATTTATCCAATCTTAAAACAGACATACAGACAAAAATCTGGTTCCATCTCTCTCTGTCTGCTGTTCCAATTCTCTATTTTTACAACAAAATTCCTCAAAATAGTTGATGAGGCACCCTGATTCCATTATATTTCCTCCCGTTCTCTCCTGAATCCAATTCAGTCAGATTTAGCTTATGTAGAAAGAGCCCCTGCCAGGGCACCAGTGACCTCCACATGGCCCAGCCATGCTGTGGTCCCAGCTTCATGGGACTCAGCCTATCAGCGCTGAGAGTGTGCTCTTTCTCCTTCCTTTCTGAAACACATTCTTCTTTCTGAAAACTCTGTGGTTCTACTCTAACCCATTCAGTTATCATTCTGACTCTTTACTAATTCCTTACAGCTCTCTGTTTCTAAAACATGGGAATGTCACCCAGGTTCTTATTTTTCTTCCTCAGTCCAACTCCAGATGACCACAACCAGTCTTTTGCCTTTAAATGTTATCTCTATGCTAAGGACTTTCACATTTTTATGTCTACCCAGACAATGGTGCTGAAGTCCATACTTGTAAATCCAACTACTTGCTTGACATCACTTCCTGCATGTGGTTTTGTGCTGTAGCAACTCAGCTAAGCTAGTCCTGTGCCTCTTAGAATTCCCTTACCCGTATGATTCTGGGTTAGGATTGGCCCCAAGAGAAATTGTGAGCTTTGAAAGGTAGAAATGAATCAGTAGTCTCTGCACGTGGAAAGTCAGTGTATGTTGCCAGGGCTGCTGCAGCTGGCTCCCCTACCTCCACCAGTCACCATCTAAGTCCTGGGCCAGGCAGCTGTGCATGGCCATGGGGGAAGAATGCCACCTCCTTTGGCAGGTGACCCAGGTTGAAAGTACTGGGAGACAAACTCGGGTTCCGGTATGTTCTCATGGGTTCCTGTGTGTCTAAGGGATTTCAGTCTGTCCTTGCTCTCCTCTGCCTCATATCTAGATTTTCTTCCCAACTGCTAGCACTGAAGACCAATGGAGACTTTAGGTCCACCACCAGACATAAGGGCAGTGTCCTTGAATAGATTCCTTACCAGCGTCACAATTTTGTAAGGTCAAGTATTTCAAGTTAAGCCCCTATAATAAGCCCCTTGCATCTGCATCATGCATAGCAGTTTTCCTTCCTTGCTTGAACCCTAAAGGATATACTCTGCTTTATTTTTTTCTTTTAAGAGCCAGCACCACTTGACATGGTAAATGCTCAATTGTCTATTTTCTGACTATATCCAGTAGAAGATAAGCTCCATGGTGGTAGAGAGTTTGTTTTATTTGTGGTAATATCTATAGCATGTATGATTGTGCCTGGCCCATAGTAAGAATTCGATACATACCTGTTTAATGAAATAAATGAATGGATAAATAATAATTGTATATTTGTCAAGTGATTTTTTTTGGTTAATCAGAATATCAGTATACCAAGAGTAACAATGACAAGGTATAAGTGAAATGCGTGAAATATGGTTTTGAAATATTAACATTATGAAAAGAAGCCAATCCAGAAGTGAAAGAGGAAAGGGATTTCTTTTCTTTACTAACAGGTTAAATAGTGAGGAGTCCAAACCTGTCCATTACCAGGCGCTTGTCATGGCAACTGGGCAGGTTATTTTCTGAATGTGCAACCTACACAGTTTTCTCAACTGCTAAAGACTAATCAACACTGGTTCACAGTCAGTGACTAAAATCGCTGGAAAGGAAAAGAGCCATCAATTATGCAGTTATGTTTCACTTCAGAAATGTTCTATAGGTGCAAACAGACATTTGGCAAAAGAGTTGAACAAGAAATAGGACAAGCCATTACAAGCATATAATTTTTTTTCTTTTCTGTAAAACTATGGGTTCTGCCTGAAATTTGTTTTGTGAGGTAAATCTTCTTCTCCAAGAGGCAATAGTGTTATTAATTAAACAAAGGAAGAGGCAACCGAGGTGGGATCCTGCTAAGCCAAAGTTGTTAAATGAATCTGAGCTCTCGTACAGAAAACTTCCCCAGTGGTTATCTAAGCTGTCACCATTTTAGTGCATCTGAAGAAATGTGCTCCAAGATTTGTGTTAGTGTTGGCAAAGAAACGAACTAATTTTAATTCTCAACTCCTAAATCTCACATCAATCCAGAAACTTTGCAGCTAAACTTATCTAAGTTTGCTGCCCAGCCAGCAATTACATTAAAAATATTAAAGGATAGCAGCCTACCCTGGTGTAAATAGTAAAAGTAAAATTTAGAAAAAACTTTGACTTTTAAAAATGTTCAAGTCTGTTAAAAGTTCTGATTCCTAGAAGGTCATAAAAAGACTCATAGAAGATTTGTTTTCTCCAGTTGCCTAGCTGGCTGCAAAACTAGATTACTTCCTGCCATTTCTGCCAAAATAAATATTATTAAAATACTATATTCCCCAGCTGCCAGTCAGAACCAAATGTACATAAAAAAGATGGTATTTGTACATGTACACCTTTCCCACCACAGAACTCACTTAAATGTTGCAATGCTGGAGATAGTTTTAGCAAAGCTTTTTAGAGCTGGCTTTCTCACATCTTCCTTCTCACTCATAATACGTAAAACATTATTGACTTAAAATGAAAACCCTCAGCAATTTATTAGAAATGAATTTTTCTTCTGCCCACGACTAAATATTCATGTTTTTAAAAAATCACTATGATATTAAAGGTAAGATTAATTTCTGATTTCGGAAAAGATGAGAGACTTAAAAATCTCAATTTTCTTAGAGACGATTGCCTCAAAGAAGAGGATGCATGCTGGAAACAGGAAAAGATCCAACTGATTTTCTGCTGAAAAGAGGGGTATGATTTAAGCAGATTTTGAGTGAGAGAGAAAAGATCACGCGCACTGCAATTTGGTGCTGGAAAGAAGCCCCAATTCACATATCATTAGCTTAAGTGATTTTTTTTTTCCTCAATACCTAGGTTTTAAAGGTATGTTTTAAATTCTAATTGTAAAAGAGTTTTAAAAACTTTTGATGGGGTTGCCTTGTGACCCAAGATGTTACTATTGTTTTAAAAGAACAAAAACAAATCTGTTTTTATTGCTATCTTTTGGATTATGCCAGAACTTGAATTTGCCAATAGAGGGCAATAGTCAAACTAAGATAGACTGCATCTATCATTTTTGCGACTTCTAATGAGGTAAAAGGACACATAGAATCGTCATCTGCTTTTATGGATATTGCTGTGTAATTGCAGTGTAATTATGGCACACACAGCTTTAGAAAATTATCTTTCAAGAAAACAGCTGGTTCTCTTTAACAAACCAGGATGAAATCTTGTCAATTAAAAAAAAAAATCCAAAGAAAATTTTCCACGAATACATGCCGATAATAAACAACAAAAAATGAAATAACATAAAAATTTCAAATGGGTAAATCAGAGCTGCTGATATGAAAAATAAGACAAATGTACACACATAAGAAAATTATAAAGGTAGGAGGTACTTCTGATGTATTGTTTTATATTACAGTGTAAACAGACTTCTTGGAAAGATTTCAAATACGTTTTTTTCATTTTTCTCTTTTAAGTTATTTGTGTAATTATGTAAATGCATGGTTATATCTAGTCTAAATATGAGATGCACACACACCAATGCAGATCTAGAGGTTTATAAGAGTTTTTGTAACCAGTGCTCCAGAAAAATCACAAAACAACATTAGGCATTTGATACTGTAAATTTTCAGGTTTATTAAACTCTTAGACATGTCAACAGTCCAGTATCTGAGTGCCTCCTATAAAAACTATTATATACAAAAATTAGAAGATATTAAATAGGTCATTAAGAGAATGATTACTCATTCACTTTCACATATGACTTATTTCAGTCTTACCTTAAAAATCATTTAGAGTTACATAGAGATGATAGGATTTATTAAAAAAAATAAAAGTTACAAAGTCAGAAACATAAATAAAATGAAAATTTTCTCTTTCTCAACTTGATGAGATATTTTCAGGAGATCGGTTATATTTAGACTCTCATGTAAGCATGAAAAATATTAACTGGTACTTTCTGTACTCACAGAGTGGCATATCATTAGAGTATCATAGCTTTGCAGGCAAGTATCCCTTATGAATCTTACATTTAGGAACTATTTTAATTAACAGCAAACACTAACTGAGCGTATATTATTTACAGAATTGGACCCTGTGTGGTTAAAAATTTAAAAACTAAATATAATATATGATATTAAAGCACAAATACAGAGGTATATACATGTGTATTGTATATGTATATGATATGTATTTGTGTGAATATTTATGAAACATAAGGAGGAAATAATAATAATATTTAAGTTAGTGTTTTTAATTATGCAGAATAAGTTGGATATCTAGCAATAATACTCATAGTCGGTAGTTCCCAATGTGTAGTAGTACCTGGACCGTTAAAGTCAGTATCCCCTGAGCACTTGTTAGTTCCCAGTCTGGCCCCATCTCAAACCTGCTGAACCACAAATTCTGGGATTGGGCTTCAGCGATCTGTGTTTAAACAAAGTTCTAGGTGAGTCTGATGCATGTTAAAGTCTGAGAACCACTTTTCTTGGTAAATGTAAGTTATTTTCATGATTATTATAATTTGGACAGTATGAAACCTAGAAGATCTTCCCCATTTTCAAACAAGTTCTGCGCTAAAGTGTATATAGCCTAGGTATCGTTAATGTGCTTTTATCAGATAGATTGGTTCTTGACTTATCGACTGAACCTTTTAAAAGTTAGTCATGTAATTGAATCTTTATAGAAACTTTTTCTTAAATTAGCTCTGGAATTCCAGCTTTAGGAGTTCCTAAACATCATCTAATGCAAATAGAAAATCGGAAAACTAGGAACCAAAAGGATTAAAAATATTTGCCAAGTATCAAAAGGTCAACTTGACAATGAACTTGGTGTCAAATCCAAATCTTCTAACTTCTATATTAAACTTTAATCAGATTGGATTGTAGGTTATGGTTTTCAACTAATTTCCTGTATCAGTGATAGGATAGTTGTCCAATAACTCATGAAAGACATTTGAGCACCTCAACACCTTAGCACCGGCACAGCCTCATAAGTATTTCCCAACAGTAGGAAAGGAAATATGCTTAACTATCAGCTATGCATCCTCCTCTTGCTTATGTGGTGGGCGATCTCTTCTAAGAGATATTGTTGGGCCTTTCCAGGAGATATTTCTGTCATTGCAGCCAGCCAGGAGATGTGAAATTTAAGTTACACTTGTAGATTTTCTCAGTTATTACCATATTCTTCTAAATCAGTTGTAATTGTATTGTTTTTCTCTGTCTGCTGGTCTACATCTCTTCTGTAAACTTGTTGAATTCAAGAGTTAGTCTTTCTGTTTTGTTTTGGGGGTGTGTGTATTTCCTGTTCTGAGAGTTGACCACAGCACCTGGCACATGATAGGTGCCCAACACAAATAAATAGTCAAATAAATAAAATGACTGAGTGGAAACTCAATAATAGACACTCAGTTTTGCAGCTTTAACTCTAATGAAAATATAATCCTTTAGTGATAATGTAATAAAAGAAAGATATAATCTGTACCTATTATTATAACTCATTTATAATAAAGTTTTCTCAATGCATCTAACTGCATCTACAGTTCAGAAAATTTCATTGCAGTTGTCAGTGAAATCAGTGTAGCTCTGGGCCACACAGGTTTATAGGAATTCAGGACCACGATGCAACTAATAGTTATAGTAGTTTAGCTCCTACTTCAACCCCTCAATTTCCAGCCATTGATTTCTAGGTGTCTTTCGTGTGCCTTTATGACCTAGTCCTCCAGGATACTATGTAATGTCAAATATTCTTCTCTTTTGCTCTGATTTTCAACCTATGGGCTCCTGTATATTCACAATAAGTTTGGAAAGGCCACAGAATCAGATCACTGAAACCACAAAGGAATATGGCCCACTTTGTCTTCAGAGGAGGCATCTGAAACCAACTTCATCTCAATCTGTTTATTGTCCTATTGAATTTGCATCAGATCCTGAAAAGCAATATACCCTCTGCTCCCATGGGCAGCGTGGTTGGCTGTTTGATATTCTTAATCTTGACCATTGCTCCCCCAATTTTTCCATTAACACTTCCCTGCAAGTAGAGGCAAGTAACATACCTAAGATTTCTTTAGACTTTTGTTCTACCTTTAAAATCTATGCAAATGTTTATTCTAACCCATAATGAAACAGTGTTTTAATATGAAACTAATGCTTTAAATGACATCAGGTGGAAACTTTTTATTCCAGGAAAGTGTATTACACGCCTTCTGTACTTTTCCATTACTATCAAGGACACACCTCAATAGTCTTGTGAGTACTTGTGGCCAGTTTGAGAAATTTAGCCTGGCTTAAATTTTAGTGGAAGAGGTCATTAATTTTTTTTCTCGGTGTTTATTGGGAACTACTGCATTAGAAGACAGTTATACATCAATGGAAGCTTAAGTGTGGGAAAATCTGACTAATAAACACGTTTGTAATATTCAAAATTACTCCTCCCCACCAATGATGAATGTTTATCCTTGGAAATAGCAATTGCTGTTTAATTAAGAGGCTAATTCCTTTGGGAGAGACCTTCAGAGAGGCTTAGTATGGACCCTCAGTATATACTGAGATTTGTTTGAATTTCAAAGTTGAATTAGACTCTTCAACAGGAATTCCTAAAATACCAAGATCACATTTGGAAGCTACAACATTTCAGTCAAAGACTAGATCATCTAGACTTTGATTCTGAGTGTAGTACTCCATGAGTTTGGTCAGTCATTATACTTCCTGAATTTAAGTCTGTTCAGATAACAGACTTCTGATCATAAGGCAATAATCATCACAACATTCTTGTTTGGTTAACCTTAAAATTTTAATAGGACATATAATAGTTACCATTCCTTAAGATTGACAGAAATATATTTCCAATGAATGCGTAACTAATTCCTTCTTTAAAGGTAATGTACATTTATTACATAAAATCTTTTCACACTTGAGTAATGAGTAACATGAGGATACATTCAAACAAATGTACTATAATAAACGATAAAAAACATATAAACATTAGTGAAATTTAATATATCAAATTATTATTAGTGTAATAGTCTATAATATTCAGAAACTACAAGGAATTGTTCAAATGACAGGATTTTATCAATATTAGATGGGCAAAAGAGCATGTTATCTATTATGACTCATTGCATAATACTGGAAAGTTTATGAGAGATTTCTGAGAAACAGGTAGGTGTTGCAATAACCTTACATATCCTTTCTGAGAATGCAAGTTAACAGAAATATTAAGTAGATAAATATTTAATTCTTGTCTAGGGAATAAGATAAATTAACTAGAATTATAGCCATATGAAAATGCACTTGGAATGATGCATAACAGTAGTTAATATCACATGAGGGAATATAGGCAAATGGTTTAATTGAACCAAAAAAATAAAATTGCATCAAAGTTCACAGTTCTAGAAGTCTAAACCAAAGTCAACTTTTATTGATATTTAAAGCAGTGAAACCACTTTCATCGATCTATTTTGTGCGGTAGGTGATGCACTGTGAGAGAAACATCTATAATGTGCTGTGCAAAGTGTTATAAGTATTGTTGGCAATAAATTAAAAGTAATGTTGATGTTCCAAACAAGTTTTGATGGATAGTTAAATTTTGAAGCGGATGAATTTAGGTAGTTTCTAACTTATTTCACTGTGGATATCATATTAAAAGCAGAATTTGCACTCCTAAAAACTGACTCTATTATTCTGTTAAAAAGTTCCTTTTGGGACTTCCCTGGTGGCGCAGTGGTTGAGAGTCCGCCTGCCGATGCAGGGGACACGGGTTCGTGCCCCGGTCTGGGAGGATCCCACATGCAGCGGAGCGGCTGGGCCCGTGAGCCATGGCCGCTGAGCCTGCGCGTCCAGAGCCTGTGCTCCGCAAGGGGAGAGGCCACAACAGTGAGAGTCCCGCGTACCGCAAAAAAAAAAAAAAAAAAAAAAAAAGTTCCTTTTGATGTAGAGTATTAGAAGTAATATTTGCCGGTATTTTGTGGACCAACCTTTAAGTTCCATCTGTGTTAAAAAACTGAATTATTTATTTTGAAGTATTAAACAGATACTCAGCATAGCCTTCTTGGATTCAATTTAAAAGGAAAGTTACAAGGTGCATGCACAAAAGAAATACATATATAATATTAGACATAAATGCACACATTATACCTAAACACATACATGTATGAATAAACACTAAAAATGTTGCTAATTGTTTTCCATCCCTTTTTTTTTTAATTAGGAAAAGTAGCACTAAGCTATAATACTAGTTTTACAATGGGGAGAAATAAGGCATAGCCAGATTGTTTCTGTCAATTCATTTTATTCAAACTTCTATATAGTTAATAGATTGATATAATTTTGATTCAATTCAGAAAACATAAAATCACAAAATAAATTTTCCTTTCACCTTGAATTACAACTTCAAAAGCCTTACACTAAGAAACACGAGAATCCCCAAAAGGGAAGAAAAAATGCTAGAAAACTTGGTTGACTATTGTTAGCATTACTATTATTACTTCACTGAGGGTAATCCCACTTAAAATGGCAAAATGAAAAGATTTTGATTTCGGAGGACTGAGGTTTAGCATTTACCACAGCAACTTTAATCACTGTTTTAGCATGCTCTGTTTTATCACCTGTAGAGATTTCGTTTTTTCCTAAGACCGTTTCCAATTTCCTGATTCAAGTGCTTTTGTGAAAGAATTTACTGTTTGCTTTCACTACTCTTCTTCTTGAAGATAGTTTCCTAAAGAAAGAAACCAGCTTTAATCCAGCACTTAATTCAGGTTCTCATCTCCTATCTCTTCTTCCTGCCATTCTACAGCTTGTGTTAGTTTGGTTCAGGAGTTTCATAAGTACCTCATATCAAACTCCTGCCTCTGTCATCTCCACAGGGTTCATCTCCTCAAGGCACCCATTCAGAAAGAATCACAAATCAAGTTCCAATTCCCTTGATTAAAAATATAAGCACTTACTGAAGTGTATTGAACAGGAGGTCAGAAAATTATTTTGTGTAACACAAAGCAAATTTACTAAAAGAAACAAAGAAAAAGGAGGAGGGAGAAGGAGAAAAACCCTGCAGATATCTGTATTAATTTTCACCTTTGTTATGTATTTCAATATTCCTTTTCACTATGGCTGGCCCTATAGGTACCTTTTCTCAGTTGTTCTATTGTCAGACCTTCCGGGCTCTTCCACCTCTCCTTCCCTCTTTTCTCTACTAATCTTTTCCTACCACTTACATTTGGTACAATTCACATGTAATCTAAGGTCCCACTGCCATTTGAGAATGACTTTGGGGGCAGAGAAGATGTGTAGTTTAAGGGAAAGCAGCATACGGAAATGAAAAGATGGTGTGTGTCAGAGAACACAGGGCTATTGCATCTTACAAAGGTAGTGGGTTTACAGAATGCCTCTATACCTCTAGGATTTTCTTACAGAAAATCTCTATATAAGCACCTCCCTCCGTCATTTCTTCAGGCTTCAACTCTGCAGATGGCCCAACTGGTGAAACATGACATGTTGAATAACGTTTGCAATGTTGCTTCTCCCGGGTTAGCACATTTGAATTCTGACTTTTTCCCCCTGAAGACAATGAATGAATCTAATGGTTAGTACTTCAGTAGTTGAAGTGGGCCCATTGGAGGGGAAATTAGACTTTTTCCATCACTTCAAATTAGATTTTTATATGATTTCCTCTCATTCCAACCACAAGCATTCACAGTCACTGAGACGGTTGTGCCTACTGTATTCCAAGCACTGTCTCATGTGTTTACATAACTATCACATTTAAACCTGAATTTGTGAAACTGCAGATATCACCAACCTTACTGTTTTGTCTTGCACTTTCAGATTTTCATCTGCCAGGTCATCACATTTGCCCCCCGTTTCTACCTACATTTGCCCTCAACTTTTTTCCCCTGCAAATATCTCAGATTTGATTAGTGCTTTATAAAGTCAGTGATTTGTCTTCTCATTCAAAGTGGCATAACCATGTGATCTACTAAAAGCTCTTCTGTGGTAATTGATTTATCACTCTTATCATTTAATTCAATGCACACAGCTGAAATTTTGGTTTAATAGCTAAGTGCACTCAAGAGAATTTCCCAGATTAATGTAGGACTGTGGCAATTTCTTAAAGTTCTGAACTTATAAAACTGACAAAATGTAAGTGCAGTCATTACATGGTGTGAGTTTTCTGGTGGAAATGTATTAATGAAAGATGATATATTAGGTCAGCTTTATTTTACTTTGTAAATATCTACAAGTGAAATAAAAACAGAAATGAATCAAAAGAAATAACCTAGTTCTTAAGGTAGTAAAGAAATTTTCTGATTTTGGGAATATGTAAGGAAGATCTAGTATCCAAAAAATGCCATCAGGAGTGAACAGGCATTTCAGCATAGACACAGTGAAACGTTCTCATCTAAATATTTTAAAAACAGAAAATTCCTCTCATCTCTCTGTTCCTTGAACTGCATATGACCATAATACAGTGTAAAAACAATACTGGTAATTCAATCTTTAATAACAGATTATTTCATAGCTCTTTATGGGATTTTTCCTTTTTATTTTTTGGATTTGATATTATGGACGATGAACATTACCACCCATGTTTTAAAAAAATTGAACATCTCTCTTCCATTGTACAAGGGATTAGAAAAATTGTATGTCCTAGTTTGATAGAGCTACCTGTTCACACTGTGTATTAAATATAATTATTTTAAAACATACTCTAATTAGACCGATTATTTTTAAACTAGTTATAAATTTGTTTGTAATGGTTTTCCATGTTGTATGTGTGACAGCTTATGATCTAGAGGGACTTTGGGGTGGACACTATTATAGTATGGATAGCTCTACTACTGGCCTAAAAAGCAGGGTAAAAATGCAGAAATTTATACTCTTTTACTCTGCTGCTTCTGTTTTAGTACTTGTCAGTTATGTAACTGTTCTCTTCATTATTAGCATCTGGGTCACAGAAGAAAATCTGTGTACTGAGTGAGTTAATAGGTAAAAGTACAAAAACACAGCTTTGAAGCTTTACTTAAAATATGTCACATATGATTGTTAAAGATCAAACTAGTTAGCTTTTCATATTTACAAAAATAATTTCTCAAAAAGAAATGTTCACTAACAAAAATGATTCTTTCAATAAGTGTTTCTTATTTTAGACAATTTCTTGAAAGTTTAACCTTACTGATCACAAGGTGAACAGTTTTTAAATTTAAAAAAATCAAAGTATTCCTTCAGATACATTTTAGTTACCAAACAAAGGAAACACCTTTTTTTATATTCTTAAATACCTGTATATATTGGAAGAATGAAAAATGATTTTAATATGCTTCTATTTAAATACAAAGAATCAATTCATAATTTTGTTTTTGTGTCGCTAAAATACGGTTGAAAGGTTAAGATGCATATAAGAATATTTAACACATTTCCTTCATTTTTATAGCAGCATTGATTATAAGATGTGATAATTTATTAGCAGTGGTTTAGAGAAAAATTACAATAAATGAACATATTATTGATGTATCTAGATTTCAGAAATGTTAAATTATAAACATACATTATCCATAAATATAGACATACATGTACATGCATGTGTGCATATATGTGTGTCTATATATACATGTGTGAATACATACACATATATGTATATATAGAGATACACTTCCTTCTACAGGAAGAGGCATATAATCAATGGTGTGTTGATGTGTGTGTGTGTGTGCATGTGAGACCACCAACACTAAGAAAAGGAGTCCTGATTTATAGCATTTTTCCAGTTTCCATGGTGTAAATACTTGTACCACAGATCACTTCTAGCTACTGCTACTATTATGCACAAATGGGAAGAGCAAGAGATGTATATATACGTATACGTGTGTGTGTATTAAATCTCCTAGAATCAATTGCTTGTTATTCTAGATTTGCGCCACGTTAAGGAAGGAGGAGAAACACTGCTTAGTGTGAGAGTTCTGTGGGTGTGGTCTACACAGTTTCAAAAGTAAAGCACATAGAATGGAACTTAAGCACACTTGCTCTTTGAAAGAACACTGCTTAACGTAATGATTAACGTTAGTTGCACATGTTTTTATCTAGAAAAATAAATATAAGGTATTAATGAAAAATTCTCAAATTGGCAGCTTTCTTTCTTTATCAGTGTGATCTCTGAATGTTCTTGTAAGTCATAGAAGGTTGTCTGCTTCTGCATGACCTCAAACGAGTTTTGTTGTTTTTTTTTTTTAAATGGGCTTTTGATGTTTGTTCTATAGCCATCCATGTCTTTACTGGCCTAGCTACATTTTTCATTTGTTGTTGTTCCCAGAGATTCTGAGTCACATGTCTTTCTGAGCCTGAAACATTCCACAATTGCTCTTAGTGGAAGGAACTGGATGAAATCAGTGGTCTGGTGGTTGGATGGCTTCCCAACAGTTAGAGTTAAAGTAATATTCCCAACTAAGAGTTAAAGTAATATTCCCAACTAAGTGAGGCTGATGACTCTACCAACATCTTTCCATTCAGAAGCAGAATTTCTCCTGCTTGCCATGGCTGCTATCATATCTTCTGTGACTAGCCAACTCGAAAAATTCCCTTCTGATTCAAAGACTACTTATACTTTACAACACCATTTTTTTAAAACATCTTTATTGGACTATAATTGCTTTACAATGGTGTGTTAGTTTCTGCTTTGTAACAAAGTGAATCAGCTATACATATACATATATCCCCATATCTCCTCCCTCTTGCGTCTCCCTCCCACCCTCCCTATCCCACCCCCCTAGGTGGTCACAAAGCACCAAGCTGATCTCCTTGTGCTATGCGGCTGCTTCCCACTAGCTAGCTATTTTACATTTGGTAGTACGTCACCATTTTTTGTAAGTCTGAAGATTTTGCCTTCTGGATGTGCAAACCTAACAGAAGTTTTGAAAGTTTAGCTTTTACAAGATTTTTGTACAAGTTGAATCTGAATAAACAAATAAGCACAACCCCCACTTGCAAAAACAGAAAACAATGAAATATTACAATATGGCAGCCATTTATTTAACAGTGATTATGGTTTCCTCAAAAAATTAGAAAAGGTATGTTGTGACACAGAATTCATGTTCAGTGGATACTATTCCGATGTTTTCTATGGGATAATAGTAATCTAGCTTCTGAAACTTTAAGTCTCCTTGAAAATATTTAAAGCTGAAAAGAGACAAGGCAAACAATCAGAAATCTAAATGCAAAAAATAATTTACAATGTGCCCCTATCTATAGAAGCTAATGGCTTCTATTACTTAAGAGCCAAGCAGAACGGATTAAGAAAATTAAAAGAATCTAAAGAATGACTTGGCCATCTAGCAGGGGTGGGAGGGAGGTCCAAGGGGGAGGGGATATATGTATACATATAGCTGATTCACTTCATTGTACAGCAGAAACTAGCACAACGTTGTAAAGCAATTATACTCCAATAATAATAAAAAAAAGAATACAGTACTATAAACACGAAAAGAAAAAAAAAAAGAATGACTTGGCCATCTAGTTAAAAGTCCTTTAAAGAATGACTTGGCCGTCTGGTATAATTTCTTCAGATGTTATACTAATTTTATTTTATTTTATTTCAAGATTTTTTTTTGATGTGGACCATTTTTTAAAGTCTTTATTTAATTTATTACAATATTGTGTCTGTTTTACATTCTGGTTTTTTGGCCACGAGGCCTGTGGGATCTTAGCTCCACGACCAGGGGTCAAACCCACACCCCCTGCTTTGGAAGGCGAAGTCTTAACTACTTGACTGCCAGGGAAGTCCCTAATTTTACTAATTTTAGTTCAAGCCCCAAACATTAAATTGCACCTGATAAACTGTATAAAGAAAAATTGTCTTTTAGATGATGGGAAATTCTTAATCATGTCAAGTTAAGTGTTTAGGTATCTCAGATTGGGAGCTATGGCTTTCTTACCTATATAATCCATTTGTGGATCTGGCTAAGCTAATAGTTCCAATAATATCCTTCATCAGGAAAGTTCTTGGGGTTAATTTTACTTTGTGAAAACCTATTTCCTTCTCCTTGTTTTAAATTGTTGCCTTTCAATGTTCGTGTATACACTTTCTTCTATAGGGAGAGTGAAATAATCAGTGGTGTTTTGGGGGGGTGTGTGTGTGTGTGTGTGTGTGTAACAACTAACTCTGTAAGAAAGGGAAGCCCTGATTTTTTTAACATTTTTACAGGTTCCATGGCGTAAATACTTGTACCACAGATAATTTCAAGTTACTGCTACTATTGTGCATAACTGACTAGAGATATATACAGTTTGCTCTTGGGAGCTAGTACTTGCTAGCCTCCAGCACACCATTGGATCTAAATGATTGTTCTTTCCACATTATGAAAATATCAATACAAAAAAATTGAACTTGAGAATCTAAGAACTTTTATAAGTTAAAGATTTCCCAGTTTTATAATCAAAATGTCTTAATACCTCATGCCTTTTTATTTTCATAGCACTTTTTAATAACTGAAATTAATTTTACTTACTGATGATTGTCTGCCAGCAACACTAAACTGAGGAACTGCAAGAAAATAAGGATCGGATCTTTCTGGTAGACATTGTGTTCTCAGAAACTACAAAAATACCTAGCACAAAATGGGCCCTCCATTAACATTGTTAAATAAGTGTAAACCTTTTAAAGTTAAGATGTTATATATTTCATTCCAAGTTAAATTAATTTTCAGTTTACAAACCAGTAAGAATTTTACTTTATTAAAAAAATGGGTAATATAGATCTGGGTGAATATATAACTTGTTACTAATCTTTAATCCCCTCTTTTTATGTACATATCCCCTTTGTAAAGAATGGCTTTATATTGAGTAAAAGAAAGAAACTTCTTTTATAAGCCACATATACCAATTTGTAAACATATTTTGGTACCTACCTAAATAATATTTTAACAATAATTAAACTCCTGCAGAAATCAAGCTGGACCATGTGACCTTGAAACACAGGAATATAGAAGGGAAAATAAAGATTGAAAATCATTTTTATTGCCACTTCAGCATAAAATTAATTTGAGCTTATTTTTAAATTTTATCACATTTCAACTAATAACCATAACCATAATAATTATGGTTAATTGTTATAATAACCATAATAAATTATGATATTTATTCCTTTTTTATAATTCATTTGAAATATTTAATTTAGCACTTACCATGTGTTAGTAAGTGTTTAATGTGTTGGTTCCACAGTGAAAAACACAGCGTAGCAATCTTAGAGTAAATATATTTTAATATGAGAGAATGTAAAGAAGAAAATCACAAAACAGTGATATGGGCCCTGAGGAAAATACATGGGCTATAGTGAAAATCCCATATATTTTAGATTGGATGGTCAGGGAAGTTTTTTTAAAGAGTGATATTCCAGGTGAGAACCAAAGAATATGAAGGAGTGGGAAGGCAAGTGGAGCTGCAGCTACGAATTTGGCTTGTTCAGGGAGCAGGATGAACCCAGCACAGCTGGAGTAATGTAAGGGAGAACGATGATGGAAATTGACACCAAAAGTAGGCCTGGTGATTTCATTGAGACTCCTGTGGGCCATGTGGAGGAGCTTCAATTTTACTGTAAATGTGTTGGGGAAACTTAGGAGATTTGTAAAGAGAGGAGTGGTAAGATCTGAACTAGAACATTTCAAGATTTCTCTATGATGTGGAGAATAGATTGTAAGGAAACATGTAGAAGCTGATATATTAGGAAGCTCTTGCAGATGAGGGAGGATAAAGCTGTTGTCAGAAATAATCTTGAAAACAGAGTTGCTAGAATTTGGTAATGGGTTATTATGAGATATGAAGGAAGAGAAGTCAAAAAAAAAATCTAAGTTTGGCCTAAATAACTAGAAGAATTATAGCGTTGTTTACTGAACTGGGGAGACTAGAGATGGAGTGGGTTATGTCACATAGGTATTTATTGTATGAACCTGAAACTCAAGGTGGAACTCAGGGCTAAAGATACATTCAGCAGACTCACTGAGATGTGGTGGATGGTATTTACATCTTTGAAGCTGGATGAGCTCACTAGTGAGTGAATGTAACTAGAAAAGAGGAGAATCCTAAGAACTGAGCACAGGACACTCTACCCTCTGGTGGCCCAAGCTACTAGGAAGATCTAGCAATAAGATGGAGAAGTTGAAGCTAATGAGGCTGGAGAAAATCAAGAGTATGCTTTTTCTAAAAAGCAAGCGTAAAAAAAGGTTTCAAAGAGGGAACAACCAGCTGTATCAGTTAGGTTGTGTAAGAGAAGGAACACAGACTGAGTTTCATAATTTGACTGGAGCAATTTCATTAGAGTTGTAGAGGAGAAAACCTAATTGGGATTGAACTAAAGGGAAAGGGAAGGGAAGTAAGTGGATAGAGGCAGTACGTAAAACGCTTCTAAGGAGTTTTGCTACAGAGGGGAGTAGATAAATGGGCCAGACCTGGAGAGGATTCAGATATATGGGTTCAGGAAAGTTTTTTGTTATTGTTGTTTTGTTTTTAGTGAAAAGATATATTGAAGCATATTTACATTTTGATGGAAATGATCTTAGTAGGACATGAAAAAATAAAGAAAATGCATAAGGGAAATACTTGAGTAGTCAAGAGGATATTTAGTGTAGTACACAGTGGCCAGATGTAAAAGCAAAATCCATACATTCATTGTAACAAGAGGAATGGAAACTTGAGCCGGAGGTAGAAAGAATAAGGTATGTCTCTCCTGGTTGCTACTGTTTTATCACTGAAATAAAGAGTGAAGCTATCATTTGACAATGGGCAGAATTGAGGCAGAAGGTTAGAGGAAGAAAGTGAAAAATAGTCAACTCAAGGACTTAAGAGTAATGATAATAGAATTGCTATGGACATTTAAGGACAGCTTAAGATTTGCTTTCATGAATAAAGCTGAGACCAGACAGCATAAGGATGCACGTGTGTGTATGTGTGTGCGCACGTGTGCGCATGTGTGCATTTTGCCATTTTAAGTGCTCAGGTGAAATGAAGAATTTTGAAACACTAATAGAGATGAATCCTTTCTAAATAGTCATGGTGTGTTAAGTGATCTGTTAAATATTTTGACTAATACTTCTGGATACAGGCAAGCTGTAGGTAAAGAGCATGTTAAACCTAGGTTTGGACTTTATTAGGAAGAGATGGCTAAGGTAGAAATTCACAAATCTTTTAGACGTGAATAAAAGGACATGCTTTTAGTAATGGACAATAAAATTTAAGTCCAAGAAAATAAGTGAGGAGATGAAGAAATAACAAAGAGTGAAAAAAACTGGGTGAATAGGTGAAGTCCCCTATGGTGTCAGTCAATTTTTAGAATGGGATCAGTGTAGGTTGTTTGCAATATGGTCACAAAAATTATTTTCAGCTATGTGTGTATATTCCTTTGCAGTGGCTTTCCACTATACCCATGGAAAGTGGGATCTGTTTTCTCACCTCTTGAATCTGGTCTGTGGGAAGTTTTGACCAGTAGAATGCAGTGGAAATTATATTGTGTGACTTCTGGGTTGAGGTTCAAGATATCTCATGGCTTCTGCATTTGCCCCCTTCAAACACTGCTGTCCCATGTAGAAAAGTCAGGGGATGAGAGATCACATATAGAAAGAAACCAGCTGACAGCTATCATTAACTACTAAGACAGTTGCCAGCACACAGAATTATGAGCTAATAAATTGCTATTTGAAACTATTACATCTTTGAATGCAATAAGCAACTCATACAGGGGCATTATTAGAGTATTAGAGTATTTAAACTAGAAAACTAAAAGATAATAAGTTGTGTTAATTACTGCTCAAATTTAGTGATAGCCCATCTGAATACTCTGTTACATAAAGACTAAATATTGGGACTTCCCTGGTGGCACAGTGGTTAGGAATCCTCCTGCCAATGCAGGAGACACGGGTTCAGGCCCTGGTCCGGAAGGATCCCACATGCCACGGAGCAACTAAGCCCGTGTGCCACAACTACTGAGCTCATGCACCTAGAGCCCGTGCTCTGCAACAAGAGAAGCCACCGCAATGAGAAGCATGTGCACCGCAACCAAGGGTAGCCCCCGCTCACCACAACTAGAGAAAGCCTGGGTGCAACAACGAAGACCCAACACAGCCAAAAATAAATAAGTAAATATTTTTTTTAAAAAAAGACTAAATATTAACTTTCAATTTAACTTGTATAAAATAAAAGGAAGAGATAGGAAAGAGAATATAATTAATATATAGAATATAAACACAGATTAAAGACTGAAGCTTGATATTTTATTTTTGTAAACACTCAGAGAGCTCAGAAGAAATCATTGCGTACCGTGGTCCTTGTATTCCTCAATACCATCGAACCTTCAAGAGCAGAGCCATTCGATCCTCCCAGAGCTCCTGCAGCAGTTGGCACTTGTCCAGAGCTGATCACTATTAATTGTTGGTTTAGCTGTGCCATGGGTTACCAGCATCCCACTTCCCACTGATGAGGAGCTCATCCCACTTTCAAGTCCAAGCATACGACCAAACCTATCCCCAAATTCCATCCTTGAGTGGCTATTTTGGAGGGCCGTTCCTCATACCAATTTCTGTGTCATACATGTCCGGGAAGGAGACAGAAACCACTCCAGTTATTTGAATAGAGGAAGTTTAAGTAATTGTTCACTAGCTAAAAGGATAAAAAGAAATCTCTAAAGTATAAATGTAGCAACTACAGGAAGCAGCTAACACCCCCAGAGTTGAGAGAACACAAGAAAGATACTGAATTCCTTTAAATTTAGAGGAAAGAGCCATAACAAGCTAATGCTCAAAGACCTCTGAGGAGTAGGTCCCGCTCAGCTGGTGTTGGTATTTCCAAGCTTGGTGGTCTCATAAGGCTGGAATCTGACCTCTAAAAATAGGGCACCAAGGTAATCAGTGCTTGTCTCTCTGGGAGTGAGACACAATAAAGCTGGTTATTCAAGCTTTAGAGAAACTGCAAACCAGATTCAGCCGCTGGTATAGGAAGAAATTGTTCCTGCTTGGGTAAATAAACATTGCTCGGTGACACAGGAATCACAAGCAGATAGGAAGCCCACAGGATGTGAGAAAAACAAACAGGAACAAGCAAGTCTTTCTTTCTCCTTCAGGCTTACAATCTTTCTCCAGAGCAACTTTTTGGAAGAGCCAATCACTGAACCAGCTGGTAGAGAAGAAATGTGTTTCACAGATTTCCAGCTTAAGTATCACAAAACAGTACAGAAGGGGAAATTTAGAGACAATAACTTAATAACTTGAACAAAGCCCAGAGAAAAATAAGAAAGAAATTAAGGTGTTGAAGAGAAAATAAGAGTCCAGGTCCAATATTAGTAAGGGTTTAGTGGTATAACCCCTTCACTTTATGTTGGTACCACATCGTGCTGCAGCCTAAGATGCAGAAATAGAAACAGCAACAAAAAAAGATTGATTATTATGGGGACTGCAGCCCAGGTTAGAAGCATCTCAATCTATAGAATTAAGTTGATGCCAGATTGTTATATCCCAAAGGCACCAATAAGAGATAAATATAAAATGTATGTGTAATATCATCATAGACATTGTCATTTCTACAAACAATTGTTAATGTATTTTTCACACAGTAAAGATTAACCAGGATATGACTGAGATCTGGTAAGGCTATAAAAAGATTATAACTCAATAATGAAAAGGCAAACCGCACATTTTTTTCAATCGTATATGTATTGCCAATAAGAAGTCGTAACAGTGTCCAACAGAAACCACAATTGGATATTACAATGTATGCACGAGAAAAAGTTAAAAATAACGACTGAAGACAGCAAATGTTGGTGATGATATGAAGCAACTGGAATTCCTATACATTCTGGTAGGAAAGTAAAATAGTGCAACCTCTTCAGAAAATCTCTGGCAGTTTCTTACAAAACCAAAGCATACATTTCAAAGTCTAGATATTACCCAATAAAAATGATAACATATGTCTACAGAAACTTGCAGACAAATGATCACGGCAGTTCTATTCGTAACTTCGAAAAAACTGAAATAGCCCAAGATCTGTCAATAGGATAATGGAAAAGCCATCATATATTCATATAACTGAATACTACTAAGTAATATAGGAATAAACTACTGATACATGTAAAAACATGAATGAAATTCAAAAACGTTATCTGAGTGAATGAAGCCTTCTGACACAAAATGCTGCCTACGGTATTGTTCTATTAAAATGAAGTTCCCTAAAAGCCACAACAAATATTTGGTGGAATAAAGCAAAACATATTTTTATCTCAGAAATGGGGACAGAGATTGACTTGGAAAAATTATGAGGGAACTTTTTGGGGTAA
The DNA here is from genome assembly GCF_949774975.1 of Lagenorhynchus albirostris. Classification (NCBI taxonomy): domain Eukaryota; kingdom Metazoa; phylum Chordata; class Mammalia; order Artiodactyla; family Delphinidae; genus Lagenorhynchus; species Lagenorhynchus albirostris. The sequence continues at coordinate 66,098,954 of NC_083102.1, forward strand.
GAGTAATGTTGCATACTTTGATAGGGGGTTGAGTTACACAAAACATCCTTTCCCAAAAAATCTTCAAGTGTACAAATCTATTTTATCATGTCATTTTTATACCCCAAATAAATATATATATAAATATTAAGTTCTAGTTTTCATATGTATATCAAAAGTACTATGTAGAAGAGTTATGATATACTTAATATAGTTTGAAATAAATCCTAAAATAGATTGATAGATGTAAGCAGAATGTAGTGGGTAGATATGTGATAGTTGATCAAGCAAATAAATTAAAATATTAATAGTACAATATTGGTGGCGTGTATATGAGTATTCAAGGTAACAATCTGAACCTTGCTCTGTGTTGAAAATTTACATAGCAAAAATGTTGTTTAAAAAATTTGTACAGAGGAGAAAAGTAAACAAGAACATCAACTAGCAGAACAAACAAGTGATAAACACTGGCTTACAGGTTTCAAGACTGTGAGAGATCTTAAAGTGAAAGCTCTTAAAGAGCTATGCTTAAAACATGCAAGGATATAAAATGAAAACTAATAATTTTTTTTTTCGCGGTACACGGGCCTCTCACTGTTGTGGCCTCTCCCGTTGGGGAGCACAGGCTCCGGACGCGGAGGCTCAGCGGCCAGGGCTCATGGGCTCATGGGCTCAGCCGCTCCGCGGCGTGTGGGATCATTCCCAGATGGGGGCACGAACCCGTGTGTCCTACATCGGTAGGCAGACTCGCAACCACTGCACCACCAGGGAAGCCCTGTTGTTGTGGGGTTTTTTTAACATCTTTATTGGAGTATAATTGCTTTACAATGGTGTGTTAGCTTCTGGAGGGTTTTTTTAACTAGCATATTTGAAAGAAAACGAAATAGACATTCTAGACTGAAAAAAAAACTCAGAAGATGGATTCAATGGCAGATTTGACTCAGCTGAAGGGGAAATAAGTGAATGGTAAGATATATCATAAGAAAATTCTCTCTGAATTAAGTACAGAGGTAAATGTATGCGAAAAAAAAATTCTAGGGAAAGAGAACATCTAACCTATCACAAACTAAGGAGAAAATGGAGCAAAAACAATGTTTTAAAAAAACGAATAAATGGATGATAATTTTCCAAAATTGATGAAAGACATTAAGTTACGCCTTCAAAGAAATCTTCTTCAAACCCCAAGGAAGATATGTGCAAAGAGAACTACACTTAGTCATGTGTTACTAAAACTACTGAAAATGAAATACCAAGAGGATATGTTAAAATTAGAGGAAAACAACAAGGCAAATTGCCTTTAAAAGATACTTGACTCCCTTGAAAGGCAAGGAAATGACATATTTGATAAAGGTTAAAGAAAACACATGCCAATGAGTGAATTAAAATAGCCATTTAAAAGACAGCATTAGCACACTGAAAGAAAAATATAAATTTTTAGAAGGGAAATACATAACATATTCAGATATATAAGTTGACAAATGACTGGTAAAATGGGTACCATGTAAAAGTAAACAAGAGAACTGAAGTAGCTATACTAATATTAAAGAGTGGACTTTAAGGCAAAACCATTTCTTGAGATGAAAAAGTGTTCCATAGTGATAAAACTTTCAATGAAACCTGGGTGATAAAATGAATTACTCTAAAAATATATAAAGCAGAGCTTAACATCAGAGAGCTAAGTCTCTAATCACACTTGGGAATTTTCCAACATTTCTCTCAGTTAAAGTATACACAAAGTCAACAAGGCTGTGAGAAATTTGAGCACCACTGAAAATCTGGACCAAATGGAGATACACAGAAAACTACACTCCACATCTAGAGAACGCATATTTTTCCTAGTAGACATAGAACATTTATCAAAATTGATCCTATACGAGTCTAGTAAAGGAAACAAATTTCATATGATTTAAATTATATAGAATATGTTCTTTGACCCCAGACAAACTAGAAATCAGTAACAAAAAGAGCATTAGAAAATCAAAAGTAAACAATACACTGTTCAGAAATCTAAATGAGTACTCAATATCATTAATCATAGAGAAAATGCAAATTATATTTCTAATGACATACCACCATACCACATTAAAACTTCTATAATTAAGGACTCACAATATCTGATGAGGATATGCTTTGCAGCAAGTGAATCAGAATGGGGTGGGTGTAAATGAGTACAACTGTGATTAACAGGCCAATTGTTTGGCAGTATCCACTAATGCAAAATATACACAGTTTTCACCCAACAGTTCTATTTCTGTGTGTGTAAGACTGCATAAGTGCACCAAAAGACATATACTAGAATGTACATTGCAGCACAGCTCATGATGGCCAAAAAATTTCAACAACCCAAAATTATGACGTATTCATACAATCACATAATATACATATACAACGAAACTGAACAAACTACAGCTATATACACAATGTAAATGAATCTTACAAACTTAAGGTTGAGCAAAACATGTCAGACATAAAGGAGTACGTACAATATGATTCCATTTGTGAAAATCTCAAAAACAGTAAAAATTTGACTGAAGTGATAGAATTCAAAATAAAGATTTCCATATGGGTGAAATGGGGGAGTTTGTTGGGGGAAGTAGGGTATGGGACCAGTATGGAGGAGAGAGAACGTCCAGAGTACAGGATATTTTCTATTTTCAGATCTAAAGACTGTTACATGGCCTTGTTTACTGTATGAAATTTCATCTGTGTGACAGTTTTTTATGCATCTATATTTATGTTATAATTTATTTTCCTTTTTAAAAAAGTAAAGTTGGAGAGAAAGGAGTGGCATATGTAGACCTACCGTGGATGTATACAGCTTGATATAAAATTAGTTTTTCAAATTTACCATGTAGGAAATTCATCTCCCTTCAACCAGTCCTTCACCTGTAGTACATAGGCCATCTCACAGTTGCCAGACAACATTGGCGTATTCAAGAGTGCTTAAGCGACCGGTATTCCAAAAAAACTAGGAGGTCAGGATAAAGCGATGGCATAGTCTGAGACATGTTGACTTTGAAGCTAGTGCTGAGAACCATAAGTTTCAGAAACAGATGGCAGCTTCATTCGGGTAATAATTCTCACCTGTCCTGTGAGCAGTGACCAGATTGGACTTAGGCCATAGAATAAACCTGTGATTCCCCATCACACCATCCTTACTTCCATAGCACCTAAGTTCTTGACCATAATAGTCTTTCAATAAGTGTTTGTTCATTTGAGTTGTGTGTTTAACAGAAATAACAGTTCTGACTAGAATTTTCAGGTCCTTCATGGCTGTCTTCTCAGACAATCAGTGAAGCAAAGAAAGTTTAGATGAACAGACACTTTTCTTTCTAGGTGGTAAAGAGTCTAACAGAATATTTAATTGATTGGATGGCGTGGTACTTTTGTATTGTAAATGTGCACACATGAAAGCATTATGAGTATTATTTTACCTGTTTAAAAAACGTTATTTTCTATACTCTTAAAGACAATTAATTTTCATGTAAAATTATTTGTTAAGTCTTTTGAAATTGTGTAGTTTCATTCTGGTGGTCTCCTGGCTGATATTCAAAGACTTTCCTGCCATTCTGGTCTTACCAGCCCCGAATGCCCGCTGCTTCAAACCCATGATTTCTGTGATAGTCGAAACTGTCTATGCTGTGTTACCCAGCGGTTCTCTGTTTCCCAGGCAATATCTGCTGCTTTGAAGGCCTTCCCACTTGCTTCCCTTTTAGCTACCTATCTCCACATGTGCCTCTACAATCTGTTCTCATCCTTGCAGTGCTAGGTTAACTTTTGCCTGCCCCAGGAAGCTCCCTCATTCCTCAATCTTCTCTTCTACCTCACCTACTACAATCACAATTGATATCTTATTTCCACATGTTTCTCTAGGAACTTAATGGTACATTATTATTAAATATTTTTCTTAGCTTCTCTTTTATTAAAGTTACTTACGCAAGTTGTTTTCTGCTTTTCTAAATCGTGAACTCCTAAGACTTACGTTAGTTAACTTTCTATTTCCCCCTGCTCCAGAGTGCTTCTCCGGTGTACTTTAGCATAAAATTTGACTAAACTTTTTTGGCTTAACTCAGTTGAACTTCTTACAGTCCCAAACTTGTATATATTTTTGATTCTCAGGAAGCTATAATGCCTTATATCTACATCTGTCATTAAACATCTCTATTTGATTTTTTTCCCCATTTCTTTACTTGACAATGTTACACTTGGCCAGGAGCCCAGTTACTGTGAGATCTTCTTTACCAACATATGGCTGTATCTGAATGATTGTGCTGGACTTGCGTGCGCTCATTTAAGTCTAATGAGGTCCGCAGAGGTGACTGTATGACTCATGACATGAAGTCATCTTTCCAATTAGCATTCTGACAAATGCATTAGAAGGAGAACCCTTTCAATAGATTTCCACAGCTGCTGAGGGGATCAGGTGTCAGAAGATTTTCAGCTTTGTTCTGCTGCTCTGTTCAAATAACTTATTTTTACCCAGACTGCCTCTTGATGCAGCTGGTGGTGATCATATGTCATCTGAGTCTGAGCCCAGTTTAAAAATGGTCCTTGTTACAGTACTATGACTATAGAAATTTTTAAGAAGGATCAGGTATAACTTTTGACTAAGTCATTCACCTTTTTTAAAAAGTGAGATTATTTCCATATAGTATAATACAAAATAATTTTAAGAACTACCCCATTTCTGAGACTGTAAAATACATATTAGCAAGCATAATAAAAAGGGGTCAAGACACTTCTGTTATCCTGTAACAACACCTAATTCCACTTTGACCTTTCACCACCTTTGTATTTAAAGTCAGAACATATGTTCTCCTTCAGATAAAAGTGTTTCAAAATCAATAGCCCTTCTCCAAGCCAATCAAGCATCACAGACTTATAGGAATTCTTCTGTGAGTGAAGCCCTGGGGTGCTGCAAAGAAGTGAAGGAGAATACCACTGAGGAAATCGTCTCAATTCTTCAATGTTTACGCTTAAGGATGTATATTGGTACCTTGGAGAAACTTGAATTACATACTTAAAAAGAGATAAATTCCTCTTTTGTTTATTCTTTTCTTTACTATATAAGTTTTAGATGTACATCATTTTAATTTGACATCTGTATACACCACAAAGTGATCCCCACCACAAGTCTCGTTACCATCCATCACCATACAGCTGACCCCTTCACCCATTCTGCCCACACCCCCTCCCCCTCTGGTAACCACTAATCTGTTCTCTGTATCTATGAAGTTGTTTTCGTTTTATTTTGTTTGTTCATTTGTTTGAGTTTTGTTTTGTTTTGTTTTTTTAGATGCCACATATGAGTGAAATAATATGGTATTTCTCTTTATCCCTCTGACTTACTTCACTTAGGATAATACCATCAAGGTCCATTCATGTTGTTACAAATGGCAGGATTTCATTTTTTATGGCTGGAGAGCTGTGTGTGTGTGTGTGTGTGTGTGTGTGTGTGTGTGTGTGTGTACACAGACATTTATATATCTCACATCTTCTTTATCCATTCATCGTTGACAAATACTTAGGTTGTTTCCATATCTTGGCTATTGTAAATAATGCTGCAGTGAACATAGGGGTGCATACGTTTTTTGGATTGTGTTTCTGTGTTCTTTGGATAAATATCCAGAAGTGGAATAGCAGAGTCATATGGTAGTCTTATTCTTAAATTTTTGAGGACTCTCCATACTACTTTTTATAGTGGCTGCAGCAATTTACAGTCTCAAAGCAGTGTATGAGGGTTCCTTCTTCTCTACATCCTCTCCAACATTTGTTATTTCTTGTCCTTTTAGTAGTAGCCATTCTAACAGGTGTGACGTGATATCTATTGTGGGTTTGATTTGCATTTCCCTAAAAATTAGTGATATTTAACATCTTTTCATGTGCCTATTGGCTATCTGCATGTATTCTTTGGAAAAATGTCTATTCAGATTCTTTATCTACTTTTTAAATGGACTGTTTTTTTGTTGTTGAGTTGTATAAGTTCTTTATATATTTTGGATATTAACCCTTTATCGGATATATGATTTGCAAATATTTTCTTCTATAAGATAATTTCTTAATGTAAAATTTCCTAACAATTAAGGACTTCTAAATTATCTGCAGCACTTTGAATATTATCCCTCAAGAAATTCCAAAAAACGAAAAATAATATTAATAAGTTTATTGGCATAAAAGATAAGCATAAATGCAGAAGATGGGGAATTAACCAACTTTTAGAAAGATGTGATCCTCAGAAACAAGCAGAATTTTATTTCCTTGAATCTGTCAGTAAGAAAATGACTTCCAGTGCACGTCTACAGAAGAATGCCCACTTAAATTACATTTAATTCCACCACTGGTCATATCCTATAGGCATTTGTTTTCAGACATTTCAGGTTTTTGTTTGTTTTGTCACTAAAATCACATTTCAGGATATTTGATGATGATCTAGGGGTGAGAAAGAGTTGCCTGCATTATGTTCCCTTTTCTTAGGATTTGCTGCAATGCTATAGGCATTTATTATTCTAATTATTCAAATACTATAGTGCCCATATGTAGAAAAGGGAAATCAAATTAATCAATATATTCTTTATGCACTAATATGTGTTCTCCAGAATTAAATATGGGATTTAAATTTAGAACTACTGTTCCTATTAAAGATGTTAAAATGCACTTGACCCTTGAACAGCACAGGTTTGAGCTGCATGGGTCCACTAATAGGCAGATTTTTTCAATAAGTACATATTGTAGCACTGCAGTATCTAAGTCTGGTTAAATCTGCAGATGCAAAGCTGCAGATACAGAGAGCTGACTATAAAGTTATATGCAAATTTTCTACTGTGCAGATTGTCAGCCCTCCTATTGCTTGTGTTGTTCAAGGGTCAGCTGTACTATCTACTACGATCTTGCCTCCCCTAGAATAAAACAACTTAATCAATTTTTTAAAATCTGTTTAAGAATAATTTAAGGATTATCATTCATCTGGTCCTATTATAAAGAAGAAGATTAGTAATTTCACTGAGAACAGAAAAGAGGAAATATAATAACTATGTAGCTAAAAGAGTTTTCATTAAGGAAAGAATAGAGCATACTTTGAGCTCTATTTTTCAAAAGAGTATTCAGCTCAAGCTTCATTCTAGAAACAAAAGTGTGGTTGTCACATTGCAATTCACATCTAAGACACATGGTTATTTCTTATCATAAGGCATCATTAATGAGCCAAGGGTTTTCTTGCCTTTTATGTAATCCAGACTGCATTCAGGTACAATGAAATACTATACCATTGAAGCGGCACTTGAAAGTATTGAAACATTTTCTGATAACAAAATCAGTACATCAAGATTGACAAACTATAACCCACAGACCATATCCAACCAATGCCTGTTTGTAAATAAAACTTTATTGGAACACAGACACACCCATTCCTTTAGGTATTGTATATGACTGCTTTCTTGAAACAAGGGCAAAACTGAGTAGTTGCAACAGAGATCAAATGGCCCATGAATCTGAAAATAGTTACTATCTGGCTCTTTACAGAAAAAGTTTGCTAATGCTTGAAATACATCTTTGATTTGTCTAATTGCTGTGTTGTGAATAGAATTATCTTATTAAACTTAGTTAGACCTAATTATTAAAGGACTATGGCCACAATATCAAAAGTTACCATTCTGCCTGTGTAGGCACACACAAATAGCCAATTCATTCATACCATTTAAGACAAGTTGGAAAATATATCAGAAGGACAGTTAAAAATAACATCTTGTTCACCATGGTTCTTATGAGAAAATTTGGAAATATCTTTCAATACTAAAGATAATAATGGAATATAAATTTGGAAATCTTTGAAATATTATGTAGGTTCCTTGAGGTTATTCAATTTTAGACACGTATGCATACATTTCATTACTTTTATGTGGTATTTACTTGTCTATAATGCTAGGTGTAAAACAAATTTTTGCACCTATGAAAAATATGGTGGTTTGAAGACATCACTGATAAGTTGAACATTTTCACAGAAAGAATGTTTTCAATGGTAGGATAGACACTTGGATAAGGACTCACTGCCTAGAGAGAGATCACACTGAAGTAATAAACATCCATGTCTGTCTGTCACCCAAAATAGACCTGTAGGAACTCTCCCTTGACTAGATTTTAAAAGAAAAATTTACAGAACTTGCTTTTTCCTAAAGATGTAGAGAGCACAATATAACTTCAGGCCTCCAAGCCTGAATCAGTCATCTGGTATCCTCTTTAGAGTAAACCTACTGGTAGCTTTAGACATTGTTTGAAATAGGAGCAGGAAGGCCTCTGAGAAATTATTTCACAGGAGCCCAATCTTTGCAAGAAAGGGGGAAAATGTAAGCTTTCTTCCCAAAGTGTAGTCCTAGAAGTTAGTAAAAATGTAATTGGGTTATTGAAGTAGCAAAAAGGAGAACTCAATTTAGCCCATTTAAACACACACACCTATTTTTAATTCTGCCTAGAAGTAAAAGGTCTCATCACCCGGGGAAAATGAAGCTACTTCAGCTTATGTCTTATCACTGGCTCCCCTTCTCCCTGAAGCTGTCCCAGCAGAGGCAGAGAAGTGGCTTTAAATCTGAGTTCACTGGAGAGGGAAACCTGGGCAGTGCGGCTAAACTAGACGGATTTTAAGATGATCTACACTTGCCGGTTTATCTTATAAGTGATTCTCAGTAACATAGAACAGAAAAGCATGTTCAAAATGAGCAAGACAAGATAATGAAATGTAAATTTAAAGACTTAGAGTGTTCTTTTGTGTACTAATATGTAGACACAAGACAAAATAAGGATAGAAAATGATTCTGGAGTAAATTTTTTGTATAAACCAGTTCAATTTAAAAAATAGGAATTGAATATTGCAGTGTTATAAATTAATTGGATCATAAGATTTTTGTTTCTTTTCACTAACACATGCACACAATGAAGAATAACGCTCTCTCCGTAGAATGCAGTAACTTTTAGATCTCTTTCTGATAAGAACCTTGACATTAAAAGAAAAGCTACTCTGGCTCCAGAAACCTAGAACAATAGAGGTGCTTCAGTTAGCCACAAAGCAGTTTACTCTCATATTTCATACAGAAGAAAATGATACCTCCATTAAATATAACAGCAATAAATTAAGAAGAAAATAATAAAACAGTTGATTAGAGCAGCAAACATCTACTATGTTCTGGAAGGTCCTAAGTGAAGGCTGGATGCTTTCCTCTGGCTCAGCATGTGGTGTAGACGCTTCCTTTGTATCACCTCAGCCCTGTCCACAACATTACATTAGGCCAGGCAGTAAGACTAGAATTATTGAGTGGTTTTATGTTTGGAATTCTGGTTGTTTCACTAAATGCTTTTTAACGAATACTTTAATGCACTTCTTAATCTATAGTTTCTCTATTTCGTGTTTTCCCCCACCTAGAGATTAATATTTAAGTAAGAAACAGTACATTTCTTTTAACTGCCAGGTTTTATTTTTAATTCCCTTAGTTAAATATTAATTTTTTAAATAATTATCCTTAGATTACTGTTAAAGCAATATTCTTATAGTCAACATTCCTATGAAAAGGATGACTTATTGGAGGAAGTGATGAAATTTACTAGTACATTAGAGCAGGTATGAACTTTGAAATGGGTTTTACTTATGTCAGGAATACAATGCAAATGCAAATATTCCCCTGTGTAAAATAATAGCAGATGAAAGGAAATGAACATAAACTACTGATTCGACTGATTGCAATCAATGCTAGTACAGATGTAGAAATAGATGGTTTAGAAATTTTCAAGAAAGTTAAATGATACTAATCCACTGTCTTGAGTTATTTAATGTCTTCAGTAGATTCACATGCTGATGGACCTTTATTTATATCCTATAATTGATGTCCTGTTTAAAATAAATAGTTTATTACTTCTAATATTTAAAAAGTTAGTAGAACAATTGCAAAGTAATTTTTCAAACTTCTCATTTGTGTTTTAATTTTTGTGTATTCCGCTTTATTTCTACAACCCTCCTCTCACTTATCAAAGGTTGAAGTTGGCTTCTGAAAATTAGTAGAATAGCATACCTTGAACACATTTAGTTAATAGACTATTGTGTTCTTTAAAAAATTCTTCCTAGTTGCATGACATGTTTTACAATTACAGTATTAATAAGAAAAGGTGATACATTTTGGCTTGTATAATTACTATTGATTTGCTTTCACTTTTCAAATATACTTTCAAAGTAGGGCAGTGCTCTGGTGCTACTTCTTTATCAGGTTTACAGTCATTTTTGCAAAGTGATTTTGATCTTAGTCACAACTATTCAAATAAAATGGATTGATAATCAATAGAAGAAAATTCTATGTGAATTATTTTGATCTGTATATTGGTTTAAGTATTTGTCCTAATAGCACACTCTCAAAGAGCATATCTGAAGCCCATGTTTCATTTTTTAAAACTGTACATTAGGAAGGTAAGATAGACTTTGTGATATATTTATGAGGTGCATAACTTTATACTGAGTTGTAAATATGGCTTGTGTCTGGCTTCAGAATTCCTTGCTTAATCATAATTAGATGCATTCTTAGTGATGTACATATCCCAGATATTAACACATACACTAAAAAATAATGAAAAGAGGTTTTTTTTTTTTAATGTAATGAGCATTGGCAGATGGGTTTTGGGAGGTGTGACCAAATGAGACCAGAAGAATTCTTAAACAATGGGAGATGACAAAAGAGGACAGGAAAATAATATTCTTTCCCCCAGTGAAATTTGACTGCAATTATTTAATGGATTTAAGCAATTGACAGTGTAGGATTTGTATAAATTCCCCTCCTGGGACCATTCATTAAAAGGAATTACAGCCTTATTTTTTTGTATGACATGGTTTACTTTTCTTAAGCGTGTTCCAAATCACATTAGGCTACTGCTTAGATTACAGTAAAAAGTTTACCTTGCTTTGACCAAATATAGACAGTGGGATACATTTCTGAAATATTTCTGGGAGTGCTTTCCCCCTTGCACTTTGTCCCTAAAAATACAGTTGTGATCTCTCTAAAGGGCCCTACAAAAGGGCATCCAGTACAGGGGTCTGGGTGGGCTGAAATCCAGTCCACATACCCAGTCCAGGCCGTGTAGCCTCTCATGGGGCTCCACTGACTCAAAGGAAGGGAAACTTTTTCTCTACTAATAATCACTGTCCAATTACCAAGCATTGTATCCAGAGGACAAATCCACTGTATGGTTTCTATTGCATCTACCCAGAGATGGTTGGCTTTTTCTGAATTGCTCAAGTATGACATAGAGATGATGGTTATCACAGATGACTCAAGTGACTAAGCAGTGTGCATTCCCAGAGGGAAAGATGGAAGGCACACAGAAACCCAGGGAGAAGTAAGAAGTCAAATGATTTGATTTTGGATTCAAAAATAATCTTTGAAATTCAAGAAAGATACTGTAGCTTTGAGAGCAAAAACTTTGATTTTATGAGCCTAGTCTTTTTGAGTTTCAAAAGGCTAAGACCCGAAAGATCCAAAAAGAGATAGAAAATATGTTAGATGGAAAGCTGAACTAACCGAGAAAAGAGGTAAATGTTCCCATGTTGAAAGAGAAAGGGCTACTTGCAGGGAAGAATAAAACTTAGACGCTAGTAGGGCCTTGATAAGTTACTTCTAACTTGCCCTCCCCTCCAGGCCCTAGTTTTCAGACTGGATGAAAAATGGAATCCTAGGATATTTGGGAGTCCTAAAAAGAATGAAAACGTGTGTCTTGACTTCCAGAGCAAGCATAGGGATATGACAAGCCTTGCAGAGTTCCGAGGACACCCAGATGCAATACAGCAGCTATAGAATTGACATGGTGATAATGTACCTCTTCACAGATGAGTTTAAATAGACTCCCTGCCTTCCTGCATCTACCAACAAACAGCTTTATAGAATATTCAAAAAAATTTCTGTGGCTCTGAGGCAGGCATCAAAGGGGAAAAGGGGGAGAGCTGGTGGACATGAGGAGGTGTGAAAGACTATGAAAGAGGTTATAATCTCTGAGGACTTAATGCCAAGACACCAAACAGGTAATGCAAATAGCTTGACCAATTCTAGTTGGGTTAGAGCTCAAGTATAAAAACAACTCAGCAGATGCTTCCTTGCAGTAGTGCCTGGACTCTATTTTAGCCAAGAAGAATTGAGATGGGTATAGAGAAACCCATTCGACTGTGAAATTCTAAATCAATTACAAATTCCTCTATTTAGGCTTGGGATAGTCTTAAATTTTATTATAGATTTAAATGAAGATAGTTGCATTTTATATACATCCAAGTTTATGGACTATGAAGATTCATACTCTACAAAAGGATATAAAAAACATGGCAGAAGAGAGACCTATAGAGTATTACTTTTAAAGTCACCACGTTGTTTTTAAACAGCCATTAAAATATGATTTTATTTTTCAGGGTCCCATTTACTTATAATATTGGGGGGGGGGCTCAGATTTTGTCACAGTTTATTCATTCATGATTGCAACTTGAGGGACTTTATCAGTTAGCCAGGCATATCTTCACATATAAGGTGAGAAAGATGAATTGAAACAGATGACGTGACTTGCTCAATTTGTGGGCTAGCAGGGCCAGAATTTCAGCCTCTAGATTAAGACCTAGTAATGCCCTTTCCAGTTTCTTTTCACTTTCCATGTTAAGTGTCAAAACTCATCTTAAATTTCTAACAAATAGCCCTACCTTAATACAACTAGCAAGTAAAGACACTGGCAAAAGTAAATCATTTGTCTGAAAACGAGAGCCATTGCTTTGGTTTATTAACATCAAAGAAACAGAAAGGGATTAACAACACATACTGGTTTATATATGGATATAAGTATATGAATATTTATCTATATAGGTATGTGAATAACAAATGCATTTTGGCAAACTCACAAATATTTATATCTTTCAGTCAATGTTAGTAATATTTTTCAAGGTTAAGTGTTGGTTAAAAAAGCAAATGATCATAATCTTCAATGAATCACACTATCACAGCACATAGATCGAGATAGAGGAACCCAATTCTTGGATAGCACTGTCCCAATGTGTAAAATGAAACATGGCCTTAGGAATCATCACTGCATATTTTAGAAAATATAATCTTTTTTCTTGAATGTATTTGGGTAGTAAAATCATTTAATTATAATGTGTGAACGTGTATATAAAGACTTCAGTGAGAACACAGAATCTCTCAGAAATTTCACCTAGAGTGAGATTGTCGATAAAATACAAGGCATTTTTATGCCGGGTGTGAAAAAGCGGACTAAAATATTTACGTATTAATATCCCTTTGCAAAGATCACTGTTAGCTCATTGGCCTTAAATTATTCACTAGGTTCAACGGTTATTATTTTTGGCTGCTGCAGTCAGACCTTATAAATACATTTCTAAGGTCACACACACTACTTTTCATCTACATCTTTCTCCTTCATTTCTCTTTTAAAACTGAACATTAAATGAAATTACCTGACATTCAACCTTAGTGAGTCAAACACTTTTATAGACCACAAATGAAGCTACAAGGATATATTTTTTAATATTATTCCAAGGGTGATCTAGAAGTCAGGAAATTGGGGATTTTAGTATCAACTTTAATAAATATTATTTTTTAAATGGCAATCACAACAGTACTTCTTTTGTTTGAGAACAAAAATTATAATATCAAAACACAGTTTCCAAATAGATTTTTTTTAGATTACTCGGGGTTCATAAACTTAGATAGATCCTTTATCTTTCTGGTTAACACCTTTGCACAACAGATATTTTAAAGAATTCTGTCCATGTTTCTAGTTGGCTATTGACTGAGCTTCGGTATACAGCTCTCTGGAATGCGGGACTCCCACATCACTGTGCAGCTGGAAAGACCTTTTTATTTTGCCCCACTCAAATTTTACTTTGCTTTGAATTCAAGCACGGTAAAGGATACATTCTCTCACCGTCGGGGTGCAAGGACCTGCCGAGCATATCCTGATGCAGATCAAAAAGTCAATGTAGAATTTAGAAACAAGTGTCCCTTTGGCCTAAGAACAAGTTTGGGAGCCCAGGAGATGAAACTAAACTCTTGACCTGTGGTTGATCTTGGAAAAATCAGTTCCCGTTTATGTTTCAGTCAGGTTACCTGTAACATCAAGTAACCTTGCATTACCAACCACAAGGGAATTTGGTCAATGAACTGTATTTCATCCTAGATAATGTGCAGTACACTTTTCAACTCTTGCTGATTTGGGCATTCTCTCTGAGTCAAATGCTGTATCATTTTTCTCTGATTCTTCATGCCTCTAAATCTTTATGCCTGATTATGATGCACTTTTTTTCCTGTTCAACCCTCCAATTCTTACTTAATCATTAATTCATTAGACAAGTATTTATGACTGCTCACTAGGTAGCAGGCATTATATTAACAATGCTTCTAAAGTCCTTTCCAGGCCCAGAATAAGGCCCTCACACTTGTAGAAATGTTTGCTTCTCTGGTTCAGTCCCATTTCTATTTTGAATGTAAAGTTCTGCTTCAGTGCCTCCATCCAGGCCTCACATTGACCTCCTTTCCTCTTATTTTCAACTGCACGTGGCCACCCTCTCAAACTTCTTCCTTGGCTCATGAATCTCATTTCTGTTTTCTCTTTGGTTCCCTAAAGAGCCCTAAGACTCTGGCTACCAAATGAATCGGCTGCATTTTAAGGCATAACTTTAAAAGAATGAACACTTGGTGGATGATAAGAATTTATCCTAAAAGAGAAATTACTAACATGTATTTTGGAAAGCTGGCGGTAGACACAACATCTATACAAGTGACGGTGGTAGGGTGTCTAGAAGGCAAAGTAGTATTTTAATTGATGTATATATAAAAGGTTACAACTGACCATCAGTGTTTGGTTCCCACTGGGAGAAAAGATGTGTTACTCAATTAAAAAGCAGTATAAGGGGAGACAAGACCGAATGGAATCTAGAAATCTAAAAATAGGAAGAAAAAAGAGGGAGAACATGGGAGTAGATTTAACAAATGGTTATGGAGCACGTACTTTATGCTAAGCCCTAAACTGTGTCCTGGAGATACAGAATGAATAGCCAGGGAATTTAACTTCAACTTGAGTGTCAGAAAATGCCTTAAAGTTAAAAATTCTAAGTTAACACTTAGATACTTTAAAAGGACTGCAATGAATGGATTGATTTTCTGTCAATAGATTTTCATGTATTCGTCCATATCTTGGATAAAATATCTCTCAATAATATCTAACTGCATTCACTCTGATTTTATGATTATCAGACAACCAACTGGTATGGTATCATCCAAGATACCATAAATTGTGAAGCAGACACCTTGGACCACAACACAATTATTAGTAGAATTATATATTTTTATAGTTAATAAATTAACATGCTGACTTATGCATCATCACTTTTTGTTAGTTAGGCGAGGACCAGAAATCTGTGCTACAGAGACAATATTCTATGCGGATCCCGAGGAGAACTGTCTGGGCAGCCAGCAGGGCCCACTTTCACTCTCTGCATTCTCTAATTTCACTGTTGAATACTCGGGTGCCATAGAGACTGAGCACTCCTTTGACAGGTAATATATCTTGCAGGTAAAGAGAGCAGACTCTCATACCAGACCACTTGAGTTCTCATTCTTGTTGTACCATCTAAATGCTTCATCCCTAGGAAAATTAGTTGACCTTTCATTGCTTCTGTTACCTCATCTGGGAAGGGGGATAAAACATTACTTAGGTCTTTGGGCTATTGAGAGGCTTAAATGATGTAATATATGAGTTATTTTAGAACATGCCTGTTTATAATATTCAATTACTGTTGCATTTATTTACTGCACATATGTGTTTTCAAGTCTCTCTCCCCAGTTTTCATATAGCCAATTTTTATTTATCCTTTAATGCCTCAGCTTATTTTGTGAGATAGATAACAAAGAGTGAATATTATACATTTATAGAGGTGAGCTCCTTAACATTGGTCTAGGAAATAGTTTTTGACACAAAAAGGAAAGACAACAGAAGCAAAAATAAACAAGTAGGACTACATCAAACTAAAAAGCTCTGCTCACCAAAGGAAACCATCAACAAAACGAAAAGGTAACCTATAGAATGGAAGAAAATATTTGCAACCCATTTATCTGGTAAGTGGTTAATATCCAAAATATACAAGGAACTCATACAACTCAATAACAAAAACAACCGGTTTAAAAAAATAGGCAAAGGACCTGCATAGACATTGTTCCATAGAAGGCAGGCATTCAAATGGCCAACAGGTACATGAAAAGATGCTCAGCATCATAATCGTTACTGAAATGTAAATCCAAACCACAATAAGATATCACCTCACATCTGTTGAAATGGCCATCATTAAAAAGACAAGAGATAACAAATGCTGGTAAGGATGTGGAGTAAAGAGCATCCTTATACACTCTTGATGGAAATGTAAATTGATACAGACTCTGTGGAAAACAATATAGAGGTTTCTCGAAAAATTAAAAATCGAATTATCATATGATCCAGCCATTCCATTTCTGGGTGTATATCTAAAGGAAATGAAACCGTTATCTCAAAGAGATATCTATACTCCCATGTTCATTGCAGCATTATTCACAATAGCCAAGGTATGGAAGTAACCTAAGTGAAAAGATTTTCATCTTCGTCTAATCTGCACTTTAACCCATCCTTTCAGTTACTACAAAAATTATACTTTGCTACAAATTTGAATTCATTCATCTTCAAATCTACATGGTCATCTTATATAGTGCCATTTTGCTTGTTCATTTTTGCGACTCCGTCTTGTAGTTCTTTAGAGGTTTTCTTTAGATGTCATTTTATTTTCTGCATTTGTTAATTTCATCACAAGAGATCTTTGGGGGTATAACTATTACTTCCCTCACTGTGTATTTGGTAATTGTTTTTAATAGATTATTTTTAGAGCAGTTTCAGGTTCACAGCAAAATTAAGAGGAAGGGACAGATTTCCCTTATACCCCCTGCTCCCACACATGCATAGCCTCTTCCATCATAAATGCCCCTCCAAAGTGGTACAGGTGTTACGATTGACTACACTGACACATAGTACTCGAAGTCCACAGCTTACATTAGGGTTCACTCTTTATACATTCTATGGGTTTGAACAAATGTATAATGACATGTGTCACCATTGTAGTATCACACAGAGTAGTTTCACTGCTTTAAAAATCCTCTGTGCTCCTCCTATCCATCCCTCCCTACTTCTAACCCCTGGCAACCATTCATGTTTTTGTGTGTTTGTTGATATTTTAATGTGAACTCTTATTTATTTATTTTAATCATTGGGAATTCTCAAGACCTAAACTGGGGATCCTTTCCTGCAGACAGAATTTGTTTTTACCTCTGTCGGGAACAAAAAGGATGCTGCCAACATGGGAACCCTCTGGTTCTCTTCAAGGGCACTGGTTTGTGGGCATCTCACTTCATCTCTTTCTTATTGCAATTGCATCAAGACTGACTCTCCATATTGCAGGGCTAATATGGGCTCTTTTCATCAGCTGCCCTGCTTTTCACATCTGCTCAAAGCTCTGTGTTATAGTTTCAATTCAGGATTTTGTTTAGTTGAGTTATCCTTGGAAATTTCCCTTAATTCTTTCAAGCCCAGCAGTTGGTTAAAAGTATGGTTTTCCAAGACGATGGTACTTGTTGGTTTAAAGTTCTATCCTAAGCATTTACTCAAATCCACTTAATTTTTCTTCAGCAGTGTCTAGCCTACTTAACCCATCCATTGTGTTTCTAACTTCAGTTATCATGTATTTCATTTGGGAGTGTTATAAATGGATCTCTTTAAATACCTGATGGTTCACTTTTGATAATCACTTGTCTTCCCTAATAGTTTCAATGCTTTCTTTTATTTCTTTACTCATATGTGAAAGTATTTACATTACATTCTGTATTTGATGTTGCAATTGTCTGTATACTTTGTGGCTTTGAACATGCAGTTTGAAGAGTTTGCTAAATTCTCACTTATGTGGCTTGAGACCATATGCTTTGTGATTTTTAAAAAAATTGTGAACTCATGTTTCTGGGAGTTTTAACTGTAGGTAAATTTTGCCTCTTGATTTTGAATTACGTTTCTCCAGGGAGAGTTCTTTTGGAACTGAGTTCTTTTGGTAAATAGGGCCATTCTCAACCCAGGACTACTTTAAATTAAGGTTTTCATTAGATATTTATTGGGGTTCACAGGTAAGCAGAATTCTATCTCTGAATACGCTGAGTAGAAACTTGTGGTTAGAATTTTCTAGGGAGGCTGTTTTTGTTTTGTTTTGTTTTGTTCTATTGTGTTCTAACATCTGCCAAAACCGTTCTGCCCACTCTCTCTTTCTGTGGGAAAAGTTTTCCTAGAAATCCACCAAAGACAGTGACCGCTTTTCTCTCTAGAATCATGTGTTCTTGTATCTGGCTTCAAAGGTTCAGACATACATTTTAAAATATTTTCCTCTTAGTATTAAATCCGTGATTTTAATCTGGCGCAAGTAAAACCCTTCTCTGCTACGTCTTTAGGAAAATCTCCCCTAAGCCCAAAACCAGGTAAGATTTCCCTGTTTACTCCACACTTTTCTTTAATGGTATAGCACAATTTAGGCATAATTGTCTTCCCTTAGAGATTAAGCTTACTGAGTGCATTTAGGACTTTCATTGTGGTTTTACTTATCTGATTAGTAAAATTCTCTTTATTCTCCAACACTCATTTAACATGTCACCATTTCCATGAATTCTTTTTTGAACCTCTCCAAACTCCTTTGAACCTCTGGGAATAATACATTTCAATAATTTTCCCCATGCAGACTCAATTCTTAGAGATACTGCCTCAGCAGAGCCCCCAAAGAGACAGTCCAAGTGATCACGCGACCTATTCTTTCATCCCATTTGAATGAATCATTCAGTAGTGGACCCACAACACTAGGCAATCAAACTCTGTTCCTGAGGAAGAATTTGGATGCAGAGATAGTCTTAAAATTGTGAGGAAGATAGTTGTAAAGATTTAGGAATGAGCTATCAGGTTTTTAAATGAAATTAACTTCTCTTTCTTCTCCATTTGCCTGACTAGTTATATCATTTTTAAAAGAATAAAAAAAGGGCTTCCCTGGTGGTGCAGTGGTTGAGAGTCCGCCTGCCGATGCAGGGGACACGGGTTCGTGCCCTGGTCCGGGAAGATCCCACATGCCGTGGAGCGGCTGGGCCCGTGAGCCATGGCCGCTGAGCCTGTACGTCCCGAGCCTGTGCTCTGCAACGAGAGAGGCCACAACAGTGAGAGGCCCGCGTACCGCAAAAAAAAAAAAAAAAAAAAAAAAGAAGAAAACCGGTTGAGTGAAAGTCTAGTGCTTAAGAGTATTGACCAAGAATAAGAACTTTGATCTAGTCTTACACTTACACCTTACACTTGTTTAGACTTTAGACAGGTTGTTTAACCTCTTGCCTTTGATTTACTCATTTATATAATGGGGATAATGAATAGAAACTTCATCCATAGGATTGTGAGGATTAAATAAGCTAATACATAAAACACTTGGACAGTAGCTCACATATAATCATTCAATAAATGTAAGGTATATTTTTTTTTATACATAAGTGTCTAGAAGAGGATGTGGCCTGTAATTCATGGCTCATAGATACAAATTAGTTTATCTTTTCTATGAGCTACCTATTATTTTGGTCATTGTACATGAATTTATATTTCTGTGCTTTTTTAAAGTACCAATCTTTGATTTCCTATACATAAATTTACTTTCTCTTGTCATTGAAAACTTCCCTATCAAATGCAAGTGAAAGACTTAACCAGACTGAGCAAAATAACTGATCTCATGAATTCTGCATAGTTAACATTCTGTTCTTATAATTTCTAATATTGTCTATAACAGTAGTATAGACAGCAAGAGTAATAATGTTAAAAATATTGTGACTCTGTGTAACAGATTTATGTAAGATAAGTGAGTATACTTCACTTTAGATTATAGAGTTGAATATTTCTCTGAGAATTACATATGGCTTTGTCCACATTAGCAAAGTGATTGGAATTTTTCTCCCTGGTACACCAGAGGACCATGGAACAGAAACGGACAAAGTGGAAATAATGCATTTGGCACTAATTTAAGCTAATTAAACATATAGTTTTCTAACTGGAGTAGAGTTTCCTACAATTAGATTATGTTATAGTTTATGTAAACAACTTTGTGCATCTACACATCTAGGACTCAAAATTTTATAGGTCAGTGAAAAAGTACCATAAGATGGAAATAGATCAATCTTAGGCAAGCTTCCTGTTGATAGATTTTGCTATACCTCTTAGATACAATAAAATTGTGAAATTTTATTGTACTACTTTAATATGTGTTCTAGTATATATGTATTTTTCAACACCAGTAAATTAGTTTAGCATTCTTTCTGCCAAACTCCAGCTGAATTTCAGCAAGGCAGCAAAACACTGGGTGAGTATAGTACCTTTCATTAAGAAGGACTAAAGAGTACAGTGAGGGCTTCCCTGGTGGCACAGTGGTTAAGAATCCATCTGCCACAGCAGGGGACATGCGTTCGAGCCTTGGTCTGGAAAGATCCCACATGCTGCGGAGCACCTAATCCCGTGCACCACAGCTACTGAGCCTGCGCTCTAGAACCCGCGAGCCACAACTACAGAGCCTGTATGCCACAACTGCTGAGCCCGTGTGCCACAACTACTAAAGCCCACGTGCCTAGAGCCCATGTTCCGCAACAAGAGAAGCCACTGCAATGAGAAGCCCACACACTGCAACGAAGAGTAGCCCCCGCTCACTGCAACTAGAGAAAGCCCGTGCACAGCAACAAAGACCCAATGCAGCCAAAAATAAAATTAATTAATCAAAAAAAGAAAAAGTACAGTGAACGAACATAAATGCTTCAGGAACATTCTCTATCACTAGCCTCAGCTAACCTCTTCTGAGGCAGCATGGCTAATCTCTCCCTTAATCAGTCCGAATTTGGGTTCTTTGGAATACATAAAATTCCATGGTAACTGCTATGAAAAGAAAATTAATATCACCACAGATATAGTGTCATACAAAATTATGCAGCTCCTAGCATGTTTTAGTTCGTCAATATATACTAAGCAAAGACAGAGGGTTTTTTTTGAGAAATTGAAAATAAAAACACCTAACCAATGTTAAATGTCTACTGTAAAATGTTAGTAGACTTTTACTCACTTGCAAAGAATATGCCATCAAATCCTTTGAATCTAAATATTGTTGAATTGTCAGTTAACACAAGAAACTAGAATCTGAAACCCACATTTATATTATTCAGATATTCTGAGTAAGATTTTTTTTCCTAGACTAAAGATAGGATTTCTACTAAGCAAAAACTTATTTTCTAGTTAGATTTGGAAGGTACAGTTTTTGAGTATGAATCGAAAAGCACGATTTGGAGAATTCTGTGACTCAGCTCTAAGACACTTTGTTTGCACAGCAGCCATGGAGTGTCATTTAAATGTGTAAGTGCCATGATAAACCTCCCACTCTTCTAAGAATAGAGCTATCACTGGACCCTGTTATCTCACAACCCCAAGGTACAATATGATAATGATACCACTTAACATCAGTGCCAAAGTAAGAAAAAAAGGGGAAAAGCTGCAAGCATTTTAACTAGAAAGAAAATCAAATTAAAATATTAATTTACTGATTAATATAACATTAGCTGACCTATTTTCTCCAGCTTGTTAAATAACAAAGACTTGTGAAGCTAAATTACTGCCTAAAAGATAAATGTTTTAAGAATTCCCAGGGAGATGTTTAGCTCCTTTTTAAACATCATTAAAGATATGCCTTGCATATATCAGGCAGCTTTATGCTTTCTGTGCTGAAACATCCTGTTTACATTTATTAATGCAGTCTAAAGAACTGGGATTTGCTTCTGAGTCCCCCTCCTTGTTTCAAAACGAAGACCAACATATGTCAGTTTTCTTGCCCTTAGTGACTCACTGTAGAATTTACAAGAATGCAAATTCTTCCAAGAAAGTGAATCAGGTCACACTTGGAAATTTATTTTCTTAAACTGTTCATAAATTGAGATAATATTGATTTTAAAAATAGAAACCAGCAAGCTGCTGTCCACGTGCTCACAGCCCCAGGACCTCAGAAATTCAAGCTGGTCTTCAAAGAAATGTATTGAAAAGAAAGAGGGCTGGCTTTTCTTCTGAGAGAGCTGAGTTCCTAGTACAATTCTGTTCCTGATACGACACACTACTAAACCACATTTTCTTTGTAGAGTTCAAGGTTTTCAGGTTTTCAAGTTTTTTGTAAGTCTTTCTCGAATTCCAAAAATGTTAGCAGTCTGATCGACTGAGAAATAAAATAAAACTCACTTAGATTCAGTGCATTCTGATGTACCATCTGAAGAAACCTGAATGGTTTTCTTAAGATAATCCAATATGAAATGTAAATGGTGATTGTGGGGTGTAGTCAATAAAGTATAGATGCTAAAAGCTTGCCAAGAAGATGAAGTAGGGTTACCCAAGTGATAGATTGTTGAGACTAATGGAAAGACAACGTCTAAATGATATTCTTAGCCCTTCAGAATATATTGTTGATTAATGCTGACTTTTTTCTTAACATTTTTATTGCACCTATATCCTTTATCAGAAAGAATATTACGATTTTTTAAATTCAGTTTTCAGTGTTAGGGACTCTTCCAAATGTGTCCTCAAGGGTTAAGGAAGGCTAAGAGTCTCTCTCTAAGTTTTAGTGACTGCTTTAAACCTATGAAATCTACAGAGTTGTAAGTTTCCTTCCTTTTTCTCATTTGGTCTAAGTTTCATTTCTATAACATATGTTTTGAAGAGAACATTTTTCTTTTTCTCAACTTCCATAACAGTTTGTTGCTTTTTTGGTAAACATTCCATCCAATTGCAGAGCCTTTGTTCTTTTGGTTCAATATATAGAATATCCCTGAAGTCTCTCTGAGATGCGAGGTTTTATGTCAACCGTTAGGCTGTTTTCAATTGGAACTTCCCTTTCTTTCTTTCTTCTGTGCTCAGGTTCCCTCTCTCTCTCTCACACACACACACATACACACACACATACATCTTTTGATAATTGGTTAGAATAGGTACCTATTATGTGTATTATATGCTCCCTTAAACTATTGTCCAAAAAATATCAACAACAGAGACAGGGGTAGAGTGATATGCAAGTAGATGTTTAACAACTTTCTCTGGATAGGAAAATAAAGCCCTGATATTTAATGTTTGCTGGTTTCCCTGGTGTAAATACTCTTACCGTGGCTGATTTCCAACAACTGACGTGACTTCACTGAAAGTGGGTTTGGCACAAGAAGTACGTAATTGGCTCTTGTGAACTGGTAGAGCTGGATGACTGTTCTTTGGCTTAGGTCTCCTCAAAGTTGTCCATGCAGCTGCCCCCCTTATGAAATATGTTATTAACTCCCTCCACCTCCCATCCCCTAACCAGGAGTGGGCTTGCTTACTGCTTAATAGAAAGGCATAGATTCCCCAAGCTCAGTGTCCCTGAGCTGTGACAGATATCCACTGTGCATGTAGCATTTATCTGGGCCAAATCATGTTACATCACGTCTCTCTTCATAAGGAAAAGAGAGATAAATGCAAAGATGCTCATGTTCATGCTGACCTCTGTGCCATAAGTAGTAAAGTCTTTCTCTCTTAGAAGCCTCCTGTCTTTTGCCAGCATACATGAAACTGTTCAAATCTAGCTTACTATCTAGATAAGTAGGGTAAAATCAGATTTCATACCTGATGGATATCCTATATGTTAAAACTGATGGAAACACATACATGTGAAATAGTATTTATGATTTTGCAAGAAATAGGAATTTGTTTCATTGATCAGAACTATGAGTATGAAATAATTTTACAAGTACAAAAAATTGTTGTTGAGAAACTTCAGATTCTCCTATACAGGTAAATTTTTCACTTTGAAACATTCATTGACCATCTATGTACTGAATTCCACTGGGCTTTTTTTTTTTTTAAA
The DNA here is from genome assembly GCF_949774975.1 of Lagenorhynchus albirostris. NCBI lineage: Eukaryota > Metazoa > Chordata > Mammalia > Artiodactyla > Delphinidae > Lagenorhynchus > Lagenorhynchus albirostris. The sequence goes on from NC_083102.1 coordinate 66,122,931, forward strand.
TACCTGCTTTTACCTGCCTTATATTGCCATGATGTGTTTTTATAAAATTTAGCATCTTCCAACACTGACGCAGAGAATATTCAATTGGAGTCACAATTTTAAGTCAAAATAGAAAGCTTTGACGATCAAAAAGTTTAAGTACTTACTCTGTTAACATACGTGAACATATTTCTAGGAGGTTGAGGGCTTCTACCTATGATCTCCAGAGCCATATCTGCAACACTAATGATTTGTTGGCAATATTCAGTTATTATAGATACTGTTCCAGTTATAACAAATTCTGAGTCAAACTTCCTTGACTAAAATATACATATTCAAATGCAATAGAAAGGAGGATTAGATTAAATCAGTTCCAGAAGAGTGACCTTGCTTCCACTGCACTCCCAGGCTTCATCTGACCCTGGTACACCAGAGCACACCATTTTCTCCTTTGCTTCCCTGCCTCTTCCTTTCCTTCAGATTTTCTTCCTCAACAAATTATAGATCAGATTTAAGGTTTGAGGTTTAGTTATTCTTCTTTTTAATCACTACATACCCTTGAGTAAATAAATCTTTGTTAAATTTTCAAAAGGTGTTACAATTCTGAGGGCGTCTCTAAAGACATTAAAATCAACTAGCATTTCTTTAATAGAGTATTAAATGTCAAGATCTTGATAAAACAGTGCAACATAGGTACTTAATAAGCAATAGAAAATATGCACATATTAAGTCCTAACTGCTGCTCAATTCATATTAACAAAAATTGTTGTTAATCAAGTAATGTTAGTTTATGATACTGTGAAAAACCCTCATTCATCTCATATTACCAGATGTAAATATAACTAATTTTATTAAAATAATACAATTTAAAATGTATTAATTGTAGAATATTAGCATTTTATCTAGTTTGCTTGGTGTTGTCTAGTATCGTGATCAGAAGTAGTAATGCCATTTTAAGTGACACTACACCAGATAAGAAACATAAAATGAATAAAAATAATTGAGTGTGAATTAAAGATAAACAGTGATCTATTTTAAACTTTTTGATGAGTTCACAGAAAGTAAATTCTTCGTTTTGTTTCTTGGCTGACAACATCCTTCTCACCCACACTCAAAACCTACTTGAGTTTCATCCCAGTGCTATGAAAACATCTTGTGGTATTCTAATAGGGCCATGCCCTGTGCCCATTAGAGATAGTGTATAGAGAAATGATGCCAAAAATGTGCCAAATAAAACTCTAGTATTTATTTCAGTTGTTCATAATGCATATGAAAAATGCTATCTCTTAGTGTCCTTTTCATCAGGGTCTTTGTCCTAATGCTCACTCACTCTAAGGCTAATTCACTCCTTTTTTTTTTTTAACTCTGTCCAGTTGTATTTGAATCACCCTCCCACATGTCTTAATGGCATTTAGCCTGATGATATCAAGTGCCATCAGATTCCATACACAAGCTGGGATCTACTATGGAGGGATTTTTTGTACCAGGATTTTAGGAATAAACTGTAGCATATGCCAGAAATTAATTTTGAGGAAATTATTCAGAAAGAGGAGTAATTCAGAAAACTGTCTTTCCATCATCTGAATATTTTCTTTGGCATTTTCACGCTACCTCTTTTACTCTGCAGAACAGTCCTGCAAGTTTGATATTGTTAATCCCATTTGAGACCTTAGGCTCAAGTTCACACAATTCAAAAGTGATAGAGTGAGACTTTACTAGTACTTTTTCCATATCTTTTTTTTCCATTATATTTTAACAAGATTTTTTAAATGGGTTGTTAAATTTGATACTTCTCAGACATGGTGAATCATACTACATTGGAGAACAACATTTAAGGCAAGGTACAATCTGAGAGAACTTCATCACTAAGAGAAAGCACCTACATTTTATATTTTTCCTTGCCTTTTTATCTTGTGGATAATAACATTTATCCATTTCTGTTTCATCTTAGAGCTGTTGTTTCATATGTGCATTCTTAACTAAAATTCCAGATGTATGATCTAAATTTAATGTATAAATGTAATGTAACAAGTGTAATTACATTACAATTTGTAATGTAACAAGTAGAAATCTTGTATTTTCATTAACATCTTTCTATTTAAGGATCTGATCTCTATATGCAGCTTTATGTTGCCTTTCTGGAAGAATGTATGAAAGATGTAAGTCCAAGCTCATTTTAGCAGCTAAACAGCTCTGTTCTCTTTCAGTTCTTTATTTTTAAAATAGTCTTCAGTTTCAAAAGTGGAAAAACTTTCAACATGTAGTTGTAGCAAATAGAATGTGCACTTCTTATATAAGCACTTTATTCGAGATTATATGCTTCTACAGCAAATTTATTTTAACTTTTCTAAACCAATTACACAAAGTCAAAATTAAGAAGCTGGAGAGTCAGGTCTACTTACTGCATGTGGGTTTGTGAAGTTCATGGTTTCTCACCAAACTTTGGATCTAAAAATAAAATGGAATCCATACGGATTTTTCACATTTATAAAAAGGACTGAAACTGCAGGGTAGGATAAGAGATGTGACACATTTTCATGGTAACTTCCTTACAAGACCAAAACAAAACCTTACAAAAGGGTAAATTTTGCAGACATCAAGACATATCAAGTAATAATACACAGAAAATGTCTTACAAGAACTAGGAAATATTCAGACAAATTTTTCTGTCATCAATAAAGTCATTTTTCATCAAGTTTTGTATGGAAATCAAATATAATTAATGCACCTGCTTATCAACAGAAAAGAGAGAGTTTGTGAAAAGAACAATGAGCAGGGCTTCCCTGGTGGCGCAGTGGTTGAGAGAGTCCGCCTGCCGCTGCAGGGGACACGGGTTCGTGCCCCGGTCCGGGAAGATCCCACGTGCCGCGGAGCGGCTGGGCCTGCGCGTCCGGAGCCTGTGCTCCGCAACGGGAGAGGCCACAGCAGTGAGTGGCCCGCGTAGCGCAAAAAAAAGAACATTGAGAAAAGATTTTCACAACTCCCTTCTGCAATGCAAGCTAGGATGCCCCCTTGGTCCGGCTGCTTTTTGCTGTGAATGCTCCTCCCCCTCCTCTTTCTTCACTTTCCCTTCTTTAATGCCTGTAGCTTTTTCTAAATATAATTTAGTTTTACAATAATAAAGTACTGTTTTGTAAAGTTCTGCTCATCACTTACCTATTTTGTCTCTATTAACATAATAACTTAAAGATATCATTTTCTTATTAGACATTTTCTTATTAGCCTAAGATGCTAAAAATATTTATGAAACATTTTAAAACCATCTCAGGGACTAAATTTATGACATGTGACAAGAAGCAGTTGTATATGTATTTTTAAATGTTATGTTCTGGATATTGTAACATGGTACCACAAAAAAAATTCCCCTTTCATAATCAGTGTGGTTAAAAAGACAAACTGTTAAATTCTTGGAATAATATTTTATATTCTTTATTATTCTATTAATCATTTTTCTATTAATAATTTATATTATTAATTGTATAATATTGTGTGTTATTGTGTGTTATTACTCCCTTATCCCCTTCTCTTTCCTTCTCTCCTGTGTTTCCCCCCACCTTCAGAAGTTCTAAACGTTTATTAGGTATTTATTACTTACCAATTATTTTATTAGGTAATTTATGTATGTTCCCACATATATTCCTTAAAATCATCTGATGAAGTTGACTTTATAATCTTCATTTTTAAGCTGGAAAGTGTGAGGCTCTAAGAGATTGAGCCATTAATATGGAGCTAGATGTCTCTTCACTCCACCACATTGAAGCATTAAAAAATGGAGATGTGCAAAAGAAATAAAAGCTTTCAAAACGACATCATTAGTATGACAGGCTATCAGAGACTTAAGTTCAAGGAACACATTTCTCTTGCATTTACCACCAACGTAGTGTTTGTATTCCTGTTGAATGTGGCCGTGGCTAAGGGGAGAGGCAGGTAGGGAAAGGTACTCAGCATTTTGTGCCAACATGCCAGAGAGGTATCTGAAATATGACTTAAAAAGGCAATAAAAAGGGCAGGGATAGAGGTGAGAAGCGTATCTCCCTAATACGTCACCAAAGGAATTCCAAAATAATGTGTTCTGTTTAGTACTGATAAATATGTCAAATTTTTAAGTAGACTTATTTTTTTAATCCTTTAGACTTCCTAAAGTTTAGTAGGACTGAAACTAAAAAGATAAGGAAGGCAAGGAAAGGTGGCGCCTAGCTGTTTATATAAATATAATACATGTCAATGATAAAACTAATACTTAGGTATCATAGTGATCATGCAAAAACAAAGGCCCATAACCTATGCTTTTTGATAGGTTTTCATTTTACAAGAGTCTTAGCCTGGAAATCAAATAAGTTATTCCCAGGTATACAGCAACCAACTCACAGGCATGGCTAACTGGATCAAAGCAGTTGATATGTGTTTCTGTCAAACTGTAATGTTTGTCACAAGTAGAACTCTGTAACTCCAGGTAACATCTAGAAATTATCTGAATCATAGCATAGCTCCTGAACTGATTATTAATTGCCATAATTTAACCTGAATTTAAATCTGATTTTAAAAATATTATGAGACCCTGACTTGGTTAGATCCCTAAGTGACTCTTATTAATGGACTAATGTTATGTGACTTTTTAAAATTTTGTGTTTCTTTTTAGTGAACTAACCTGTCATTAAGCACAGGATTCAATGACCAGTAAAGTGAGCACATCCATGTAATCACTACTCAGTAAAACACATTGATGAACACACCAGAATGCTACTTTAGGCCCCCTCCCAGTTACTCTCTTCTTTCCAACCCAAAAGTAAACACTCAGTTTTTAACATTATTAATTTTGCCAGTTTTTGAACTATATATAAAATGGAATCATGTTATATAACATTTGTGTCTAGCTCATTTCCCTCAATATTATATTTCTAGAATTCATCCATTTTTTGAGTGTAGCTGTATAGTATTTCACTACTGCATAGTATTCTGTTGTATAACTATATCACCATTTATTTACCTATGCTATAAATTGGACACTGGTTATTTAGTGTTTGGGGCTACTATAATAATGTTTCTATAAATACTCTCATACATTACTTTCAGTGTCATGCCTACACATTTATGTTGAGTGAAGTTGCTTTGATACTGTATCAATCTTGTCAACAAGGCAGAATCTCCTGTAAAAGTACTTTAAGTATATTTTGATGGTAAATTGGTGATTCTTGATGATTACAAGTGATTCTTACATGTGGCAGGTCAAAGGTGGCATAAAGGATTGTCTTGAAGCTTGACTCATATAGCACTTTAAATGGAATTTAAAGAAAAAATTAAAATTGCCCCTTTCCCTGGTTACCAGGGGGAAAGGGTGGGGGTGGGGGTGTGGGGAGAGGATGGATTGGGAGTTTGGGATTGACATGTACACACTACTCTATTTAGAATAGATAACTCACAGGGACCTACTGTATAGCACAGGGAACTTGCTCAATATTCTGATAGTCTGGCTGGGATGGGAATTTGAGAAAGAATGGATACTTATATGGGTATGGCTGAGTCACTTTGCTGTGTACCTGTAACGAACATATCATTGCTAATTAACTATACTCCAATATAAAATAAAAATTTAAAAAACTTGTCCCTCTCCCAGAATCAAGTAAGACTGTTGGAAACTGGGGGGAAAGGGAGTGGGAGAGGCCCGTGCTATAGACTACTTCCCGTCAGCCAGGTAGACTAACACGGATTCTGGAGATTTTGATACTGGATGTCAGATGGACTCTGAAACTCTTTATTTTGTTTTTTTAAAACAGGTTTATTGAGATATAATCAATATATAATAAATTGCACATATTTAGTGTACAATTTAACATTTGACACGTACACACCCATGAAACTATCACTACAATCAAGATAATGAATATATCCATCACCCCCAAAGGAGTACTTGTGCCTATGTGTAATCCATCTATTCTGGCTCTTCCTAAACCCCCTCTTTCTCCCTCCCCCGACCTTTCCCTGGGGATCCATTAATTTGCATTCTGTCACTAAAGAGAAGTTTGAATTTTCCAGAAATTTATACAAATAAAATCACACAGTATGCATTCTCTTTTGGCAGGCTTTCTTTCAACATGTTTATTTTAATATGTACTTATAAATCAAGAGTTCATTCCTTTTTATCTCTCAGTAGTATTTCATTGTACGGATATAACACAGTTTTTATTTGTTCATCTGTTGATGAGCATTTACATTTATTGGGATTATCTTTTTTCTTTATTGATGTTGTGAATCATATTAATTTTTGAATATTAAGCAAAATTTGCATTCCTTTCATACAACTTACTTGGCCATGATGTATTATCCATCTTATATAATGGTGGATTTATTTGTTAGAATTTTGTGTAGAATTATTGCATATATGTTCAGAAGTTATTCAGCCGTGTTTTTCTTTTCTTATAGTGTTTTTAGTATGAGGGTAATCTAGTTTCATGGGATGAGTGAGGAAATATTTCCTTCTCTCTAGTTTTCTAAAAGATTTTATAGAGATTTAGTATTATTCTTTAAATGTTTGGTAGAATTTGTCAATTAAAGCATTTAGGTGGTGAGTTCTCTTTGTGGGAAGGTTTTTAACCACAAATTTAAATCTCTAATTGTTTTAAGGAAACTCAGGTTACCTATTTTATCTTGAATAAGCTATAGTCACTTGTGTCTTTCAAGCAATTTGCCCATTTCATCTAAGTAGAATTTATCGGCATAAAGTTTTTCATAATATTTTCTTATCCTTTCCACAACTATAGAATTTATAGTGATATAACCTTTCTCATTGTTGATATCGGTTAAGTTGCATCGTCTTTTCCATTTTTTTTTCTCAGTAGTTGAGGTGTATGAATTTTATTGATCTCCCCAAAGGACCAAACTTTGGTTTGATTGTTTCCCTCTATTGCTTTTCTGCTTTCTATTTCATTAATGTTTGTTCTTATATTTATTAATTTCTCTGCTCTCTTTACTTTGGTGTTGATTTGTTCTTTTTCTAGTTTTTCAAAGTAGAGGCTGAGGTTATTGCTTTGAGAGCTTCCTTTTCTAATACTGGCATTAAGTGCTTTGTTTTCCTATAAGTACTGGTTTAGTTACATTTCACAAATTTTGATGTGTTGTGATTTCATTCTCATTTATTTACAAATGCTAATTTTACTTCTTATTTTCACCTTTAACTTATAGGTTATTTTAAAATGTTTTTCGTTTCCAATATTTGTGACTTTCCAGATATTGTTCTGTTTAGATTTCTGACTCCACTGTGACTAGAGAACATACTTTGGATGACTTGATTATTTGAAATATGAGACTTGTTTTATGGCTTAGAATACAGTTTATCTTGGTAAATTATCCATGTGCTCTTGACAGAAGTGGGTGTTCTGACAGAAGTTGGGTAGACTGTTCTATAAATATCCATTAGGTCAAGTTGGTTGATAGTGTTGTTCAAGCCTTACATATCCTTACTGATTTTTTTTTTGCTTTTATCATGTATGAGAGAATGATATTAATTCTCCAACTATAATTGTGAATTTGTCTATTTTTCTTGTAGTTCTATCAGTATTTGATGTATTTTGAAGCACTTTTGCTAGATGCATAAATGCTTAGGATTTTTTTTTTCTTTTTTTTGCTCCTTTGATTAGTTGACCCCTTTATCATTAGGAAATGACCCTTTGTTTCTGGTAATAATCTTTGCTCTAAAATTGACTTTGTCTAATATTATAGTCATTCTAGCTTTCTTTGTACTAGTGTTAGCTTGGTATTTATTTTTTCATCCTTTTACTTTTGGCCTCTTTGTGTGTGTGCTCTACTAGTGTGTGTGTGTGTGTATGTATGTGTGTGTATATATATATATATATATAGTAGTAGAATATAAAGTATCTATATACACTTTCTAGGCAGCCTGTGGTTGGATATTGCTTTTCCATCCAATCTGACAATCTCTACCTTTTAATTTGGAGAATTTAGACCATTTATATTTAATTTGATTATTGATATGGTTACTGTTAAATCTGTAATCTTGATATGTGTTTTATTTGTTGTTTGTCCTCTTTTTTCCTCTTTCTGATTTGTTTGGGGCTTATTGATTTTTTTAATGATTCCTTTTTTTCTCTTACATTTGCTTATTAACTATAGATATTTGTTATTTTGGTAGTTATTTTAAGATTTATAGTACATATCTTTAACTAATCACAGTCTGCTTTCAAGTGATTCCAAACCATTTCATGTCTGGTATAAGCACCTTAAAACTATATCCTTCCTCTTCTCCCATCCCAGCCTTTCCAATAATTTGTCATACATTTTACATCTATACAAGTTATAAACTCCACATTGTGATTATTTTTGTTTAAACAGTAAGCTATCTACTAATAAGATTTAAATATTTTAATATTATATGTTTTCCAATGTAGTTACCATTTTGATGCTCTTTATTCCTTTTATTGATCCACATGTTCATTTTCTTTCTGCTTGAAGGACTTTCTTTGACGTTTCTTAGAATACATTTCTACTGGTTATGAATTCTTTCAGCTTCTGTATATCTGAAGAATTCTTTCTTTTATCATTGTTTTTAAAGATATTCTTGCTGGATAACAAACTGTACATTCACAGGGTTTTGATGTGTTTGTTTGTTTTTAGGGCTTTTATAAATGTTCTTTTGTTGTTTCAATGAGAAGTTAGTTTTTTCCCTATGTAATGTTTCTTCTTTCTCTCTATGGTTTTATGATTTTTCTATTTAATGTTTGTTTTGTGAAATTTGCTTATAATTTGTTTTAGAGTACTTCTTTTCATGTTTCTTGTGGTTGGGGTTCACTGAGATTTTTGTATCTGTGTGTTTACAGATTTTATCAAATTCAGAAAATTCTTGGCCATCATCATTTCAAATAGTTTCTGTCTTCCAGGGACTCCAATTACTTGTATATTAAGCCACTCAAAACTGTCCCACACCTCACTAATGAGCTTACTGTGTTTCCATTGTGTGTCATTTTAGATAGTTTCTATCATAATTTCTTATAATATTTTTTTCTTTGAAAGACTGTTTATTTTTTATTGGATATCAGCCATGGTGAATTTTACCTTGGTGATTGCTGGATAGTTCTAAATTTCTATAAATATTTTTCAACTAGTTACTTGAAAACAGTTGATCCTTTACTGGCTTGGTTTTAAGGTTCTTTTAAGTTAGCACAAGAGAATTAGTCGATGGCTATTTACTACCCAACACTGAAGGAACCTTTGGGAACCTACCAAATGCTCCATGAATTATGACTCTTGAAGTCTTGTTCTTCTATATATTCAGTGAAGGCAGAATGCCTTATGGGATGGTTGGTGAGATTAAGATATTAAAATGAAGATTCTTTTATAAATTGAAAAATGTCTTACATAAATATGATATTTTCATTCTTTGCCGGGTAGATGCTTTTGTGTTGTTTTGTTTTGTCTTTTAGTTCTACTTTACTATGTGTTCCACTTTTCCCAAGTGAACAATTTGTGTATACAAAGTCTCTGAAGCAAGACCCTTAAAAATAAACATTTGGATAGACTTTTAAAACTTCACCTAGCTCAAAAAATTTTCCAAACATCTTTTTCTTAAGTTTTTTTTTTAATTTTTATTTTATATTGGAGCAGAGTTGATTAACAATGTTAGGGAACATCAAAGTGATTGTTATACATATACATGTATCTAGTCCTTTTCAAATTCTTTTCCCATTTAGGTTGTTACATGATATTGAGCAGAGTTCCCTTTGCTATACAGATCCTTGTTAATGGAGAAGCTGACTTTAAAAAAAGAAAAAAAAACCTCCGACAAAAATTTTTAAAAAAAACAGAAAAAATTTTTATAAAGTCCCTATGGTAATTTACACAAAAATAAGTTGATGGCATCACATATAATTACTATATAAATTATAGAAATATGTTTCCATATTATGTATATAATACATCCCATGTGTTGGGACATTTAGGTTCATTATGCCAGTGATACCCAATAATGTTTATACATGGCAGAGGAACTCTGCATTTTGTGGTGACCAAGACAGTTATGCTCCAGGAGACTTAATTCTGGTTCTAGAATATAATGACACAACCACAAAAGCACATGCTTATTTGAGGTATAGTCCCACTTGTGTTAGGAGTACTTCTCAATTAATTGTAGCCAGACGAAACTGCTGTGTAAATACCAGAAGCAAAGCTGCAGGTACAGCACTCCTTTAGACTGTCTGTCAGAAATGTTAAATGTCATAGTGCATAATTGATCAATGCTAATAGCCCTCAGTACAGATGTGAGAGAATTAACCTATACAGGCAAACTATTTATCACATCACAATATATAAAAATGTACTTTTAATTAATAAATGGACAATCTGTAGCCTTCATGGATGCAACTGATCAATCCTTTTTTATCTTCTGCCTGCAGTTTGGGTCCTTTTAATGGGTTTTAATGGGTTTTTCTGTACAATCGCACAGCCGAGTTTATGCACTTATTGCCTGGAACAGTTTCTATACTTTGTGGCATAATCTCACAGCCTCTTTGGTATTTTTCCACAGTGATATCAGCATGAAAATAATCATGCTTCTTGGTATTTTAAAATGGCATTCATTACTCTTTAGCTGATCTCACTGGCACTAACCTGTCTGAAAGTCATAAAATTAGTATAATGCAGTTCCCATCAATATACTAAGTCTGTAAAAGCCTGAGTTAAGTCTGTAAAAGCACTAACTCATGAAAAGTCCAGCAAGAAAACAGAATAGGAAAACAGTTTTATGCAAATTTTACCAAAGCATCTATGATACTACTTAACTTATTAGGGCAACTACTGAATTCAATTGTCTATTTATATTTGGCATCAAATCAGATTTAGTAAATTTGATGATTGTCTCTTCCACATTTACAAATAGGATATGTATTTTCTAGGAGTTTGATTTTAAATTACAAATAGTTACATTATAAAATAAACAATTTTGAAATCATTGATGGTTTCAGCACTTTACAACTTGGACAATCACAAATATTCCTGTCTGCAAATAAAAAATAAGTTAAAATAAACAAGAGAACACTTACTATGAGTTTTTTTTATATTGCTAACATTCTTTGAAACATGTTCTTTGACCCAGGATTTATACACTTTTGAAAAAATATTTTAAACATTTCCTTTTTTGTATATTGTAAGTTTTAATAAAAGACTGAATAATGAAATGGCAAGACTCTTCCACCCATAAAAAATTATATTATTATAATCATTTAGTTTCATAAGGAGATTATTCATTCTCATGATGCCCTGTCATGTCCGTATGCCTTAATACTCCAGTTTTTAAATCCAAATACCAAGGAAGACAGAACATCTTACAATGAGCTCCATATTCCAGATTAATGCACCTGAGCACCATTTTTCCTTATTTAATATCCCTTACTCATTTCCTCTCCTGTTATAGGGATAGCACAGCTGTTTATCTGGCAATTATCTTTGAATCTATTAGTGAAAATGTCTAAATTAATCATAAAAAGACAAGTGCATCACAGAGCGCCTGTGCTATGAATACAGGACCTCCTTGTATTCTTTCTGTCATTTTCATTTCACTGGTTCCATATAGCAGAGTTGGTTTCTTCATACTGTAAACTGTAAATATGCTTCAAGTACAGAAACCCATATAGGTTTCTTAGGATCTACTACTTACTTCTAGTAAGCCTATTGTTTACCCCAACAATTCAAGTACTCTTAATTTTATCTACGTAATACTTCTAAACAGTCAACGAGAAGTTACATATCTGGGAACTGTGGGCAATATGCATAATCAACTTAGGTAACATATCCAGACGTTTGACAGATTGAATATGCAGGTCAGTGATAAGAAAATGGGTTTCATTCAATTTAATCAACACTTGATTGTTGCCTCTTGGTGCTATGGGCAATATGAAGATGAGGGAGGAAGATCAAGAGTGGAAACAGATGATTAGAGGATGAAATAAAAAGTGGAATATGAAGTATCCTAGAATAGAGGTGTATGTAAGATTATGTCACTAATCCATCCATTCAGTTAAGGAATGTTAGAATTTACAAGATGAAATTTACACTGTGTAACTTGTGCAAATATAGGTAAGACATGGCTTTTAAAAATAAATAGTTTCAGGGAATTGAGAGCCTACTAGGGGTGACAAATATAAAGGTATAAATTGTATATACAAGTATAAGTGATATAGTTGTTTCAAGATCAGAGTGCTATAGGAATGCAAAGTGAGGAACCCTTCTTAATTCCAGGCCAAGCTCCATAAACAGGGGACGTTAAATCCTGTAGTGCAATTGATAAGATTATATGTGGATTAATATTAAAGAAAAAAAACGTAACTAAAGAATTAACCCCCAGGAAGAAAAACCCTAGTGCTCTTCCCAGCAATATAAGCCCTTCAGGTGTGTTTAGTCGCATCTCACTAACAAAACTAAAGACTGAGTGGCCTTCAGGGTTGAAAACTCTTCTCTAGGCTCAACCTTTCCCTGATGTGAGCTGAGAAATGGTTACCATCTGTTGTGTGTATTCAGGATTTTAATGTTACAGAGAAAGTGGAAAAAATCCACCTATTCATAATTTTGCACACAGTATCCTGATTTACTATGTTTGCTTCTCATATTCCGTTCGTAATTGCTTTGTTTCTACGCATGCCTGACTTATAAATGTAATTGTGCCTGTATTGTTAGTGGGTAAGAGCAGTTTATTATAACACATGAATAGAGAAATGGTTTTACTGCTACACCAAGGGGCAGTGCCTGCCGGGAGCCCTATGCTGAGATGGAGTCTGAGGACATGCATTGTAACCAATTAGCAATGAGCGAAAGAAGAGAGTAGCAGTACGGGGGCCCCATAATTACTGGATTTAGCTGTAGAACTATGAGTGAAGACTCAAGAGGGAGGCAGACTTGGATTTCAGTATGGACTGTGTCACTTACTAGTTGTATCTCTTTAGTTAACCTCATTAAACCACAGTTTCCTTTACTGTAAAATGGAACTATTAGCACCTACTTCATGTATGCATGCTTATAGTAATAATTATATGACATAACGTAGGTAAAGCATTTACCAAAGTGCCTACCACATATAAGCATTCCATCAATATTAACTTACGTGATTAAATGAGGAACTGTTTGTAAAATGTTAGCATATTATACAGCAAAATGATTAATAGCCTTAGTATTAATCTAGTATTAAGCTGAAACTCTAAAAAACAAAACATTCTTTTTCCAAAGAAAGACTTTGACATACAAGTCACTGGTATGATGGAGGTGTTGAGGAAGTTCACAACTGGAATCTAAACTAGTTCCTCCACATGTATGTGCTCCTCTTTTTAGTGCATAATTCTGAAGGCTGCTAGAATTAGGATTTTCTAATGGCTTCAATGTGTATTAATCCATGTGAAGAGGGAGATGGGAGCTTGATTTTTTCTTCCCTCTAGGTGCACCTGATTCAGATAACCAATAGATGCATGGTTTTCTAGGAAACGGGCTAATGAATTAAACTTTATTTTAAATTTAACTTTATACTGAATCCCTAAAGGCAGCTGTATACCCTGGTCTTGAATACATGGAGGGCTAGATGCTTGTAAACCTTCACTGTAAATACATAATTTTTTTTTAAATTATGCTCACTTAATGGAAGATACACTAGTTTCAAGTTTTACAATTTTAGTCCTAGAAAAATAGGTGTTTTGATTTCCTCTAATTTGAAAAGGACCATTTCAGAAATAATCCCTACAGATGCTGCTTCCCCACAACTGATTATAACTAAGTATTGATATTGACTTTGTAAACTCTATTTATTAAGGAGTACTATTTGAATTCTATCAAGAGAAAAATAATAGATTTAAAAATTTATTATGCACTGTTTGTAAAAGAATAAATTCAATTACTCAGAAGAAAATCGGGTACAAGCAGAAAAGATTCATTTGAGTATGTTCCTAATAAAATTACAAATGCTTATATTATTAACTTCAAAGTGTGGAGTAAGGCAACTAGATGAACCCTGACTTGTAAATCAATATCAATTAAAAATAATCATGATCAGACAACTAAACCAAAGTCTGTATTGCTGAAAAGAGGGTTTGCCCTAGCGACAGATCATTGCTACAACCTCTCACGCCATTGGGTGATGTTTACCATATGTCCCATGATTGATAGTCGGATTTAATGAATTCTTACAAGCAATTAAATAATCAAGAGTTCCTGCTGTTACATGGCATAGCTTGATAGAACAGTGACAAATGAGAGAATATCTACAACCTAATCAAAGGGACATATTTCCTTGGGAACAAAATAATATTATCCACCAGTGCAATCAAAGGACAAAAGAACATAGAAAGGACACAAACAGAATAAGATAAATTATGTCCTCTTTTCATTATTCTGACTGCACAGTTTTCCATTTATTGAACCCTATTAAATTAGAAGGAAAATTGGGCTTGTTAAATACGTTTCACTTATATATTGTTGGATGGTGTGTATGTATAAGTGTGTGTATATAAATATGTATATGTTTATACATTTATATGTACACACATCTCCTTAATCTTTCAAAAGATGCTATTGTTAAAAATCACTAACTAGCAGTAAAAGTATTATTCTTCAGCGCTCCTAAGAAAAATATTTCAAGAATAAAGACCAACAGGCTTGCCAAAAAGTGCAATCCTGCCTTAGGTGGTTTTCCTCAGGTCTTCAATGTTAAATGTTATTCTACTGGCCCCCCCTTGATGTTCAACCTAGATAAATGTAATACAATTTTGTTTTGGTCAATTCATCGATAGGTGTAAAGTTACAGTAAAAGGGTTCATTACCTTTGAGGATTCTCCATCTTAGTATTATTTCTCTATAGTAATTTCCTATACATTTCAAATAAAATGTCTCTGATGTATATAGTATTTCATGATATAAATGCTTTTATTTCCCATATTTTTAGGAAAGTAGAAGGTTCCTATTCTATTAAATGCTGATGAACTATGAATTTTTAAGTCCATTCACGATTACTAAAGGATCTATAGTTTATACTCCCCATGCTTGCACTTTTAAAATTTAGGTAAATAAGTAAAATAATAAGAATAATTTTAAAAATGTTTATTATTAACTCTATGCTAGTATGGAATATTTGCTTATTTATCTAAAAAAAAACCCATCACATGTATCCCCTTCTATTTTTGGCAGATTGAGACACAGCTTTGTAAAGGGGTCAAGTAAAGCCTTAATCTGACAAGAGGCAGAGTTAGAATTTGAATCCTTGCATCTTCAGTGTAGCTCTGTGGTAAAGACAAATGCTCTGGAATCAGATATGCCTGAAGTTGAATCTGGCCTTGTCACTTATTGGCTGTTTGACTTTGGGCAATTTATTTATACTCTCTGAAACTCAGTTTCTTCAGCCAAAAAATAGAGATGACTCACAGAACATATGTGTCAAATTACTTCGTCAATAAATAATATTATGTATTAACTTATTCAAGCATGTATTGGCTATTCAACATGGGTCAATATCTATTCAAGGCAGTTCTAGCCCTCAAGAAATTTACAACTTAAATAAGGGAATGCATAAGTAAACAGCAGATTAGAATACAGATTGCCTATCTGTATCCTTTGATGAGAGTAGGCACAGTACAGTCTGGGCAAACAAAATAAAAAATACAAGAAGCATGGCTAGTCTGGGTTGGAAGTAGGACTGTTAAGATGGGACCCCCTAGAAAAGCTGAATATTGAAAGAATCTGTAAACATGAGTCAGATAAAAAGTGAATTTAATGTTAGTTCATGCAAAAGGAATCAAAAAGACCTGAAGGTAAGTCAGAGTGTAGTAGATTCAGGGAAGTGAACATGACTTAGTTTGACCTGGCACAATACTCAGGGCAACTCTCCAGAAGCAGTGAATGCTTAAACTGAAGAAGAAAGTGAAAAGCAAATCATGTAAAGACATGCCAAGATGTTTGCTCTTTATCCTGAAGACTATGGGGAACAATTGAAAAATGTTAAGCAGTAGAAAAAGGAGGAAGCCTAAAAGGGAGTTATCAGTTAGAAGTGTGTGGTAGTAACCCCAGCTAGAGATGACGATGACCCACATAAGCATAGTAGTAATGTGGATGGAGAGGGCTAGACAGATTCAAGAAATCTAAAAAACAAACCAGTGAACAAGACACTATCCCCACTACATGAAGATTGAATGGGGAAGGTGAAGACGGATGGTATGTTAAGAAATACAGGAGAAGTGGTAGAATTCTGAGATGGGAGATTTGTTCAAACTTGAAAATGTTGCAATTCCTACGAAACATCTAAGTAGGAATAGAGAGTATGCCATGAGATACATGGGTCTGCAGCTCAGTAACAAGACCTGGGCATGAGATACATTTTGGAGCATTAAGCATATAGTTGCCAGTTGAAGGTGTAAGTAGAAGAAATCATCATAGAAAGTAGAAGTGAAAAGAGAAGATGACCAAGTATAGAAATCCAAACAATATTTACATGGTATGTAAAGGAAAATTCACCCACATAAAAGATCCACATTAAAGATTGATAAGGAGTCCTCAAGAGATAAGAGCAGAGTCAAGAGAGATTGGTTTCCTAGAGGTCAGGGCAACCACGAATTTAAAAAACAGACAATATTCGACACCATCCTAAAGTGGCAGAGGGAACAAGGAAGATAATGTTCTACAATGAGTATTTATATCATCTGTTATGAATCACTTTAGATTCTTTTGGCCTCAAAACTGTATCTTGGCCATTTGGCCATTTTTATCTGTCCCAGCCTAGGGCTAATCTCTTTCTCCATGACCTCTGAGCACCTTTCTTGTGGGTACAGACCTTGGAGCTTCCTAGTGACAATGAGGCACGCAACACCAAGCCCTGTGGAGCGCACATGTGCACAATCAGGAAGTGCAGGGGAGCCTAGTGCTTTGTGGGGCTCAACTTTCACCAGTGAGAGAAAAGAGCTAGTGAATATATTCTTATCTCTTCCTCTTTATGATGGTCTGCCGTAAAAAGCAGTCACTTAAAAGACCTCTCAGGAGACAGTCTCAGGAGATTGAGCAATTTGTCCTTGATACCCAAGTGCTGGCCAGGTTGAAAACACATCCTCTTCTTGGCTCTCCCTCCTTCTCTGACACTCTTTTCTTCTCTTATCCCTACTCCCAGGACTGCATTCTGTAATGAAGGAGTAGCACTTAATGCTTTGCTTAAGGCTCTGCTTTCTGGTGAAACCAGGCTAAGACAAGTATATATCCCTGTTGTAGTCAGAAAAAACATCTATTTTAAGTGTAGGTATTTCATGTGATTTAATACCACAAAATGGAAATAATACCTTTTTCTCTTCTTCTTAACCTAGCATCTGGGATCCTGTAGTTAAAAACGGAAATTAATGACTAGGTTGCCTTGAAACAAACAATACAAACTGCGATTCAAAAAAAATAATCATTAAAAAATATTAGTGTAAATTGAAAGCAAGAAATAAATATTTAGCCAAAAGAGAACTAATGCCACATTTCAAGGAAGTTCAGAGTAAATATTCAGTTGTTTGAATATGATAAAGGAGAAAGACGGAAATGAATTAGGGGACCATTTGGGAATATTAAGCCTAAGGTTTCCTCAAGAATTAAAGGCAGATAGCTTAGTCCAATTGACTTATTGTCTAGCTCTGTACTGATAGTTCTCGAAATGTGTTAGCCAGATGAGTAGCTTCAGCACCGCTGAGAACCTGGTAGAACCTGACGGAGAAATTCCCAGAACCCACCCCAAAACTACTGAATAACAAATTCTGCAGGTAGATCCCAGAAATCTGCCCTTTAGGGATCCTGATGGATATTAAAGACTGAGAACCTATAAACAAGCAGGATCTATTTCATTTGGGGCAAAGAGTAGCTAAATTAAAGAGTAATAGGCCACCTCCTCCATGAAGCATTTTTGATTTCTCCAAATGGAAATAACATTTCCTGCCTCTGAATTCCCAGAGCCTTTATATATACACATCTTTTCTTTGCATTTTTAAAACAAGGACAACTTTTGGGGGACAATTTGATAAAATATTCATGACATGTTTGAGTAGTCATTGTGAATCCTAACCTATCAGTTCCCAAAAGGAACCTGGGCAAATAAAGACATCCTTCATAATGGTCACCTGGCAAAGAATAGAAAAACAGGCAAGATCACAGAATGCTGTTTTAGAAAAAAAGGCAATCTAATTTCTGTAAGGAAAAATATGTCTAAGTAATATTGGAAAATTATACAGTGGGACACATGGAGACTAAAGGGTAGATTTAACTTACTCTGACGTTTAAAATGCCTTAGACAGGGTTCTACATAAAAGGCTATTGATCAGATTGAGTCAATAAGGGATAGAGGGGATGTTTGGTTATAGGTAGGAAACAAACATTAAAACCATCAACCCTCCATTAGGTATAAGTGGGTTTCTTTGTCTGTTGGTCATGTATATGAAAGTATCAACTCTGGACTACTTATTCTAGTTTTAATTAATGGATCTCCAAGGAATTAAATTAGGTTTCAATATTCACTAAACCAAAGGTTTTTAAATCTTTTTAAGCAGGGGAACAACTTTTCCTCTACCTTGATATTTTTCTTAAAATGAAATTACCCATAATTGCCCTACATAAAAATTAAAGCAGAATTGTTTTCGCCTCTGCCTTTAATTACCAGCAAAGATCTCCTCTTTCAGTAATTTTAGGGTTAGCAGGATGAGAAAACATACCATGCAGCCACTAACTTTAATTCTGGGCAGCCTCTGAGTAGAATTTGAGCAGCCTTTCTTTGAATAATTTTATGAGTATATTAAAACTTGAACATTATCATTTTGTAAATATCTTAGATATTATCCGTGCATAATTCAAATAACATGTTATAAAATAAAGCAAACGCAACATTCTCTGGTTTGTGTTGGATAAATAACCGTTAATACTGTGCTGTGGTTAGTCACACAATGTAGTGGTATAAAACCGGTTTTCAAATTACATATAATATTTTTTCATACAATTTATTGAAATATTTCACCATGTCAGACCTCTTCCACTACCAGAGCTGACAGACAGTAGAGTTGGTCCTCTGCATCCGTGGGTTCCACATTCGCAGATTCAGGCAACCAGGAATCAAATTTTGATTCAACCTGCGAAGCAGATCCCCCCTGATATGGAGAGCCGACTGTACTACCCCATTTATATAAAGGACTTGAACGTCCATGGACTTTAATATCTGATTGGGCTCCTGGAACGAATCCCCCGTGAATAAAAAGGGACGTTGGTATACGAGTTCATTCTTGTGAATTGCATGTCCTCTTAAATGACTCAGAAGCTGTTTCAATTTTCCAGAGCGTAAAAATACTGTTGAGAGACAAGGTATGTGGTTCTTATATAGGTAAATAAGACATACACAAAACTAGGAGTTCTAGATAATGCATCTCAAAAGAAGAAATTAACTGAACTATGAAATACCTGAATATAGAATATGAAGAATTTTAATAGGGAGAGGAACAGACTAAATTGTATATTCTTCCAAATACCTATTCCACGTACCTTTAGAGAAAAAATAGTTAATGTATAATAAGAGCAGTGCAAAGAGATCAACAGCTAGCACTAAAATATTATTGTCTTTATACAAGATAAACGAAAGGTAAAGATACTAAAGTTCAGTACCACTAAAATCTTTGAATCTCTCAGAATCAATAAGTTCACAAAAATTACACACCTCATTAAATTCTACACAGATTGCAAAGCTAGCTGTAATGTAAAAACAGGCAGACAGTCTGTCTCAATATTATTACAGGAAGGGTTGGTTAAATTAATAGCTCCTCATTGATTAAAAAATCTTGCATTTTACATGTTCTTAAGTTGGTTCCCACCATTACCTTTCAATAACAGAATGAGTCTTTGGAGAAATGTGGTTATATTGAACTACTGAAATACAAAGGTAGGCAAAAGAAGATGTTTACAATATCCTATCGTTGTTTCCTGTTATGAAATGCTCTCTACGTGAAAAGCATATCTGCATGCTTCCATATAGTCTTAGTGCATTTTTTATGCTTAAAATTTCCTGCTAAGAGTATAATTAGTAATGATAACTAAGCTCACAATATTAGTACTCCATCATAATATTCCTAGGTAAGACGTCATTTTGTCCAGGTAATATAGTATCTTACATTGCAAGTGATAATGCCACTGGGACTTCGTCCACTTGTAATCACTATACATTAGAAAATCATTTCTTACCACGTTACAAATCAACTGCATTTTTCAAATATTGATTCAGCTCCTTTCCACTTTTGCTCATTTAACAAAACATATTAGTTACATGACTTACTTAGAAAGTTTTTATTACAAATTCAACTTACATGTTGACTTGTGTCCAGTAGAAACCCAAACTCTTTTTTTAATGCACATAAGCCTTTATTCTTAATGCAATCTGCTTCTTCCCTTGAAGGCTTCAATAGATAATTTACCTTGGGTATTGTCGAGGGACTAGAAACATATATTTATTATGTACAGCTAAGTTCATTTATGTTTCTGAAGGTCTCTTCAATCAAAACTTAGTTGATGACATTGTTATTAGTACCTTTGGTCTCATTATTTAATCCCTTTCACTGGTCTCTTCAGTTATATATATGGCCATCTCAAAATCCATTAGTTGGCTCTGAAGCAATATCAAATTATGCTTTCATTTACTAGCCCTATGTAATTTTTAAGTATCTTTTAATATGTATCATAAATTATAATACATAATTTAACACTCATATAATTATATATTTTATATTTGTGTGTATACATATATTTAAACTCTTAGTAAGAGTAATTGAAAACACAAACACTTAAGTTGAGACACATTTCAAATAAAATAATCTGTTCCTTAGTCAGTAAGGAAATTTAGTTGTGAGAGATATATATGTATACATATATATGTGTATGTATATATATTTATGCATAAAGCTATGCAGTGCTACACTACATGATATCCCATTATAAATTTGAGAGATTTAAATGCAGCAAAGTCAGTAAACAGAAAATATTTAGGTGTTTTTGAGGTTAGCTTGCTTATTCTTACATATAATTATGCTGTACATTTTAAAATGTATTTTATAAACTATATTTTTAAGCATTTTAGAAACTTTAGATTTTCAAAATATTTACCTGCACAGTGTCTGCACACTTATCCATAATCAATTATGATGATATTAAGTTTTCACATTTGGTGATTTTTGAAAAAAATCAACATCACTCCCTCTTTTTTCCTTAGCTAAAGAGAAAAAGATGCTTTATATAACAGGATGACCTATAACCTATGACATCAGTGCCTTACTGAGGTTGTTTATCATCTAATATGCTGTTGTTTTGTTTCATGTTTTGAATAACGTTCACTCAAATTTATATAAGATTTGAGGATTTCTTAAGGATAGTCATAGCAATCCAATAACATTTGGGTTTAATGACAATTATCACTGCTAACTGGTTAGAGCATATGTCAAATTCTTAATAACTAAAGACCATCGAGTTCATGGTGACCATGCTTTTCATAATATAAATAGCTCTATGCATACTTGACATTGTTGTTATGGCAAATAAAAATGAAAATCAGGCAAGGTCACAGTGAGGTGAGGATGATTATTCCATCATGAAATTCAAGCCTATTTTGTGTTTGCTTACTTGGATATATCTGAACCTAAACTTTAAGATTGTGATCCCAGTGTTATACTATTAAATGATGACATTTTTCTCTTTTTTTTTTTTTTTTGTTTTTTTGGCGGTACGCGGGCCTCTCACTGTTGCGGCCTCTCCCGTCGCGAAGCACAGGCTCTGGACGCGCAGGCTCAGCGGCCATGGCTCACGGGCCCAGCCGCCCCGTGGCATGTGGGATCTTCCCGGACCGGGGCACAAACCCGTGTCCCCCTGCATCGGCAGGCGGACTGTCAACCACTGTGCCACCAGGGAAGCCCTGATGACATTTTTTTTACCTCTTAGTGGAAATTCAGAAACACTCCTGAAATCTCAAAATATCTGAATCATTAACGAGATTAATTTGGAAGACAATATTTGTAAACTTAGTTCACTTAATAAAGATATAGTTAGACATTTTTGTTTGTTTTAATAGAAATAGAATAAAAAGTGAACCAAAGGTAAAAAGGCACAATTTTTAGGAATTATTTAATTTTTCAGCTTCCACTGAGGTCATCACTAAAAATACCTACAAAAGATAAGAATCCAAGAGCTAAATAGAAAAAAAAAATCACCAGTGCCAAATACATACATTTGTGTATAGTTTTTTCTCTTCAAAACACTACATATAGTTTATGTTAGAAAGCTTTAGTAAATAGATTTAATCGGCAAATTAATTAGCAAAAACATACAAGATAAAATTATCTAATTGTCACCATTTGGGACAGATTTCTATTTCTTTGTAGTAAATAATCCTTTTTTGTGCTCTAGTGCTCAAGACTACTTGTGTGTATTGCTGTACAAGAAATAATTCCATTAATTTGTAATGAAAATGACAAGTAAGAAAACAGTAAATGAGAAAAATGCTTGTCAAAGATTCTGCTGTGTATGCCATTACTGAGGCATCACAAATATTACTTTGGCATATTATTTGTGTTGGAATAATTTTTAAAAACTGTCACACATTCAGTATTTGCTATGTTCAGACACTAGCTAAACACTTAAATACCATCAGTGTTAACCCCAACAAAACATGTAACATGATATTCTGCTACCCAGTCTATATGGAGAAGGGGGTATTGAGACTCAGAGACTATATAACAATCCCCCACATCACACAGCTAGTGAGTATAGGATCTGGGATTTGAATGCTGTTTTTACTCCACATCAGTTTTTTAACCACTGCTCTGTAGAGAGGAGATTCTAAAAGGATGGTATAAGGTCTAGTTGGGACTTCCTAATGCCCTGTAAACTTTTGTTTACCAGACCTTCATTTGGTTCTTACAGCTCAGTGACACATAATTCCATAGCCCTCTACTCTTCACTTACTCAGAAGTGCTATCTACTATTAACACACTAAAATAAACTAATACTATGATTTACTAATATGATATATATTCATAAACGGACATTAGTGCTCTACTGGAGTTAACCGAGAAGTCCATTTCCACCTGATGAGGTAAGCACAGGCCCAGAAGTATGATTGCCAGATTTAGTGAACAAAAAATGCTTCCGTCATTTTGTGGGGCAACCTTAACCAACACTACAACGTTCCTCAGCGCATATAGATGGAATCACTGCAATTTTCAGGAAAAATGCATTGTTACTTTTGCACCCTTTTTTATGATCTGAATTGGTTGCTATTTCCAATGATTGCCTTTCTTGCTTTTTAAAAAAATCTTTATTGAAGTATAATTGAAAAAGACTGAACTGCATGTATTTAAAGCATACAGTTTGATATGTTTTGATGTATGTATACACCCATGTACACATAAACACAATCAAGTCAATGAACATCACTCTCAAAAATCTCCTCACGCCCATCCGTGATGCCTCTCTCCTGTCCCACTGCCCCAACCCCAGTACACGGGAAATGGGTGATCTGCTTTTCACTAGAGATTATCTTATGTTTTCTAAAATTGTATAGTAATGAAATCAAATAGTACATATCTTTTTTTGTCTGACTCCTTTCATAATTTTTATTTCAAGTGTCGATAGTTGATTTGTTTTTATTGATTTGCTTTTTTTAATTGATATTTTTCCCCCATGGTAAGCTGTATTTTCCTTTTTTAAAACATTTGGTGTCAAACATTTTGAATTTTATCTTGTTGAGTGCTTTCTAATTTTGTTTTCCTCTAAATATCCTTGAATTTTTCTGTGTGATGGGGTTCTTATGAAGAAATACTTTGTTCTGTTTTTTTTTTTACTTTTTCTTTCCTTTTTTTTTTTTTTTTGCGGTACGCGGGCCTCTCACTGTTGTGGCCTCTCCCGTTGCGGAGCACAGGCTCTGGACGCGCAGCCTCAGCGGCCATGGCCCACGGGCCCAGCCGCTCTGCGGCATGTGGGATCTTCCCGGACCGGGGCATGAACCCGCGTCCCCTGCATCGGCAGGCAGACTCTCAACCACTGCGCCACCAGGGAAGCCCTCTTTCCTTTTTTTTTTTTTAAGGATGAACACAAACAGCATTTAGCTTAAGGATAATATTCCCCTATTGCTGATACATGATCTTGCTGAGTACTGTACCCAGTACCCCCTAAATTTAAAAATTTTTTGGTTGGTTTGGCTGGTGGCAAAGGGTACTATTCCTAGTCCTACATGAGCAATGCAGATTGCCCCTGCTAATCCTTTTTGATTGCTTTACTTTCTAGATTAGCGTAGTTTCCTCTAAGGCATGTACTGATCAGAGCTTTCAGCTGGGTACTCAAGAGGACCCTCTACAAGTCTTCTGAGCTTTACTTCTGGGCAACACTTTCCTCTCTGGTATTCTGTCCCATAAACTGTAGTTATATCAGCCTGCTGGAGTCTGAGCTCTGTCTCCACAGCTCAGGGAAACTCCTGGGTTCCTCCTTGGTTCTCCCTGCTTTTTCTGTGACCTGAAAACTTTCGCAAGCAGTAGTTTGAGCAGTCGTGGGAATCACCATATTTGTTGCCCATCTTGCAGGAATCATTGTCCTTCATTGCCTGAAGTCTAATAATTTGGAAAACATTATTACATATATTTAGTTCACTTTTTAGTAGTTTGGAGTTTTTTGGTTTTTTGGCAGGAAAGAGGTGATTGCGCCCTACCTGAATATTGGAGTGGAAAGCCTGGTGAGAAACTATAGACTAAAATGGAGGGCTAGGGGCACTAACGCGGGGATTGACTGGAGGGAAGCTTTGTGTGGTGATTTTCTCACATATACAGTATTAATGTAGGAGTGTGAGGGGGAGAAAAGAAATGAGTAAATGCTGAGGTACATTTTCTGATGAGGCAAGGAGAAAAATAAAGATGATGGATCAGTAAACTTTTACTATAAATATCCAAATAGTAGATATTTGGGGCTTTGTAGGCCATAAAATCTCTGTTGTATCACAAGTACTCAACTCTGCTGTTGTAGCATGAAAGCAGCCATAATACACAATGAATGCGCAGGGCTGTGTTCCAACACATGTTTAATTATGGATATTGACATTTCAATTTCACATAATTTTCTATATCATAAAGTATTGTTCTCCTTTTGATTTTTAAAAAGTATTTTGAAATGTAAAAAGCAATTGTTAATTTATACATTGCACAAAAATAGGCAGGGGGAACTCCAGTTCCAGACAAGATGCAATAAATACACTTCTCCCTATTCCGCCTTTAGTTAAGGAGAGCTAAAAGCCCTGGATATCATACATAAAACAAACAAACATACGAAGAGTCTGAAAATTGGAGAGAAGGCAGAAGACTCGCTAGGGAACTTGGGACCCAGGGAATGACATAGTAGTTCTCTAGATTTTCTTTTTGACCATATATAATCTGAACTGGATGTTCAAGAGGCTGGTAATTCAGAAACACTAACAGAGAAAAACAAAAAAGGAGACCCAATAAAGCCTGATCTTTCTAGCCAAAGAAGCAGGAAAGAGGCAGCTTAGCAAGATAGAATACTTTTTGACAAATACTACCCTACTCTGGGCAACACCATAGAAAAAACTAGCCCCCGATCCCATATCTGCCAGCAAAGGAGAAATTGAAATCCTAGACTTCTAACTTTCCTCAAATGTGGTGATGGACCTTTTGTTTTTTCCCGAAAAAAATGGTGTCAGAGAAGGCCAAGTGGAAAGATAGATCTTTTATCTCTGACCGGCAGTAATGAGATCCCCCTTGCCAGGAGAGCCATGTGAGAAGTAGTAATGAAGTGCCTCATTCCCCACATGGTATCAACAGAGGACAAGTGGGAAACCTGAATTTCCATTCCTATCTAGCAGTAATGATGTGGTGCCTCCCTTCTTTCATGGTGTAGTGTCAGAAGCATCATAAACAGAAGACCCAAATTCTCACAACAAGATAACCAAAATGCCCCCATGATACAATCAAAAATCAGTTATCATACCAAGAATCAGGAAAATCATAACTTGAGTAAGAAAAGACAATAATATATACCAATGTCATGATGACATAGATTCTTGGAATTATCTGACAAAGATTTTTATACAGCCATCATAAAAATACATTAACGAGCAATCAAACATCCACAGAACAACTGAGGGATGGAAAGTTTCAGCAAAGAAATTGGAGATGTAAAGAAGAACTAAACAGAAATTTTAGCATTGATAAACACACACAAAAAAAACAAGAAACCCAATGGATGACCTAAATAGCAGAATAAAGAGAATAGAGGAAAGGATTGGTAAACTTACAGAAAGGACAATAGAAATTACCCAACATGAACAATTAAGATAAAATAGTATGGGGTGTCATTCACTTTTTCTGCCCCCTTTCCTTTGAATAGTTCCTTCACTGAACTTATTCTTTGAAAATAAATAGGAAGATTAGCTCCCTGTAGGCAAAATTTCCTGAAGGTCTCGGTAAAACAGTTTCCTCCCATTTCCATACGTCCACATACATAAACACAAACAAAGCACACCAAGTCCCATCCCACCCTAAGAGCCTCAATCAAAGAAACAAAAGATATAGCTACTTTCATGAAAGGAGTGGGGAATGGGGAAATGATTAAGGAAAAATATATCAAGACCAAAACAAAAGGTCATACAGCAATAAATTATTATGTCATGAAAAGGGATACGTGTTTGAGGAGCAAAGTGTAGGCAAGATGGAGGGAGCAAAAGAGTGCCAAGAAACAAGAAGTAAGAAAAAAGAAGAACACGAATAGGAGAGGGTTTAGGCAAATTGTAAAATTGACTCTCTTTGTTATTAGTATTCTAAATTGTTTAAGTCTTAGATTTTGGCATCCCTCACTGGTTCCTGGCTTCCCTCCAACAGGGAAAGAATGAATTACAATGAAATGCCCTCTTTCCCAACACCCAAGAAACATACATTGATAAGCCTTGAGCAAAAGAATAGCATGCCAAAAATGATGCTGAACTAGATTCGTGACATCTGTTTTCTAGTCACACACAGACACTAACTAGTTATATCACTTAACCAAGTCTCTTCTTCCCTCTAGGGTTGAAATCCCTTAAGGATTTGGACATTTCTTACAACCTGAAACTTTTATAAATCTGTGCATCTATTAGTGTGGTCTTTCAGACATCAAGTTTCTGGTTGGGAGACAAAAATAATTTTGGAATGAGATTCCATGGTTCCATTGACATCACATCCATATTGTGGCTAGTCCACTTTACAGTAAGGCTGAGCACAGATTTAGGTGTTATCAGTAATAGAACTGATAACATCATAGTGTGAAGAAGAAAATACACAGGGCAAGAATTTAGCTCTGATTTCTCCTATTGAAGGGAATTAGTCAAAGCCTACCCAGTGTTGAAGACTTCGAATTCATTTTTCAAAACAAAGTAGAAGAGATTATTACCATCAATATATGAATAAGAAAGAATGAGAATAATAACTATGATGTGTTAAGCATATATTGTGAGGTTTCATGATAACTGCTTTATGTAAATTATCACATTAAATCTTGAGAGAACTCTATGGGACATTTCAAGTAATTTATCCATTTTTTGGATGAGGAAACTGCAACTTAGAAGAGTTAAATATGTTGCCAAAGAATATGCATCTGTTGAAGAGTAAAGTCATAGAAGAAACTCAGGTCAGCTGATTCCAGAATCTGTGCTCTTAACAACAATAGCTTATTTCTTATGTAATAAAGTGTTCTCACTAGAATTTTGGCATTATCACAGTGAATAGAAAGAGAGCCATGGAATGGAAAAAGAGATATCTTCTCAGCCTTTTTAGGCAAGTAGAGCACCAAACTACTTGGAATCAGAGATAGGTTTGCTCAGGAGCTGATGTGTTTATCAGGGTAGTCAGCGGCCCCACCTTTGCCACACCTTCTCTACCACTGATTCCACTTGAACTACAACTCCTATGGCATAGAACAAAACCATTTATTGTA
Organism: Lagenorhynchus albirostris; assembly: GCF_949774975.1. NCBI lineage: Eukaryota > Metazoa > Chordata > Mammalia > Artiodactyla > Delphinidae > Lagenorhynchus > Lagenorhynchus albirostris. The sequence continues at coordinate 66,150,894 of NC_083102.1, forward strand.
TGACTAGAACCACTATTATATAACATTGCTTTAAATTCAAGAGCCCCCAATATGTCGAACACATTGAATTACCTATCCTTTTTTTATGAATGGCAGGAGGGCTACTTTCCAGAGAGGAGATTATATGGATAATGAAGAACATAAAGTGGACAGAGAGAGAGAGAAGGCTGTATTTCACAGTAGGAGAACTAGAATGAGAATTGGGGAACCCAGGTGTGCCCAAAATAAACTCAATATTGTTTGTAATTGAGCTCAGGGACAATCCAGTAAAGAGCAATTCCATTGTAAGAATCAAATTCAAAGGCCAAGTCAGTAAAACTACATGTGCATTTTTTGGAACCATGATTATAAAGACCTTGGGAATAGATGTGTTGAATAGTTATTCAGGCATGAGCAACAAAAGAATACTCTGTGAGCTTTTAGATATGCAGCCACTTGGTCATTTATTTCAAAAGAACTTGCCAGAGAAAATTGTGATATTCTCTGGCTGTTTTTTGCAGTTATACCAGTCAGCAGGCCAAGGATAAAAACCATTTAAGTATTATTTGGAAATGAAGTGCCTATCTAAAAGGATATAGTTGTATGTTAAAGAGATACTAAGCCATTTGGAGTCAACTAAGTTAGCTCTAGGGCCAAGAATAAATGAATATAAATGTGAAACAGTATTCTGGTAGATATAGTACTTTCACAGAGTCTTGTATCTGAGAGTATGGAAAGGCCACTGAGGAGATAGTGAGCTGTCAAATCCCTGTGATAAATGTATATCTAAGTAGTATTTAAGTTGCTTGATACTTGAATACATCAAGTGAAAGATACCATCTTAGGGTCAAAAAAAAGCATGTGGAATCTAATTGCTCAACACAAAGGAGAATGAAAAGAGAAAGAAAACAGTCAAAGCAGCAGGCTTAATCAAAATAGGGTCTTCAATTTTGCAGAGAGATGAAGACAGAGTTCAGGAAAGTGAATGGGTTTGCCTATCCAAGTTAGAAAAATAAATTAGAGAAGGTGAAAGAAGGGGAAAAAATAATACAGAAATCTATGACATTGGTACATGAAAAGTGGCATGTACAATGGAAAAAAACAAGGCAATAAAACACAATTGATTACTAAAAATTTCCTTGCAGGAACAGCAATAAAATTTTAAAGAGCTTTTAGTAAATATTCTCTTAAAATTAATTTTCATTACTGAAATCACATCTTTGTAATCTGAGGGAACTTATTCTTTGACTCACCATGCAGTGGGACATGGTTACCCATCTTATGTCTGCTAAATACTGATACCATGAGATTTCCCATTATATAATGTTCCCCGGTTAAATAGGTGTGAAAATAATGCATTCTGCAGACTCACTTTGGAGATTTAACCTAAAAAGAATTAATTAGAAAGGAATTTTAAAATCTGGCTTAATCCAGGGTTTCCCAAATGTACTTGGTCAAAGTTCCCATTGTGAAACATCTACTAAATCTCAAGAATCATTATATTTCAATAATGCTAGGTTGGAAAAGTTCATTAAAAATTCTAATTGATCTATTCTTTTGAGGAAGCAGTTTTTAAAAAGTCAAAACCTTACTCCCAGGTAATGAGGGATAACAAGTTTCCTGCCATAAACATCTAGAAAGCTATAAAAAGTTTTCAACACTTCAGAGTGTACAAAGGGCAGCATAGTGTATGATCGCTAAGAAAAGGTAAACAAATGATGCAAGCCATATGCTCACCCCGGCTTTATGCATGGTGGCAATTCCTAAACTCCTGCTTAAAGATTGGAACCCAATCAGAGAAGAACACTTTTGAGTAGTTCAGGAAACATACTGTAATTTGGACAGGGTGGGCTAGATTTTGGGACTAGAATTTTAAGAGTGGAATACCAAAGAGAGCACAACTAAACAGAGAAAAGTTCTAGAAACCTTTATGGGGCCTCATTAAATTTTTAATCAAATACCAAAATGAACAAGCATAGGGTAAAATTCCATGATGTTAATTGATCAAATAATTTCTGTGGAAAGAACAATTACTGATGAGTCTTAGGCAACCAATTCCCAGAGTTAGTTATTGTGTCATTTAAATTTTCATCATCCAATATCAAGGGACTTAGTTGAATACGACCGACAATTAACACGTGCATTTATGTGGGTTAGTATATATATGAATACATATCTCCCTCATCTGTCAGCTGAAAGGACCTAGAAGCAATGACACCCAGTAGCAAGAAGCACACCTAGTGCCCAGATTTTAATTTCTATTGCTATTCTCCAATTTAAAAACATAGAACTTACTAGAAAAATAACTGATTCTAGGATTAGGATAGGAAATATGCAACATAAGCCAGAAAATAAGAAAGTGCTAAAAAATAAAAAAATCAGAACCACAATTATGGGGATGTATCAAAGGGATACAGGAGCCAACTGAAAGAGCTATGAGTGGTCAAAAGTGGAACCATTTATCAACAAAATATATAAAGTAGTATTAGATTATAGCCCAAAGTATGAAATATCTGTAAGTCTGTACTGATATAAATTATTGGATAAATAGTAAATGTAGAACAAGTATATGGGTGAGGCAAATTTTCCAGCAGAAGAATTTCATATAATCACCTTCAAGGAGGTGAAGCATAATTCCCCACTGCTGAAGTTTGGGTTGCGCATAGTGTTTTCCTTCTAAAGAGCACAGTATGGAGAGGAAGGAAAAAAGGTAGCTTTACAGTGGAGACACCTGAAAAACACATCTCAAGTGTGGCAATCAAGGTTAGCATCAACAGAAGTAAGTTATATTGATGCTATGAACTCTTGATATTATGTAATAAGAATGACACTTTGTCTCTGGGGACTTTTCCCAAAAACATATTACCTCTTTCTAATTATGATAAAAATATTAGAAACATCCCATTTAAAGCACATTGTGACAAAAGTACCATACTAATATATTAATAACAGGGTAATTAGATTTGAGTTATATGGGAACTCTATCATCACAATACTTTTGTAAATCTAAAACTGTTCTAAAATTAAAAGTTTATTTAAAAGTATGACAACGTCTTGTTGGGTTTATAAATACGAAGAAATAAAATGTATGACAGCAATAACACTAAGTATAGGAAGAAGGAAAAGGAAGTATGCTATAGTAATGTCCGTGTATTAAAAGTGAAGTTGTATATCATTTAAAAAAATAACTCATCTAACAAACAAAGACAAACATGAAAAGTAAAAAAGACCATATGGTTCCAAAAGTAAATAATAGCAAGATGGTAGTTTTAACCGAGGTATATCAGTAATTACATTAAGTTAAAAGGATCTAAATGATTTAATAAAAGATAAAGATTTTCTTCTTAAAAATTTTTTCCAGGGCTTCCCTGGTGGCGCAGTGGTTGAGAGTCCGCCTGCCGATGCAGGGGACACAGGTTTGTGCCCCGGTCCGGGAAGATCCCACATGCCGCGGAGCGGCTGGGCCTGTGAGCCATGGCCGCTGAGCCTGCGCATCTGGAGCCTGTGCTCCACGATGGGAGAGGCCACAACAGTGAGAGGCCCGCGTACCGAAAAAAAAAAAAAAAAATTTTTCCAGGTTTATTGAGATATAACTGATATAACATTGTATAAGTTCAAGTTCTATAACGTAGTGATTGGATATCTGTATATACAGTGAATTGATTAACACAGAAAGTTTAGCTAACATCCATCACCTCACACAGTTACAAAAATTTTTTATGATGAGAATTTTTCAGATCTATTCTCATAGCATTGCCTTCAAGTGTCCAAAAAAGTATTGTTAGCTATAGTCATCATGTTGTACATTACAAGCTTAGAACTTATTTATTATATTATGTACCTTTTAACCACCTTCACGAAATACCGCCGGCCCCCCATCACCCCCACTGCCTCTGGTGGCCACAAATTTGATCTCTGTTTCTGAGTTTGGTTTGTGTAGATTTCACATGTAAATGAGATCATGCCGTATTTGTGTTTCTCTGCCTAACTTAGCATAGCATAATGCCCTTAAGGTCCATCCTTGTCCTCGCAAATGGCAGGATTTCCTTATTTTTTTATGGCTAGCTAGTATTTGTGTGTGTCTGTGTGTATGAGATTTTCTTTCTTTATGCGTCCAATGATGGACATTTAGGTTGTTTCCATGTCTTTGCTATTGTAAATAATGCCAGAATGAAAATGAAAGTGCAGATACCTCTTTGGTGTATTGATTTTGTTTCCTTCAGATATATACTCACAAGTGGAACTTCTGGATCATATGGTAGTTCCATTTTTAATTTTTTGAGAAACCTCCATACATCATATTTCCATAGAGGCTGTACCAATATACATACCCACTAACGGTGCACAAGGGTTCCCTTTTCTCCACAACCTCACCAGCATTTGTTATTTCTTATCTTTTTAGTGATAGCAATTCTAAAGGTTGTGAGGCGATATCTCATTGCGCTTTTGGTTTGCTTTTCCCTGATGATTAGTGATGTTGAACATCTTTACATGTATCTGTTGCCCATTTGAATGTTTTCTTTGGAAAAATATCTATTCAGTTCCTCTAAACATTTTTAATTGGATTGTGTGGTTTTCTGATATTGAATTACATGAGTTTGTTTTATATTTTGGATATTAACCCCTTATCTGATATGTGGTTTGCAAATAATTTCTCCTATTTCACTGCTTGTCTTTTCATTTTGTTGACTTTATTCCTGTAAAGAAGCTTTTTAGTTTGACCCAACCCACATTTTTATTTTTGATTTTGTTGCTTTTGCTTTCGGTGTCATATCCAAGAATCATTTCTAAGACCCATGTCAAGGAACATTTTCTTCTAGGAGTTTTAAGTCTTTAATCCATTTCAAGTTAGTTTTTGTGAGTGGTGTAAGACAAAGCTGTCCAGTTTTCCCAACACCATTTATTGAAAATACTGTCCTTTCCACATTATATGTTCTTTGCTTTTGGGCATAAATTAATTGTCCATATATGTGTGGGTTTATTTCTGGGCTCTCCATTCTGTTCCATTGATCTGTGTGTCTGTTTTTCTGCCAATAACTTGTTGTTTTGATTACTATAGCTTTGTGGTATAAGTTGAAATCAGGTAGTGTTCTTTTATTTCAGGATTGCTTTGGCTATCCTTCTATTTCAGGATTTTATTTCTGGATTCCTGGTTTTATTTCAGTATTCCTTTGTGGTTCCATAAAAATTTTAGAATTATTTGTTCTGTTTCTGTGGAAAATGTCATTGGCATTTTGAGAGGGATTGCATTACATCTGTGGATTGTTTTAGGTAATATGTACTTTTTAACAATGTTAGTTTTTATAATCAATAAGCATGAAACATCTTTCTGTTTCTTTGTGTCTTCTTCAATTTCTTTCAACAATGTCTTATAACTTTCAGTATACAGGCTATTCACCTCTTTCATTAAATTTATTCCTAGGTAGTTTATTCACTTTGTTCCAATTGAAAATGGGATGGTTTTCTTAATTTCTCTTTCTGCTTTTGTTGTTAGTGTATAGAAATGCAAAAGATTTTTGTATATCAATTTTTTACCCTGAAACTTTACTGTATTCACTTATTATTTCTAAGAGTTTTGAGTAAAGTCTTTAGGATTTTCCATGTATAATATCATGTCATGCACAAATCGTGACAGTTTTATTTCTTCCTTTCCAATTTGGATGCCTTTTATGTTTTTCTTGCCTAATTGCTCTGGCTAGGACTTCCAATACTATGTTGAATAAGAGTGGTGAGAGTGGGCATCCTTGTCTTGCTCCTGATCTTAGAGGGATACTTTCTTTTTTTCACTGTTGAGTATAATGTTAGCTGTGGGTTTGTCATATATGGCCATTATATTCCCTCTATATACATTTCATTGAAAGTTTTTATCATAAATGTGTATTGAATCTTGTCAAATGCTTTTTCTGCATCTTTTGAGATGATTATATGATTTTTATCTATTATCTTATTAAGGTGGTGTAATATGTTGATTTTCAGATGATGAACCATACTTGCATCCCTGGATTAATCCCACTTGATCATGATTTATGGTGCTTATAATGTATTGTTATATTTGGTCTGCTAAAATTTTGTTGCAGATTTTTGTATCTATTTTCATCAGAGATATTGGCCTGTAATTTCTTTTTTGTGTGTTTTCATTGTCTGGTTTTGGTATCATGGTAATGTTGGCCTTGTAAAATGAGTTAGGAACGATTCCTTCCTCTTCAGTTTTTAGAAGGGTCTGAGAACGGTAGGTACTAAATCTTATTTGAATGTTTGGCAGAATTCACCTGTGAAGTTTTCTGGCCCTGAACTTCAGTTTTTGGAATATTTTTGATTACTGTTTTTAATTTTCCTTACTAGTGATCAGTCTGTTCAGATTTTCTATTTCTTCACAATTCAGTCTTGAAAGGTTGTATTATTCTAAGAATTTCCCATTTCTTCTAGATTGTCCAGTTTATTGGTGCATAGCTGTTCATAGAATTCTCTTATAATTCCTTATAAGAAATTACATTGTAATTTCTCTTATTTCCTTTCTGATTTTACCTGAGCCTTCTCTCTTTTTTTTCTTAGTGAGTCTAACTGAAGGTTTGTGAATTTTATTTTTTCAAAGAATGAGTTCTTAGTTTCATTGATCTTTTACTTTTTTTTTTTTTTTAGTCTCTATTTCATTTATTTCAACTCTGATTGTTTTTTTCTTTCTTACCCTCTACTGACTTTGGGCTTCGTTTGTTCTTCCTTTTCTAGTTCCTTGAGGTATGAGATTAGATTGTTTATCTGAGATTTTTCTTGTTTTTTGAGGTGGGCCTGTACTGCTATAAACTTCTCTCTTAGTACTGCTTTGCTGCATCCCATAGATTTTGGTATGTCATATTTCATTTTTGTTTTTCTTCAGGTATTTTGGATTTCTCGTTTGATTTCTTTGTTGACCCAGTAGTTATTCAGTGACATATGTTTTAGTCTTCAGATATTTCTGATTTTTCCAGCTTTCTTCTTATAGCTGATTTCTATTTTCATACTATTATGATCAGAAAAGATGCTTGATATGATTTCAGTTTCCTTAAATTTATTGAGACTTATTTTGTACCCCAACATATGGTCTATCCTTAAAAATGTTCCATGCACATTTGAGAAGAATGTGGATTCTGTGTTCAGATGGAATGTTCTATTTAAGTCTATTACGTCCATTTGGTCTAATGTTTCATTTAAGGCCAGTGTTTCCTTGTTGACTTTCTGTCTGGACGACCTATTCATTGATGTAAGTGGGGGTTAAAGTCCCCTACTATTACTGTATTGCTGTCAGCTTCTCCCTTTAGATCTATTAATAATTGTTTTATATGTTTTGGTACTCCTAAGATAGGTGTATATATATTAATAAACGTTATATCTTCCTGATGGATTTTCCCCTTTATCATTACATATTGTCTAACTTTGCTCCTTACCTTTATTGGCTTGAAGTCTCTTCTGTCTGATATGACTATAGCTACACCAGATTTCTTTTGGCTTCTATTTGCTTGGAGTATCATCTTCCATCTCTTTTAGCCTATGTTTCTCTTTGGAGCTGAGTCTCCTGGAGGTATCATATAAGTAGGTCTTATCTTTTAATCCATCCAACCACTCTGTCCTTTGATTGGTGAATCCACTCCATTTATATTTAGGATGATTACGGATAAATGAAGACTTAGTACTGCCATTGTGGTTGCTCTATATCTCTTTTGTTTCTTTTTCCTTGTGTTTCTGTCTGCCATTTTCGTTTATTGGTTTTCTCTGATATTTTTCTTAATTTACTCTGTTATGTTTTTAGTCTCTGCTCTAGATTTATGTTTTGTGTATAAAACATCTCACAGATAAAATTATCCTTTTTCTGCAGATAGCATCTTATCTTCGTTTGCTTATATGGGTTCTATCTTATTCCTCTTCCCCTTTTATGTTTTTGTTGTCTCAAATTATCCCTATTTATGTTGTGAGTTTGTTACCAAATTAAAATATCAATAGCTATAGTTATTTTTACTGCTTTTTTCCCTCTTTAACCTTTATGCTATAACTAAGTGTTTAACAACCTATTCTGATACAGACTTGCAATTTTCTGATTCTTTTTGTCTATTTATCATCTTAAAGTTTTGTGTGTTTTTGCCTTTTCATTTCAGGCAGAAGAGCTTCTTTTAGTATTTCTTGTAAGGGAGATCTAGTGTTGATGAACTCCCTCAGCTTTTGTTTGTCTGGGAAAGCCTTTATTTCTCCTTCATATCTGCAAGATAACATTGCCGAACAGCGTGTTCTTGGCTGACATTTTTTATCTTTCAATATTTTGAGTATGTCATTTTACTCTCTCCTAAACTATAGAGTTTCTCCTGAGAAACCTGCTGATAGCCTAATGGGAGTTCCTTTGCAGGTTACTGTCTTTTTTTCCTCGGCTTGCCTTTAAAACAAAAATTTTTTTGATAAAATTATTTATTTTTGGCTGCGTTGGGTGTTCATTGCTGAGCATGGGCTTTCTCTATCTGCAGTGAGCAGGGGCTACTCTTTGCTGGGGTGCTCGGGCTTCTCATTGCGGTGGCTTCTCTTGTTGCGGAGCACAGGCTCTAAGTGAGCAGGCTCCAACAGTTGTGGTGCATGGGCTTAGTTGCTCCGCGGCACGTGGGATCTTCCCGGACTAGGGCTCAAACCCATGTCCCCTGCATTGGCAGGCGAATTCTTAACCACTGCCCCACTAGGGAAGTCCCATTTGTATAACTTTTTAAAATTAGATTCTGCATATGAGTGATATCATATGATATTTTTCTTTCTCCATCTGACTTACTTGACTTAGTATGATAATCTCCAGTTCCATCCATGTTGTTACAGATGGCATTATTTCATTCTTTTTAATGGCTGAGTAATATTCCATTGTATATATGTACCACATCTTCTTTATTCATTCATCTGTCGATGGACAATTAGGTTGCTTCCATGTCTTGGCCATTGTAAACAACACTTCAGTGAACACTGGGGTGCATGTATCCTTTTGAATCATGTTTTTCTCCAGATATATGCCCAGGAGTGGGATTGCTGGATCATATGGTAGCTCTATTTTTATTTTTTTAAGGAACCTCCATAGTGTCCTCCATAGTGGCTGCACCAATTTACATTCCCACCAACAGTGTAGGAGGGTTCCCTTTTCTCCACACCCTCTCCAGCATTTATTGTTTGAAGATTTTTTGATGTTAGCCATTCTGACCAGTGTGAAGTGATACCTCATTGTCATTTTGATTTGCATTTCTCTAATAATTAGTGATGTTAAGCATGTTTTCATGTGCTTTTTGGCCATCTGTATGTCTTCTTTGGAGAAATGTCTATTCACTTCTATCCATTTTTTAATTGGGTTATTTGAGCACGGGCTCTAGGTGCCTGGGCTTCAGTAGTTGTGGCTCACGGGCTTAGTTGCTCCGCAGCATGTGGGATCTTCCTGGACCAGGGCTCAAGCCCGTGTACCCTACATTGGCAGGAGGATTCTTAACCACTGCACCACCAGGGAAGCCCCTAAAATTTTTTGGACACTTATATCTTGGAGAAGGTATTTTATGTTGAGATAATTAGCTTTTCTCTTAGCTTTGTTGAATTGTGTATCCAATTCCTTCCCCTGGGAAGTTCTCAGCTATCATTTCTTTAAATAAACTCTCTGCTCCTTTTTCCTTCTCTTCTCCTTCTGGATACCCATTGTCCCTATATGCCTTTCCTAATGGAGTTGAAGAGTTCTTATACATTCATTTAAAAAAAATTTTTAGTTCTCTCTCTTTTATCTGAATCATTTCTAGATTTATATCTTAGAGCTCACTAATTCTCTCCTCCATTTGGTCTGCTCTGTTTCCAACGTTTTCCAGTGTATTCTTCATTTCATTTATTGAGTTCTTCAGCTCCAGAATTTGTATTTTTTTAGAGTTTTAATCTCTTCGGTAAAGTATTCTTTCTGCTCATTAATTTTATTCCTGAGCATATTGAACTGCCTTTCTGAGTTTTCTTATAGCTCACTGAATTCCTTCATGACAGCTATTTTGAATTCTCTATCAGTTAGATCATAATCTTCCATGACTTTAAGTTTGGTTTCTGGAGAATTGCCATTTTCTTTTTGTGACACCATGTTATCATTGTTTTTCATGGTTCTTGGTGTGTCATTCCTCTACTGGCTCATTTGAAGTAGTGAACATCTTTCTTATTTAGCTTTTTTTTTTTTTTTTTTTTTACTTCTGACAATATAACAAGTTAGTAATTAGAAGCCTTTCTTTTGTTTTGCAGTAGGTGATGCTAGCTCTCATTGTCCCTGCTTGAACCTCTGGGGTCACTGTGATTTGCTGTTGCCAATGTTGCTGGCATCATTGTCAGGAGCACCAAGATGGCAGCACCTTCCAGTGTTGCCTGAATCACAGGCACAACCACCACGATAGGCGGTGCAGGGTGGAGCTAAGGTCACAGGCATTTCTGTTGCATCCAGGGTTATTAAATTTTCAGGTGTCACCACAGGCCGGGGTGGCCAGAGTTGCAGGCCCTGCTGCTACTGCTGCCTGGTTTCCTGAGGCTGCAGGCACCACGGTGGTTAAGAGACCAGAGCTGTGTGCACTTCCTTCCCTGCTGCTACTAGGTTATCTGGGGGTGCAGGCTCAGGTACCACAGACAGGAGGCCAAGATCATGGGCACCACCTCTGCTGTCTCCCAGTTTGGCCTCCTTTATGTATTCCAATACACCCACCTTCTGATGTACAGGTGTGGATTTCTGCAGCATCCTGGTGTGTTTGACAGAGGAACTTTTCTTAGGTTATGGCTGTTTTACTAGTAGTTGTTTGAAAGGGGGAGGTAGAGGAAGCATCTCACACTGCCTTGATGCTGATGTCAGTCTCTTTGCATACTGATTTTTTTTTTTATTGTGCAACTTTACAGAATTTGTTGATTAGATCTAACAGCTTTTTGGTGGAGTCTTTGGGATCTTCTATACATAAAAGTGTAACAGCTGTAAATGGAGAAAATTTTACTTCTTCTTTCCAATACTGATGCCTTTTACTTTACCTTCTCACCTGATTGCTCTGGCTAGGATTTTCAGTACTACGTTGAACAGGAGTGGCAAGAGTGGACGCCCTTGTCCAGCTCCTTTTCTTTGAGGGAAATCTTTCAATATTTTACAGTTTAGTATGATGTCAGCTGTGGGCTTATCATAGATGGTCTTTGTTTATGTTGAGGCACATTCCTATACACCCAATTTGTTCAGAGTTTTTATCATAAATGTTTTATCATGATGTTAAATTTTTCAAATGCTTTTTCTGCATCTGTTGAGATGATCATATGATTTCTATCTTTCATTCTCTTACTGTGATATGTTTATTGATTTGCGTATGTTGAAACATTCTTGTATCCCAGGGATGCTTTTAATGTACACAATATTATATATAAAAAACCCTAAAGATTCCACTCCAAAACTCTTAGAGATAATAAATGAATACAGTAAAACTGCAGGGTACAAAATCAATATACAAAAACCTCTTTCATTTCTATACACTGACAACAAACTAGCAGAAAGAGAAATTAAGGAAACCATCCCATTTTTCAATTGCAACAAGATGAGTAAAATATCTAGGAATAAGTTTAATGTTATCATTTCAGTGTACTGGAGAATTCAGTTTGCTTCTATTTTCTTGAGAGTTTTTGTATCTATATGCATCAGGGATATTGGCCTGTAGTTTTCCTGTAGTATCCTTATCTGGCTTTGGTATCAGGGTAATGTTGGCCTCATAAAATAAGTTTGGGAGTGATCCCTCCTCTTCAGTTTTTGAAAGAGTTTGAGAAGTATTTGTGTTAATTCTCTAAACACTTGGCAGAATTCACCACTGAAAACTTCCAATCCTGAGCTCTTTTTCATGGGAGGATTCTGATTACTGATTCAATCTCCTTACTCATTACTGCTCTGCATAGATTTTCTATTTCTCTCTGATTCATCTTTGGTATGTTATGTTGCTAGTATGTTGCTGGTATGTTTGTTTCTTCTAGATTGTCCAGTTTTTTGGCATATAGTTGTTTATAGTAGTCTCTTTTGATCCTTTGTATTTCTGTGGTATCAGTTGTAATGTCTCCTCTTTAATTTACAATTTTACTGATTTTTGTCTTCTTTCTTTTTTTGGTTAGTCTGTCTAAAGGTCTGTCAATTTTGTTTATCTTTTCAGAAAACCAAGTCTTAGTTTTGTGAATCTTTTCTATTGTTTTCCTATTCTCTAATTTATTTCTGCTCTAATCTTTATTATGTTATCTCTTCTGTTAACTTTGGGCTTAGTTTCTTTTTCTTTTTCTAGTTCCTTTAGGTGTAAAGTTAGTTTATTTAAGATCTTTCTTTTTTTTAAATTGAAGTATATTTTATTTACAATGTATTAGTTTTAGGTATACAGCATACTGATTCAATATTTTATAGATTATACTCAATTTATAGTTATTGTGAAATATGGGCTCCATTCCCTGTGCTGTACATTGCATCCTTGTATCTTATTTTATACCTAGTAGTTTGTACCTCTAATCCCTTTCCCATATCTTGCCATTCTCCCCACCCTTCTTCCCACTGGTAACCACTAGTTTGTTCTCTGTATCTATGAGTCTGTTTCTTTTTTGTTAGTTTATCACTTATTTTTTTATGTCTATTAGGTTAATTTGTTCTATATTGTTCAAATTTGACGTTTCCTTATTGTCTGGATGATATATCCATGGTTAAGAGTGAATTAAGTCTTCAACTATTATTGCATTGGTATATATTTTCTCTTTTGGTTTTATTTGTATTTGCTTTACCTATTTAGTTGCTCCAATGTTGGGTGCATTTACAGTTGTTAATATCTTCTTTATTGATTGAGCCCTCTATCATTATATAGTGACTTTTTTTCTTTTTTGAGCAATTTTAGTTTAAAGACTATTTTGTATGATATAAGTGTAGCTACTACTGCTTCCTTTTCTTTTCTTAGAATAATCTTTTTCCATCCCTTCATTCTCAGTCCATGTTTGTCTTTAAAGCTAAAGTGATTATCTTGTAGGCAGCATATCATTGGATCATGTTTTTTTTTTTTTATAATCCATTCAGACATTCTGTGTCTTTTGATTGGAGAATTTAATCAATGTACATTTAAAGTAATTACTGATAATTAAGGATTTGCTATTGTCATTTTAATTGTTTCTGATTATTTTGTAGGTTCATTGTTCCTTGCTTCTCATCTTCTGCCTTCCTCTGTGATTTTATGACCTTTTGTATTTGCAGGCTTTGACTTCTCTATTACAGGTTTTTCCTTTGTTACCAAAGGCTTACGTAAAATATGTTATATTTATAGCACCCTCTTTTACTTCAATAGCATTAAATTCTATAGCATTTTTAAACTTTACACTTTTATTTCTCTTCCTTCATATTTTAGGTTATTGATATCACAAATTACATATTTTTTATACTGTGTATCCAACAATGAACCATTTTTGTATGGTTACGGTTACTTTTAATTCATTTGTTCTTTATCTTTTAACCTAGAATTGTAGATAAGTTATACAGCACCAGTACAATATCAGAGAATTTAACTTTGACATATTTACCATTACCAGTATGTTTTATACCAACCTTCAGATGCTTTTACAGTATTAATTACCATCTTTTTGTTTCCACTTGAAGAAATCTCTTTAGCATTTTTTGTAAGGCAGGTCTGGTGATGATAAACTCTCTCAGCTTTTGCTTATTTGAGAAAGTCTTTATCTCTCCTTCATTTCTGAAAGGCAGTTTTGTCAGCTATAGTATTCTTGGTTGACAGTGTTTTTTCTTTCAGTATTTTGACTATATCATCATATTGTCTCCTGACCTGAAAAGTTTTTCTGAGAACTCAACAAATAATAAATGGCCTGTAAAAAAAAAAAAAAAAAAAGCAGAGTCAAAGCAGCAACAAAAGAAGAGAGCTCCTTGGCAGCCAAAATGATGTTGTACTGAGTAATGCTCTAGGACAGCTCCATGAAGTTGTAAGAACAACACTACCCTCTACAGACAGAAAAGCATGCATCAGTGGAGAGCCTCAACTTTGTGTAGTCTTTAGGGTGTTGATGTTACACTTGGTTTGTCAACATCAGATGATGGATGGGTATAGCCTTGAGATTGGATCATGTCAACTAGGGACCACAGATCATCAAACCAGTGGGAAATGGGGAGATGGGACACAAATTTTTTTTTCTTATAATAACATGGTAGCACTTATCCCAAATACTGGAAAAGAAGAAATTGAGCACGTTTGGTCACTGGAGGCAGCAGAAAGGGGAAACTTTGGCCTCTCTTCTCTCTCCACCCCCACAAGGAAAATACAGTTCTCTGTATTTACTTTCATCATCATAAGCTAGAAAACTCAGATTCCTTTTTGATTCTGCCTTTTTGATTAATCCCCATATCCAAACAGTTACTAGATACTAAGCTTTCTACAAAATGTCATATCTTTATTACTCTTGTCTTTGTTCAGGTCTTTATAATCTCTAACCTATATGAATATATTCCTTCATGCAATCACCGAGTATTTTTTGATAACCTATCTCGTTTGGACCCATGGTAGTCATGAGAGAAGCACTATGATGAAAAAAGATAGACATGGTCTTTTCCCCATGATGGTTGTGCACTGTGGTTAATAGTGTCAAATGTTTAGGCAATGATGACTGCAGTGGTGAGAAAGAACCGAGACTTACGGCAGTCCCTAGAAGAGTCATCTATTCTAAATTTAGGATATCAGGCTTCTTAGAAGAACTGGTTCTACATTAAAATCAAAAGAATACAGCATGAGTAAATTAGTCAGATAGAATGAAAATACCTGGATGTAAAAAACTGAAAAAGAGCAGCAAACTGAAAATTATTTTTTAGTATATGTCAGAATAAAATGCTTAAAAATGAAATACAAAAAAAATTAAATGGTATTTTTTTCTTCTAGGCTTGTGTGTATGCACACAATACATATCACATATGTGTGTATGTATAGCTCCACACACATGATCAAATATATGTGTATATATGACTATATATAGTTATCTACTTCTTTAGAAACATATATATTTAGATGACTACTTACTGAATTTTACATAGCTGAAACATTCCTTTATATCTAGAAAGAATTTTGGAGGAAAATGAGGGCAAATTATCCACTTGCAGGGACAATTCAGAAGCATATGGAAAGTCAACAAGGTAACTATGGCATAGTTCTTCCTGTGTTTGCTGACGAGTAACAGGGCAGCACCATATGCTTCCACGTACATTACCCCCGGAGGGCAGTGCCATATGTTCACATGTATGTCACCCTCGTTTGGCCTTCTGTATAAGGCAGTGTCCCAAGGGGTATGCTGAAAGGGAAAGAGAAAGCAGCCACAATGTGAGTATGAGGATGTGGTGTGTTTCCTCTGCTGACAGATTTTTTTAGACCATCATTCAGTTGGCAAGCACCCAGAACAGCTGCTTTACCCTGGAGCAAAGGTCTTTGTGATATTACAAAATCTCCCCAATGAGTGAGACAGTGGAGTGAAGGTGATGTGCCCTTTGGCAGTGGACTTTTCCTCCCTAGTGTGACATGCGGAAAAGGCAATAACTACCATCTAAGACTTAACACTCACAGAATTTTGATCTCACTCTCTCTCCTTTGCTAGTAAGTTTTTATAAAATGGATGAACATCTATTTGCACATAAGTGAAATCCTTCATATTTAAAAGGGGCAGACTAAGAGAATGAGGAATTTAAAGAACTCTGTTGTTGACAGTTTGTTTTATTATAATTTAGTAATTAAATATCTGTGTTGTTTAACTATCAAAATCGATGTCTGACTTTTTAGGAATATATATCAAATCTGTATTATGTTATAGTTTGGGCCAGATTTATGTTCTGTCTTACCAGAAAGTGGCAAAAATGAGGGAAAGCATTTCACAAACTCCTAAGTGACTCATAATGATTCATAGGCTCTGTAGAGCCTGCTGAAAAGTTACATGGTTTTATTTATCTTGTATACAGTCATCAGGAATAGATGGAGAGCTTATTGTAAAGCCAATCTCAAAATGCCTTGGCCTCTTAGCTATATTTCCTTTATAGAATTTATAGATATATTAATTTATCTATATTTAATACTATATTTGGCTTTCTAAAATTAAGTCATTCAAATATATTTAAATAATTAATGAAATACTATTGAAGTTTATATTTACCAGTCGATATACATGGAGAAGATGTTAAAAGGTTCATAAATCCAGTTCGTACTATTACAATTAATGAAATATAATTAGTATCATTTTTTCAATGCTTTCTTCTACATTCCTGCTTCCATCAAAACAATATAAGGTTAAACCAGTAATAAAGTTAATAGCTCTGTTCAGTAATCGAATTCAAGTTTTGTGTCACAAGAGAAAAGTCTGAATCTCAAAGTAGAAGATTTTCCTCTTTGTTATTTTTAGGGAAACATAATTTGAGATCTACATTTGGAAGAATCTTTCATTGTTGGAAAACTCTGAAGTAGCTATCTGGGTTTTACCAGAAAAAAAGTAGGTATTGTTATCCCTTATTTTAAATATGTAAGTTAAAACTCTCAGGAAGGTTTTATAACTACTCTGTATAGCTAGTAAGCAGGCAGTACCGAGCTATAAACCCAGGTCCATTTCACTACAAAAGAGATTTTCCCGCCACACTCTGTGTTATGTAAATGGATCGATGCTTCTTCGTTTTCTCAGAGTTGTGAGATGCATCTAAGAAGACTCCTTAGAAGGTCCTGAGATATTGAGCCCAGTCATCCATCCACCTTAATAATAAATTCTTATGTTTCTTCCTCCTTCCTGTTTCACTCCCACCATTCTTCACTACTATTATTTGTGATTACTTCTCACAGTACCTTCAAGGAAGCTGTAGTCTCTGGCTCTCCTGTCTTAGATACCTTCTCTTTCCTTTTTTACTCCTTATTTTCTTTCTGGAGCCTCTGAAATTATTTCCTTCCAAATCAACTACTTGCACATGAATCTTTTTCTCAGAGTCTTTCTGGAGAAAGCTTAAATAAAGGAAGTACTTTTTAAAAAATCCCTTTCTTTCATTTTTCTCCTTCTCTTCTAATCCCATTTTTTATTGGAAGCCTTTCTCTTCTTAATAGGCACTCAGGGTCCTCATGCTCTCTCTGTATTTGCTTTCTATTAAAATGTGCCCTCATAAAAGGATATATTAATCTGGTTTACTCTGGAGAGTAAATTATCAGTACTAATAAGACTTAGGGTCTTATGCGTCTTTGCAGCCCTTGAACTTTAGCATAGGGACCAGATTGTACCCAATGTTTTAAAACTCTGATCACAGAATTTGTTATCTTTAATATTGGGGATAGAAGCTTTTAAAAGGTTGGTGATGAGGGACTTCCCTGGCAGTCCAGTGGTTAAGACTCCATGCTTCCACTGCAGGGGGCGTCGATCCCTGGTTGGGGAACTGGGATCCCACATGCCCTGCAGCTTGGCCAAAAAACAAAAACACAAACAAAAAAAGTTGGTGATGTGAGTAGGAGCTTGTCTAAAAGTCATCTATTTTCCTTCTTACAAAATTCTATGAAGTAGCTGAAAATAATATATATTCATATAGCTTTCATCAATATACATATTCCTACAGTTTCATCTTTTTTACATTCAAAAACAATTTATGAACTCAAAACATTATAAAATATATTTTTTCTTAAGCCCCAAAGCCATCTTTTCTCAGCCTACATGGTAATTTTGTTCTGAATGGTTATAGTTTTCACTAGGTAAAGTTAGTTTTTTCATGATACCTGACCAACTGTCTATCGTAGCATTCTTTCTGAAAAGAATAATAAAAGTACCACAAAAAGAAAGGCAACTCACTCAGGTGGACAAAAGAACAGACTCCCTGGCATACTCAATATGATTAAATAGCAATAAAAAAGATCATTGCAATACACATGAAGAAGCTCAGATGGCCAATCTGATGCCACAATTTGCATGGTGTGTCACAACTCAAACTCTGAGTGGTAAACATGGCATCAGTTTAGCTATTGGCAAGAGTATGAGAAAATGGGAGAAGCTGTTAGATCACACAGCCTGTGATGTTTCCCCACTGCAGTCTGACTCACTCAGATATCACTGTGCCAGAGTAAACAGGAAATCACTCCAGACAAATATCATCAGAGCATCCTGTTCCTAAAATGCCTAGCAGAGTTTAGTACATAGAAACAATACTGTGATAGGCTCCACCCATTGTAAGTCAAAAGGCTTTGACAGTCCCTCACTAATCTCTATCCGGTCTCTCAATAAACCAAATGGAAATCAATTTTCTAAGTTAGAATTTGGTCTCAGAGTTCAAGGAAATATGACACAGATGCTTAGAAAACAAGTTCAAAAGAGGAAAAGAGGATTTAAAATACCTTGAAGGTCAACAGGTTCAATGCTTAAAGTTATCTGCTGTAGCAAATGTAAGTTTTTATAAAAGTAAACCCACATATGGCAGATTTTAGAACATCTCCTGTATCCTTGCTCTGACTGACAAAGAAAGGAGACTTAAGAGGGCCAACGATATTTTCTCAGTAATTGTTACAGCTTCTATTCTTAAAATCAAGTGTAGAAATTGATGTAAAGGAGTTGGATTCATCAACTTTAATTTGAGAATTCCTTAGTTTAAAAGAAAACTCCACCCAGAAAAGTTAAAAACTTATGTCAACACAAAAACCTGCCTTCCAGGTGAATGCATAAATAAACTGAGATGCATCCAGACAATGGAATGCTATTCAGTGCTAAAAACAAATGAGCCATCAAGCCATGAAAAGATATGCAGGCAACTTAAATATATAGTACTAAGTGAAAGAAGCCAATCTAAAAAGGTTAAACTGTGATTCCAACAACATGATATGGAAGTGACAAAGCTATGGAGACTTAAGAAGATCAGTGGTTGCCAGAGTGGAGGGAAGAGATGCATAGAATGAGCACAGAGGATTTTTAGGGCAGTGAAAATTCTTTGTACAGTGTTATAATGATGGATATATGTCATTATACATTGTCCAAACCCATAGCATATGTAACACCAAGAGTGAACACTAAGGTAAACTGTTGACTTTGGCTGATGATGATGGGTCAATGAAGGTTCAACCTACTGAAAATGTACCATTCTACTGATTGATTTGATAATGGAGATGCTATGCATATGAGCGGGCAGGAAGTATATTGGAAACCTTTTTCCCCCTCTTAGTTTTGTTGTAAACCTCAATCTGCTCTAATAAAATCTTTTTAAAATATTGAAAACTACTTGAATATTCAAAATATGCGAGGTGGATCAAAAAAGATCTTGCTGCAATTTATGTCAGAGTGTTCTGCCTATGTTTTCCTCTAAGAGTATTATAGTGTCTGGCCTTACGTTTAGGTCTTTAATCCGTTTTGAGTTTATTTTTGTGTATGGTGTTAGGGAGTGTTCTAATTTCATACTTGTACATGTAGCTGTCCAGTTTTCCCAGCACCATTTATTGAAGAGACTGTCTTTCCTCCATTGTGTATGCTTGCCTCCTTTGTTGTAGATTAATTGACCATAGATGTGTGGGTTTATTTTGGGGCTTTCTATCCTGTTCCATTGATCTATATTTCTCTTTTTGTGCCAGTACCATACTGTTTTGATTACTGTAGCTTTGTAGTATAGTCTGAAGTCAGGGAGCCTGATTCCTCCAGCTCGGTTTGTCTTTCTCAAGATTGCTTTGGCTATTCGGGGTCTTCTGTGTTTCCCTACAAATTGTAAAATTTTTTGTTCTAATTCTGTGAAAATGCCCTTGGTAATTTGATAGGGATTGCATTGAATCTGTAGATTGCTTTGGGTAGTATAGTCATTTTCACAATGTTGATTCTTCCAATCCAAGAACATGGTATTTCTCTCCCTATGTTTGTGTCATCTTTGATTTCTTTCATCAGTATCAGTTTGATAAATTAATTACACTATTATCCACATAATGCTATGTAAATTTTGGCATTATCATTAAAACGATAATGAAGATGTACATTTGCTGGCCTAAAAATATGTTCTCTTAATAGCATAAAGGAAAAACTTATACAAAAACCATGCAGTACACAGTCCCATTTTTGTTTAAAATATGTGTGTGTGTGTCTAGGGAAAAAAATATATATGGTATTTCTATATAGTACGGTTACAGGTTTTTTCAAATTTTTCAATAATATATACTTTTTGTGTTATCTGGATTTTTTATAATGCCATATTTATATTAGAAAAGGTTATGTTTTTCTAGAATGACTGTAATTGGAAAAATAAACCTACTTTGATTTTTAATTTAATTCTTAAAATTAGTCATTCATGAGAGGGAAAAGAAAGAAAATGCCAGTTTTTGAACATTTGGAATAAATACTTTTTATTTATAAATTTTCTCTCTTTTTTTCTGATTCTTGAGATAAAAATCAACTAATCAATACACAGTCACTGGGCTGCTATGAGTGGCTGTCTTGAGTGCCTGGATTCATTTACAACCATTTCCAAGGTCTGTAAAGAGCCTGATCTTTTGGCGATCTCAACTAATGTCCTAGAGAAGGATGCTGATAAGTACAGTTTGGGTTATATATCCTCCTCTGGACCCATCAGTTGTAGCCAGGGGGAACTGTACCATGAAAGAAACAAGACTGCTAAGAATTGAACACTTTATGGAGAGGCAGGATGTCTTCAGAGTAAATGGTAGCAATTCACTTGTTGCTCAGGACAGTTATTAACTGCTTTTTTCTTGGCCCTGTATTTGTTACAACGGGGGATAAAGAATAGAACATAGTCTCTGTTTTACAGAAGCTTGTAATCCTGTTAGGGAGAGAGTAACTTTAATATTATTAGAATTTTCACCTAAATAATCAGATTTTTATAAAGAGCTCTAAAAACAAACTGTTATGCAATAATTACCTGGTATTTTATCATGTGTAACAACTTCATTAGAATATTGAACTAGCAGATCTTACCATTTCCCTTATCAGTAGTATTCAAGAAAATGTAGGTTTTCCAAGTATAACTTTCTGCTTTTAGTGGGATCTGCATAAAGAAGTAATTAGCTGTCTAATGAAATGAAATGGTTCTGATATTTGAAACTATAAAACTGCAAATATGTAAAGAGGGATTTAGTTTATGGCCTTCATATAAAATATGCTAAAGACTGAAGTAGTATGACCACTTATTAATCAATTTCTTAGTGAAATAAAAATTTAGCAACAGTATACATCCTTTAACGTTTTCTTTGGTTTTGAGTTGGTAATCATTAGCCTTGACTACACATGTAATAAAAACTCCTGTATAATGTTACTTTGCAAATAATTTCAACTCTACTACAGCTTGTGATATCTGTCCTGTCAAAGGAAGAAAGGTGTCTGAAAGTGACTTCTAAAATTTCTGTCCTAAAGCTCAGTCATCATCTTATAGGATGGAAGTGTCTGACGTAGTTTAGGACTAGGCTAATCTAGGTTTTCCACACAGAACTGATTGTCTTTTACCACAATGAACTGTACATCAGTATCAATACACAAAGAAAGGCATCACCCTTCTCTCATAGTAGACTGGGAGTATCTTGCCAGTTGGGTCTTTTTTTCCCTGTTAACCCCTGTGTCTGGCACACTAGCTGCTCAGTATAGGTTAAAGAAATGATTGTTGAATTTTTGATAAAGTGGTGAGCATACACTCAATGAATGTCAATAACTTCTATTGGTGATTTTGTGAAATACCACCTTTAGTTACACATTGATTCCATATTTACTGATCTCCTTCCTTAGGATAAAAACATGAAGGAGGTGATAGCACATACTAGACAAAAAAATAAAAGCTATCATATTTACTTACTGCCTTTGCTTAGTAAAATTATAGCTCTGCAGATTAGAAATTAATACTGGGGAAAAAAATTAAAGAGAAACTAAGAAGGCATTGATTACTGGTGTTCAAAGACGTTTAGACGCAGGCAAAGAACATGGCTGGTGAATTGGAGTCACAATATGTGTTTTACTTTATAATAATCTCCAGAAGAAGTTTTAATGTTTACCTACAAAATAAATAATACTAGATTAATTTGTGTTGATATATTCAAAATTGGTGAGGTACTTTAGGAATGAGTAGGCTGTTACATTGGTCACCTGTAGTATCATAATAATACTTTGTATATTCTAAGATTTTCTTCCATGAAGTTGAGACTCTTTTTTAAAAAACCAAAATTTCCCAGGCGTAGTAAATAAGAACCATAAACCTATGTTCAGCTTGCTAATACTGAATTATTCAATTTCAAATTGAATCACATTCAACTTAGTTCTAGTTTTTTTCTCCAATATCGGTGGATTGATATTGGATCAACTAATGGATTGATTACCTGTGCCAATTAAATATGAAAATTTGATTGTGATCTTAATTGTAATAAACCAATGGTTTTTTGAAGCATAGCAGGTACATATTCTACTGCCATTTAAAGGATACTATGTTGTCACTTTCCTGAAGCATCAAGAAATGAACTATTTCATTGAATCATACAAATCTGTCTGTTCCCCAAAGAGGTAGCAATCATTTAAGATTAGTTGAGTTGAGAAAATAGGCAAATGAATTTTTAAGGACCTGAGATTCTAATAATGACCTAGTGATAATCTAATGAAATTCTAGTTATGAAATATGGTGAGGATGGTAAGTAGACTTTCCAGGTGCAATTTCCAGCTGGAACCAGGAAGAGCAAAGGAAACAGTCTTTTCTTGTAACTGCATCTGTTGCTAAATCCTCTGTTTCCCTTTTATAAATGCCCCCAAATCCCTTCCTCAAAATTCTTTGTTCATATTTTAATCCAGGCCATGATAATCTTTTAGTTTAAATATTTAAATAGACTATCAGCAAAGTGAATCTTTGCTGTCAATCTGTCAAAGCAATTTTTATGTCACTGTCAAAAGCCTGAAATAATGTATGATGAGAGTATACATCACACTTAGATACCCTCCTCTTTTTTAAGGCAAAGTTCAGGTCCATGGAATTTAGTGAGAGTAGTGATACCAACTGCCATCATTTTAACCTGCACTTTTACTGCCCCTGGTAGTACTGGTGATAAAATCCAATATGATTAACATAGCCTGGGGGTAAGAACCAGACTCTGGCATGAGGCCCTCTAGGTTAG
This sequence comes from Lagenorhynchus albirostris, assembly GCF_949774975.1. Classification (NCBI taxonomy): domain Eukaryota; kingdom Metazoa; phylum Chordata; class Mammalia; order Artiodactyla; family Delphinidae; genus Lagenorhynchus; species Lagenorhynchus albirostris. Next base: position 66,173,978 of record NC_083102.1, read on the forward strand.
AAGCTTGGCTCCTTCACTTGTTAGCTATGCAAACTTGGACACATTTCCTAGGCTCTCAATTACTCAGTTTCTTTATAGGGATTAGATTACGTACTTTATAAAGTTTCATTAGATTTAATAAATTAATCTACCTAAAGCACTTAAAACAGTACCAGTTATAGAGTTAAGTGTTACATAACTAAATGTTCAATAATTAGGATGTTATTTCTTCCCTAAAGTGTTAATATTTCTTAATATAATTTCTATAAACGAGCTGCAAAATTCATTGATCATATAACTCTTAAATCAGTTTTTAGTCTTACAACTTGAAGTTTACATAATGAGCATTTCATCTGTGTTTCTAGATATTTCTGAATTTTCAAAAAATTGTTTTTGAAATTATAATTATGGCTCTGACGAACCCCAACAATAGTGTACTTTCTTGGATTTTTACTAAATTCAGTCATCACCTGAATTTGAATATCAGTATTCCTCACAATTTATTTCGGTAATACTTTACTTACTATTTCAGTTATCTATTACTAATTATATCTGAGTAACAAACCTCAAAACAACCATTTCATATGTCTCATGTTTAGATCTTGGCCGTTCTTCTGCTAGTCTCTTCTGGAATCATTCATAAAGCTGTAGGCATTTGACAGCTCAACTATGGTGGGCATATCCCAGACGATCTCACTCACATGTCCGGGGCTGCAAATGGGATTTCTAAAACGGCTGGAAGCTGCCAGCTTTTCTTTTCCTCTCTCTTTCTCTCTGTCTCTCTCTGTTTTACTTGCATCCTCCAGTTCTTCTCTTCCATGTGGCCTCTCATGTTCAAAGAACTTGACATCCAAGGTAGTCTCAGTCACTTCTGCAACACTCTCTCCATTAAAACAAGTCACAAGTCCAGCCCTAATTCAAGAGCAGGGGAAATAGACTCTAGCTTTTGATAAGAATGGTAAAGTCATTTTTCAAAGGGGCATGGTAGGAATTATTACAGCTATTTAAAAAAAATCTACCCATCTGCCTTTTGGGCACAGCAACTTGCTTCTTTCCCACTTGCAAAATACACTTTTTCCTTCCAACACACTGTCTCCAATCACTTTGTATTCAATTATGACACCAGGCTGGACATTCTAGTCTCATGTTCTGAATCGGGTCTGAGTATGGATGGGAATCCTCAGGTACAGTTGCTCACTGTGTTGCTCTTGATCTAGAGACCTGTGGGGTTAAAAGACAAGTGAGCTGACTCTCACACACCCAACATACAATGAGAGACAAAGAGTACAGTCTCAGTAACACTGCATTCCAAAGAGGAAGGAATAAGGAACACATAGCAACCAGAGGTCCACAGCAATTCCAACATCCAGACAGGCACATGCTTTCAGGTTTCTATATTTAAAGGCCACATTTTCTTTCTTGTGACCCAGGAAGCCTTTTCCAGCCATTAGGACACTCCACTTGTAGGTCCTTGTGCTTGCAGATCTCTCTGTCAAGATCTTCATGTGAGTGGCTACTGTTCTTCCAATCTTGGGACAAAAGTCAGCTCTGCTTAGAGGTTGATGTTGACAACCCTACTGGTTGTCAAGATACAGTTGTATCTCTCCCTCTCATATTTCCTTCACAGAATTTACAACATTCTGTAATTATCTTCAATATTGACGTATTTGCTCAAATACCATATAAATTATAGTTTACACTTAACTGTATTAAATACTAAATTCCATCCATAATAAAAACTCGTAAGAGCACAAACTCTGTTTCCTTCCTATTTACTAAATTATTCCCAGAGTTTAACACAGAGCCTAGTACTTCAGTGATGATTAATACATATCTAGTAAACGAGAAAATGAGATCCTACAACCACCCTACAAGACAGATGTTTCACTGTTTTAATGATGAGGAAACTGAGTGAGGCCTGCACAAGTTAAATAACTTGCCAAAGGTCACACACATTTGGTCGAGAGCAGAAGCCAGCTTCACGCCAGCAACAGGTTATTCCTACAATTTCCCAGTCTTTATAAATGGATAAGAAGTGCATGTCCTTCTGAAGGCTGACATTGTTTCAGAATCTTCCCTTCTTGCATCACTTCACCATCTCATGTAACATCAGGTCATACTATATCAGACAGCTCAAGAGGAATGCCAGTGACTTTCACCTTGTTCTCCCTTTCTGTCTATAACCTTTTTACAGACACTGTATATTATTTAGTAAGTGAGAAAAAGGGAACTGGTAGATGAACCCATCCTACAGTGAAGGAAGGACAGTGAGCACATGTTGTCTGCCTAATTTCCAATGGATTGGAGTCAGCCTGTGTCCCCCTCTTGGAAAGAGTGTATGTTTCTTTATTCTTTCTCCTTATCCTTAGATAATGCTCACTCATCTTACATCTCAATTTTGATTTCTAACCCTACAACGTGTGAGAAATTTCAAACGTAAAAACCAAATTTTTATATTAGTCTTTCCTTAGAGATACATCACTGTTTAAAAAAGAAACCAGTACCGAAACACCATTAGTACAACTGCAAAGAGATTTTAGAAACTTTAGAAACTAAAATCCCATCTTTCAAGGATGAGCTGAAGTTTCAAAGGCAATAATAATCTCACCTGAACACACACAGACACACACACATTCCTGTGGATGCAAAAGGGGAGTGCAGATCTATTCAAATCTATTGTCATCATTAGTAAGTGTAATGATCCCAGTACTGTTCTTGGTAATTCTTATTGTTTACTGAGCTTTGCAACAAATCTGTCAGATAGTTACCTGCATTCCTCTTTTAGAGGTGAGGACCCTGTGTCTCAAGGGCTAATAATAAATGTTAGTGATTCAGGTATTTTCTAAAGTTTTATCACACCATCCTAGGAAGTCTTGCTTTCATCCTATGATATGAAAACTAATGAGATAATACAATTTAAGGCAATAAAGGAAGATCAGAGTGCTGGTGTGCACCAGCTCTAGGTAATGAAGATCAAAGCTTTGTTCTTTGCAATATGTTTGGGTTTTTTCTTCTTCTTTTTCTGAAGAAGAGAGTGACAAAGTCCACTCTCCTAAAGGCATTTTTAGGGTAATTACTCATTAGATAATAAAATTATTTAATTAATGCTTACTGTAAATACCACTACCTAATTTTTATTAGATCCACTAAATATATAAATTAACAAAAATAACAATATATTTTTCCCATTCAATCCAAGTAGGCATTTCCACCATTAACATAAACTGGGTAGTACCAGTTAGGATACTTTTAGCAGCAATTCACAGAATCATCAACACAAATTGCCTTTTTAAATGAAGGGAAATTCCCTGTCACATAGCAGAATGTCCAGAGGTTAGTCTGGTGATGAAGCCATAGGTATTGTATAAGCAGTTACTTTAAAATTTTATTAAAAACAACCAACAAATTATTTTGCTTTGACCTCCACTGAAATGTTATAATTTAGTTTGAATAACTTCTATGCGCCGTGACCATATATTTAGGAAGGACACATATTCTTAGTGGCATCACTGAGCATTTGTGTCATATTGGGTAATATGCATAAGCTTTCTGCCTATTAATTTCCTCATCTACAAATACTAATGGTACATACCTTATAGATCCTTGTGAGTAATTAATAAGAAAATCCATGAAGAGTGTTTACCACAGATCCTGGCAAGTGGTAAGCAGTATATAAATGTGAGATACTATTATAATTGCTTCCAACTTGATTTTTTAAAGCAACTCTATTGAGGTATATTTTACACAAATAAAATTCAACCATTTCAAGTGTGTGATTCACTGATTTTAGTAAGTTTACTGAGTGGGTGCAACCGTCATCACAACCCATTCATTTTTAATACCCTTATCTGATTCACATTAAAAATCTATAAAATGGAAAAATAGGATGGTTGCCACTATTAAATAAGGTTTAGTATAGAGATATGTGTACGCATATGTGTATACAGTTAGCTCGATAGAAAACGTACTTAAATATTACCTAGAACTTAGAAGAATTAGGCAAAATTTAGTCTTTCTCTACTGTATCTAAATTGAATTTGTGAAATAATTAATAGTTTCTTCAATGATTTAAGAATTTCCTTATCCCATGAAATTATAAATATACTTTTCACTAAGATATGTTCAAAATTGTGTGTGTGTGTGTGTTTGTATGCATGCGTGTATGGCAGCAACAACCAACATTTCTTTCCAAAATGAATGAATATATTTCATACAGGAGAAGCCAGAGTTTAGGTTGTCTCCCTTGCAGAAGATCCTAAATATATGTTTGTTACTCCATCCTGTTCCCCCCTCTTCACTTTCTATTAGTCAAAAAAACATAAAGAATTTTGAGAAGTAGGCATGGAAAAAACAGAGGAAGTTTAGGTGTTGTTTAATATACATACTTAGGATATATGTAGTCATCAATTATATATTATATGTTAGTATTATTCTACATATTGTTTTATATGTAATATATAATAATTATTTGGAAAATGAAGCAAATAAGGTTGGAAAAGTATCTATTCAGGACCCAAAATTTACAAAAAAACTTTAAAAAATATAGCTGTTTACTTAGTTTTTCAAGGTTAATAATTCTCACTATTTTATGAGACATAGTTGCTTTTTTATACTGTTATTACTGCTTTATTGGTACAAGAATATTGAAAAAAGAATATTCAGTGCCTTCTTTCCAAGAAATAATACAAAATATAAGACCTGAAAAACACAAAATACAATAGTAAAACAAGCGAAGAATCTCACACACCACCCCCTCCTCCACCAGACCCCATTACAGTTCAATTTCACTGCCTGTTTAAAGTTTTCTTTGCATTTTATTTTGCTCTAAGTTTCTTCTGCTGCTGTGGTCAAAGTCACTAGTTATATTTAAGATTATCTTGCTCAGGCAGGGATTCTAATTATAACTTTGAGTGTGTTAAGTAAATACCAACTACATATTAAGGGCCAAATTCTGGCCTTGAATTTAAACAAAGAATTTATACTTTCTTCAATTAAACCTGAACGTTTATTACAAAAAGTCATTAATGTTGAGGTTCGTACACACACATAATGATAAAGCTGTCTAGAGAAATGAAATGAAACATTTTGTTAAGTATGATTTAAACTGAGCATTGGGTGTGACCAAAATATAGTCCATGAGCATCTTTCTATTTTACATTGAGCCTCTCAATACTAAAATTCCAAGGCTAATGGGATTGACTTACAGAGACCTAAATATCATAAGTGTCAAAACTTTTGGTTTTGGAATATTTTTCCCTTTTTTTCATGTATTGGGATTCCTCTAGAAAGGGTGGAAGATAAATCTCATAGACAGAAAGGATAGGAAGCTTTTACCAAGAGAAGTTGGCCTTGTCATTGGGAATACTAGCAAACCATATGGGGCTTAGGAGGGAACATCAGTAACAACAAATATCTTGAAACTCTAGCAAATAAAGTTTAAATATCTACCCATTGGTAATAATCTTCTAGTAGGATATTTATATAAGATGACATCGTTTTTTAACATCTTTATTGGAGTATAATTGCTTTACAATGGTGTGTTAGTTTCTGCTTTATGACAAAGTGAATCAGTTATACATATACATATATCCGCACATCTCTTCCCTCTTGCGTCTCCCTCCTTCCCACCCTCCCTATCCCACCCCTCTACGTGGTCACAAAGCACCGAGCTGATCTCCCTGTGCTATGCGGCTGCTTCCCACTAGCTATCTATTTTACATTTGGTAGTGTATATATGTCCATGCCACTGTCTCACTTTGTCCCAGCTTACCCTTCCCCCTTCCTGTGTCCTTAAGTCCATTCTCTAGTAGGTCTGCATCTTTATTCCCATCTTGCTCCTAGGCTCTTCATGACCTTTTTTTTTTTTTTTAGATTCCATATATATGTGTTAGCATACAGTATTTATTTTTCTCCTTCTGACTTACTTCACTCTGTATGACAGACTCTAGGTCCATCCACCTCACTACAAATAACTCAATTTCGTTTTTTATGGCTGAGTAATATTCCATTGTATATATGTGCCACATCTTCTTTATCTATTCATCTATCGATGGACACTTAGGTTGCTTCCATGTCCTGGCTATTGTAAATAGAGCTGCAATGAACATTTTGGTACCTGACTCTTTTTGAATTATGGTTTTCTCAGGGTATATGCCCAGTAGTGGGATTGCTGGGTCATATGGTAGTTCTATTTTTAGTTTTTTAAGGAACCTCCATACTGTTCTCCATAGTGACTATCAATTTACATTCCCACCCACAGTGCAAGAGGGTTCCCTTTCCACAGTTTTAGTTTTCATACACAAAAGTTTCAAATAGAATGAGAGATTCTCTTTTCTCTTCACAAAGCTTAGACTTTAAGAGGAGAATGAGGCCCAAGAGAAGTGAAAACTTGTGTTCACACACACAAAAAAACCGTACACTAACGCTCATCACCACACTATCATAATAGTCAAAAGTTAGGGGAAAAAATGTTTATGAAACAATAAATGGATAAACAAGATGTGGCATATCCATAAAATGAAATGCTATTCAGCCCTAAAAAGAAATGAAGTACTGATACATGCTACAGCATGGATGAACCTTGAAAACATTATGCTATGTGAAAAAAGCCAGTCACAAAAGACTACATATCATATTATTCCATTTATATGAAAGTTCGAATTGGGAAGCATATAGAAACATTAAGTAGATTAGCAGATGCTTAGGAGTGGTGGATGAGGTAGAAGATAATGTGGGATAACTAACGGGTGTAGGGGTTTTTTCCAAGGTAATGAAAATACTCTGAAATTGGCCATGGTGACAATTGCATGTATTTGTGTATATACAAAAAATCATTGACTTGTATACTTTAAAGAGGTGAATTGCACATTATGTGAAATATATCCCAACAAAGCTTTTACAAAATAAAGAGAAATAAAAAAAGAGAAAGTTACCAAATAACAGTCTAATCTAAGTCTGATTTATAGGAATATCCGAGGACAGTAAATGTAGCTCTAGAGTGTGTGTGTGTGTGTTTAGTTGTTATTTATGTTTTCCAGAAGTCGAATATGTTGAATTATTTTAATATAGAGTCTCCATGTTATAGTCTTCTATTTTTAGACTAGAATCCACTGGGAAAAAATGACTTTAGATGTTGAATTGCATAGAAATGACCTAAAATGCTTTTCATACATAAATATTTGTCAACATGTGCTTCATTCTATGTAGTAAATTATCAGAATTTAATGTTCTGATCAGTTACACCACAACAGGCTATTTAAAGATTGAAGCCCAGCAGGGTTCTTTTTTTTTTAATTTAGGATAATTTTAAACATTACAAAAATAGCTCTCTTCCAGCTCCCCTGCTGTGTCTTAGATTGTTGCCAAGGCTTTTTGTAATACCTTATCAGTAGAGTAACATCCTTCTATAAATACTGCATCCTTGGTTCTAATGTCACCCTAAATAGCAGTGTGGTATAAAAGGATACAGAGAAAAGAAACTGAATTAATTTTATTTTTCTTTATTTTCTAATCCTTACAACTTCCATATCACCATGCCTTCCCACTTTTCTGCATACCTTCTAAATGTGGAAGTCTCCCATGGGTTTTAGGTTATTTTTTTTTTCAAGGCCCAAAGACTTTTTCTTAGAAAATTAAGCTCAGTTGGATATCTGATGTGTCAATTGAAAAAACTGCCACTGAACTTTGTGGAGCACTTAAAACCCTACTAACCAAGTCTCAGATGCTTGCAGATTTCTCATTTCAATGACCCATTCCACAAAGCAATTTCTTCACTGTACAAGTTTTAAAGACATAAACCATGAATGTTTTGGATATAGTCTGAATCTTTACATGAATTCCATAGAGAATGGGACTGACATAGTTTGCCTTCCTTTTTTTTTTTACTCTGAAATTTTAATCCTTTATGTATTATGACAAAAATGTACTCCACATGTGACTAATTGTCAATCATGCTTTCTTCATCAAACTGTATTCTAAAAGTGCTACTTAAGGCTCTAACTCAAATAACTTTTGAAATCGACTTTGGAAATTGTTTTTTAATGCGCTATTAAAATTTTGCTCTTGAAAAATAGAAAGTCGTTATTCTGAGCCCAGAGTAACAAAAAGACTCACTCAAGTTCAACTTGAAATATTAAACCCAAAATGTTAATAATTCCTACATTTAATAAAACCAATTTGAGTTCCCATTCTGTCTGCCTCTTTGGAACATCCCTAAACAAACACACATGGTGGCCATGTTTTTTCTTTCTTTAATTAATTAATTTATTTATTGGCTGCATTGGGTTTTAGTTGCGGCATGCCGGATCTTCATCAAGGCATGCGGGATCTTTCGTTGTGACGTGCAGGTTTTTCTCTTCTCTAGTTGTGGTGTGCGGGTTCCAGAGCTCCTGGGCTCTGTAGTTTGTGGCACGCAGCCTTCTCTAGTTGAGGCGTGCAGGGTCAGTAGTTGTGGCACGTGGGCTTAGTTGCCCCGCGGCATGTGGGGTCTTAGTTCCCTGATCAGGGATCAAACTCACGTCCCCTGCACTGGAAGGCAGATTCTTTACCACTGGACTACCAGTGAAGTCCCCAGATGGCCATGTTAACTGCCAACTTTTGTATGACAAGAAGAAAGTGTTTCATGGAAACTATAGACTGAGTTTTAATCCTTGGGTAATAACCTATTGATTATGTCAGCTTGATTAGGCAACTATATAGGACAGAAGTATTTTTCTCAAGATCTCATGGAGCCCCTAAGAACTCTTTTTGTGGGAGCCTGTAACAATTCATTAGCCAAGGTAACCCAAAAACTTCAGCCAGATAATTCATTCTTAGATGACACCATCATTCATTCATAACATTGTACTGAATCCTGGGAGCAACTGTATGCTTATTTGAAGCCCCATCACCACCATCCTCCTACATTTCCTGAAGAATAGTAATTTTTAAAGTACAGGAAATGAAGGCACAGTAGGCAGGGGAAAGTTAGGGGAGAAAAAGGAGAGTGCTGAAAATAACTTTGAGATTTTAAAAAAACACTTCAACTGCAGGAATAAAAAGAATCTAGACCTGCGAATTGTAGATACATTACACACTGGAGAATTTTTGAGAATTAATAACTTGCTTATAAATAGTAAGGAAGGATGTTTCTTGGTTATAGATATAACTGTCATCTCTGAAGGGTCTAATCTAGTTCATAAAAGCAGCAAACCCAGTTTCCTATACTTGCTTGTACCACACTCCCACTTTCTTGCCCAGGAGACAATTCCATGTACATCCTTAAGGATCTTAAGTCCCATGACACTGAAGTAGTTTTTTGGCTTATTTTTTCCCCTTACTTTTGGGCCCTTATTGTTTTTACAACTCATCTTCTACCATTTACTAACTTTAGCAACCTGGAACTCTCATCTCTGAACGTTTCTTGGTTTCTCTGCATAGCTGCATATGCAAGAGTGGATGTGATTTCTAAAATGCCTTGACCTTTCTATATTAGTATCAGTATCTCCAGGCTAAACTTCATTTCCAATACCTACCTTCAGCTCTTACTTTTGGAATTTTTTTTTTTAACTTTTGGAATATTGAAATGAATGTTCAAAGTATGGTGAAACATATATACAATGGAATATTACTCAGCCATAAAAAGAAACGAAATTGAGTTATTTGTAGTGAGGTGGACGGACCTAGAGTCTGTCATACAGAGTGAAGTAAGTCAGAAAGAGAAAGACAAATACCATATGCTAACAGATATATAAGGAATCTAAAAAAAAAAAAAAAGGTCATGAAGAACCTAGGGGCAAGACGGGAATAAAGACACAGACCTACTAGAGAATGGACTTGAGGACACGGGGAGGGGGACGGGTAAGCTGGGACAAAGTGAGACAGTGGCATGGACATATATGCACTACCAAATGTAAAATAGATAGCTAGTGGGAAGCAGTCGCATAGCACAGGGAGATCAGCTTGGTGCTTTGTGACCCGCTAGAAGGGTAGGATAGGGAGGGTGGGAGGGAGGGAGACGCAAGAGGGAAGAGATATGGGGATATATGTATTACGTATAACTGATTCACTTTGTCATAAAGCAGAAACTAACGCACCATTGTAAAGCAATTATACTCCACTAAAAATGTTTAAAAAAAAAAGTATGGGGAAAAGAATAATGCTATTGAAATGAGGTTTCTGTTTCTTTACGTTCTTTGTGAAGAGGGACACTTGAGAAAAATATTTTGTACTTAAGGAAACCATACCTCTCAGTTATTTTTTTACAGATGTGAAAGTGCTTGAAACTGCAAAATATGTTACAGAAATACATTTTGGGTATGACTGTTCTTGTCTTCACGATATATGCAATTAGTGTCTTAGCTCAGGTTCCCCTCAAAAACTGAGCCTGAGACAAAATTCACATGCTGATATCTTATTGGGAAGTTGTAATCTCAGGGACACAAGGATGAAAAGGGCAACGAGGTAAAGCAAAACCAAAATGAAGTCTTACGGAGCTGACCAAAGTTTCCAGAGTGGGTTGCTGCATCACACTGATGTCTGTGGTGAAGTGGTACAGAAAGGCTGTTTCTCAGAATGTTCTGTTAGGGAAGGGAGTTGGGAGTATTGATTCCAGGCACATTTCCATACTGGTCTTTCATTGGTCAAAATCATCACAGGGCTGTTAACTCTCCCCACCCTTCACCACTGTGTTACCTGGCCCCTTTGGGCTATGGAGACAACATCCCCTGAAAGCAGAGGTGCTATCTTCTTTACTGTGAGTCATAAAGATGCTGAGTGAGCCAGCAAGTGGCCCTGAGCCAGTAACATTACTAACCTACCTGAAGCCTGCAGTTTGATGCAAGAGAAAAGCACTGAGCCTAGAGGCAAGATGCTATGAGGTCATGACCTAGATGCCTAGAACAGCGGCTGTGGCAGGCCCAACAGCCTGATCGGGTAGAAAACTGCAAATATATGATGTCCTCCTTGAAGACAGAGATGTCTCTCAATGAACTTCTCTAACAAAGACCCATACCTCCTCCTGAGAACTTTAAGAAGCTGGCTTGTCCCAGGTAACCTTCCTAGAAGGCCAAAAGTAGAATTAACAGAAAGAGATGGCCATGACAAATCTAGAAGGTGTTTGCGGAAAGATTTTAGGAATAAAATGTGAGGAAAAATATTTCTAGAAGTTATTTAAAAAAGACTTTCAAATAATAAAAAAAATTCTCTTGACCATCCCATAAAACTGTAGCTTGATGACTTGCTACCCTCCACTGTCATCTGGCATTCCTAATCTTCATTTTCTTAGCCTCTCTGTTTGCCCTGACACTTATTACTTGTTATTGTATTGTAAGATTGACTTTGTATCATGTGTGTTGTTTATTGCCTGCCTACCCCAGTATACTATACAGTTCCCAAAGGCATGGAATTCTGCTTTGTCCACTCAATAATCCAGGAAACTAAAATAGTCCCTTTAACAAAGCAAACATTCAATAAGTAATTATTAATAAGTTAATTAATGTGGAGAAGGAAAAACTGTTCTGTTAAAATCAGACATTTTCTGCTGAATACAGAAGAAAACCCTACCTAGAATGCTTAAAGAAAATAGGTATTAATTTGCTCACATAGCTGAAAAATCCAAAATAGGCCTGGTTTCATGTATAGCTTAAGGAGGACTTGCAAAGCTGTCACCACGCTCTGTTTCTATTAGAGTCTTGACTCTGCCTTTCCTCGATCTTCCATGGTCTAATGCCTGCAATGGCCCTTCACAACTTCTCAGATCCAACTCCACCATGAAAGAAAAAATGCTTTTTTGGTAATACTCAAAAGTCCTAGGATTAGCTGCGATTCAGGCTTACTCTAGCCTTGACCTTGCCTCTAGCTTTGATCTCTTGGGGCCAGGACAGTGTAGTCAGGTCGACTGGCAGAGGCCTTGGACACATGCCCCACATGCCAGGGAGAGGCAGCATCGCCACAAATGCATGGGTTAAGAGTGGTGCAGTGTATATTTGAAGTGTTTTAAATAAAATCATGATCAAGAACATAATAGTATAGGAAATGCCTCCCTAGTTAAAACAAGCTACAGTGTATTTCAGAGACTGAGGAGAAATACCACGGACAACACTGTACAAACAGCAAGGCCTCAACCCGCCCAACCTCCCATGTCCTGGAAGCCTCACATTTAATAAGTAGTGTTATCTCATATATGTGTCTACAATGGTATTACGCAAAAGTATGACTATCAAAATGCAAAAGAAGTTATAGAAGAACATAGGATTAGCAATTATAAATCAAAAAGGAAAAATTCTATTCAGCCCAGTATTCTGCCTGAGTATAAATATTTACTCCCAAATATGCTAATACTTATTGACATCAAGCTCTAAGGCCTTCTGATAATTTGTCAATCTAGTGTTTATAAAAAAACTCCCAATTTAATTTTAAAATGTATGATAAATTCTTAATAAAAATATATAAATGATACATTTAATCCATTTACTATATTTACCTTTTCCTAATAAACACTTTAAAACATTTTTGAACAAAGCAAGATTAAACAAATAGCATAGATAATGCTTAATTTCCTGATATGACTCACTATTCCTTCTATTTTACCCCTTCTGAACATTGTAAGTGTGCATGCAAAGTTAGAATTTCACCCTATGGTATTCTATTTTAAGGCAACATAACCAGGAACAGATTGCATCTAAATATACTGAACAGTTCTATTATCTTTAGTTTAGCTTTAAAACAATCAAATCAGAATTATGACTCAATTAATTTACCTGAAAGTAACATCACATGTCAGCTAAAGAGTTTTTCCTATGTAATTATCACATTATAATCAGTCTAACGAGTATTAATTATTTTGGTATTATCTTCCACAGTGAATACTTAAATATAAACCTGTGTTTAAACTCACTGCCCTTGTTAAAGGGTGGTTCTCTGTATATCTCACTCAGCACATGAGCCCTGGAATGGACCCACAGATTATCTCACTGGAAATTATTCATTTGACATATAGATAAGTTGTACTCACCTCTAACAGAACTAGAGCTAGAAGCCAATTCTTATAATCCAATGCTATTTCCAACCAACAGTATTTCCTTCTATTCTTACATTCTATCACTATATAAATAAGTGTAAAACCTGTAGAATATGTTCAACACTATCCTTTTTATTGAAGTATAGTTAATTTACAATGTTGTGTTCATTTCAGTTGTAAAGTGATTCGATTACATATATATATATATATATATATCTGAAAAAGATTCTTTTCCATTATAGATTATTACAAGATATTGAGTATAGTTCCCTGTGTTATACAGTGGGTGGGTCCTTTTGTTTACCTATTTTAGATATAATAGTTTGTATATGTTAATCCCAAACTCATAATTTATCTCTCCCCTCCACTCCCTGCTTTCCCCTTTGGTAACCATGTTTGTTTTCTATGTCTGTGAGTTTATTTCTGTTTTGTAAGTAAGTTCATTTGTATCATTTTTTTAGATTCCACATATAAGCGATATCATATGATATTTGTCTTTCTTTGACTGACTTCACTTATTAATATGATAATCTCTCGGTCCATCCATGTTGCTGCAAATGGCATTATTTCACTCTTTAAATTTGGTTAGGAGTTTCAGAACAAGAGTACCTACTTATTGAGCTGCATGAGCTGCTTGTAAATTTTGGAGATTAATCCTTTGTCAGTTGCTTCATTTGCAAATATTTTCTCCCATTCTGAGGGTTGTCTTTTGGTCTTGTTTATGGTTTCCTTTGCTGTGCAAAAGCTTTAAAGTTTCATTAGGTCCCATTTGTTTATTTTTGTTTTTATTTCCATTTCTCTAGGAGGTGGGTCAAAAAGAATCTTGCTGTGATTTATGTCAGAGTGTTCTGCCTTTGTTTTCCTCTAAGAGTTTGATAGTGTCTGGCCTTACATTTAGATCTTTAATCCATTTTGAGCTTATTTTTGTGTATGGTGTTAGGGAGTGTTCTAATCTCATACTTTTACATGTACCTGTCCAGTTTTCCCAGTACCACTTATTGAAGAGGCTGTCTTTTCTCCACTATATATTCTTGCCTCCTTTATCAAAGATAAGGTGACCGTATGTGCGTGGGTTTATCTCTGGGCTTTCTATCCTGTTCCACTGATCTATATTTCTGTTCTTGTGCCAGTACCATACTGTCTTGATTACTGTAGCTTTGTAGTATAGTCTCAATAACAAAAAAACAACCCAATCCAGAAATGGACAGAAGACCGAAACAGACATTTCTCCAAAGAAGATATACAGATTGCCAACAAACACATGAAAGAATGCTCAACATCATTAATCATTAGAGAAATGCAAATCAAAACTACAATGAGATATCATCTCACACTGGTCAGAATGGCCATCATCAAAAAATCTATAAACAATAAATGCTGGAGAGGGTGTGGAGAAAAGAGAACACTCTTGCACTGCTGGTGGGAACGTAAATTGATACAGCCACTATGGAAAACAGTGTGGAGGTTCCTTAAAAAACTACAAATAGAACTACCATATGACCCAGCAATCCCACTACTGGGCATATACCCTGAGAAAACCATAATTCAAATAGAGTCAGGTACCAAAATGTTCATTGCAGCTCTATTTACAATAGCCAGGACATGGAAGCAACCTAAGTGTCCATCATCGGATGAATGGATAAAGAAGATGTGGCACATATATACAATGGAATATTACTCAGCCATAAAAAGAAACGAAATTGAGTTATTTATAGTGAGGTGGATGGACCTAGAGTCTGTCATACAGAGTGAAGTAAGTCAGAAAGAGAAAAACAAATACCATATGCCAACACATATATATGGAATCTAAGAAAAAAAAAAAAGTCATGAAGAACCTAGGGGTAAGACGGGAATAAAGACACAGACCTACTAGAGAATGGACTTGAGGATATGCGGAGGGGGAAGGGTAAGCTGTGACAAAGTGAGAGAGTGGCATGGACATATATACACTACCAAACGTAAAATAGATAGCTAGTGGAAAGCAGCTGCATGGCACAGGGAGATCAGCTCTGTGCTTTGTGACCACCTAGAGGGGTGGGATAGGGAGGGTGGGAGGAAGGGAGACGCAAGAGATATGGGAACATATGAATACGTATAACTGGTTCACTTTGTTATAAAGCAGAAACTAACACACCATTGTAAAGCAATTATACTCCAATAAAGATGTTAAAAAAATAAAGACTACCTACTTGACTGATATATAATCAAATATAACTCAGAGTTTTCTAGGCCTTTCCAGACCAGGTATCCTATAAGAGATCATGCTTCCAAGTGCATAACAGAAGAATTCCACTTACTCTAAGATCTCAATCAGCTATTTTTAGGGTTCCCTGGGGTGTCACATAAAGGTCACTGGCTGTTCCTATACCACCAGGGTGTGAGTATCACAGCATGAAGACCACTGTGCTATATGAGCACCTCCCCAACACACACACACAAACATACACTACATACTTCCCTACCTTGCTTTACTCTTAGCAGACTTCAAACTTCTGCTTAAATAAATATTGGAAGTTCCTTTTATTATGCCTGTGTTACTATTACTCACACCTGACACATGTAGCATATTGTGGTGATACCTTTCTTGGATGAATTTACTTAAGAACAAAACTTTTAAAGTACTTTCTACTATTGAAGAATAATAGATACACAGCAAAGTACACATATTATAAGTGCTTATCTCAGTGAATTTTTACCAAGCAAACACATCTGAAAACACAGAACCTATATCAAGAAATATAATATTACCAGCACCCAAGAAGACTCCTCATGTCCCCTGCCAGTCATCACCACCCCAGAAATGGTAATCAGTATCTTGACTTTTAACACCATTAATTAATTTGCCTATTTTTTTTTTACTTTACACAAATAAATTTATATAATAGGCACTCTTTTGTCTCTGGTTTTTTCCACTAAACATTACCTCTCTGAGTCCTATTTGATGTAAATATACTATGTATTCCATCACAGACATCTACCACAATTTATTCATTCTACTGCTGATGAACATGTTAATTGTTTTCAGCTTTTGGCTATAGCAAGTAATGCTGTTCTGTTGGTTATATACCTAGGATCAAAACCAAGGTAAGAGGGTTGGTGTATGCTTGGCTTTACAAATACTATCAAACAGTTTTTAAGTGGCTGCGCCAATTTAAACTCCATTTAGCAATGTATGAAGAGTCTTAATTTCTCCATACCTTCACCAACTACTGTTGGTGTCTTCCTGGCTTCTTCTTTTTAAAAATATTTTAATCATTTTTATTGGCATAGACCTCCGCCATCCTGCTTTCCTGAGGTACCTAGCACAGAGCCAATAGTGTCTTTTTCCTCATTTTGGTTAGTTCAAAGAATGGTTATCCTATGAAACTACATCTCCGATTTAAACAAATACACCATTATACCCATGATAATAATGCCATTTATGTCTTTGCATCACCTATCAGGAAAATACCCTTATTTTGCACTATTTTCCTTTCCCATACTGCTTAAGGATTAATCGAAACAATGGCTTATATTTGTGTAGTGACCTACAGCTTTTGATACACATTTGTGTGTATCTTCTCACTTTCACAACAAATGTGTCTTTTTTTTTTAAATTTTCATTGGAGTATAGTTGATTTACAATGTTGTGTTAGTTTCAGGTGTACAGCAAAGTGAATCAGTTATACATATAGATAGATTGTCTTTTTTTTTTTTAAGATACCTTTCCCATATAACTGGCTTCTTAATTTTATACATTCTGGTACATTTATATCTGTGTCTAATTGTGGTGTTTTTTTTAATTGAAGTACAGTGGATGCATAATATAAGTTACAGGTGTATACGAAATAGTGATTCACAATTTTTAAAGGTTATTCTATTTATAGTTATTATAGAATATTGGCTGTATTCACCGTGTTGTACAATATATCCTTGCAGCTTTTTTATACATAATAGTTTGTACCTCTTAGGCCCCTACCCCTATATTGCCCCTCCCCCTTCCCTCTCCCCACTGGTATCCACTAGTTTGATCTCTATTATCTGTGAGTCTGCTTTTTTGTTATATTCACTAGTTTGTTGTATTTTTAGATTCCACATACAAGTGATATCATACAGTATTTGTCTTTCTCTGACTTGTTTCACTTAGCGTAATACCCTCCAGTCCATCCATGTTGTTACAAATGGCAAAATTTCATTCTTTTTTTATGACTGAATGGTATTCCAATGTGTGTGTGTGTGTGTGTGTGTACATACACACACACATCTTCTTTATCCACTCATCTGTTGATGGACACTTAGGTGGCTTCTGTATCTTGGCAATTATAATTAATGCTACTATGAACATTCAGGAGTATATACATTCTTGAATTAGTGGGGTTGTTTTGTTTTGTTTTTTCAGATACATACCCCGAAGTGGAATTGCTGGGTCATATGGTAGTTCTATTTTTAGTTTTTTGAGAAGACTCCATACTGTTTTCCACAGTGGCTGCACAAATTTACATTCCCACTAAGAATATACTAGGGTTCCCTTTTTTCCACATCTTTGCCAACATCCGTTATTTGTGTTCTTTTTGATGATAGCCATTATGACAGGGCTGAGGTGAAATCTCATTGTGGTTTTGATTTACACTTCCCTGATGATTAACAATGTTGAACAAGTTTTCATGTGCCTGTTGGCCATCTGAATGTCCTCTTTGGAAAAAATGTCTATCCAGGTCTTCTGCACATTTTTAAATGGCATTTTTTTGTTTTCTGGATTTTGAGTTGTATGAGCTGTTTATATATTTTGGATATTATTCCCTTATCAGTCTTAGCATTTGCAAACATTTTCTCCCATTCAGTTGGTTGTCTTTTCATTTCGTCAGTGGTTTCCTTTGTTGTGCAGAAGTTTTTAAGTTTAATTAAGTCCCATTTATTTTTGCTTTTATTTCCTTTGCTTTAGGAGACAGATCCAAAAAATACTGCTAAGAGTGTTCTGCCTATGCTTCTCCTAGGAGGTTTATGGCTTCCGGTCTTATGCTAAGGTCTTTAGTCCACTTGGAGTTTATTTTTGTGTATGGTATTAGAGAATGTTCTTATTCTTTTACAGGCAGCTGTCCAGCTTTCCCACCACTGCTTATTGGAGAGACTAATTTTCTCCATTGTATATCCTTGCATCCTTTGTCATGTCATAGATTAATTGACCATAAGTACCTGGATTTATTTCTGGGCTCCCTATTCTGTTCATTTGATCTATGTGTCTGTTTGTGTTCCAATATCATACTGTTTTGATGACTACTGCTTTGTAGTATAGTATGAAGTCAAGGAGCATGATTCCTCCAGCTCTACTCTTTCTCAAGATTCTTTTGGCTATTTGAGGTCTTTCGTGTTTCCACACACGTTTTAAGATTATTTGTTCTAGTTCTGTGAAAAATGCCATTGGTATTTTGATAGGGATTGCATTGAATCTGTAGATTGCCTTGGGTATTACGGTCAATTAATTCTTCCAGTCCAAGAACATGGTATATCTTCCTATCTGCTTGTACTGTCTACAGTTTCTTTCACCAGTGTCTTACAGTTTTCTGAGTACAGGTCTTTTACCTCCTTAGGTAGATTTTTTTTCCTATGTGTTTTATTCTTTTTGATGCAATGGTAAATGGGATTGTTTCCTTAATTTCTCTCTCTGATAGTTTATTAGTGTATAGAAATGCAACAGATTTCTGCATATTAATTTTGTGTCCTGCAACTTTATCAAATTGGTTGATGAGCTCGAATAGTTTTCTGGTGGCATCTTTAGGATTTCCTATGTATAGTATCATGTCATCTGCAAACAGTGACAGTTACCAGTAATAAAATTGAATCGGTAATTTAAAAAGTCCCAACAAACAAAAGTCCAGGACCAGATGCTTTCACAAGTGAATTCTACCAAACATTTAGAGAAGATTTAACACCTGTCCTTCTTAAGCTATTCCCAAAAATTGCAGAGGGAGGAACACTTCTGAATTCATTCTATGAGGCCAGCATCACCCTGATAGCAAAACCAGGCAAAGATATCACAATAAAAGAAAATTACAGAAAATCAATATCACTGATGAACATAGATGCAAAACTCCTCAACAAAATATTAGCAAACGGAATCCAACAATACATTAAAAGGATCACACACTATGGGGATTTATCCCAGGGATGCAAGGATTTTTCAATATCTGCAAATCTGTCAGTGTGATACACCACATTAACAACTGAAGAATAAAAACCATACCATTATCTCAATAGATGCAGAAAAAGCTTTTGACAAATTCAACATACACTTATGATTTAAAAAAACTGTCTGGAAGGTGGACATAGGGAGAATATACCTCAACATAATAAAGGCCACACATGACAGACCCATAGCTAACATCATACTCAACAGTGAAAAGCTGAAAGCATTTCCTCTAAGATCAGAAACAAGACAGGGATGCCCACTCTTGCCACTTTTATTCAACACAGTATTGGAAGTCCTAGTCACAGCAATCAGACAAGAAAAAGAAATAAAAGGAATCTAAAGTGGAAAGAAGATGTAATTGTGGTGGTTTTGTTTTGTTTTTTTTCATGGAGCACTACGTTTTATTTATTTCAAACAATAGAATACAACACATCAAGGCAAATGTTTGTATGTCCTACAAAAATCAAGAACCTGAAACTACACACTAATGCTGAAAACAAGTGTTCTAAATATAATGCCTATATAAGCTATTAAAACAGGGGGAAAAGGCCGTAAACAAAGGTTATCCTTGATATTTATTATTCATACCCCCAAATGAGATCTTTTCTTACAACATAGTTATTACTATGAATTTAGAAAAATATAATATGTAAACCAACCTTGAAAATTTATAAAATTTCCTTAGAAAGCACTGCAGTTAATTCTAGAAGCAGCAGTTCTGCCTATTGAATCAACAGTAGAAAAATTTTAAAAAACCAAAAGCCTATTATTTTTCAGATAAGTATACTCCAATTGTGATTTTAATGTGCATTGCCATGATGACAAAGTTGAACACCTTTTCATGTTTATTTGTGATTTGGATATCGCCTTTTATGGAATGCCAGTTCAAGTCCTTTGGATTTGAACAGGCAAAATCTAATGAATTTTCTCTTTCTTTATTGACTTATAAAAGTTCCTTATATTTTCTATGTATGAGTTGTTAAACTATATGTATAGCAAATACCCCCTCACTCTGAAGCATGTCGTTTTGCTCTTTCAGTAGTGTCTTGATAAACAAAAGTTCATATTTTAATTCAGTCCAATTTGTCAGGTTTTTTCTTTATGGTTCTTGCTATTGGTTTCTGATTTGAAAAGATGTTTCCTTATTCAAAGTTCAGATATCTTATGTTTTCTTCTAAACAGTTTATTGTTTTACCTTTTAACTTTACATTTCCATGTAAAATTGATTTTTCTTCATGGTATGAGATAGTAATTAGGAATTCTTCTTTGTCTATGCCTATCTAATTAATATAGCAGTATTTATTAAACAGACCAGTTTTTCCTCTCTTTTCTCAATCAAGAGATGATTTAAGTATGGCTCTACTTCTGTTTCATTGGTTTATCTGTGTAATCTGCTGTCCTGCATTTTCTTCATCATTATAGCTTCATAATAAGTTTTGACAGCTGACATTATATATCCTCCACCTTTCTTTTTCTTCTTCATGATTTTATTTATGCTTTTCATCTGTTTACAACTTTAAATCACCTTGTTAACTTCAAAAAGAAAGCCTTCTAAAATTTTTATCAGGATCGTATTGAAGCTAAGGATTGGTTTACATATTGACATCTTTTCAGTACTGAGCTGGCAATCCATGAATATGGTATATTCTGACATTTATTTGTATAATCTTTAATTTCACTCAGTATGTTTTATAGAGTTCTTGTGAATATTCTAAATTTTTGAAGGTTTTAATATTTTTGTTGTTACTTGAATATTTTCTACCTGTTTGTAGCTGGGATATAAATATAAACATGATTTATACTGTTCTTCTAAATTAGCTTTAGTTTTAACAGTTTGTGCATAGGTTCTTTTGTACTTCATGTAGTCACATTCATCTGTGAATAATGATGATTGCATTTGTTCCTTCTCGTCTCTTACACTTTTTCATTGTTTTTCATTTCTAGTGCCAGCAATGACACCAGTACAGTGCTGAACAAAAGTGGCAAGAAAGGTCATCCATTTATTGCTCCCAGCATCACGGGAAATTTTTTCAGAATTTTACTGGTAAGTGTGGTGTTTTCTGTAGGATTTTGTAGCTACATTTTCAGATTTAAAGTATTTCCTTCTTTTCTAGTTTGCTGAGAATTTTCATCTTCAATGACAGTTGAAATTTATCAAGTGATTTTCTGTTTATATTGCTGTATGATTTTTCTCCTTTGTTCTGTAAGTGTAGTGAATTACACTGATTTATTTTCAGATGTTAAACCAACCTTACATTCCTGAAATAGACTCAATCTGTTGTGATGTATTACCCTTTTTATGTATTACTGGATTCGAATAATTATTTTGGCGTAGGGTGTCATGAGAGAAATTGTCAAGCTCTACATTTTTCATAATAAGCTAATTTAACATAAAATGCGTATTTTTAAAACTTTTATTGATTCTGTAAGAAAGCCCTACCAGTCACCTAGTTTGCTTCTGTGATAAAAATCCTGTCTTAAAAGAACACAAAGGACTTTTAGCAATCCCAAAGTTACTTTTGCAAGCATAAAAAGATTGTAAAGATGAAAACTCATCAGTTTTAAGAACTTATCTCTTCTCACTAAGATCGTAAGTTATTTTAACTCTTGGACACATCTATTTTCGTTTGCACTTGGTAAAACTAAGTATATTGAGGCATATATTGAGGCATAATATAAGGTAGAATTCTTGTAAGATTCTTTTGCAAGAAATTTGGCATAAAAAATTTTTAAGCTAAATTATGAACAGGAAGAGCTCCAAAAGCTAAAACCTTATAGGAAAGATTGATATTTAATTTTTCACTAGTAATTGTTTTAAATGTTCCTGTGATAAAAAACAAAAAAATACCAGAATAAGTGTCAAAGACAAATTACACACTGGAATATTTCCAGTGTATGTGACAGAGAAAAGGAAAATATCACTCCTAAGGGATAAACAGCTTTACAAATACATTCTAAAAATTAATCACATAAGTAGAAAAATGAACAGCTGAAATAAATTCGTTAAGACACAAAATAAGAAATTACATAGTTTATATATGTAGAAAATATATTTTTAACAATCAAAGAAATATAAACCAAGGAAAAGGAACACCATTTTCAGCTATCAGATTGAAAAAATTATGTGTCAGACTGTTGACAAGTAGAAAATAGAAATGAACATGTTCACATTCTTCTGATAGAGATATAAAGTGTAAGAACATTTTTTTGGACCAATTGTGGAAATTTCCCTAGAAAACCCTATATTTTTATGCATATACCTCTATGCAGTAATTTCAGTTAAAAAAACTGATCATAAGAAAATACCTCATTGAAACTTATAAAAGATGTTATAAAACCATTAACATAACATAGCAAAAGTATAGGTATTAAAGTAAAAAAATACAAATGCTGTATTATTGTGT
The DNA here is from genome assembly GCF_949774975.1 of Lagenorhynchus albirostris. Lineage (NCBI taxonomy): Eukaryota > Metazoa > Chordata > Mammalia > Artiodactyla > Delphinidae > Lagenorhynchus > Lagenorhynchus albirostris. The sequence continues at coordinate 66,196,524 of NC_083102.1, forward strand.
TAAAAAATAAGATGCTATTTTTGTTTCCTATTGCTATGTAACAAATAGCACAAACTCAGCAGCTTAAAACAACGTCCATTTATTAGCTCACAGTTTTGTAGGTCACAAGTCTGGTATGGCAAGACTAGATTCTCTGCTCAAAGTTATCACAGGATGGCTATCAAAGTATTCGATGGAGGCTTTGGGGAAATAACTTCCAAGGCTCATTTTTGTAGCTAACAGTTCTTTGTGACAGGAGTACTGAGTCCCTTGTTTCCTTGTTGTCTGTCAGCTGAGGAGTAGGGGACACTCCTGGCTCCCAGAAGGCACCTCCTCCAACTTCTAGACAACAATGGTGTATCAACTTATTCTCATGCTTTGAATCTCTGACTTCCCCCACCTCTGATCTCTATATTCAGATCTTAATCCCAAAGGATTATGATAAACTCCCTATTTTAACTTCAACTGATTTGGAACCTTAATTACATCTGCAAATTCCCTTCACAGCAGTAGACAGACTAGTGTTTGATTTAACAGCTGAGAAGTATGTCTACCACTGGCAGAAATCTTGAGGGCTATCCTAGAATTCTGCCTATCACAGATCCAAAATAGAATGTATTATGACCTTACTTATATGTAAATGAAGGAATATATATAAATTTCCACATATATGCATACCTTTAATAAAGATAGTTTTAACAGTTAACAGTATTAAATATATATACACATAATTTACATATTTTAACATACATATACAATATACCATAATATGTACATATATGATATTTTAAAACGTGGTTTTAATGTTCACCTTCTAACTACCAGTTTGGGAATTTTAACATAATGGACAGTATTTTTAAGAAGTAAACATACTTTTGCACCCTGTCCAGAAGTTTATATTTCTAGAAATGAGAGAATGTTTTGTTAACATATCTACCTATCAAATGGTGTTACCAGTGTTATGCTTCCAAAACAGAGACCATATTGACAGTATCAGAACAAGCTTATATGGAGGCACAAAAATACACTTACAAATTTTGCAGTTTGAGCAGTTAAAATCCCATTTTGATGCATGCTCAATTGAGAATTAAAAATTCAAATATTGATTTGCATAGGAAATTAGCAATTAAGTACCCATATAATTAACTTGCACCTGCCAATTGATGCACCAATTAAGTCTGCAGGTATCGTAAAAGAAAATTCTTGAAAATAAAATTTCTGACAGTTTTTGACAATAATCTGTTGTAGACATTTGAAAGTATACAATTCTACAGAAAAGTGTATGTGGTAGCCATGAGAATGTTACCAACTACTGGGAGTGTACGTAAGTGACCAAAAGCCCAGCTGCTGTGGTCTGAAACTCATCAGCAGGTTGGCTCAGAGGTCAGGTTTCCCATGGGCAGCTCACTGCCAATGACTAAATGCAATAGGGACACAAAGGCAGATCTGTGCTTGGGAGACCCAGGACTTCAACTGATGGCTTTGGCTCAAGGACTACGCAGAGGCACCTACACTTGGCAGAACTGTGTCCCTCCTAAAAAAAAAAATACGTTGAAGTCCTAACCTCCAGCACCTGTGACTATGACCTTCTTTAGAAACAGGGTCTTTGCCGATGTACTCAGTTTAAAATGAGGTCATACCAGATTAGAGTGAGCCCTAAATGCAGTGACTGGCGTCCTTATAAGGAGAGAGATGTTCAGACACACACACAGGAAAGATGGCCATGTGACAGAAATTACAGACAGATTAGAGTGATGCAGTTACAAGCCAAAGAATGCCAAGGACTGCCAGCAACCCCCAGAAGCTAGGAAGAGGCAAGGAAGGATTCCCCCCTGCAGCCTTCAGAGAGACCAGGACCCTGCTGACACCTTCATTTTGAAATTCAAGCCTACAGAACTGTAACAGAATAAATTTCTGTTTAATTGGGTGTTCACACCCAGTTTGTGGTAATTTGTTATAGCTAACCTAGGAAATTAGTACACCCTTTAAGCTTCCTTTCTTCTCTGTGTGACTCAGAATCAAATTTATATAGCAGTTTGACAACACTCCCAGCCTCAATCAGCCCCTGCCCCACTTTCTCTTACACAGGTATTTCCCCTTACACCATCCTTATGTGTTTAATCTCACGGCATCCGTTTCTCAGAGATCCTAGACAAACACAGTCAGTGCACTACATAGAAAATGAAGTAAACAGTATTCAAATGTGTATTAAATAACATTTAATAACATGAATGTAGAACTACCTAATTGGATTTTAAAATTTTATTGGCATTTTCCTAATTCATACTGAGGTTAGGGACATCTACCTAAGCTGGTGGGCCAGGAGTATGTGTATTAGTTGTATATAGAAGCGAGGAGCTTAAATCATGGTGGGGACTACCTGGAATGAGGAGTGGAGACACACCTACTAATAGAAAACACTGCAGAAACAGATAAAGAAAGAGAAATATCCTGAATTCTTCCTCTCTTCCCATCCTCAGTCTTCTGTCAGTGCCTGCAGTTGGCCAATCTACCCAGAGCCTGATATAAAGGAGCAACTTACATAGTTTACAAGAATGGATCTGGTACAGAAAGGAAATAATCAGCAACTAGACCCTTTACCCATTTTTGTATGGAGTTACTGGTCTTTTTTTTCCTAACAATTTGCATGAAATTCGTACACGTTTTGCCAATGTTATATTACAAAGTTGCAAATGTCCTAGTTTCCATGATTGTCTTTTTTTTTTTAGTTTTATTGAGATAGAATTGATGTCTAGCACTGTATAAGTTTAAGTTGTACAGCACAATGACTTGACTTACACATATGATGAAATAATTACACAATAAGATTAGTTAACATCCATTAACTTATAAAGTTAAAAAAAAAAGAAAAATGGGATTTTGGTGTTTTTTTTTTGCTTGAGATGAGAACTTTTAGGTTCTTCTCTCTTAGCAACTTTCAAATATACCATACAACAGTGTTACCTGTCGTCATCACAGTCATCATGTTATACTTTATATCCCCGGTAATTATATATCGTATTACTGAAAGTTTGTGCCTTTTGACCACCTTCATCCAGTTTCTCCAACCTCTACCTCTCGTAACCACAAATCCGATGGCTTCTTAGGAGTTCGGGTTGTTTGTTTATTTTAGATTTCATATATAAGTGAGGTCATACAGTACTTGTGTTTCTCGAACTTACTTAACTTAGCATCCTGCCCTCAAGGTCTATTCATGTTATTACAAATGGCAGCATTTCCTTCTTTTTATGGCTGAATAATATTTCATTATATTATATTCATTATTTCATTATATATGATATATATGTACACATATACACATATATATAAATCGTGCAATTAACAATGAACACAGGGATACATATGTCTCTTCCACATAGTGGTTTTATTTCTTTTGGATATATATTCAGAAGTGGAAGTGCTGGATCATATAGTAGTTCTATTTTCAATTTTTTGAGAAACCTCCATACTATTTTCCACAGTAGCTTTACTATTTCACAATCCCACCAACAGTACACAAAGGACCTCTTTTATCCACATCCTCTCCAGATTTTATGTCTTATCTTTTTGATGATAGCCACTCTAACAGGCATACGGTGATATCTTATTTTGATTTGCATCTCCCTAATGATTAGTGAGGTTGAGCACCTTTTAATGTAACTGTTGGCCATCTGTACATCTTCTTTGGAAAAATGTCTGTTCAGGTCCTTTGCCAAATTTCTTACTGGATTTTTTTTTTTTTTACTATTGAGTTGTATGAGTTCTTTATATGTTTTAGGTATCAGTCCCTTATCAGATACATGATTTGCAAATAGTTTTACCATTCCATAGGTCATCTTTTCACTTTGATCATTTCTTCTGTTGTGCAGAAGACTTTTTAGTTTGATGGTAGTCCCACTTGTTAATTTTTTATTTTGTTGCTTGTGCTTTAGATGCCATATCCAAAAAATCATTGCCAAGGCCCATGTCAAAGAGCTTTTTCCCCCCATGTTTTCTTCTAGAACTTTTATGATTTCAGGTCTTACATATAAATCTTTTTTTTAATCAGAATTTTCTCTTTAATCTGTTATGATTGCTTATAAGGTTTTGAATGAAAAAAATGTTTCAGCACTAAACTAGATAAATAAACAAACAAATAATGAGTTTGAAAATTACAACTGTAAAGCAGAATGAGATTAACAAAACCATGGTGGAGTTCTCCATTAAGGAGGACTTACCCTTTTAGTGTTCATGGGACTTGAGGATACAAAAGTCAGGCCAGAACATGCCCCTCATTTTCCAAGATGGCAAAGAGTACTGTAGATCAGCGTCCAAATAACTTACTCTACAGATTAACAGACAAGATAAGATATACTGACTTGGTAAACACATTTGGCTAGGGGGCTAATCTCTGCTATGCTGTGCTCTATTGCTTTTGAATCATATGCTTACCGAGAATTAATTGCACTTTTCCCAGGACCTATTACATCACTGCAATGGTCATCATAATTATGTAAGTTAAATATTGCATAAACAAATGAGTGAGTATATAGTGTCTTTTCTATTAATGCTTTATACATATAAGTCTTTAATCCATTTTGAGTTAGCTTTTGTGAGTGATCTAAGATAGGGGTCTAGCTTCATTCTTTTACATGTGAATATCCAATTTTCCCATCACCATTTATTAAAGAGCCTATCTTATCTCCATTGACTTATCTTGGCTCCCTTGTCAAATATTATTGACCATATATGCATGCATTTATTTCTGAGCTCTGGATTCTATTTCATTAGTTTGTGTGTCTGGTTTTTTTTGTTTTTTTTGCGGTATGCAGGCCTCTCACTGTTGTGGCCTCTCCCGTTGTAGAGCACAGGCTCCGGAGACGCAGGCCCAGCGGCCATGGCTCACGGGCCCAGCCGCTGCGTGGCATGTGGCATCTTCCCAGACCGGGCCACGAACCCGTGTCCCCTGCATTGGCAGGTGGACTCTCAACCACTGCGCCACCAGGAAAGCCCTGTGTGCCTGTTTTTATGCCAGTACCCTACCGGGTTTTTTTCCTTCAGTTTTACTGAGGTATAATTGACATACAGCACTGTGTAAGTTCTAAGGTATATAACATATTGATTTGATTTACATACATCAAGAAGTGATTATCACAATAAATTTAGGTAACATCCATCATCTCATGTACTTACCAAAAAAATGTTTTTGCTTGTGATAAGAACTTCTAGGAATTTCCCTCTAAGCAATTTTCAAATATATCATACAGCAGTGTTAATTATATTTATGACGTTTTACATTATACCTCTAGTACTTGTTTATGTTATAACTGAAAGTTTGTACCTGTTGACCACTTTCATCCAATTCCCCCCTCCCCTCACACCCCCAGCCTCCAGTAACCACAAATCTGATCTCTTTTTCTGTGAGTCTGTTTGCTTTTGAACTATAATTGACCTATAATACTGTTAGTTCCCATTACACAATATAGTGATTCAATATTTCTATACATTTCAAACTGATCACCATGGTAAGTCAAGATATGTCACCATACAAAGATACCACATAGTTATTGACTATACTCCCCATACTGCACATCTCATCCTTGTGACATTTATTTTCCACTGGAAATATGGACCTCTTAATCTCCCTCACCTATTTCCTTCCTCCATGTATCCCCCAGCTATTTGTTCTCTGTATCTATAACTGTTTATATTTTGTTATATTTATTCATGTATTTTGTTTTCTTAGATTCCATATATAAGTGAAATCATACTGTATTTGTCTTTTTCTGTCTGACTTATTTCACTTAATACCGTCTAGTCCATCCATGTTGTGGCAAATGGCAAGATTTCATTTTTTATGGCTGAGTAATATTCTATTGAACATATATATCACATCTTCTTTATGCATTTATTCACCAATGGGAACTTAAGTTGTTTCTATATCTTGGTTATTGCAAATAATGCTGAAATGAACATAGTGTACATATATCTTTCCTAATTAGTGTTTTTATTTTCTTCAGAAAAATATTCAGGAATGGTATTGCTGTATCATACGGTAGCTCTAGCTTTATTTTTTAGGAATGTCAATACTATTTTCCATATTGGCTGCACAAATTTACATTCCCACCAACAATGCTCAAGGTTCTCACCTCTCCACATTCTTGTCAATGCTTGTTATTTGTGGTCTTTTTGATACTAGTCATTCTGACCAGTGTGATATCTCATTATGGTTTTGATTTGCACATCCCTGGTAAGTGATATTGAGCGTCTTTTCATGTGTCTGTTGGCCATCTGTATGTCTTCTTTGGAAAAGTGTCTACTCAGATCCTCTGCCCATTTTTCAATAGGCTTGTTTTTCTGATCTTGAGTTGTATGAATTCTTTGTATATTTTGTATAGTAACCTCTTATCAGATATATCTTTTGCAAATATCTCCTCCCATTCAGTAGGTGGCCTTTTCATTTTGTTGATAGTTTCCTTTGCTTTGCAAAAGTGTTTTAGTTTGATTTACTCCCATTTGTTTATTTTCACTTTTGTTTCCCTTGCCCAAGGAGACATACATACCCCCCAAAATACTATGGAGACCAGTGTCAAAGAATGTACTGCCTATGTATTCTTCTACAAGTTTTATGGTTTCAGTTCTTACATTTAAGTCTTCAGTCCATTTTTGAATTTGTTTTTGTGTGTGGTGTGAGAGAGTAGTCCAGTTTGATTGTTTTGCATGTATCTGTCCAGTTTTCCCAACACCATTTGTTGAAGAGGCTGTTTTTTCCCCATTGTATATTCTTGCCTCCTTTGTCAACAATTGACCACAGATCTGTGGTTTTATTTCTGGGCTCTCCATTTCCTGTTCATTGATGAATATGTCTGTTTTTGTGCCAGTGTCACACTGTTTTGATTACTTTAGCTTTGTAGTATCGTCTGAAGTCTGGAAGGCTTAGGCCTCCAGCTTTGTTCTTTTCCCTCAGGATTGCTTTGGCAATTCTGGGTCTTTTGGCATTCAATGAAAGTTTTAGGATTATTTCTTCTAGTTCTATAAAAAATATCATGCGTAATTTGATAGGGATCGCATTAAGTTTGTAGATTGCTTTGGGTAATGTGGCCATTTTAACTATATTAAGTCCTCTAATCCAAGAGCATGGGATATCTTTCCAAATCAATTTCTCTTTCTGATAGCTCCCTTTTAGTGTACAGAAGTGCAACAGATTTCTGTATATTAATTTTGTATCCTGCAAACTTTGCTGAATTCATTGATGAGCTCTAGTAGGTTTCTGGTGGTACCTTTAGGATTTTCTGTGTACAGTATCACAGCATCTGCAAACAGTGACAGTTTTACTTCTTCCTTTACAATTTAGAATCCTGTTACTTCTTTTTCTTCTCTGACTGCTATGACTAGGCTTCCAGTACCATGTTGAATAAAAGTGGTGAGATTGGGCACCCTGATACCAAAACCAGACAAAGATATCACCAAAAAAAAAAAAAAGAAAAGGAAATTACAGGCCAACATCACTGGTGAGCATAGATGCAAAAATCCTCAATAGAATATTAGCAAACCAAATTCAACAATATATTAAAAGGATCATATACCATGATCAAGTGGATTTATCCCAGGGATGCAAGGATTTGTCAATATCTGCAAGTCAGTCAATGTGATACACGACATTAACAAAGTGAAGAATAAAAATCATATGATGATCTCAAGAGATGCAGAAAAAACTTTTGACAAAATTCAACTCCCATTTATGATAAAAACTCTCCAGAAAGGGTCTCAACATCATGAAGGCCGTATATGACAAACCCACAGCTAACATCATTCAAATAGTATGGAACAAGTACCATACTATTTGATTGCTGTAGCTTTATACTACAGCTTGAAATCAGGAAGTGTGATTCCTCCAGGCTTGTTCTTTCTCAAGGTTGATTTGGCTATTCAGGTTCTTTTGTGATTACACATACATTTTAGGATTGTTTTTTCATGTTTCTGTTAAAAAATGTGATTGGAATCTTGATATGGATTGCAGTGAGTCTGTAAATGGCTTTAGGTAGGATGGATATTTTAAGAATCTTTATTATTCCAATCCACGAACATGGGATAACTTTTCATCTCTGATTGTCTTTCATATAAACATTTTCATGAAATCCAAATTTCTACTTTACCTGACAATTTCCAGAGTTCACGTTTTACTTAAGAATGTTGTCCTGACATAAACAAGTTTTAAAATATTCTCCTCTGTTTACATAGTTACTTCAATAGTTGACAGGTTTTGGTCTACTTGTATTTTAGTACCCACATGCATATTAGTAACCACATTCTACATACACACCAAGTTATTTTAAAGTTTAAAATAATTTAAACTTATTTCTTAAGAAGGACTGCTATGGCAGAGACAGTAGAGTCGTTAACTATTTCCTGTGTTCTCCTACACTTTCCATTCCCCACAAATTGAGTGTTGGCCAATGGACGATGATCAGAAGTGACCTGTATCACTGCCGGTCCCTGTGAGTTAGGACTAGGTACAATTCCTCTGTGCAGTTTTTTTTTTCCCCCTGTACAGGAACTTGTAAGTCATATGCTGAGAGAGTATCATCACAAGTTGGTGGAAGCCTGAATCCCAGAGGCAACAAGTCGAATGGAACTTCTGTCAAATCACATGGTACTTTATATAAATGAGAAATAATCTTTTGCTTTATTAGGTCATCTTAGGTCAGGTTCTTGAGAATCAGAGCCCATAAAGGGGATTCTTTTACAAGTGATTATTGAGTGAGTACTCTTGTGCAAAGCCTGTAAGGAAGTGAAGGAAGAGAAGTATCAGAGAAGAAGGTAAAACAAAGTGCAGTTACTTGACATCTAACTTCAGCCTAATCCATTAATGGCACCAAAGGGTTTTACCACCCAAGTGCCCTCCATCTTCAGTTGAGAGCTGTTAGAAGCCAATACGAACAACAGCTGGGGATGAGTGCACCATTAGTAAAGCAGAGCTATGCTACGACTCTACAGAGTTTATTACAATCTCTAAAATATTGGGGTTAATTTTCTTATCCTCTCCCGTGCTGGGCAATAAAATTGCTAGCTGTTCTCAAGGCATTAATCTGACTTGAAATAGCACCATCAGTATATACGAAATCTCACCTGTAAGTAACTGCTTCTCTGGGCTACCAATTTTTTGGTTATTGATCTTCTGCTTCTTTATTTGTCAAAATACATTGTTTGAATTACTGTATGTGTACAATAAGTTTTTATATCTAGTGAGATTTTATAAAATCATTAATCGTTCTCAAAAATTTATTGGGGATTAGTAGGCATTTTAACTTTTAAATAAATTTACTCAGACTGTGAAGTTGTATCAAAAATACCCATTGACATTGTATTAAATTTGTAAGTTAATCTGTACAGAAATCACATTCTTACCGTCCTGAGTATCCCTATCCAGGAATGTATTCTATTTATTTAGATCTTCCTTGTAACTTAAAGTTGTGTTATTAGTTCCATATGGATCTATCAATTTCTGTTAACTTTCCCTTATTTTCTAGTGCTTATTACTATTCTTTATGGGACCAGTTGCCCAATTCTATTATGAATTGGTTTTTTGCTAGGTAAAGGTAGCTCTCCAACTTGTATAGTGACACATCATAATCATGTGAAGTCCATAGTTTAAGGTAGGGTTAACTCTTGGTGTTATACAGTCTATGGCTTTGGACAAATGTATAATGACATGTTCTACTAGTCTAGTATCATACAGAGGACTTTTCACTGCCCTAAAATTCCTCTGTCCTCCACCTATTCAACCCCTGGAAACTACTGGTCTTTTAACTCTCTCCATAGTTAATCCATAGATTTCCAGAATATCACATACTTGGAATCATACAGCATGTAGCCTTTTCACATTGGCTTCTTTCACTTAGTAATACGCAGTTACACTTCCTCCATGTTGTTTCATGTCTTATTTGATAGCTTATTTCTATTTAGTATAGAATAATATTTCATGGTCTGGATGTACCACAGTTTATGTATCCATTCACCTACTACTGAAGGATATCTTGGTTGCTTCCAAGTCTTAGCAATGATGAATAAAGCCACTAGAAACATCCACGTGCTTTGTGTAGACATAAGTTTTCAGTTCCTTTGTGTCAACACCACGAAGCATAACTGCCAGATCATATGGTAAAAGTATGTTTAGCTCTGTAAGAAACTACTGTCTTCCAGAGTGGCTACACCATTTTGCATTCCCACTAGCAATGGAGAGTTTCAGTTACTCCACATTCTTGCCAGCATTCAGTGTTGTCAGTATCCTGAATTTTGGCCATTCTAATAGAAGTGAAGGGATATCTCATTGTTGCTTTACAGAGCATCTTTTCATATGCTCGTCATCTATATATCTTCTTTGGTAAGGTGTCCATTAAGGTCTTTGACTCTTTTTTAAATTTTTCTTTTTCTTGTTGAGTTTTAAGAGTTGTATGTGTATTTTGGATAACAGTCCTTTATCAGATGTACGTTTTGCAAATATTATCTCCCAGTCTTGTCACTTTTCTTATTCATTTGACAGTGTCTTTTTTAGAACAGGAGTTTTTCATTTTAATGAAGCCCAGCTTATCAATTATTTCTCTCATGGCTTGTGTCCTTGGTGTTGTATCTAAAAAGTCATTGCAAAACGTAGCTACTTAGATGTTCTCCTATGTTATCGCTTCTAGGAGTTTTGTAGTTTTACATTGTACATTTAGGCCTGTGATCCATTTTGAGTTAATTTTTGTGAAGGGTAAAACAAAGTGCAGTTACTTGATTCATTATTTTGCATGTGATTCCAGTTTGTTCCAGCATCTTTTGTTTAAAAGACTATCTTTGCTCCACTGTATTGCCTCTTCCCCTTTGTCATAGATTTGTTGACTATATTTATGTGGGTCTATTTCAGGGCTCTGTACTGTTCCATTGATCTACTTGTCTGTTCTTTCACCAATACCACACTGTCTTGAATACTATAGTTTTATAGTAAGTCTTGAAGCTGGGTAGTGTCTGCCTTCCACCTTTGTTCTCCTTCAGTTTTCTGTTGCGATACTGGGTCATTTGTCTTTCCACACAAACTTTAGAATCAGTTTGTCAATATACACAAAATAAATTACTGGTATTTTGATTGGGATTTCCTCAGATCTATACATCCAGTTGCGAAGTACTGACATGTTGACAACTGATTGCATCTTCCTATTTATGAATATGGAATCTCTCTCCATTGATGTTGTTTGGCTTTGATTTCTGTCATCAGAGTTCTGTAATCTTCCTCATACAGATCTTGTACATATTTTGTTAGATTTATACTTAAGTATTACATTTTGGGGGTGCTAATGAAAATGGTGTTGTTTTTAATTTCAAAATTTCACTTATTCATTGCTGGTATACAAAAAATGATTGACTTTTGCATATTAGTCTTCTATCCTGCAACCTTGCTATAATTGCTTATTAGTTCCAGGCTTTTGTCACTGTTGTTGATTCTTTGGGGTTTTCTACATAAATCATCACGTCATCTGTGAACAAAGACAGTTTTGCTTTTATATTACCAATCTGTATACCTTTTATTCCCTTTATTTGTCTTATTGTATTAGCTAGGCCTTCCAGTATAATGTTCAAAAGAAGTTGAGGGGGACATCCTTCTCTTGTACCTGATCTGAGTGGTAAAGCTTTGAGTATCTCACCATTAAATATAATGTTAGCTATAAGTTTTTTGTACGTATCTGTTATCAAGTTCAGGATGTTCCCCTCTATTTCTACCTTACTGAGAGGTTCTTTCATTTGTTTAGTTTTGTTATCATAATGCCTGATGGATTCTGTAAATTCTTTTTCTGCATCTATTCATATGATCATGTGGTTTTCTTTCTGGTCTGCTGATGTGATGGATTACATTAAGGGATTTTCAAATGTTAAACCCCAGCCTTGCATGCCTGGGATAAATTCTATTTGGTATGTGGTATATAATTCTTTTTGTATATTGTTGGATTTGATTAGCTAATATTTTGTTGAGGATTTTTGCATCTATGTTAATGAGAGATATTGGTCTGTAACTTGTTTTTTTTTTTGTCTTAGCCTGGTTTTGGTATTAGTGTAATGCTGGGCTCATAGAATGAGTTTTGAAGTATTCCCTCTGCTTCTATCCTCTAAAAGAGAATTGGTATAACATCTTACTTAAATATTTAATAGAATTCACCAGTGAATATATCTGGGCCTGGTGCTCTCTGTTGTGCAAGGTTATTAATTATTGATTCAAAGTCTTTAATAGATATAGGCCTATTCAGATTGCCTATTTCATCTTGTACAAAGTTTGGCAGATTATTTTTTCAAGGAACTGGTCCATTTCTGTCAATTTTGTGGCACGGAGTTGTTCAGAACATTCCTTTATTATCCATTTATTGTCTTTGGGATCTGTAGTTATGTCCTCCCTTCCATTTCTGTATGAGCAATTTGTGTCCTCTCTCTTTTTTTCATACTTAGCCTGGGTAGAGGCTTATAAATTGTATTGCCCTTTTCAAAGAACAAGGTTTTGCTTTTGTTCACTTTCTCTACGGATTTCCTGGTTTCAATTTTATCCCCCTTTAAATCTTATTTCTTTTCTTCTGCTTATTTTGGATTTAATTTGCTCTTTTCTAGTTTCCAAAGTTGGATACTTTAGATTATTGATTTTTAGATCTTTTTCTTTTCTAGTAAATATATGCACTTAATGCTACAAATTTCACCTCTAGTCACTGCTTTCACATCACTTCCACACATTTCTAAAAACTGTATTTTCATTTAGTTCAAAATATTTTTTAGTTTTTCTTGAGACTTTGCTTTTGACCCATGTTGTATAGAAAGTGTTATTTAATCTCCGCATATGTTGTTATTTTCCAGTTATCTCTGTTACTGATTTCTAGTTTAATTCCATTGTGGTCTCAAAGCAAACATCATACAATTTCTACTATTTTAAATTTGTTAAAATGTTTTCTGGCCCAGAATGTAGTCTATTTTGGTGAATGTTCTATGTGAACCTGAGAAGAGTGTATATTCTGTTGTCAGATGAAGTAGTCTATAGATGTAGATTATATCCAGGTGATTGTTATTGTTGTTGAGTTCAGCTATGTCCATACGGATTTTCTGCCTGCTGCATCTGTCCATTTCTGATAGAGATGTGTTGAAGCCTCTAACGAGGTAGTGAAAACCTCTATTTCTCCTTGCAGCTCTCTCATTTTTTTTTTTTTTCTGTATTTTGATGTTCTCTTGTTAGGCATATACATGTTGAGGATTATTATGTCTTCTTGGAGAACTGACCCCTTTTATCATTATGTGATGCTCTTGTTTATCTGTAATAACTTTCTTTGCTTTCAAGTCTGCCTGTCTGCAATTAATATAGCTACTCTTGCTTTCTTTTGATAAGGTGTCCACATGGTATTTTTTATCAGTTTACTTTTTTGATTCAGAATATATTTTTTGAATGACTTCTTTTTAGGTGGCATAGGATACACAATGGTGAATATGATTGACATAACTATTGTTTTCATGAGGCTAAGGACATAGCAGGAGAAAGCAATGATTTCAGGATTTGTATTGGCTTTTGAAGGAGCCCTGCAGCCAAGACAGCAAAATTTAGGAAAACTCTAGACTGAGAGAGACCTACGTCCAGTTACATTTTGTAAATGATATACACAAAACATCCGAGAGGAGATTTGATACTGTTGTGATATTTTAACTTCATATGGAAACTGGAGTAGACCCCAAGATGAGAACATAAGAGTTTGCATAAAGGAAGTTCATACGGATTAGTGAGACTAATGAAACTAAAATCTATGGAAGACACTATTGCTCAGAGAAGGAATTTACATGTTACATAATTTTTTGCATGTTTTCTATCCAAATATAGAAAAGTGCTTATGCACATTTTTGTGAATTATTTTCTTTTCAACTCATCTGCCTTATCCCTTAGGTATATGGTCCCTTGCATTTTCCAGATGAATGCTGGCGGTGTCTTATGATAGCTAGAATATGGGACAAGAAATTATTTATAATGCAGTACATTTCAACAGCAGCAAGAACAGTAAATTTTCCTTTTAAATGTGAAAACTTTAGGTTTTAGTACATTTGTAAATTGTTGGAATCAATAATTTATTCTGCTTACATACGTTGATGGGCCAAGGGAGGATTTTCCTCCTATAAGAGGAGAAATATGACTTTGATCATTGTTTACACAGCAGTAGTAAAAGATCGTCATGTGATAGAGGGCATACTTTAGTTTTCCCATTTTCTATTTCAGTAACATTTTCAGAATCACTGAAAACATAGTTCTTTAATTTTAGTTTCTCTTTTTTCTTAATTGAGGTATAATTGACATAACATACCTTAGTTTCAGGTGTACAACATAATGATTTGATATCTGTATATACTGCAAAATGATCACCACAATAAGTCCAGTTAATATCCATCACCATGCAGAGTTACAATTTTTTTTCCTTAGGATGAGAACTTTCAAAATTAACTCTCTTGGGTACTTTCAATTTGCAATACAGTATTATTAATTGTAGTCACCATGCTGTACATTAAACCTCTATAACTTACTTTATAACTAGAAGTTTGTACCTTTTGACCTTCTTCCCCCATTTCTCCTATCCACCACCTCTGTTCTTTAAATCTGTGAGCTCTAAGTTGGGGGTTTTGTTTCTTTGTTGCGTTTCACATATAAATGTGAAATCACAGGGTATGTCTTTTTCCTGTCTGACTGACTTCACTTAGCTTAATGCCCTCAAGGTCCATCTCTGTTATTGCAAATGGCAAGATTCCATTCTCTTTTTATGGCTGAATAATACTGCGCCGTATATATACCACAGCTTTTTAACCCATTTATCTATCAGTGGACATTTAGGTTGGTTCCATGTCTTGAATGACTATTGTAAGTAACACTGCAATGAATATGGGATGTATATATCTTTTCAGATTAGTGTTTTTGTTTTCTTGGGATAAAGGCCCAGAAGCTGGATTATATGGTAATTCTGTTGTTAATTTTTTGAGAAACCTCCAAGCTGTTTTCCATAAGGGCTGTAACAGTTCCTTTTTTTTTTTTTTGTAATAACAGCCCTTCCAGAAGGTATGAGGGGATATCTCATTGTGGTTTCATTTGCACATTGTGTACTGGGTTAATGGAACTGCTATATATATGCCTTTAGCAATGTAATGGTAAGGTGTGAGGGGAGGGAAATCACAGCCCTGTGATGATTTGTGAGAAGTCGTTTAGTGAACCTACACCTCTGGACTGTGAACTTCACAAGAATTTCTCAGTTCTTCTCCTCCCCATCTCAATGGGATAGGATAGCTAGAGTAGGCTGGAGTTGGCTACCTCCCTTCTCTCAGGTGGAAGGCTAGAGCTGACTAGAGTTGGGTATTCCCTTTCTGCCAGGTCCACTAGAGTCTGAAAATCCCCAAGAAGGACAAGCTCTGGTTAACTAGTTTCTCTGGTGGGCAGGCCTTGTTAAGAACAGAATGTTCTGGCGTATTCCAAATGGTTCTTTTTTCCGTCCACCTGCTGGAAGCACGCAGGTTTTATCTCCGATGTTTATTATGAGCAGCCTCCTATGGCTGGGTCCCCCTGGAGTTTTTAACTCTCGTACTTGTCTACGCCGAGCCTCAAGCAATGTGTCACAGTTCAGGTTTTCCTACACTTGCACTGGTTCCCAGGGAGGTTTCCACTTGTTAGTATCTGTTCTGTAAGCCTCAACTGCAGTATTACCTTCGTCTTCCATCTTGGGGGCAGCAGTCTGCCCTGTGTCCTCTCCTCTCTTATGGATCCAGAAAGAGTTGATTTCTTCAGTCTGTTTACCTTTTTCCTTACTGTTAGGATGAAGTGTAGACCTCCAAGCTCCTTACATGTGGAACTAGAAACTGCAAGTCGTAATGCTTGTTTAGCAATTTACAATGTGCAAAGCTCCAATGCAATGAACTTCATGTTGGCTTGCCGGCCCACCTCCACAGTCTATCAATCACTTGCTACTTAAAAAATCTCTTCACTGCCCTCAAGGTAAAGTCCACTCCCTTTTAGAGGCTTTCTTATGCCATCATAAACTTATCACAGATGATCTTACAGCTTTATCTCCTACCATAAGCCCCCCCTTCTATATACATTGTAATCCAAGTTCTCTGAAGGAACTGTGCGTTTGAATACCTCTGGTTTTCTCATTGGCTGCTTTGTATGCCTAAAATGCTCTTTCCATTCCTCATTGTTAGTATCTTCCCATCTTTAAAGACCCAGTTAGAATACTTTCTCTTCACAGCCCTTTTCCCATAGCCCTTTGTAAATGTCTGCACCAAGAGAGATTTTGAAATGCATTACTATCCTTTATGCATCTATCTGTCCTGCTAGGCTATTAGCGTCTTATGGTGAGTCACTGTGTTTTCTCATCTTTTGGATCAGCATTCTGACATTCTTAATGAATACCTGAGTAGATGCTTACTCTTATGATCTGGATTTTGAAGTATAAGAAGGAAGTGTGATTTGGCTTCTCAAACCATTACCACACCGTGAAGTCAAAGAACAGAACAGAGGCTACCTGAGTGTGTGCCCATTACCTGCCTAGGAGAAGCCTTCTATAACACTGATAACTTGGATGTTCCTGACATGCGAAGTATGACAGAAAGAAGGATAATGATTGATTGATTGGCATCAGATATGACTTCTTAAATGGTTCAGGCATCCTATGGTCAGGAGGGAAGCCTTAAATGGTTCAGGCATCCTATGGTCAGGAGGGAAGCAAATGTTCTTTATTAATTTTATTTTTGGCTGCATTGGGTCTTCGTTGCTGGGCGTGGGCTTTCTCTAGTTGCGGTGGGTGGGGCTACTCTTTGTTGTGGTACACAGGCTTCTCATTACAGTGGCTTCTCTCGTTGTGGAGCACAGGCTTCAGTAGGTGGGGCGCACAGGCTTAGCTGCGCCGCGGCATGTGGGATCTTCCCGGACCAGGGCTTGAACTGTGTCCCCTGCACTGGCGGGCAGATTCTTAACCACTGTGCCACCAGGGAAGGCCACACATGTTCTTTAGAAATAGAAGTTCCTAGTGAATTATTGGAGCTAGCCACGATTACCAAGATTATTTGAATACTTAGAAGAACACTGGTTCTCAAGTATTCTTATAATCCCCTTATTCTTGGAGAAGGAGAGAGTAGAACTGGCCATTTGCTTTTACTCATGTGCCTTCCAAATTGTGACTCACAGAACTCCAAGGGAAAGCTTCCTCTGCCTACCCTGGGCTGAGTTAAGTGATCTCACGTCACCGTGTAATCATGGTATTCCATTCATGGACTTACTACCTTGTATTCTGCCTATTGTTCACACACTGTGGATTTCTCAAAAGACGTTGCGTTTCAGTCATCATTTATTCCTACTTCCTAACACAGTTCCAGGCGAATTATCAGCATTCACTAATATGTGCTAGATGAAAGCATCAACCAATTAACCAATATTATAAAATTTAAGATCACAGACCAAGGATTATAAAACCTACCTCGAGGATTATAAAACCTACCTCGGTGCTTAAACAGTCCCTTTCTTATGTCTAGGATAAAATACCAACATTAAAAAATTAGAATCCTCAATGTAAAAGTTAACTTTTCTGCCCTCAGCCTTACACAAGCCTGTTATCATTGGCTAAACAGGGTTAAGCTATTCTGCTGTTGGGAAACTAAATATTAGAAATAACGTACAGAGAGAATACATGGAGGAAAACAACAAATACCGTATAAGCCACATTCTTTCCTCAAAAGCTGACACAAAGTCACCAACTCGGAAATATTTTTTACAGCTTGCTACATCTTTGAATATCTGGTGCACAGTTTAGTTTCTATTTTTCTCAGTTTTCGTTTGTTTGCTTATAGTGTTTGTTTGTTGTTTATACTCTGGCCAGGTTGCCGAGCTCTCTCAGGAAACGTGGATGCAGCCCAGTGGTCGTGTGAAGAAGCCTTATCCATCCATCAGCCCCACCCACGTTAAGAGCACAACAGCGACGGGTGAGTTTGAGGCCTGCCGGAGCCTCCACTCCCAGACTGGGGCTCCTCTTGGGAGCAGTAGCTAGCTCATGACCCTCAGACCCTGTTCTGGTTCCAAAGGCCTGATGCAGTTGGCCTGTCACAGTGCACAAAGCCAGCGGGTGCTGGTCCAGTTGCAGTTTGTGCAAACTAAGGCAGTGAGCAGCCTCAGCGGCCCTTCCCAGTGGTCCTGATCGGCAAGAGGGGAGAATGTGAGTCAGTGGTCTCCAGGCCAGCAGTCCGAGCCACCCTGTGGCTCTGGGTTTCATAAAGACATTCTTGTGGCCCCGAGATAAGAAACAGAGTCTAAAAGTATTTGGGGAGAACAAGTATCCTAGAACAGATATGCAGTTTCTCTGAATAAGACGATCTGCTTTTAAATCTTGAGTACCCTTGAAAGAAGAAAATGGCCATGGATTTGATACTGTTGCTTTCAGGCAGACCCCATAAAATAATAACTGTTGAAAGATATTTAAAAAGTAAGGATGTAGAATCCAAAGATGTGAGTGAACTACACTACCATGTAAATATTGTGAGGGCTATGAAAACAAGATGCATTACTCTAAACTTCTTGGTAGCTATGACTGGAATATACAGAGTAAGGAACTACTATCTATCTAAGAGGAACAAAAACCTCTTCCAGGACATTTTTGAGCCAGCTGATGAGTTTGGCAGTACACTGAAGTACACCTGTTCTCTGTAGTTCTTTTCCCCTCAGGCTCTTACCTAGCAAAAACCAAAATTTTCTCTTTACTGGTTAGTGCACTGTGATATATTTTGTCATCCTCCCTCCAGAACCTAGTTAAGTGTCATGCTTTGCGTACAGGGAATGCACAACTTTGCTACCTTTATAAAGAAAAGGGTATAAAAGGTTCAGGTTTAAAAGGATTTGAACTGGATGGACTGAAGCACCAGATCTAAAACTACTGAGCAGTTACTTTCAGGGGGTTGGAATAAAAGCACATATATATTGTTAGCAAGTTTAAAATGATCAGAATGTTTATTTTTATAGACTTACTTACAAGGATGGTTAAATGGATTAATACATGTAAAAAGTCATGCACCTAATTACCAGCAGTAGATTCTTGTTATTGTGGACGTTCTAGAGAAGGCCTGTGCTAGTCACTTGGAACTTAGAGCAGAAATACAATTCCTGCAGGAGAGTTCTCTAGAAATGGAGATGAGAAGGACAGGGCCAAGTTCTTCCCTTGCATACCTGAGAGGTACTTGGGTTCGCATTTCTGTAGGGCCCAATAGTAGTCACTTCTGACTCTGATTTACTCTGACATCAATTTGGAAGCTGCCACTCTCAGCTTTCAAGTGGACGTGAAGTAGAGAGATGAATGGTTCTTTTAGTCGTAAACAGCTTTAAAGATACCTTTACACAGGATAAATTTAGCAGGAGTAGCAAGCGATAAATGAGGGTTATAAAAATTTAGGAATCTTTTACTTACCCTAATTGATGGCTCTCACAAGAGGACTCGTAACTTTTTTCTTAGTTGCCTCTTTACTTTCTTCAGTGCCTGAAGTCTTAAAATGGCAGAGAGTTTGGAGGGGGTTTTTGTAAAGTTAATTAATTGTGCCCTGAATTACTTTAAGGAGTCTGCTGAGTGATGGACCCACTGAAGGGGGTCGATACCATTTAATGTTCACTAGGGGATAATGATCATAAAATGGTGCCAAAAGACCAGCATTAAGTCCGTGCAAGAACAGCTTGTCAGGAACAGCTCTAAAGATCAGTTGCTTGTGGCAATTAAAACAATTGAAAATGACCTGGTATTACATGCTGCAACACTGCTCCCAGTATGAACAAACTTTCTCTCCATTAGTGATTTTCAATCTCATACCAAGCACTGCCATTTATTTTTCTTAGGTACCTTACTATGGCTGTCTGTGTACTTCTAACAGGATATTATTAATATTTATCCTATTATTATCTCATACAACATTTCATGCTTACAGCACTTGGCAATCTTAACTAATTAATCTTTATGTTCTGCCTAAAAGTTTTCCCTTTTAGAGTTAGGCAAACTGAGTTGGGAGTGGTTAAGAATGGGCCATCAGGAAAACGATCTGATAAATCTCACAGTCTGGGTTTAGGGCTTTTTTCCCCCTAGGAAGTAAAATTAATGGAACTTTGAAATCTAGATGACCGTCCCTCCACCCCCAGAAAAAAGGTAACTGGAATGATTTTTTAATGGAATTTAATTTACTTTTTAGATTAGGCCCCAAGAAGGACTTCTTAAAAAATATATCATACTGGAGGAAACAGAACAGAAAGAAGTTTAGTGGGTTTTTTTTTTAGTGTTAAAACTATTATCTATTTAGAGAAACTAGTAAACTAAATTTTACTCAATGCACATATTTTTTGAAAAATTTGCACATAGTTTGTTTTAGAGTAGTAATTATAATATCAAGACTACCTGATAGCTACCAGACAAATGTCAGGTACTTTACAAACATGATCAACCTATAGCACTAGTGTGGCAAATGTGGTATTTACCCACATTTTCTGATAAAGCAACTGAAACTTAGAGAGTTTAAGTGACTTGCTAATGACCAGAAAGTGAGTAAAAGACAATTCTAGAATTCAAACCCAAATCTGTCTGTCCCCAGAGTCCTTAAGAGTTTAAGTGACTTGCTAATGACCAGAAAGTGAGTAAAAGACAATTCTAGAATTCAAACCCAAATCTGTCTGTCCCCAGAGTCCTTAGATTTTATACTACAAAAATGCTAGTTCTCAGGTATAATAGAAAATCTCCAGTTAACAAAATCTGTACTTGACTCAACAATGATCTGCTCTTTCTAATCCACTGGAACTCGAGACAGTCCTGAAGGCCACACTACACATCTTAAATGTGCCTTCTTTAGATTGGCCATTTCTACCCTGTAACAGAGATCCCACCCACCCCGGCCCCAACCCGGTCAGAACGCACACCTCCCACCTCCCTACATTCCTTCCCCAGAAACCTCAACTCATTGCAGAGCCCTTGCTCCTACAAATCTGAGTTCATCACTGCCAAGGGAGGCCCACCCTAACCTGAATAGCTCTGTTACCTGCTGTCCCATACTTACCATTACTTTCAGGAGTAAAGCTGTCCCAATTTTAAACAGTGGACCTAAAATAGAAATTTTAAACTAACCTTATAAGGAACTGAGGATGATATACATACAGATCCAGTTATGACGTCACTGCCGTCCTCACTCTCCTCCTCCATCTCTTCTTCATCTCATCATTCCAAGCTTTCAATGCATGACACGATAATAGGAAACGTTATTTTATATATTCAGAGGGATTCGACTAATTCAATTTTGTCTGGGTGACTGGTATTTATTCTAAAATGATTACTCTCTGGGGAAAGGCCCTGCTGCTAGTAGGAGATTTGTCATGGGGAGACCATGTGTTGACAACACATATGCTTTACAGGGTAGACACCTGACCCAGGTGCAAGTGGAGAACAAAATCCATGGTTAAGCTTACTGGTAAATGTCATGCTTGGCTCAATCAGCTCGGGCTGCCATAACAAAATACCATATACAGGAAGTAGATGGTACTCACAGTTCTGGACGCCGAGAAGTCCAAAGTCATGGTGCTGGCCAATACTGTTCCCAGATGAGGTCCGTTTTCCTGGCTTGCAGGCAGCCATCTCCTCACTGTGTCCTCACAGGGTGGAAAGAGAGAGGAATCAAGTTTTCTTATGTCTCTTCTAATAGGGCACTGATCCCATCATAGCACACTAGCCCCACCCTCCTAATTACCTACGAAAGGCCCAGTAGGGAAGGAAAATATTTTTCCCTGTATCCTTCTGAGTTCTTCGATGAGGCCCTGGTAAGAAAAGCCAGATTAACAAGAGAAAAAAACAGAAGTTTATTAACATGGGAGATAAATGAATTACTCCCCAAGGTGGCCTAGAATTCAGAATTAAATATCATCAAGAATAGGGAAAGGGGAGGGAGGATGTAGCCCTCTCAGGGGAGAGTAAACGGTTTCTAGGAAAGATGTATAGGCCCTTGTAAGAATGGATGGGAGGTGTGATAGTTTGTGTGTGGCGTCAACACTCAGCCTTCCCTGGTTGATGGCCAGGGAGGGGATTTATGACGACAATTTCGTTCCTTTTGGAAGATCTGTCTGTACGCAGATCAGGGGAATTTAGAAAAAGCCTCTCCTTGCATTTGCTGTCTTTCCAGGACCTACAGCTGGAAATAATCAATATGCCAAAGTTGCATACATTTTGGGGTATAATGTTCTGCTGCCCTTGAGCCCCATCTCTAAATATCATCACATCGGGGGCTAGAGCTCCAAAACATGAATTGTCGAAGGACACAAACATTTAGTCTATAATAATTCTTACTATCTATTTGAGACAATAAACACCACATTGAAACCTAAAACTACAAACAGTGATTCTAGTAATTGAGAGCCCCCAAGTGACAGCTGAAGTCCAATGAAAAGATTTAAATACATGTTTTACTTTGGGGGTCCGCGGGGTAGTGATCCAAATTTTTGAGTCACAGCTTATATACTTGCTGTGAGAAAATATACGTACATTCTCATATCTGTGCTCATGGTAAGAAAAATAATGAGTCTGATGTGAATGGCGGATATGCAACTATGTTCAGGATCTGGGTTTGCTCTTTTCACCTGCTAGGCTGCGGTAACAGGTAAGTGCCACAGCATTCTAAAAGCTATGATAAAAACCCCAGAGTTTTACACAGGTGAGCCCTGGAAAATATCAGGGCACTACTTACTACTGGAGTATTAGAGTAACCATGTCAAAATGATTTTTCCTACTTTATGGATATCTACTAAGAGGTGGTTTTGAAGAGAGTGCTCAAAACCATTTTTGATCTAGTTCATATTTTAGACAGGAGTAAATGATGTATAAGTAGAAATGCAGGGCACAAAACACCTATTATTGAACCTAACATACTACATTATACCTGATATTAGTGAGGATGGGAGTTGGACATTGCTTACCTGGAACACTGTCAACTGTCATTATCATCTATCAAGTCATGGTTTGGGCCTTGTGACACCATCAAAAATCATGCCAGCTAAAGAAAAAGAAGATAAGTCCCAAGAACCTTACTTATTTTTTTCCCCAGATCTTCCAGCTTGTGTGTTATAGCAAATTATTCCCATATATTTCCTATCAATACTCCTTCATTCAAATTTCTCTTGTAATTCGTATTAAGCTACTAGTGTCTATAGATAGGTTTATATTTGATTTCCTACAATCTACTAAAATAGTAGTTTTCTACTATTAGATATGTTGCTTCTTCTAAAGTGCTGCTTGCTTGGAGAGAGAACCAAGTAACTTTTAAAATTTTATCATAGAAGGACCTGTAAATTACAGAGAACAAACTAGTTATCATAGAACGACCTGTGAATTACAAAGAACAAACTAGTAGAACTCGTCCTCTGAGTGAAGTTGGAGCTGGCTGTTTGCTCCTTCAGCACTACCTAGTAATGCACAGACAACTCTGTATTAGATTATTGGTCAATGTTATTTTATGAAGAAATTTAATAAAGTTTACTACTCTGCAATCCACTGAGCACTTCCTAACTTAATTGTCATATTCTGCATTTCCTGAGATTTTCAATTAAAATTGTGACGAGCCAGACATACAAACTACCCCTTGTGTGACAAGACAGGTTATTTGTATTTTACCAAAATTATATGAGATACTCATTTATTGTATAAAAGTTCTATTTAAAATTGATTCACCCATCTATAAGTACCTACATGAGATATATTTTAACTCTGAATAGTTTTTCAGCCCAATTTTCTCTTAATGCCCACCACCACACAAAGATAGTTCAATTTACTATTTATGCCCATGCCAGATCCAGTTAATAAAAAATAATGGCTCTGACATTTTATATTTTCCAAGGATGATCAAATAAGAAATGGTCTCCAGACCAGAATCAACATTTATTTTGATTAAGAAATGTTTAGTCTTCCTTACATTGTCACTAGTCACCAATATTACTTCCTAAATTTCTAAAACTACATCAGGCACTCTCTTAACTTATAAAATTTTATGCCATTGTTTTTTTAAACCTAATTTTAATTGCTAGAAAGACCAATAATAATATCAAGAGACCACATTTCCAGTATTATTGCTATTTTGTGTGCTAAGTATGTGGTTTGTAAACAGAAACAGTGTATAACTAAACGATCAGAGATTTATTTTTACTATATAACTCTGAAGATACATTTATCTTTAAATACTCATGATAATTTCACACTGGCTTTAAGAAAAATAAATTCCTTACTGAATGTGGATCCAAAAATCCGTGTTTCTTTGTGCTCATCCTCTTGTTTGTTCTTTCTTTCCAACATCCCGGGTGACTACAGTAGGAATGAAGAATGTGGAATGATTAATGACTTTATAAATGATTTCACGAGGCATTAAATTGAAAATATCAACTTTAAGAACCATTTGTTTAGTCATTTCACTATACTTTCAACAAACACTTATTGAGTTTCAGGTATTGGGCTTGATGACAGGCTGATGAAGAAAATGATAGCGCTGATAACAACTAAGAAATTTGAGAAGGGGAGACCATTTGCAACTAATATTGGTAGCACGAAGTTTTATTTAAGTCTTTTTGACCAGTTTTAGACTTGCTTGGAGACGATTCAGACCTGTCCAAATATCTCTAGGCTTGACATCTGAATGATTTTTGCTTATTGGACTTATTCTATGATTTGTAAAATTCACCACTTTGAGAGTAAGTATCCTAAACATAAAATGAAATTAATATCACACGCTTTACAGAGTACTGATGTGGGAGAAAACAAGTACATACCTATATATATGAAGGTGCTTTGTTAACTACTGAGTTACACAAATGAAATACATTGCTATTGAGACACTTAACTGGAAATATCCAGAGGCGATTCATGGACATGAAACTTGAAGAGATGGCACTGTACATTTATAAATTTCAGTTGTAAAACAAAAGTATTTGAATAGAAATCTTAGGAGCAATTGACCTCTCCTAGCTAAAAAGTGGGGAAAAGGGGCAGAAGCCAAAGACAGAATCTTAAAAGATATTCTTAAAAGATATGAACAACACTTACAAGGTAGTAGAAAGAAAAAGCAAATGACAAGTGAGGAGCATCCAAGATGTCAAAGAAAAATAGGACAGTGCAGCGTTAGAAGCCAGAGATATCACACCTGAGGTCAGGTTCACGATGGAAAGCCACACCTCCATGATGGATCTGGAGGTGCTTCTTTATATTCAAGAGGTGGTTTTCAGCAGAATAATCATGAAGAAAGATTAAGAACTTGTTTTTAAAAAGTCTCTCTCCTTTATCTCTAAATTCAATCCACTTGTTTCTATCTGAACAATTACCTCTTTAATCTACTCCCTCTTTTCTTCTCAATTGCCATGAGCACTTGAGAAGAGTGACACACATATATATATATACATATATATATATATATATATATATTTTGTGTGTGTGTGTGTGGTACGTGGGCCTCTCACTGTTGTGGCCTCTCCCGTTGCAGAGCACAGGCTCCGGACGCGCAGGCTCAGCGGCCATGGCTCATTGGCCCAGCCGCTCCGCGGCATGTGAGATCTTCCCGGACCGGGGCACAAACCCGTGTCCCCTGCATCAGCAGGCAGAATCTCGACCACTGCGCCACCAGGAAAGCCCGAGATGAGTGATATCTTAATGAATGCTTCCTGGTTTCTGATGCCTCAGAGTTAGAAAACAGTATCCCTGGAAAAAGACAAAGGGGCAGTATGGAACTTGAAGACAAGAAGACTTTACTTCTAGGTCTGTATTAGTCTGCTCTGGCTACCATAAAGAAACAAAAACAAACAAAAAAAACACACAGGGTGGGTATCTTAAACAACAGAAATGGATTTTCTCAGTTTTGGAGGGTAGAGTCCAAGATCAAGGTACCATCAGTGTTGGTTTCTGGTGAAACCTATCTTCCTACCTTGTAGACAGCCACCTTCCTGTTGTTTCCTCAGAAAGAGAAAGATCTCTGGTGTCTCTTTCTCATAAGGACACCAGTCCTATTGGATTAGGGCCCTCTTACAACCTCGTTTTAACCCTAATTACCTCTCTTAAGGACACATGGGGGGCCTTCCCTGGTGGTGCAGTGGTTGAGAGTCCGCCTGCTGATGCAGGGGAAACGGGTTCGTGCCCCGGTCCGGGAAGATCCCACATGCTGCAGAGTGGCTGGGCCCATGAGCCATGGCCGCTGAGCCCGCACTTCCAGAGCCTGTGCTCCGCAACGGGAGAGGCCACAACAGTGAGAGGCTCACATACCGCAAAAAAAAAAAAAAAAGACACATGGGGGTTTGGGGTTCAACATATGAATTTTCAGGGGGACACAATCCAGTCAATAACAAGACCTGAGTATATCAAGGGTATATGGTGACTAGTGATTAAGGAAAGTTGCTCTCATCTAACATTTAGGATGTTGGTTATAAGATATTGAATTAACAAAACTATTTGTCTGTGAAGGAAGCAATTCAGAACAAGATAAATCATTCTACTAAAATGTCTAACTAGCATTTCTCCCATATTTTCTTTGACTTTCCAACCTGTCCTCTACATACATATGTGTTACCTTCCTAAACTTAAAGTCAGAACTTTCTACTCCTCTCTTGAAAAATCTTCAATGACTCCCCACTGCTTAATGCATAAAATTTTAACATTTAAATTACTCATTCAATTCTCATGAACCTGGCTCCAACTTGTATTTTCTGTCATCCATCACTCAACTCTTCAGCCACAGAGGACTACTCATTGCTACTTGGACTTTTCATGCTTTTTGATAACATTATGCCTACGCTAACACTGTTTCTTCAGCCTGGAATGTCATCTCCCTCCAGGCGCACTTCTTTTTTTCTTTTCTTTTTTTTTTGGTAACTTTTAAAAATACCAGGCTTTATTTTTTAGAGCAGTTTTAGGGCTACAGAAAGACTGAGCAGAAATTATAGAGCGCTCTCATTTAGCTCCTCTCCTCCTGCACAGTTTCCCCTATTATTATCTTTCATTATTATTTTTAAAGTTTTTAAATAGGCTTTATTTTTTAACATCTTTAGTGGAGTATAATTACTTTACAATGTTGTGTTACTTTCTGCTGTGTAACAAAGTCAATCAGCTATATGTATACATATATCCCCATATCCCCTCCTTCTTGAAAGGCCCACTTCTACATTCCAGGGCTTCAGTGAAGCCTTCCTTGATCTCAGTGAAAAGAAATCACCCCCAAAACTCTTTGAGCATAAGTTAATTGCTTACAAAAATAAACTCAAAATGACTTAAAGACTTAAACATTTGACATAACACCATAAAACTCCTAGAAGAGAACACAGGCAAAACATTCTCTGACATAAATCATACCAATGTTTTTTTAGGTAAGACTGACAAGGCAATGGAAATAAAAACAAAAATAAACAAATGGGACCTAATCAAACTTACAAGCTTTTGCACAGGACAGGATAGGACAGGACAGGAAAGGAAAAGAAAGGAAAGAAGGAAGGAAGGAAGGAAGGAAGAAAAGACAACCTATGGAATGGGGGAAAATATCTGCAAATGATATGACCAACAAGGGCTTGATCTCCAACACATACAAACACCTCACACAACTCAACAACAATAACAAAAGTAAACAACCCAGTCGAAAAATGAGCAAAAGACCTTAACAGACATTTCTCCAAAGAAGACATACATATGGCCAGTAGGCACATGAAAAGATGCTGAAGATCATTAATTCTTAGAGAAATGCAAATCAAAACTGCAATGAGGTACCACCTCACTCTGGTCAGAATGGCCATCATCAAAAAGTCTACAAACAATAAATTGGAGAGGTTGTGGAGAAAAGGGAACCCTCCTGCACTGTTGGTGGGAATGTAAAATCGGTACAACCATTATGGAGAACAGTATGGCAGAAAACTAAAAGTACAAAGTAGTTTTACAAAAATTAAAAATAGAGTTACTAAAAATATGATCCAGCAATCCCACTCCTAGACATAGAGCCAAAGCTATAATTCAAAAAGCTACATGCACCTCTATGTTCATAGCAGCACTATTCGCAATACCCAAAACATGGAAACAACCTAAATGTCCATCAACAGGTGAATGGATAAAGAAGGTGTGGTACATACAGATGAACTTATTTACCAAACAGAAATCACAGATGTAGAAAACAAACCTATGGTTACCAGTGGGGAGAAGGGGGCCGGGATAAATTGAGAGATCGGGATTGACATATACACACTATTATACATAAAACAGATAACTAATAAGGATACACTGCAACACACAGGGAACTCTACCCAGTACTCTGTAATGACCTATACGGGAAAATAATCTAAAAAAGAGTGAATATATGTATATGTATAACAGATTCACTTTACTGTATACCTGAAACTAAGACAACATTGTAAATTAACTATACTCCAATAAACTTTTTAAATACATTAATTTTTAAAAAGATGTGGTACATATATACAATGAAATATTACTCGGCCATAAAAAAAGAACGAAATATGCCATTTGCAGTAACATGGATGCCACTAGAGATTATCATACTAAGTGAAGTCAGTCAGAAAGAAAAAGACAAACACCATATGATATCACTTATATGTGGAATCTAAAATATGACACAAATGAGCCTATCTATGAAACAGAAACTGACTCACAGACATAGAGATCAGACTTGTGGTTGCCAAGGGGGAGGGGGGAGGGAGAGGGATGAACTGGGAGTTCGGGGTTGGTAGATGCAAACTATTACATTTAGAATGGATAAACAACAAGGTCCTGCTGTATAGCACAGGGAACTATATCCAAAATCCTGGGATAAACCATAATGGAAAAGAAAATAATAAATATATAGTAGTCAGACTTAGGAAACTAATTCTGTAATATGACGATAGGTTAACCACTTAACTATAGCATACAAGTCAATGAAAAAGAGTATTAAAAACAATTATAGATACTATTATTTTTTTAACAAGTGTACAGTATGAAAAGAGGTAAATAATGATATCAAAAATACAAAACATGGGAAGTAAAATGGTGAATATTTTGTAGATGATCAAAGTTGCTGTCAGCTTAAAATGAACTGTTTTACGTATGAGGTATCTTATGTAAGCCTCACGGTAACTGTGAAGCAGTTAGAGTAAATGCACAAAAAATAAAGAAAGGGAGAAGAGACCATGCCAGCAGGGAAAAGCACCAGTTTACAAATGTAGGCAGAAATAGAGAGAAAAACAATTGAAATACAAAATAAACAGAAAACAATCATTATTAAGTCCTTACATAGCAATAATAACACTAAATGTAAATAGATGAATTCAAAAGGCACCGAATGTTTAGATGGATTAAAAAAAACGAGACCCACTTATCTGCTGTCTACAAGAGGCTCACTTCAGCTTTAAGGACACTCAGAGAGAAGTGATGGAAAAAGATATTTCATGCAAGTGAAAACAGAAAGAAACAGGGGGGTAGCTATACTTATTGGACAAACGAGACAATAACCCACAAATAGGTGAACAGAAAAATGATAAAAGAGTCAATTATCAAGAGGATATAACAATCATAAAAATATATGGATCAACACTGGAGTACATAAATATATTAAGTAAATGCAAACAGATTTGAAGGGAGAAATAGACACCAATAATTAAAAAGAACTTCAATACCCCATTTTCAGCAATGGATAAATCATCCAAGGAAACATTGGACATGTGCCAGGCATTAGACTAAATGGACCTAACGTACATTTATAGAACATTTCATCCAAAAGAAGGCAAATACACAGTCTTGTGAATTACACACAGAACATTCTCCAGGACAGACCATATGATAGGACAAAAAACAGGTCTTATCAAATTGAAGAACAATGAAATCATACCAAGGATTTTTTCTAACCATATGGTATGAAACTAGATACGAACAACAGGAGGAAAGCTGGAAAAATCTGCAAATATGTAGAAATTAAACAATACGCTCCTAAACAACCAATGGGTCAAAGAAGAAATCAAAAGAGACATCAAAAATAAAAAATCTCAAAACTAATGAAAATGAAAGCACAGCACACCAAAACTTATGCAGTGCTGCAAAATCAGTTGTTGAAGGGAAGTTTATAGTGATAAATGAAAGTATTAAGAAAATATTAAGCAAAGAAGCAACCTAAAACTAGAACTTGGGAATCAGAAAAATATCAAACTAAGCCCAAAATGAGGAGAGGAAAGGAAATAACTAAGATCAGAGTGGAAAAAATAAATAAAATAAAATAAATGAGAAAAACAATAGGAAAAAAACTTACAGCTAGTTTTTCAAACAGATGAACAAAATTTACAATACTCTAGCAAGACTAACCAAGAAGAAAAGACTCAAATATATAAAGTCAAAACTGAAAGTCAAAACTACAACTGATGCTGTAGAAATACAAACAACCATAAGAGACTACCATAACAATTATATGCCAATAAATTGGATAACAGAAGAAATAGATAAATGTCTAGAGACATTCAACCTACCAAATCTGAATCTGGAAGAAAATCTAAACAGACCGGTAACAGCTAAGGAGACTGAATCAGTAATCAAAACCACCCAACACAGAAAACCCAAGGACCAGATGGTTCCACTGGTGAATTCTACAAGAAGGTTTAAAGACTTATACCAATACTTCTCAAAACCTTCCAAAAAATTGAAGAGGGAACCCTCCTAAGTTCATTTTACAAGGCCACCATTACCCTGATATCAAAGTCATATAAGGACACTACAATAAAACTACAGACCAATATCCCAGATGAATACACATATAAAAAATCTGAACTATCAGCAAACCAAACTCAACAAAATACTAAAAGGATTATACACCATAACCAAGTAGGATTTATTCTTGGAATGCAAGGATGGTTCAACATATACAAATCAATAAATGTGATACACCACATGGATAGTATAAATGATAAAAATCATATAATCTGATTTTTGGTCACCATGATGGCAACATACGTCATTCCTCACTTCACTTCCCCTCACAAGAACTAGTAAAAAGTATTCATGAACAAAACACGACTGAGGGAATTCTAGGACACAGGAGTGAGGCTGAGCAGTGCCCTCCCCCAGGCTGGTACAGTACCACACAGAGGGGTCTCTTCTGAGTCTATGATTCCTCCAATGAGAAAAGGAAGCCCAGGGGTGATGTCCAGCTCCCCCACCTTCTCAGGAGCCAGCACTCTTGTCTTGCCCGATGAGGACTGCAGGGGTATTTGTATTTGCAGGACTCAACCACTAGGAATCTGACAGTGATGAAGAAGAGAGGAGGAGTCTGCAACAAGCACTCATTTCTTGGCAGACTGAGTTCCTACCTGCAGAGCCCAAGCAGTAATCCTAACCAGCAACTTTTCTCATCTGCAGAACTAAATCAGTGGCACACTGTGACCAGGAAACTATAGGCTACCACACTACTGAGTGTAACCCCAGCCCTGACTAGAAGGGCTGCAAGAACACCTGGGAGCTATGTAGCCCAACAACACTTGAGCACAGAGTCCAACAGGCAAAGTTGATTACCCCCAGAGAAAAGCCAGTTCTGAGTGTGAAGGGTACCCTGCTATGCCCAGGCAGGGAACTTAACGCATAGCCCTACTCACTGCCTAAAATAGCTCCTCTCCCTGGGAGGTGCTTGGAGCTGGCCCATCCTGCCCAGGCAGGAAGGCTGAGTCACAGCCCCACCCACTGCTGAGTGAAGCTCCCAGCCATGCCCTACTATAAAGATTGGCCAAAATACCTAGAAAACTGCATAGTCCACCAGTGCTTGAACAGAGAGTCCAGCAAGCAGAGCAGATAATCTGCAGAGTAAAGCCAGTGGCCCTATTCGGCCAGGGAACTTGGGGCAAGGGTCAGGTTGAGTCAAGACCACAAACAAAGAGCTTTACTGGTCTTAGAGATGGTTCTCCCACTGCACCACAGCAGGGTAACTAATTCACAGCCTCCCTCATTGCTGAAGACAGTCTTTAACCTGTCCAACCAGGGAACCTAACCCAAACACACAGGGAGCTACATAGTACATTCAACAGCCCTGCTCACATTGGCGCTTGAACAGAGAGTACAGCCTGTGGTTTTCTACATCTGCAGAGCGAAACTGGTGACCTCACCTGGTCAGGGAAGTCCGTGCACACTCTTACCTGAGTTGGGTCTCCAGACAACAAACTGTGCAGGCCCCAGGCTCCTTCCCTCTGCCTTGCCAGGCACTGAAGCTAATTCATAGCCCCATTTACCACTGAGTATAGTACCGAGTCCCAACTGTCTAGAAAGCCTGACAAGAGAACCCAGGCAACCATGGAGCTTATCGTACAGCCTTGCTTGGGCAGGGAACTGGATAAGCAGTCCTATCCAACTGTTATCAGCCAGTGGCAGCCTCCCCAACATCAGAGTTCAGGTAGCAGCCTTGCCGCTAAATATACCCTGGTAGCAAGCTCCGTTTTCTAAATGACATTACCAACAGATATGCCTAGTTACTTAAACTGAGCTGACTGGTAAAGAACTGTCTCTGTATCAAGCAATTCAAATTTTTCTTATATGTGTAATGTCATGACTTTTCTCTCCTTCTTGGGAGCACCTCCAGCACGGCTAGTGGCATTTTGTATGGGTTCCATGCTGTTATTTAAGGTTTGTGGTTTGCACTAAATGCAATGGAAAGTATGCAGGAACTGTGAGAGAACACTCTTTGCTACTATATGCAATTTACTTGAGAGATGAACTCCTCAGACAGAGATGACTAGTGTCACATGGTGCTTTAAGCGGATACTTGCAACACTTGAGTTTGCCACAATAGCAGGAGGAGATGGCTATGAAATTATTACAGTAGTATATACTACAGTTAATTCTAGGCAGTTATGATTTAATACTGCATCTTAACACTTGATTACATTTCTTTCAGCTGAAGATGGTGCCGAGTGTGGTCTGTGTTTGTGTGTAAATTTTAATAAATTTTAACTTTTTATAATAGGTTTGGGTATATTTTATGGTATTAAATGGTAAACTAGTAACTACAAAAAAAAAAAAGAACTGTCTCTGTCAAAGCAGAGACAAACCATAAAGTCTCGAAGAGGAGACCACTTACTTGAATATGCAGATAAAAACATAAGGAATAAAGGATCATGAAAAATAAGGTACATGACCAAATGGTATACCACCAAAGGAAAGTAATAAGGCTCCAATGACTGACCCTAAAGAAATGGAGGTCTATGAACTGTCAGACAAAGAATTCATAATAATCTTCTTAAAGAAGTTTAGTGAACTACAAGAACACAAACAAAATTAGGAAAACAATGAATTTTTAAAAAAGAGAGAGAGAAGGTCAACAAAGAAATAGAAACCATCCCAAAAAAACCCAAAAAACAAAACAAAAAAAACACACATACATACAAACCACATACACACACAAAAAGATGTCCTAGAACTGAAAAGTACAGTGACTAAAGAATTCAACAGAGAGCTTCAAAAGCAGACTAGACCATGCAGAAGAAAGAATCAATGACCTAAAAGAGAGCACATTTGAAATTATCCAGTCAGAGTAGCAAAAAGGAAAAAGAATGAAAAAGAGTGAATAAAGTCCATGGAACTGATGGGACACGATCAAAAAAAAAAATCGAAAAGAAACAATATCCACAATATGTATGGGAATTTCAGAAAGAGTAGAGAAAGAAATGTACAGAAAATATATTTAAATAACACTGGCTGAAAACGTCCTAAAGCTTCTTGGGAAAGAAGTGGACATCCAAATCAATGAGGCCCAAAGGACCCCAAAGAGTTGAACCTGAATAGGATCACACCAGACACACTGTAATCAATGTGTCAAAAGTCAAAGACAAAGAATTCTGAAACCCACAAGCCACAAGAGAGAAGTTACATAGAAGGGAACCCCCATATGACTGGGCAAATTTCTCCTGAAATTTCTCTAGACTTTTCAGGCTAGGAGAGAATGGATGATATATTCAAAATACTGAAGGAAAAAACTGTCAATCAAGCATTCTACACCCAGCAAAGCTGTCCTTCCGAAGGGAAGGACAGATAAAGCTGTCCTTCCGAAGGGAACCCCCATATGACTGGGCAATTTTCTCCTGAAATTTCTCTAGACTTTTCAGGCTAGGAGAGAATGGATGATATATTCAAAATACTGAAGGAAAAAACTGTCAATCAAGCATTCTACACCCAGCAAAGCTGTCCTTCCGAAGGGAAGGACAGATAAAGACTTTCCCAAACAAAAGCTTTCCCAAACTAGACCTGCCTTACAAGAAATGCTAAAGGGACTTCTCTGAGTAGAAGTAAAAGGACACTAATTGATGTCATAAGATTCTAAGAAAGTAGCATAAAACTTCGTGGTAATGGTAAATATATAGCCAAAGTTAGATTCTGTAATATGATAATGGTGATGCATAATCCACTTACAACCCTAGTTTAAAAGTTAAACAAATGTAGGAAAAAGAAAACAAAACTATACCACAATAATCTGTTATTAGTTACCCAATATAAAAATATCTACACTGCAACATCAGTAACCAAAAATGTGAGGGGGATGAGAAGTAAAAGTGTAAGTTTAGGAATTCTATCCAAGTTATCAGTTTAAAATAAATTGTTATAATTTTATAATATTTAATGTAAGACTCATGGTATCCACAAGAGAAAAACCTACAATGATTACACCAAAGAACATGATAAAGAAGGCCCAGGGAGATGGAGAGAGGTGAGGGAATGGCTAGTCAGAACACACAACGTATTTATCAGTTAAGTTCTATGTCTTATATGGGTGCGCTTTGTGGTATCCGAAAACAATTACAACAGTTACGTCAAAGATCACTGATCACAGGTCACCGTAACAAATGTAATAATACTGAAAAAGTTTAAAATATTGGAAAAATTACCAAGACACACAAAGTGAGCAAATGCTTTTGGAAAAATGGCACCTATAGACTTGATGCAGGGTTGCCACAAACCTTCAAGTTGTATAAAACACAATATCTGCAAAGTACAAAAAAGCAAAGCACGATAAAATGAGGTATGCCTGTATATATACTGAACGGAATATTATTCAGCCAAAAAAAGGAAATAGTGCCACTTGTGACAACATGGAGAGTCCTTGAGGGTATTATGCTAAGTGAAATAAGACAGAGAAAGAAAAATACTGTTATGATCTCACTAATAAGAAATCTAAAAAAAAACCAAAACAAAATTCATAGAAAAAGAGATCAGAATTGTGGTTGCCAGAAGTTGGAGTTGGGGCTAGGGGAAATTAGATAAATGTGGTTACAAGGCACAAACATCCAGTTATAAGATAAATAAGTACTCAAGATATAATGTACAACATGATGACTATAGTTGACAATGCTGTATGCTATATTTAAAAATTAAGAGAGGGACTTCCCTGGTGACACAGTGGTTAAGAATCCTCCTGCCAGGGGCTTCCCTGGTGGCGCAGTAGTTGAGAGTCCGCCTGCCGATGCAGGGGACACGGGTTAGTGCCCTGGTCTGGGAAGATCCCACATGCCGCGGAGCGCCTAGGCCCATGAGCCATGGCCATTGAGCCTGTGCATCCAGAGCCTGTGCTCCGCAACGGGAGAGGCCGCAACAGTGAGACGCCCCGTAGCGCAAAAAAAAAAAAAGAATCCGCCTGCCAGTGCAGGGGACACGGGTTCAAGCCCTGGTCCGGGAAGATCTCACATGCCACAGAGGAACTAAGCCCGTGTGCCACAACTACTGAGCCCCTGCATGCCACGACTACTGAAGCCCGCATGCCTAGAGCCCATGCTCCACGACAAAGACAAGCCACTGCTGAGAAGCCCGCGCACCGCAATGAAGAGTAGACCCCGCTCGCCGTAACTAGAGAAAGCCCGCGCACAGCAACGAAGACCCAACACAGCCAAACGTAAAAATAAATAAATAAATAAATAAATGTATAAATAAATAAATAATAATACTTTTAAAAAGGAAAAAAAATAAAAGTTAAGGGAATAAATCCTAAGTGTTCTCATCACAAGAAAATACCTAGATATATATTTTGATATATATTTACCAGTTATAATGCTGGTAAATGTACTACAATCAACTCTCTGGGGAAAAAGGAAACACTTATTTGCAGTATTTCCTTGCTTCCATGGTGTAAACACTCTCATCATGGCCTCCATTTTGTACAAAATGTTGGAAAGAGATGCTCACAGTTGGGTCCAACAGGAGCCATACCTAGCACATCACTGCTACTCACTAAACCACCAGCCAAGGGCAAAACTAAAGTTTAAAAACTTACAAGGTTTTTAAGGAATAAAAAAAGCTTGAGATCAACTGTTGCATTAAAAAGAATATTAGATGTTGAATCAGTTATATAATATTTCTCATAGAGCTTGTCTTAACATAAATGAAAATATATTTGCTCTAGAAGGCAATTTATATTCTCTAACATCAAGTATCACAGTAGCTATCAATATACTTATTTTTCCCCCTTTCTTTTCTTTCTTGTAGGTTCATCTTATTTATAACTTCAGAAGTTCTTTACATTAAATATATTCTAATTTCCATTTAATCTGCTTTTATTTTGATGTTATAAGTTGATTAAAAACATTTAGAATCTAATGCTATGAAATGTGATTAGTAATGTCATATTTCTTAAGCTTATTTTGTCAACACTTTGCATACTGAATTTTGATCAAGTTATAGATAATATTATCTTGTTTACAAATGAGTCTATGGTAGTTGTCATAAAAATATAGCTCTAGTTTAAATTAATAATTGATCTAGCAATTGGAGAAACAGCAGATCGCTTCATTTGATTATATCTTTCCAAAAGAGCAGATGTGAGGAAATTTTTAAAATGCTGCTTCATACTTCAGGCAATTATAAGATACTTTAAACTAAAGGCCAATGGACTGGGGGAGGGTACCTTTAGCGTGAATCCTCTAAATAAAATGCTTACCTGTATTCTTTGAGAAATCGACCTATGGAAATAGACTACTCTATTCCTGCAATTCGTATTTTTTCTTTTATAAGCAAGAGATCTGTTGTCTCTAGGTCATTGCAGATTAAGATTGGTTGCCTGTGTCAAACACTTTCCATGTCTGCAAAAAAAAAAAAAAAGTAAATAATTAGAGAGTAATTATTATAAAAATTATCTTCTAAATTAGTCTGTTGCAAAAGACACTCCAAGGCACTGCCAGTAAAAATGCAATCTTAGAATTAAGATCTCAAGTGTGTGGGTATAAAAACCTTTGTTAAGAACTGACAAAGATTTAGGTACCTCACTGAAACTTTCTTCTAGACAACAAGGCTTCTAACTCTCAGTCCAAGGTAGAGAGGGGCCTTTTTCAAAGAAATTTCCATCTCTTTTGTCTTACAGATTGGACTCTTTTTATACTCAGGAAGTCCACAAAGTTCCTAAGGGATTATACCAGCTTGTACTAGAAGGAACAGTGATCATTCAAAATTAAAACAGGCCTTTGAGACCCCAACTTCCAGCAAGTAGGACACAGCCTGAGAAAGCTAGTCAGCTATACATGGGATAGCTCTTAGGGACAGGGATGACCCATCGTGGGGAGATGCGAGCCCAGAAGGTAAATGCAAGAGGCATGGAGAATCAATCCAAGAAAGCCAGAAGGAGCCCTAATCAAGGAACTGGCATGCTAAATGCTCAGCTAAATTTTAAGATTTCTATGCACCAGTGACTGCTCTTTGCCTCCCTGCTTTTTGAATGGAATGTCCATTCTAAGGTCCTTGTCTCAGCATTGCATATTGAGTTGGTGGGAGTCAGGTAACTTGTCTCCCAGTTTATAGCTCTTCATATCTAGAGGAGCCTGAAGAGCCTCATCTATACCGGGACTTGATTTAGATAAAAAGATGCTGGACTTGGAGCCTAATGCTGTAATGGGATGAGATTTTGGGGATCCTGGGGAGTAGTTAGGGTATTTTCCATGTCTGATGAATTTATGTATAATAATGTGTAGCTGGACTAAAGATGGCCAAACACTTTTTATTATTCTTCCCATCAGTACATGGAGTTTATTTCCTTCCCACTTGAATCTGGGTTGGCCCTGTGACAGCTTAATAGAAGGTAATGGAAGTGACAGTGTGCCAATCACAGATATACTTTTTTTTTAACTTTTTAGTTTATATTGGCACATAGTTTATTAACAATGTTGAGATAGTTTCAGGTTACAGCAAAGTGATTCAGTTATACATATACATATCTCTATTCTTTTTCAAATTCTTTTCCCATTTAGGTTGTTACATAATATTGAGCAGAGTTCCCTGTGTTATACAGTAGGTACCTGTTGGTTATCTACAGATACACTTTTTTTTTTTTTTGCGGTACGCGGGCCTCTCACTGTTGTGGCCTCTCCCATTGCGGAGCACGAGCTCCGGAAGTGCAGGCTCAGCGGCCATGGCTCACGGGCCCAGCCGCTCCACAGCATGTGGGATCCTCCCGGACCAGGGCACGAACCCGTGTCCCCTGCATCAGCAGGCAGACTCTCAACCACTGCGCCACCAGGGAAGCCCTCACCTCCCTTTTGATGAAACTAAATCAACTGATTAGGATCCCTAATTGCATCTACAAAATCACTTCACTTTTGCCACAACAGGTAATCTAATCAAGGAGTGAAGTCTCTTATATTAACAGGTCCCAACTACACTCAAGGGCAGGGTGATACAAACACGTGGATACCAGAAGATGGGAATCATGGGCCCATCTGGGGATCCAGTCTACCACACTGGGAAACTTTAAGAAAAGCAATAAACATAGTAGAGAGCCAAAGGAGAGGACAAAAGATCATAACAAGATCTTAGACCCACAATTAGCCTTGTTCCCAAAGGCATACCCATGGCCAGTGTTCCAACAGAAATAATTACCATATCACAGACTGCATTCTTCAGACTGCTTCACTTAAAAGACAAAGTAGTTAGTTCTACTAAGACCAGCAGCAAAGGAGACCACATGTCTATTCAGGTACCTATTGCTGCAAGTTTTAAGCCCGGTCTAAAATAAATGTACAAGGAAATAGCAAGTATTTTCTGGCACCTTCTCACATTTCCTAAGATATTGTGCTTCTGGCATTTTCTTCTAATAAACACTTAGGCCCATTAAATCACAACATAAAGGAGGAAAAATATATTGTGTCAAATCTGGCTGGTAATGAAAAAAATTATCATGCTTTTCTGAAGAAACAGAAAGATCAACCGGTAGATAAGCCATAATGAAAGCCCCATAGAATTTGGCAGAATTAATTTCTAGTGACTAGAATTTAGATTTCTAAGGTCATATTTTGTCAGCTTATCTTCACTAAAAGACAGAAATTCTTTTCTGATTATAATCACTTAAATATTTTTACTGTCTTGACATTAAATAAGCCTTTTTAAACATTTGCCTAAACTTTACACTATATTCAAACTTAAGAGGAAGAAAGGAAACAAGTGAAAAAGTAAGGAGGCGATAAAATATTTTATCATAAAATATTTTACCATTAACTTTCTTAAATAAACATTTTTAATGCAGAAACACAAACCATAGAAAATAACATAAAGTCTGTCTTTGTTGTTTTATTAAATCATACATAACATGCTTTATAAGTGAAAGTAGAGTCTCATTCCTGTATTTACAATCATGGTTTTTAGCCTATTGATTTAAAAAATATTTTGCTTCTCTCTTCAACAGGAAGTATGAGATCACTGATAAAGCTTAAGCCCATATGTCTTGATAGAGCACTGTTCTCTGTACCAGTCATACTCTGTACTTATTGCATATTTTAAATTATTTATATTTCAGAGGAAAGGGTTAGCTAGGTGATTTACGTACTAGTGGTAAAATCCCAGTCCACAAAACTAGCTATACAGAGGACAACTGAAGCTTACTTCTGAATATTTATAGCTATTTTTGAGAATTACATTATTATTCTAATTCTGCAACTAACAGTGAAAAGCAAGAAAAGTTCCTTTTGGAGAAACAGAACAACAGATCCAAGTTTCCAATCCCACTGGACTAGGACATAAATCAGGTAGAAAGATATAATTTCATACAGAGCTGATTCTCTGTTGGAAAGGGGATGTGGGCTCTGGGAGGCATGCACTTAATTCTGACTTGTGCACACCACGTTTTTGTCCATAGAAATTGTACAAATCGCCCTGTGAAAAAGGTTAATCAAATGTGTAGCGTGACTTAGGAGAAAATGCCTGAGATGGCTGACCAATTGGATTCATATCTGCTGTTGGAGATCCATAATGTCTCAATTCTTAATTATCTAGTCTTTTGTGCATTAAAAAAAATGGCCAATAAAATGTCAGCCAAGAAACACACTGTTCATTCCTTTCACGTTTATTTTAAACCTATTGCACTTAGGCTAGAGCTAAATCAATTTTTCATGAATATCTACCCCGGTAGATTGCACCTCAAGCCAGTTCAGCTCCCCAGAGAATTTTAAAAAAGCGATTTATCAAGTAACAAGTAACACCTCAGGAAAAAGAAACAGGGTTTTTAATTGCTTTGTGGCTCCATAATTGAAGGCAGGCACCTTCTTGAGGCACTTGCTGCCAGGAGGAGTGAGACTCCAGTTGGCCCTGCCTAATTAATCCTGTGATACAAACCTTCTGGCTTCAATTTTCACATTTCTGTCTCTTTTTAGAGGTGATAATAAAACTAAAAATTTATGTTGGTTACTGTATGACTATAACTGTACCAGCGGAACACAAATAAAACCATATGGGCTAAGGGGACCTTGTCTCCCCATTTTTGGTTTCTCCATGGTGTGAGGCACAGGGGCAAGCTTTGTGCTAACAAGAAAAGGTAGGGGAAATTCAGGAGCTGGGCAGAAGGGCAGGTCAACTCCTTCTTGTGAGTTTGCTCTGTTAGGATGACTCACTGAAGCATATGCCTTTTTTATTGACAAAAAAATTTTTCTCAAAATAGAATTGTATGCTCTGAAAGCTCAACGGCTCAGTGACTACAAATCACAAAACTTCACAAAGCTTTTAATGAAAGACAAATTGGACAGCTTAGCCTTTAAAAAGGCTGTCAGAGCAACAAGCACACGGTCTTTTATCTTAATAGCTTACATATTAAAACTGGTATAAAACACTGTCTGTGGGAAAAGCAACGTCCTCAGTTGAGCTGTGATGCGTAATGCATCCCTCATCACAAATTGGCTCCATTTTTGACACAGGTCAAAATTATTTTGCTTTCATGGAGAACTTGGTTTGTAATTAGTGTTAAATGTCCTGTGGAATGATACTTATAGCAAGAGAAGGGGGTCATTAAAGATGCCCCGTCAATAATACATAGTTAGTCCCAGGACAAAATCTGTAAACACAAAAGCATACGGATTTGTCCTTATATTAATTGTGAGACACGCCATGTGAGTAATTTAAAACATAATACGAAAATACTAAAGCCATTCTATCATTGGCATTTTGAGTGATTTTTTTCCTCCATACTATTTATTCTTCCATCTTGAAATACTAACAACATGGTTATTTTCAAAGAGTGGAGTAAAAACCTGAAAAGTACATTGTATCATGCTGTTCATATATATGTCATACTTTTTTTTTTAAAGGGAGAGAGAAATTTCCAAAAGTTATGGAACTTCAATTATGTTTGTATGCTTAAGATGTTCACAGGTTATATCACTGTCTTTAACTGTACTCCTTTTAAATCTATGTTGATATACTTTGAATAGAATTTCCACTCTTTCTGCTGAATTTTTAAAAATATGGGAGCCATCTGGTGGTCAACAATTATATTTTTTTCTTAAAAATAAAAACAATTTTGTGTCTTGCAAAATAAAGTGTCATTCTATTTTCAAATTTAGTAAGTTTTTTTTTTTAGTAGAAGCGTTTTAACAAAGGCACTAATTCTTCTCTCCCATACACCTAGTTAAATGGATTCTGAACATGAAACTAATTTTTCAAATACTCCCTTTTCACTGGACATGCCATCTATTTTTTTTATAAATATCATATGATTATTATTTCCATAAATTTCATGCATTTACACATAACTGCTTTGAATTATGCCAGGGGCTGAGGAAAATACAAATATATTGTTAAAAGCTTTATAATATTTGGGTTTTCATACTTTTTAAAATAACACAAGTGATTGTTACAGAATATTCTTCATAAAGGACTACTTAGGGACATAGGTTCAGGATTCCATAAATATGTACAGAATAGAATTTTAAATTAGAATAGAATTTTAAAAGGAAAGATTAAAATATAAAAACTATAAAGGTTCAAATTCTAGCTAGTGATATGGGAAACATCAAAACAGAGCTGACGTTAATAGCATTTGTTGAAATTCTACATGCCTTGTCCATACCGATTCAAGATAATCTGTTCATCTTTGAAAGTGGTATACTGAATATACATACAAGTATATACACACATACTGTATAAAATATATGTACACACATATATTATAAAATGAGGACTGATGTGAACATGTTAATACATAATTTCACTCTGATCTCTAACTTATGACTAACTAGAGTTCTTCTTGTTATCATTAGACTGGGTTAGGTCTGTTTTACTATTAACATGCATTGAGTATTTACTATATGGCAAATTCTTGACTAAAAGCTTTTATAAATGATCTCATTGAATCCATGTAAAACACTACCTCATAGGTACTATATTCTCCCACTTAATGAGACGTATGAGGCTCAGAGAAGTAATTTCAATAACAGTGAGTGGCTTTGACTTAACCTCAATTCTAATTCAAAATACTTATTCTAATTCAAAATACTTATTTTTAATCTATCATTCAAAACCAAAATGACAGCTAGATACCCTAATTACTTGCAATTTTACCGTTTTCAATAACATAACTATGTCCTCAATCAGCTTTAACTAGTAGGTAAGGCACCTACCCTTAATCTAAATCTGTTACTTATCTACCAAGTAATGTGGAAAGTAAATTGGTATCAAGGAATTAAAGAATGCCTGTGTAATGGCCACCTATTGTTTTAGTCCATCAGGCACTCCTTCTTCTTCCTGGTCTAGTACAAACTCCTCCCCTCTCATTCAGGCTCAGCTCTCTCTCTGCTCCATCTCTGGAGTTTAGGGGAAGGTGCCAATCCTAGAACTCTGGGAATTGGACGTGTAACCCAGGCCTGGCCACAGTGACACATTCAGGAGAGAGCAGGGGACCCAGCCAGGACAAGCAGAGACATTCCCTGGGATATTTTTACCTTCGGATTGGGAATAAGGATGTTGAGAACTCTTTCCTCTTTCAAATTCCGAAATTGAGACGACACAGGCACAGAGCTATATATACTCACCCTCGCGCCCCTTGCCAACCCCCTCAACACACACACACACACACACACACACACACACACACACACACGCTTCTGTACTTGAAGGCATAGAAGAGAATGAGGTAAACACACATGGAAATACAAAGAAAAGTAGAAAGCCTAGAGTAGATACAGCCTGCTTATCTATCCCTAAGATCCCCAAAGCAGTGTCATTCTTACAGGAGTTCCTTTAGTGTCTGAGCTACCTCAGAATCCTTCCAAGAAACCTGTACTGGTTGTTGAGTTTACTTTTTGCTGATGCTATTTTGGCTTGAGCTAGTGTGAGTTGGGTTTTTGTCGCTTGAACACAAGAAGCCATTAGAATTGTACAACAATGACAAAATATTAAGTTCCCTATGGGAAAAAAACACGGATAACCACTGTTTAGCCAATAGTGTCTCCTGAGTGTGTTTTAAAATAAACAATTTCCCTAGGAAAAGAGCCAATGTGCCTGCATATGGCAGGGAAGTGTGACACACAGCACCAGACTGGTTGCAGCAAACACAGGAATGAGCCAATTTCCAAAAGCTCAACAGTTTTAATCCCCACCAGCATATGCAATTTTTGTTTTTATCTCACCCATATATATGCAAAACTGGACTCAAGATTTGCCCACCTAAGGAAGCACACAAACACACACACACACCTTCCTGATTTTAACATGACCACATGCAGGCCCAGGAAGTAAGTCCTCTTTGAACTCCATCTTCTTAGTCTACTGATAAATGGCAGACATATTGGGAAAAAATACTGTAAATTTGGAGGAAGTCAGAATGTAGCTATTGTGACTAGAGACACAGAATGAAGTAAGCCAAATAACATATGCTTTCAAGTTGTCCCAGCTTTGCACTTATCAGTTATGTAAATTGGTCAGTCTCCCTGAACGCCCATTTCCTTTTCAATACAAGACGGGAATACCAGTCAATTTCAAGAATGGAGATAATCTCTGAAAAGAACCTGAAATAGATGCTCAATATATGGCAGGTGTTGCTGTGGTTATAGCTTTTTATTAATATTAGTATTATTAAGTCTGCATATACTTTTGTTAACTAAAGCACTGGAAAAAAGAAAAAAGCTTAATTCCTTATTTACTAATTTTGCTTTTTCTGAATATTCACAATAAGCTGCTTCTAAAGGCACTAGTAATCAAAACTAATAGTTGAAAAATGTAATGCTGAAGTATAACAGTATTGTCAATTGCAAACATTAAATATTCTATTACGAGTTTTTTTTATTGAATCTTATTGTTCAAGCTTATCGTGTTTTTCCAAATACTCCACTTGTGTGCCTTTTGTTGTCT
This sequence comes from Lagenorhynchus albirostris, assembly GCF_949774975.1. Lineage (NCBI taxonomy): Eukaryota > Metazoa > Chordata > Mammalia > Artiodactyla > Delphinidae > Lagenorhynchus > Lagenorhynchus albirostris. Next base: position 66,241,121 of record NC_083102.1, read on the forward strand.
AAAATATGGTGGGAGAAATTTTAGTCTCACAACCCAGCCCCATGACACTCATTCATAAGATATGCAGTGTATTATATAATCTCTACTCAATCACTGTTAGGTATATATTTGGACAAAATTATTAAATGAAAATATATAATCTGAGAAGGATTTATTTTAAACAGAGTGAAGCCAAGTTTGCAAGTGACGCCCATTATATATGATAAAATAGCTCAGTGGTTCCCAAATCTTTCTGCTCAGTGCAATTACTGGGAAACTTGAAAAAGTACTGAGTTTCACTCCCCATCCACCTGCCACATTTATCATTTAATTGTCTGGGGTGTGGCCTTAGCTTTGAAACAGTTAAAAGACCACATGGTGATTGTAGTATGCAGCAAGTTTGGGAAACACTGGATTAGCTTCCCTACTACTTCCATCATTGCTTAAGTAGTTTCTGTTTCATTTATTTTTCTCTAGGTCCAAGCATTCATTAGAGAAACTTTCATTGAAAATAAAAAAATCATTTATTTAAGTTAATGTTTCATTCTCCAACAGTCAACATACTCTGGTAGGGACTAAAGGGTAAGAAAAAAAGTACAAGAGGGCTTCCCTGGTGGCACAGTGGTTAAGAATCCGCCTGCCAATGCAGGGGACATGACGTCGAGCCCTGGTCCGGGAAGATCCCACATGCCGCAGAGCAACTAAGCCCATGCGCCTGTGCTCTAGAGCCTGCATGCCACAACTACTGAGCCTATGTGCCACAACTACTGAGTCTACGTGCCACAACTACTGAGCCTGTGCTCTAGAGCCCACGAGCCACAACTACTGAAGCCCGTGCGCCTAGAGCCCATGCTCCACAACAAGAGAAGCCACTGCAATGAGAAGCCCGCTCGCCACAACTAGAGAAAGCCCGCGCGCAGCAACAAAGACGCAACAGAGCCAAAAATAAATAAATAAAAACTTGTTTAAAAAAAAAAAGTACAAGACACAAAGTCTGTCATAAAATGTTTACAATACAGTTCACATAACAGAACAAACACACATAAAAATATTAAAAGTCTAAATGTCTCTTCAGGAATGATAATCATGAAAGGAATCAATCACTTAAATACAGTGAAAATATTTTTTTAAATGCAAGTGACTCCAGCCATCATAGAGGAATTCCCAGACAATTTTCCTTATACACACCAAAACCGTCTTTGGCAAATGTTATTAAAACTGAGACTGATATCTAGAAACTGCTTTGATTGATGTTCACCCACATTGGAGGTGACCAGACAGCTACATACACGCAGCCTTTGATTCCTAACAATACTCTCTCGATTCTTTCAGTCTGCTAGCCGGTCCCACGTATGGACCTATCAAATGCTTATGCTGAGACTCTGGTGGCCAAAAGGCATTATGATTCGATAGTATCCATATTCTTCATTATCATACAAAGAATGGAGGGAAAAGTCCACATGTACACAGATTTCTTTACTGCTTTCTAAAAATCCCAACTACCACCACAGCTTAGCATTACTAGAAGATTTCCAAGTTTTATGTCCTGGGAATGCAATCTCTCCACGAGGCCTATGATGAGGATTAAAGGTGATGATGTAAAAGAGAGCACTTAGCACTGTGCCTGAGACATAGTAGCCACTCAATAAATGTTTGTTTTCAAAACAAAGATAATGTCCAATTCCGCTAATAATTGTGTTAATTTAAAAAGTGTTCACAGTATTCCTTGAAGTCATTTATAAGAGAAACATTATCTCATTTCAATGAAATTAATGCCAACTACTCCCAAATTTACTGATTTTTTTTTTTAAATGTGAGATGGGTTTCCCTTAATTGGAGTTCACTCTTTCAAAAATGAGTACGTGTAGGGCTTCCCTGGTGGCACAGTGGTTGAGAGTCCGCCTGCCGATGCAGGGGACACGGGTTCATGCCCCGGTCCGGGAAAATCCCACATGCCATGGAGCTGCTGGGCCCGTGAGCCATGGCCGCTGAGCCTGCAAGTCCGGAGCCTGTGCTCCGCAACGCGAGAGGCCACAACAGTAAGAGGCCCACGTACCGCAAAAAAAAAAAAAAAAAAGAGTATGTGTAGATTCCTGGCCTGAGGATATCCAAACCTATTCTTGCCAAAACAGGTTGTGAAACGGATGCATAAATAATTGGAGGCAGAATAACTGTTTATTTTTCTGCCCTTCATTAGGTCTTCACTCTTTTCCCAGCCAAGATGGAGGAAACCAGAGTCATAGAACATCTGAACTCTGTTCAAAATTCAGTTGTATTTTAAAATTTCAGGTTAGGATGAATAATATATTAATGCTATACAACTTTATTGTGTTCACTTTAAAATTTATATTAAGTAGATTGCTACATTATGGTAATGTACTAAATTACCTAAAGCAAAGTAATACAATGATTAACTGACTATAAACATTGGTTTATGGTCAGATTATAAAGTATTACAATGATTAACATTATGCATTTTCATAACACTAGAAAACTGCAGGATGAAGTATCCGTGGATTGCCTCAGTGCCATTAGGAATAATAAAACAGTGGTATAACTCAGTCTCAAGTTACATCTTGAGAGTAAACTCGGTTTTAAATCTCTTCTTTAAGTGGCTGAGAAATTCATTAATTCAAAATGCCCAAGTCTTGCCAAACGCAAGGTAGAGAATGCAAGTATTCATGCAAATCTATGATATTATGGAAAATAGGGATTAACTGTTTTTAAAGTCTTTTTCTCTAATATTTTGCTATAGGACAACCAGAACACATCAATTTTACTTATTATGTGTTCTTTCAATGATAAAATAAAATTGATATACTCAAGATTTATCTCACCTTCTTTCAAAAATAAATTTAAATTGGGTTACAACCTTAAAAAATACACTCTCAGATTTAGAGAAGCCTAGTTCATCAGTTCTACAACATAATGTAACAGACTGATTCTTTGTGGAGAACAGACAATGCAGAGAAATAAAGACCTGCAGGAGAAGTTATGGATTTTATTGTTATTTGAAGGTGAAGGGTTGGAATGCAGGTAGGCACCAGCATAAAAGATTTGTGCATCGGGACAGAAGTCTATAGAAAAATCATAGTGATGGACTAATACTGGAACATGCTGCAGCAGAACTGTCTGGGCTTGAGTTTTATGTTGCCACAAAACTGCTAGATAATCTTGGGCAAATTACCTTAATTTCATCATCTGCAAAATGGGCATACCTCTCAGCTGTTGAATGAATTAAATAAAAAGTATAAAGTGACTGGCACCTAATAGACAATAAATCAGTTATTTGTATTAACATTATTATTATAATTATTACCAGCTGATTACGACCAGTTGATTATTATTAGATTCTAATGATAGGGAATAGTTTCAACAGGAAAAAGAGTAAAGCAAAACTGGGAAGGCCAGTTTAAGAATACTTGGCTTGATGAAACTGATATGAGCTTGGGAAATTGTATTAAGCCCTAAAATACATATGCTGATCATTTTATATTACACAATGCTATCTGCCTACTCCTGGGAGAGGAAGTACAAGAGTTTGAGTCTTTTCTGAAACTAAACTTCTACTACAGATACAGCTTCTTCAGTGGTTAATCGCAATGCAATTACACACGTTTTTGTACACTTTTCCCTACAATACGAGTAGTTTTCAAACAGGGGGTCATATTTTCTATGATCCTAGCTCCCAACACAATTACAGGCTTTTAATAGATGCTCAATAAAGATGGGTTGAACTAACAAGAAATTTAATGAATGCCTAAGGAATAATAGAAAATTTTCAAATTAATGAAACTCATTGCTGGTGTATATTAACTAATGTTTTAACGTCCACTGGCATCCATATATCTATTTAGCTGCCTGTTTGAAAACCTCTCTCCTGCTTTATCCATTATCTAACATATTAAAAGCACATATTAATTGAGCAGGTCTATCACACTTTTTCCTTGCTGTGTTTCTCAGAATGCAGAACACAGGCGTAAACTGAGTAGTATTAGACTTTTCAACAAGGCCACTATAACATAATGTTGTAGAAAATAATAAAAGTCAAACTCACTGGTTCTTATTGCCTGCAAGAATGTCAATGTAATGCTCCTGGGTTGGGTGGGTTGTGTGACAGGCAAAATGACACAAAGCCATTCTGTATCCGTAGAAAGAGGAATTTAATATTCCATGATAATAATGGACCTATATGGGCAAAGAGTTTAGTGTTTTTCTTTCTTTTTAAAAAATTTTTTTTTAGTTCCATGCCTCTCTATATGGTATCCAAATCCTTCTTGCTGAACTTTTTGTTCCATTTTTCTTATCCTTAAAAAATACGGAGAACAAATTTTTGATATCATTATCAGTATATAAACTATTCCTAAAACAAAACTCTCTCAAACTGTAGTTTGTTGCCTATTTTTCTTCATTGGTCTGCATGAGATAAGTACAGAAATTTTAATCGCCCACACACTTTCAATGAGTAATGTATATCGGTTTTGTGGCCCTCTTTCTTCTCTCGCTGTTATGTTTGCTCTGATCTTATTTATGGAAATTCAATTTTGTGTCTGTTGAATCTAATAAAAAAACTGAGGCTTGAATTGTGTATGTATTATTTTAAGTTTATCTTCTAAGTAATTCATCTTTATTGCATTTCATAGAAGTGTCGTTCTGTGATAGATTGGGAAAAAGAAACCAGTCCTCTGCCACAGATAGATTGAGAAGCAGTGTCCTAGAATATTATGGCCTTTTCCCCTACACAATTTAAAAAAAAAAACAAAAATAAGTACTTTTAACTTGTTAAATAATTTGTAGCACTTTTTTGTTTAATCTTCTCCAGATGCTGCATTCATTTGTTATTCATGTGGATGCGCTTTAACAAACCACAGAGTTGTCAAAACTGAGTTTAACAACAACAAAAATCTGATCATATTACTTCCTTCCTTAAAATGCTTCAGTGGCTTCTCCTTAACAAATATCTTTAATGCTTTTGAAGGCTTAAAAGATGCTGCAAGATCTGCCTCTGATTACTTTTTACCTTCATCTCCCCTCCAGCCCCCATTCTCTTCCCCTCCCCTGCAGACCAAAGACATAGGCTCTCGTGGTGGTCAGGCCTCTGAATGAAAGTTTACCCTCTCTCTGTAACCCTTCTCTCTCTCTCTCTCTCTCTCTCTCTCTCTCTCTCTCTCTCTCTCTCCCCCCCCCTCCCTCCCTCCCTCTCTCTCAAAATACCCCGCCAACCACACACACACACACACAAATACACACGGTCATCGGTGCATAGGCCTATGCACACTCGCTGATATCGTTCATACTGGTTCTTCAGATATCAGACTACAGGGAACTTTCTCCTGAGTCCTTGGCCTCTTACTGATACTGTTAGGTCTTTCCATTTTCCTTCCATAAAATTTACTACATATGTAAAATGTATTTAATAGCTATATTTTTCATTGGATCATGGCTCTGTAAGGGCAGGGAACTGATTTCTGTCTAGGCTTTTGCATTCCCAGAACCTAGCTCAGTGTCTGACACATTGTGTGTTCTCAATATTTATTAAATGAATAATGCATACAAATGATACAAGAGCTGATGATTTGAAATTACATATTCTCATAAATTCTTCGTTTGCTTCATATCTTTCTGCAATAACCCCCATAGCATTTCAAAGACACTGTAATGTTAACTTATAGAAAGAATGCTATAATCTTTGTCTTTTTAAAAATCTTACTATTATGTAGGGACTTCCCTGGTGGTCCAGTGCTTAGGACTTCGCCTTCCAAGGCAGGGGGTGCAGGTTCAATCCCTGGTCAGGGAGCTAAGGTCCCACATGCCTCATGGCCAAAAAACCAAAACATAAAACAGAAACAATACTGTAACAAATTCAGTAAAGACTTTAAAAATGTCCACATCCAAAAAAAAAAAAAAAAAATCTTAAAAAATAAATAAATATCTTACTGTTACATAGATCTTCCCTCTACGGTATCTGCTGTACAAAGAAGTTTGTTGTCAAAAAATTCAGCTTGTCATCTGGCAGTTTATTTTTCCAACTTGTCAAGAGTATTTAAAGCTATAATCCTTTCCTTACTGTGATACAAAAACTTACTGAGGCAAACATTAACCTAGGAAGAGGGGTGGGATAAAATCTCAGGAATTCAGTGTAGTTGATCTTGATTTGAAATTAGATTCTTTATAATTCCATTATTTCTGATTAATTTACACTAACTTCATCTGTAGCTCAGTCTTCAATGTATGCTTTTTCGTGCTTTGGTCTTTTAAAATAACCTATTTTCTTTAACTTATGAATTAATTATTAATTTTAAAAGATTTGTTTCTTGCCCACCTACCAGGAGCCAGCCACCATGATAAGGACTTTTACAAAGACTTCATACTCATTGACGCCTCTGAGACTGTTATTTCTGAGAAACTGAATCCTAGAAAAATAAAGTAATCTGTATGATCACTAAACTCCCGGAGACTCAAAATCCATACCCCAGCTGACTGACTCCACACCTAGTACTATTTCAAATACTCTTACCATCATCACTGATACTTTCTAAAAATGTATATGGTTTCTCCAGCAGCTCTTAAGATTATAAAAATCTAAAATAATTGCCCTTGAAAGATGCAACCTAAAACATTTTCAGTACATTTGCTGAGCCAGTTGGAAACCATATAAAAGCAAAACATAAAGGAAAATGGTTGGCACACAGGGTGATTTTTGGTTCACAGTAAGAAATAATGAGTGACTGAGTCCCATGTCATCATGGCTGGCTTGATGGCAAAGGGGCAATCATTCACCCTGTTCATAAGCCACGTGAGTTGGCTTGATGGCAACGGCAATGGGCAAAAGCATGTCTGTACAATTAAAATTCAAATTTATTTTAATAATTTTCAAAGCAGGAAAATCTAGAAATCTGAGTATTCCTCCCAGTGTAAGAGCATATCACATCTGAAACAAAGATGGATTAACTTGGTTTATGTTCCTTTCCTAACTGATAATAATTGGCTTTATACCAGATTCATTAACCCTATTCACTGTTCTACTCAAGGATAAAGGCAGAAAAAGACATCTGTAGGGAATGTGCTTTCCTGTGAAATGCATTTCCAAAGAAAGACTCAGTCTTCTCCACAGATCATCACATTACTCACATTCCATGATCAAAGAATGTTGGTTGAGTTGCTTAGAACTTACTGCAAATGTGACCAAGCTAACTATCCACTCAGCTATAGAGTGAGTTTTCTCTTGTACACCACAGAATGTGGCCAGCTGTGTCACCAAAGTTTGCTATTGATCACAAGTGGGATCATATATGAGTCTAATTGGCCGCAAACGTATATGACCTTCGGTTATGTGCCATTACACATGAAAACAAACCTGATAACACATCTATAGAAACCCTAATAATTTAAGTCATCAGTTTTGAGATAGTCTTTTAAACATGTACCTATTAATTTCCTTATATATGCTTATATAAATAAATCACATTAGCCTTCATACCAAATAAAAATAATAATTTTAAAACAAAACACCCTTCAAACTAGCAAGTAGATGCTTAGTTTGGAATATGAGATTTTTGCTCTCACTGTATAGGTTTGCCTCCCTAAGAATAAAGAAGCCTCTTATACGAAAACCCCATGGTTTATAAACAGGCAACCAGAAATTTAAACCGAGCCATGCTGTAATAAGGCAGACTGGCTGCTAGAAAATGTACAAATGTCCTTCAGAATAGCATTCACTTGAAATGGGTTTTGATTGTTGCTTTGATCATAGGGTTAGAAGCAATGAAGGAGGAGATCTTATCCACTACATAAGCTGAGTGTGGAAACCTGTATTAAGCAATCTGAGAAGCCTGAGTACAGAATATTAAGTCTCTAGAAATGCCTTACACGTACAACTGAAATGGCAGAAAACAGAAATCTTCAGCCTTGCATAAATATATTTCCACTTTTCAATTTACAAGAGCAATTACTGTAGGGAAGGATATTTCATGGGGATTGATGACCACCTGAAGGTAATGATTGCTGTCCTTCTGTTAGGCCATCAACTCCCTTCAGAAATGAAACCTAATCAATCCATCATTATTGAGCTGATGTTTATAGGTACTTAAAAAAAAAACTGTCTCATTTGATGCCAATAAACTCCTGAAGATAAAGGAACACAGCCCTTTTTAGCAGGACCATCCTGATTGACTTGTCCCAAAAATCTGCAGAGAAATGTAACAGACTGACTATAAAGCTAAAATATTTGCCTATAGCCACATTCACAGTACATTCAATGAACATTATTTTGGGAGACAATTAAGAGCAGGCACTGTCATAGGGGCTGGAAATAAAACTATGACTAAGGCATAGATAGTTCCTACCCTCAACGGATTTTTAGTCCATTGGGTAAGAAAGTCAAGTGATAAAGGAATTTCAAAAGACTGCAAACTCTACTATGGCTGGTGTCTGGTGGTGGAAGCATATAATGCAGTTCTCCATGAAAGGTGATTGGAAAAGTTTATCCATAAGAAATGACCCTGAAATAGTAAATAATCGGGCTAAAATGTGGATCTCCCAAGCAGAGGTTATAAAACAAGCAAATGCCTGGCGATGATTAAATAAAAAACAGCACACTCAAGCCACTGTAAGTTGTCACTGTTTGGCCCAATAATTCAAGGCCTGGGTGATGAGCGATGAGGCTAGAGAACTAAGGGGAGACAAAAGCTTAATGGTTCCTCCTACACCACATTAGTAGGGCTTACCCTGAACGAAGTGGCAGTCATTTGAGTTTAGAGTGAAGAGTTGACGTGGTCAGATTTTAGAAGGTTAACTTTGGCCAGAGGGAAGGGTGGATCAGGGTGGAACTCAGTCTCAGCACTGCTGGCTGGAAAACCAGTTTTGCAATGCAGTCAAGAGATGACAGTAAAAAAAAAAAAAAAAAAAAAGAGATGATAGTAGCAGGAGAGAAAGAGAGACATTGATATTATCAAAAAATAATGAGGATGTAGGAGGAGGTGACATTCCCTAAGAGAAGGTGAAAAGGAAAAATTCAAAGGGGCAGATAAGACTTTCCCTTTGGGGCCAGTGAAGTTTTAGGGGACATCCAAGTAGAAATGTCTGTTAGACATGTTGATGCAAAGGTCTCATCCTGAGGAGAAAAAGCTGGGATAGAAATAAAGACTTAATAAGTATCTGAACACACATGCTGATTAAAGCATTCAAAGGGGATCAGATTGCCTAAGGGGCATAGCGAGAAGAGAAGAGACAGGAAGAGAGATGAACTGCGAAGTCAGCTAAGTACCTGAAACCATATGAGCGATGAGAAGTGACAGAAGGTACACGAAGGCACAATGAGGTATGTAGATGAGATGCGAAAACATTAAAAGAGTGTGTTGTCATAAAGGCTCTAGCGGAATTTGCGTATTTTTATTCTCGGCATCCATTCCCTCTTTTTTTATGGGAAAGCTATCTTAACTTTGATTTGGGTAGACTCTTCATTCCATTCTCAGCCATGTTCTTCAGATGAAACAGACATCACCCCTAGGATCCAGGAGTTGAATACGTGAAATAAGCAAAACCAGTCAGCTTACTCCCTTCCTGTCTACAATGATTGGTTCAAGGAGAGGGCAGGGCACAAACCTCAAATCAAATCAATCCAAGTCAATATGATTCAATGATAGCATTCTGAGTTACTTGAGAAATAGATTCTTCTGTTGAATGGGTGTTGTGCTTCTGTGAGGCTGAATCATATAACTTTTCTCCATAGAGTCTGAAAAGGGAGGCAACCCAAAGGTAGGCAAGGAAGATGGATCCTACTAACATCATAGGAGCTCTTAATCAGAGGTAGGTTATAGTTTGAAGTTCATTTTTTCCATCTTCCTACCAAGAGTCTCTGTCCCAAACAGTCCCGTGTTTCCTAACTTTCCTATACTCGAGTCTACCTAGAAACTGCTGCCATATTAACTTTCTTATTTTTGTTATTTTAAACACTTTCTCCTGACTATAAAAGAAATACAAAACCATGGGAAAATTGAATATTGGAGAAATTACAATGAAGAGCATAAAAATTAGCACTAATCTCACTACTCAAGGATACCGTTTAAATTCCAACATAAAATAGGGATTGTATATGATACAATGAAAGAATAACTTCTATCAAAAAAGAGAAACAGACCATAAGGAAATGTGTTAAAATATCCATTTAGGCTACTCTGAATGGCAAGAATAAAGATGAATTTCTTCTTCTCCCTATGAGAGTTAACATGGCATCTCTACCTATTATCTTTTTTTTTTTTTTTTTTTGCGGTACGCGGGCCTCTCACTGCTGTGGCCTCTCCTGTTGCAGAGCACTGGCTCCGGCCCAGCCGGAGGCCTCCGCGCAGGCCCAGCGGCCATGGCTCACGGGCCCAGCCACTCCGCGGCACGTGGGATCTTCCCGGACCGGGGCACGAACACATGTCCCTTGGATCGGCAGGCAGACTCTCAACCACTGCGCCAACAGGGAAGCCTCTACCTATTATCTTAATGTGAAGGAATTTCAGAGATGTTTTTCCTTCTTCCCAATTTACCAGTGGTTCAGCTCTCCCTACCATAGACTGGAAGGATCCAGGAGTGAGACAGTCAGCATCTATAATTCTCCCTTTCCCCCTGAAGGGGAAAAAATTCTGTGGTTGAAGTTACGAAGACTTCAGAAGAGGTTAGTGTCATAAAAATAAAACAAGTACACTATATATAAAGTAAATATGCAACTGAACAATTCCATGCCATTATCAGACAGGCGTGTGGGATGTGGAAATATGCGACAAAGGTTAGGTATAATTCCAGACCACATGTTTTAAAATGTTGTTTTAAATCAGTAAGCGTGTATATATTTGACCACGTGTTTTAAAATGTTGTTTTAAACTAGTAAGTGTGTATATATTTGTTGACATTTGAATGGTAACATACAGAATTACCCATGTAATCGTGACAAAATTATCCTGGGACAGGAGTCTGCATCTCTGGGTTTAACCAGGAATCTAGCACCAACCAACATGGGCAAGTAATTTTGTCCACTTTTGTAAAGTCACAAGTTTATTTTTCCTGTTGTCAAAATCAGGCAAGAATTTTTTTACAAAGCTTAAAATGAGCTCATTCTGTTTCAAGTGCTCAATATTTCCAGTAAGGGGGGATTTTTTTTTCTTTTTTTTTTTACAAATCATGTTCTACAAAAATAATTTTAAAATTCATTTAAAAATTACATTAAAAAAAAAAAAACAGCCCCAGTTTCTTTTCGAGTAAGGGGTTGAACGGCTAAGCAGTGGCATCTTAATTTACATACAACTCTTCTTGTAGTTGTCTGGAACTTAATAATGAAATAACATTTGAGCAATAAATATCAAATGCTTTCTCTTCTGATAGGCCACACTTTAATATAGATTCAATGTGTGCTACATCTGAAAGTCCAAGTGAGATTTAAGATGACTCCTAGATATTTTACTTCCATGATATAAATTAATGGCCTCAGCAAATATTCTAATGTTACCTTTCTCCTTACAAGAGTTCTTTCAGCAGTTGATGAGTCCTAACCAGAGCTGATATTAAACTCACGCTCTGGAGAAACATAATTTTAACCTGTCAAGTGGTTCAGACACTTTCCAAGGTAGAACAAGGATTAATTTTATTTAAGGCAATAAAATTTACTGCATAAACCAAAACTTTGGAGAAATTATACGAGATTCGCCCCCTAACTCTCTATTCAGAAATGCCCTCAGCATAAAGGGTCTGTATAACCTTCCTTTTCTGTCTACTCCCGTCCCTACCCAAAACCTAGGGATGGGCTTTCTACTAACTAGATGTCTTAATATTTTCTCTCCTTAATGTGTAATGTGTATGCTTGCCTCAACAAACAAAACAAAGCATTGGTTTTGCATTTTTATGAACAGATGACTAACAACTATTAACTATTATTCAGCATGTATATTGTGAATTTCAAAACTCCCCAATAAAGAATTCACATTATGTCTTATGCTGCTGTGGATTAGCTCATTTCCAAAAAACATGCCCCCAATGCTTTAGATCTTGTCCGCTGAAGTATTGCCTGTGCAGTGGTGGGGTTTTTTTGGGGGGGGAGGGGAAGCTATGAGGGATCCTAGGAAGATGGCTGAGATTTCTTCCTTTTAGGACCTCCTACCTCTTTAAAGCCTCTGGGTATTTTGGTCACATCAGGATTCAAATCATGGTGGGAGGTGGGGGAACAGAGAGGGAAGGGGGAATGCATGTGAGTCCCTTTTACCCTATCAGAGTTATCCCATAACTCTCTCCAGAATTTGACTCCTGTTTGAACTTAGGGAGCAATTAAAATGCAGTCATGCCCAACTCTAAGCCCTAGCCAAATGCTTTACACTTTTCTATTAAAGGAATGTTTGTCTCTGAAGCCAAGATTCCAGTCTCTGTTTGTCCCTAGGCTGGAAAGAGTCTTCATTTACCCAGCTGTTTAGATTAAGCAGAGATAGGAGACTGGAGGCCTGACCTCTCACTCACCCTACACAGGAGCCTCTAAGGCACCTCTGTGAAACTTGGGGGCTACGTGAAGCACAGAGTGAAAAGCCCTAGTGTAGAATGGTCTTTCAGAGTCCTTCCAGGTCCCCAATCTTTGGATTCTATATAACCCAAGACAATCTATTTCTTTGGGTAACATATATCCTTCCTTATTTAGGATTTTAATATGGTCCCTCATATTCAAATACATAAGCAGTTACATTAGGGACCATATTTCCAGTACATCCACCATCATTTAGGGACACAGCTGTGGAGCAGATAGTGACACGGCAACTCTAATCTATCAAAAATGCCAAGATTCTAGTTATCTCCCAAGGGTGGAGTAAAATACTATGATAATAAATGAATATAGGTAAACAGCAAAAAAGGAAGCTTAAAGGCATTCTGTCTGTTGAATATGACAGAAAATTTACATGTTCTTTTAGATTAAGATCAAGATGTCCCCCATTGATACATTGCGGTGCCCTGATACCAAGGTCTAGGACTGAATACTTAACTTTAATCCTGTAACTAGACCCAACGTATTTGTCTGGAGCTGATACTGCCCTCTGGCTGCCAGTGTGAATTAAATCCTTACAGAAATAGATCTACAGTTCTTCATGAAGAAGCACCTTCATTTGAGGAACTGCAATTTTTTGACAGTATTCTCTGAGAGTCCCTCATCTGGGTCATGAAGTCGATACTGTCTTCATACTCTCCTAACAGTACTGCCCTTCTAAAGGGCTTCGTCTCAGTTCTCTGTTTCAAGCATTTGATATTCCCAAGGAGAGGGAAGTTTTTCAAAAAATCACATTCTGCAAAAAATAAAAATAAACAAACTTCATAGAAAATTACAATGAGACAAATTCTCTAACCAGCGTCTCTGGCTTTCACATGTTTTTGCATAATGAAAGGGCTAATATAACATAACAGATCCTAAACTGTTTTCACAAGGAGTGGAAAAAAGATGTGTAAAAGTATGCTCTGTCTTGCTTCCTTCTGTTCACAATGTATCTAAATAAAACAAATGGTGTTCTTGCTCTTTCTGTCTGTTTCCCAATCTGTTTGGATAGTAGCCACCATTCCAAAGCCAACCATAATATCTGACACTTCCTGACATCATGAAAGCCACCATCTGTCTATCACCAAAAACCCTGTACTTTTTAAAAGACTACTTGGCTTGATCCTTAATGAAGCTTCACGGTGAATGCATAGATAAGTTTAGAAGGGACACAGGGAATAACTGACACAAGGAATCTGTATAAAATCACGTTTTCATTAGATTCCATCTGAAAATACAAAATGAAATATTAAGGCCCCTTTGCAGGCAGAAAAGGGTTGGTTTAGTTTCAATTGTGTTTCATTTCCGATTTGCCTGTGAAAGTTTAGACAGGGTTGGACACCAAGAATAAACCTCAACTAAAACCTAAGCTTTAAATCCAATATTTTCAGTCTTGTAAAATTAAACAGTTAGACATGACTTTGCAGTGTGTATATTTGAGCTATGGAAAAAAGAAGAAGAAAATCCATCAATTACTTTTCCAAGGCTTGAGGAAATCATACCATTTAAAACTGAATCAACTTCTTCTTTAACACCTGAGCGATTATCCAGGAAACAAAAGAAGGCTCTGTATGTCTTCACTTGTAAATGTCACAGGTGAACACAAACAACCGAGTGCTGGCAACGTCAAGTCACTCTTTGTTTTGTTAAACTGTTGTACCTCTATGTGTGCAACAAGGGACTACATTAACAAGGGAGACTGAGGAAGAATATTTTCCTAGGTGATATTTTCTTGCAGAAAAAGTAAAGCTTTCCGGGAAGAAGACAGAATAACAAGTTTCGTATACAAATTTCATTACTGCACTCCACTGAGGAGTTGATTTTCCACTAATTCTTTTTCTCCTCTCTTCACCCCAATATTATTCTCATGGTTCCTTTAACAATCTCATAAATTCAAGTTGTGTGAAGTCGCAGAATTTCCTCCAGCAATCAAAAAAAAGTATATATTATAAAATACACACACAGACTATATTTATATATACGTACAAACGTGTATGGTCTACATATAAATATAGAGAGAGAGAAAGACAAAAAGGGAAAGATATTACATATTTTTATAGTCTCAAGCAGCTCAGTTTAAGTTTGAATCTTAAACTAGGGGAAAGCTACTTATGAAGGTGTATTTTAAGAGTCCTTGTGGGAGATGAAGTTGCATTTCTCCGGAAAATATCTTGGTAAGATAAGATTTATTAAGTGCTTATCCTATGCCAGCTATAAGGTCAAGCACTTCATACTTGTTATTGTGTTTGACTCTATGTTGGGCACTGTTATTATCCCATTTCGTTGAAGAGGAAATTGAGCTTTAGAGAAAGTAACTAACACTCCCAAGAGCCCCACAACTAGTAAATGCTGGATCCTAGATTCAGATCAAGATCTTCTGATTCAAAGTCTATGCTCTCTCCCTCCACGATCCTACATTATCTCTTGCTTAGACTGTATACCCTGATGCATTCTAGCTATGACGTTATAAAACTTGGAGCAGCAGTGGGGGGAGGGTAGAAAAAATGGACGTCAAACTATTTTCATCCATATGAGTGACAGCCTTCAAAATCAGCACCATGAAACTCTAAACACTTAATTTCCTGCAAGGATACTAATGCTTTGGAAGGGCTAAGGACTCCACACCAGTGCATCCCCCTTAAAAGAAAGGATCTTAGTGCATTTTGCCCCACCTTGTATATACAGAAAGTTCATTAAAAAGCAGTTCATTAAAAAGCAGTCTCGTTTCTACTCTTTGCCTGTCCAACTCTTCATCAATGTCTTCAAATGGAGAGTGAAGAATGAATTATCCACTTGGAATAATAGGGAGGCAGAATGAGTCACCTGAGTAGCCAGTCTGTCCTAATACTTGGCTCTTACTCTGCTTTAACAGAGACTGAAAACCAACAGGTGCTCAGGGAGCTACATTCAACACGTCATCCCAGGTCCTTCCTAAATTGTCATGGAAATAGCTATAAATTTTTTTTTCTGAACAAACTCAGCATAAAGCACATATCTTCATATCACCGAGTCTTCTACTTTTTGCTTATCAACATACCTATTGAAAAAAAGGTTGAGAAGTAAAAATATAAAGCCTTGAGTTCAAACATGCACAAAACCAGCAGTTAGTCCTTTGACTGTGTGTGTCCTGAATAGTACGGTTGTGCAGGGACTCTCAATAGACATTTAATTTTACCCTTCAGTTTAGTAACATTTAATTCCTTCTCATCTGTAACATACAAACATATATTTATTTCACATCACACTTCCCTCTACCAGGGAAATCAGGTTCATGTTTCTCAACCTGGAGATGGGACCTTGTAGTTTTTAGAATAGAAACAATACATGAGAAAAAAATGAAAGCAGATTGTTTAAATTAAAAAGTGAATAAATTATTCAGACCAGCTGTTTGGATTTGGAAAGAACTTTTCCGTGTTGATTAAAACCTCTTAATTTGTTTTGTGCTACTGTGAAAGAGCAGGGTGTAAATAGACCCATGCCTACCACGACTGAGCTTGCTTTTTTATTCTTAACTCTTATTATAAATATAATTGTGATAAAATGACTTTTTCTTACCAGTGAGTCTCTAAGCATGACTACCTTTTCCATGGAACTATATTAAAAATCTCGTTAGTTTACCTCCAATAACTCAATAACCTTTTAACACTACAAAATAAATACATTATTGAATGTAGATATGATGGTGGTGATTTTTATGGAATATGATCTGATAATTATAGAATATTATTTGGAACTTCTCTTACACCTTAGTTCTTCGGAATTTAATATAGGAACCAGCATACAAAGTTAAAAAATGATAAAGGATTTAACTCAAATGTGGCCAAAAATTGAAAATCTCAAATATGTACATGAACATATATAAAGTATCTGAAGTTGATTTTTTGAAAATGGTCTGTTAAGTAGATTGAATATCCATGATTTTCAATACATGTATATGCAACAGGTGCTCGTGTTTTCAATATATAGCCGGTATTCTTAAAAAGATAAAGCATTTTTTTCCTAGTGCTATAACTCAAAATGCCGAATCTTGCAAAATGTATACCAAAACTGTTAAGGGTCTACAATGTTTTATATTACTTGATTTAATCTTCCTAAACAGCAAAGCACAAGGAGGAACTTCCTCTCCAAATTTTATGTCTCCCAGGTTTTTTTCTTCCTCTAATACTGTTTCATTTTACAAAACAATTGCAATGTGGACATCTGCATGGAGACGCCCTGGTTTGCAAGAAACTGCATTTACAAAAACAAAACACCAGGAAATGTAAGAAGGAAAGGAGCTGCCACCCAGAGTCCTGTAGGTAAGCAACAACAGGATGTCTTCTCTTTGGGAGCCTAATTATCCTATGGGCCCCCGGGAGCTGCAGGGCTCTCTAGGATTTTCATCATCTGACTTTAACTTAAGCCATTTCTGGACTTTTTCACTTCAGGCAATCAACACTATCCTGTCAAGTTTATGGGGTACGGATTTCCATCTCAAAATGGGTCACAACAGTCCTCTCGGATACTCCATTCTT
Source organism: Lagenorhynchus albirostris (assembly GCF_949774975.1). Lineage (NCBI taxonomy): Eukaryota > Metazoa > Chordata > Mammalia > Artiodactyla > Delphinidae > Lagenorhynchus > Lagenorhynchus albirostris. Next base: position 66,258,158 of record NC_083102.1, read on the forward strand.
TAACACGTCACCTTACGGAATACTTGGTAGAACTGATACAATTAACATGAATCACAAATATAGGTATCGATGAAAGAGAGCAGCTGCAACGAACGAGGATTTTTAATACAGAAGACGAGTTAATATTTGATCTAAGTTTCAACGACATTTTTTCCACATGTAAATTTCCCAATATCAAACATAAGGATATTTATACCTAAAATTATATAATTATATATTAGTGATAGAATTGCCTGTCGTGGCCCACCAATGAAACTATCCTCTGGGAGAAAACACCCTAAGCTAAACTCATTTTTTTTTTTTTAATTCTGGAAAATACCTTTAGAAATGTATACATATGCCAGACACCTAGGACTTCTGGAACCTGGCAAACCACATTTTTTTTTAGGATCAATGCCATCTTAACAGATGGGTGATAGTGTAGGCATGCCAGGGAATCAAATGTACATCACATTCCACTACGAGGGGGCAGAATCTCATCCAGAAATACCCGTCTGTGCCACTGGCTAAAGGAATATTCCGTTTCAACCGCACCTCAGAGCCAGATCAGTTAAAACAGTAACTTCTAAAGTCACAAAACAGTTTTTTGTTGTGTGTGTGTTTTGGGGGCGTTTTCGTTTTTTGTTATTTTGTTTTGGCTTTTGAGTGTAAGAATTCACATTCCACTGGGAAAAGTAGGACGGGAGCCATTGTAATGAAATTTTAAGCAGCAAAAAATGCTATTATGGCCTATTTCGTTTTTCAACCGAATGGTTCACCTAAACAGGAAAAGCATTTTGTGGAAGCCAGCATATATTTTTGTTAAATAGAATCCCAGAGATCTTTCTGACTTAATTATTTTGAAGTATTTTTTTCCCTCCCTGAAACCTACAGAAACCCATCTTAATTTGGGAATGAACGGTTTCACCAGAACTGCCCTGCTGGGCAGAGTTGTATCAACAGCCATAATTGAACATGCTGCACAGAACTCATCCCTAGTTCAAGGATGTTCACCAACTGTAGTATTAAGGAGGCTCTTCACAGAATTTCTGGCTTTGACTAGAGTAAAAGAGAGATGTTCCCTGAAAAAATGGAAATTTTGAGACTTTGTACTTTAGGTTCCTTATCTCTCTTGAGTTTATGACTTCATAACCCCTACCAAAGAATTTGTTCATTGATATCAGTAAATCATTCATGTGAAATGAGTTTTAATTCTCATCGTGCTGCTGAAACTAAATGTTTTGGTCTTGGGTCATAATGGGAGCGTGGAACCAATATCCATTGAAGACAGACTTTTTTTTTAAATTAGGCCTGAAAACAATCTTATCTTAAAATTTGCATTTTCTTACATCTATATCTGCTTCCCCTACTAGTCAAGATATGCCAGGTACTAATACATTAAATTTGACTAGGTATGAAAAGTAACTATTTTCAATAAATTAATGTAAGGGCTTCCCTGGTGGCGCAGTGGTTGGGAGTCCGCCTGCTGATGCAGGGGACGCGGGTTCGTGCCCCGGTCTGGGAAGATCCCACATGCCGCGGAGTGGCTGGGCCCATGAGCCATGGCCGCTGAGCCTGCGTGTCCGGAGCCTGTGCTGGGCAACAGGAGAGGCCACAACAGTGAGAGACCCGTGTACCACAAAAACAAAAAATTAATTAATTAATTTAAGATGTCATTAATTAATATATTTCCTAATCATTATTATTAAGATAAATACAAATTTTTATTTTCATTTAAGCATTTATAGTAAAATGTAAATTAAAGTCTTTTAGATACATGGGATCATAGAATATCAAAGAGCATTGTAATCTATATCGATTATCACAAGTCACAGAACCTTAAGTGTGACTTTTTGCATTTGCGATTTTTTTAATTAAACTTCTACAGGATGTTTTATTGTTATTGTTCTGAGTAATAATGTTCCTCATTAAAAATACAGCAGCAGAGTTTAGGTAGAGCACTCATCAGATACAGTAAGTAATATAGTGCCCTAACTAACGAAACAATTATTAGCAAATATACTTGGTACATGTTATAATACTACATGTATAAGTTCAAGAGAAAATGAAATCTCATATTTAGAGATTCTCTGATTTTTAAATTAAGAGCAAATCAATGATTGTTGGTGAAACTCCTGAAACTAATATCCGCCCCATCAACCTTATCAGTAATTGTATATACTACAGAACTTTGAGAAGTGACATATTAAGTTGTATAAAGTATATAAAGGCATAATTCTACTTTTAAATATAAACAACCCAACTAAAGTTTTTCACAACATGAAGCATAAAAATCACCTGGAGATTAACAGCTGTAAAACAGGACATAATTTTTTCATCATTTCCCAAACTGGTAAACTACTGTGGAGAAAAAAAGGAAAGCAAAAGTGCAGCTCTCTCAAATACAAAGTTATCTTCCATTGGCCAAGAGAATTATCCAAATGTTACTTGCTTCCATTTGCTCTTCTCATCTGCAAATGAGAATATGTCAAATGTGCCAAGTCGACTAGCCGTTCTATTAAAATAAAGACTACCTTAGCCAAAGAAGAAATTGGACAGATTCTCAGCTTTGTCTGCAAACATGAAGAGGAAAAAATACACTAATGGAAGCAGCATGATTCTTCATTATGGACCCCTCCAGGTCTTGAAATTCATCCAAGGAGCTATCTCATCAAAAGTTGAACATCTTCCAAGGATCCCTTCACACACACCCTTTTTAAATGGTGAGTTCCTATCAAAGATTTTCTCCATCAAAGAGTTGAGGGGTGCTTCTGCAATGATTCCCATTTTCTGAATCTTGTCCAAGATCTATCCAAGGAGTAATAAAGGATTCAGTATACCTCATTCAATTTTTAAGGATGGAATACCTCTAAGGGAGAAGAAACCTATCGCCATGATTTCCAAGGACATGCCTTGCTTATCATTTGACGGTGGAAATTGTCCAGTTGATTCTTGTCTTTGCTTCTAAATATATCTCTTCCTTCAGCCCAAGGGATGAAAGTATTCCAAGGTCTCTTTTAGTCAAGAATCTTCTCACACTTACACATATATTACAGACATATCCCCTTTTTTACTACTAAAATATTTTCAACTAGGAGCCGTAAAGTTGGGAAAAAGGTTTTAATTGAAAAGTAATTGTCAATCGTATCATTTTCATTTTGAAATAACACTTATGTTTCACATACTCTAAAGCATTTTATTTATTTTTATCTAAAGGAGAATTTTCTTTATTCCTTATTTACCAATAGCTTATTTTTTTAACATCTTTATTGGAGTATAATTGCTTTACAATGGTGTGTTAGTTTCTGCTTTATAACAAAGTGAATCAGCTATACATATACATATATCCCCATATCTCCTCCCTCTTGTGTCTCCCTCCCACCCTTTCTATCCCACCCCTCTAGGTGGTCACAAAGCACCGAGCTGATCTCCCTGTGTAAAGCATTTTAAAATACAAGATAAAAAATTATATAAGCATTTATCCAAACACAGCAAAACTTTAGCAACAACCCATTATAATCTTTATACTTTATGTTTGTTTCTAACAGTTTTTACATATTTCTTCCTATACTAAACAAAATTAAGCAAATAATATACAGGTTTCCCCAGATATTTAAAAGCAGAGCGTTCCCATGAAAGCTTTCCTACGCTGAAAGGGTTTAAAGCGAAGCAGCAATTATCTGAGGACACATCTTGCTAATGGATGCACAAAATGAATTAAGATAAAGCACAGATGCTCACAGACACAGTTCAAAGCTATGGTGGCTTGATGCTGAGATGCTGAGTGCAGTTCCTGGGGAAGGAGCTTGGCGGTGCCACTCTCCCTGCTCAGGAAGCACACTCCTTCTGTAAGAGCTTGCTTCAAAACAAATGCTGACCACTATTTTCCCTTTTTGCTTATTTTCGTAAAAGTGAAAACCCTCTTCAGACTTCTTTCAGTTAGTGAAAACAGGTACGAATATAGGTATTTTGTAAAAGCAAAGTGGCATAAAGCAAACTTCAAAAAGTCGGGGGTACCTATACCCCCAAAGTACGAAGCTGAACGTGGGAAGGAATCTCTGGATGCAAGAAGTGGAAATTTACAAGTGTCCTGAGAGTGTGGAGCTAGAAGTCAGACTTCAAGCGGACCCCAAAGTGTGACTGTTAAAAATGCCAGAATGCGGAGGCACTAGAAGAGAGTAAAGCCATGGCTGTTCCCTCAAGGTCACTTCCAGAACCACAGTGTGCTTTTTGACCTGACTGCCCTGTACTGGCAGCAACACGCACTCTGGGTTCTTAATCTACAGCGGCACTTTGCATCTGCACAAGTTACTTCTGGCTCCACCTCTTCCTATGTGAATGTATACAGGTAACACATTTTGAAGAGGGCTTTCGGAGTATTCAGCTGTGTACAGGTAAAATTAGTCAATTTTGTATGAGGTGACATTTGGAAGCTGAGAGTAGTTGTAACTGAAACAAATCCAGTACCCAACGCTAAAGAATAAGTTACATCCTTAAGATAAAACACTTGCTAAAACTGTTTTTTTACTGAGATATAAATGAATGTATAGTATACTAGTTTCAGGTATACAATAATGATTATATATATATATATATCAAAATGATCACCACAATAACCACGTTGTGGTTAACACTCATTACCACACATAGTTACATTTTTTTCTTGAAATGAGAACTTTTAAGATGTACTCTCTCAGCAAGTTTCAAATATACAATACAGTAACTATAGTCACCATGCTGTACATTACATCTTCAGCACTTATTTTATAATTGGAAGTCTCTCCCTTCTGACTACCTTCATCTATTTTGACTACTTCCCAAATCAAATTTTTCTGATATAAACTTTTTTGTCATTAAAATCGGGGAAGTTGTGGTTAAATGTACTGTTTCCTTTAACATGGCTTAATTCATATCCCTGGTGGGTAAATTCAGTTATTTAGAGCTGCCCTTTCACTTTCAATGATTATTCAGAGTAAAGCTATAGAAATTTAGAAAACTGTGACAAAAAGAAAAACAATGAGTCAGAATCTCATTGTCCTAGGATGATCGTTTTGATGTGTCTGCTTTCATTAACATATTTTTTATTATTGTAATCAGACTGTGCAAATAGTGTTCTTGACATTTTTTCTACTTAATATCAAAAGCATTTCATAGTTAGCTCATTTTTTACAATGAAACTTTCTAATGACTGCATTATATGCCATTAAGTGAATATGCCACTGGAAATTTAATAATCATTTTCTCATATTTTTAAACACTTAGCTTGTTACCAGTTATTCACTTTTAATTTTTATTTGTAAATTATTTTTGTAATGATTTGTAAAATTTTTTTGCCTTGTTCACTTTTTAAATAAACTTTTTGTTCGGGAGTAATTTTAGATTTATAGAAAAGTTACAAAGATAGTACAGAGAGCACCCATATACTCATCACAGCCTTCCATTTCTCGTAATGTTATCACACTACACTGTCACGGTTTATTCATCAAAACTAAGAATACAATATTGGGACACTGCTGCTAACTAAATCTTAGACTTCATTAAGATTTCACCAATTTCTCCAAGTAATGTTTTAATGATGCTGTACACTGATATGGAAAAATAAACAGGTAGACTATGGTTACATAAGGCTATGAGAAGACCAAAAATGGTCTATCAGGTTCTCCTATTAGTTTTTGTGTTGTTTAACATGAAATCAGTTACCAGCATTAATTTTTAAGGCCAGCAGATTTCTGCTCTAAAATCTAATAGTAAAAAGAAACAGCCAATATTAATTAAACATTAAAAATACAAACAGATATGTTCCTGTTCAAATTAGAATATCTATCTAAAATGTTACTAAGGAGAATATATTCTAGCAATGTGTATATACATTTTCGTGTATGTTTGTGCAGACAGCCAACCTTTCTTGAACTCCAAATACGTGCTCAACCCTCTTCCAAGTGCTGCAAAAGGAAAATGGTATATCCCTAAAAGAGTTGACTTTCCCTTCAGAAGCTTAAAAATCCAACAGTCAAGTGAACAACAGTAAATTCATAAAATGGATATGTAATAAACATCGTGGCAGTGGAGAGCACAGAAACGACCACAGAAGTTTTCCTGACACAGAATTCTAAGAGAAAATGAAAAGAAAAAATACAGACTAACAAAGTTGTCGGCAAAGTGTCTTGTGGGGGGGGGGAAAGGATTTTTACAGAATTTCTGGCACTCTCTTTGGAGTTACAACGATAGTTACTAATGATTGCCAGTGCGACTGAGGCCTTATTATGTACCAAGAACTGCTGGGCGAGTCATTCATTCTCCAAACAAATGGAAGCACACAGCCCCACGAAAGCAGCTAACTCAGACTCCCCAGTTTCATGAACTGTAGGTCTCAATATAAACCTCTGGATCAGAATGAAACATTGTTTTCAGTGGGCGAAAGAAACATACGTTGGACAAAACAGTATAATAATAACTAACATTCACTGAGCACTGTTCTAGGCACACTTTTATACACTGTCCATGGATTTACACACGTAACCCTGACAACAACTCTCGAAGCAACATCTAGTGTTAGCTCCATTTGAAGTTGAAGACACTGAGTCCCAGAAGGTCGCAGAGCATGTGAAAGAATGTTAAAGTAGGAAGCAGAGAAGTGTGTATTCAAACTCAGGCTGCCCCACAAGAGAGGAGAAACTGAGAGGCAGGGGGTTCTAGTGGGGAAGCCGGAAAGAGAAAGCGTTCCAAGTGGTAATCTTTCCTTTTGTTTTTACTGTGCCTTCTAGGGCACTCTAAGAATGCTCGTGTTTCCAACTCTGTACATTTGGTCATAATCAAACAGGCCGTGCCCCACCCGGCACCCCCCAACACACACACACACACACACACACACACACACACACACACACACACACACACACACACACACACACACACACACACACACACACACACACACTTTGGGGCATGTTTCACCATGCAATTTTTCAGTGCCTAATACAGTGCTAGACACGGCTATGTATCCACAAGGCAGGTAGCTAAAAGCATGGTCTTATCACTGGCCCAGGACCAGCATAATTCTCCCCGACCCAGAGCAATTTTTAGGTTGGCAACTTCTTTCATGATCTAGAAACAAGAGAAACTTTAATACAAGGCTCTGTTATCAAGGCACTCAGTTCCTGCTCTTCCTCTTCTTCCTCCCCTTTGCTCTCATTATGCTAATTTCTTAGGATTTTAAATTATGTTTAATATATTTCCTACTAAGTATGGTTAAGAAGTTGAATACGGGCTTCAAATATCTTGAATACAACATATTTTTATAACATCTGATGTTCAAATTTGGCCCAAATGTTACTGCCTGGCTCCATACTGTTCAGAAAAGTAGAACACATCATTCTTTATGCCACGTAGTCATCACCATCATTATTAAAGTTCACTGAGAAGGTAACATATGTTTTACAGATACTAATGCAATCCTCACAACAACCCTTTAGGTAACTACTATTATTCCATTCTACACATTGGGCCATAAACTGAGGCACTGAAGCAAGATAAATTGCCCAAGATTACATATCTATTATGAATCTGCTGTGGTACAAGGATTCATCACAGACCTTGTGACTCCAGAGTTAAACACATGGAGCTGAACACATCATTACGATTTTACTCAACGTATAACAGAAATAAGTTCCCTTACTAACCGAGTGATCACTGAAGCAATTTACAGAAATATAATATACAAACAAAAAATTATGCACACATTCAGACACAGTGAGAGAGAACAACTTCTAAAAATAGGGGATGTTGAAACTGGTTTTGATTCAGAACCAATTTTATATTTTTTCAATTACCCCACTGTCTGTGATCATCTAGCATCCCTGTAAAACAACTACCACAGGTACCACTGTGAAAGATGTTATTCAAATGCTTGAGTGGGTACATAATGTTCTCGGTGTTTACTTAAGTATTCGATTCCATAATTACAATCTCCCCTGTTAATATTTCACCTTTAGTGTTCTTTATAGGGGCACATTTATTGCTTGAGTACCTCTAATGCTAGTTAGGAAAAATATATATTGCATGTAACTCAAAGTGGCTTCCTATGTGCATATTACTTCAGAAGCATCAAATGCCCGTATATGCTGGTAGGAAACACACCTGGGATTTATTGACAATTCATTATGTTCAGGTAACTGCAGTCCTATATGCGGTCTTTTTGTTGCTGATATATACTTTAAAGCTAAAATAAAATCTGTTTACTATTAACAACGTGGTTAAATGAATATGATTTGTTGTATTTTCTAAGAGAATCAACCAAGCCATTACAAATAAAAAAAGCAAAGACAATAATTATTTCTAATGTTTGTAATCAGGTAATAAAATACATCACTGTTACTGAAATAAAGTACAAAGATAACACATTTTTATCTCTAGTATCTCTGTTGGCTACTCCATGACCAAATTAAAATTTCTGAAAAGTTCCTATCTACATAAGAGGTGTTTGCTCTTGGCTTTTTCTTTCTCTTTGCTGTGTTTTGTTTCTAAACTTCCTAGTAATCTAGAGACAGGCAATACATAGCCGGCAGTAAAAGATTTAATAGTGAAAGATAATTGCCAGAGTTGAACTACCTAGAATACAGGAGTTGGGTTGATTCCCATACTGGGTCTCTGGGGTCAGGAGTTCCACAGAATAGATTATCTAAAATAAAAGTCTCTAGAGCATTCTTGCTGGTGATAGTTCAACAACATGTCTTTGATAAGCCTTTGAAAGTTTTTTTTTTTTTTTTTTACTTTGAAAATACACAGTTCTAACAAATTGGGCAAGTTATCTAATTTGTTAAATCCTCAGACTTTTAAATTTTTTTTAGTTTTTTCATGTATACAATGGTGGTAAAACTGAAGGGCAGGTATAAGAATTAACTGAGATCATACATGTTAAACACCTAGCATATATCTTAGAAACTGGGGGTGGGGGGGTGGTACTGTAGTGAAAATCTCAAGCCTTGGCTTTCAGTGTCTGAGCCCAAATTCTTGCTCTGGTCTTTACTGTGTGACTTGAGGACTACAGAGCACTTACAGTTCTCAGTTGACACTCAACGGCATCATGACTTCTCCACATTCTACTCGTGATCAGCAATTTTATTCCACTTTTACCACTCTCCCCAACTCTTCCCTTGCTCTCCCTTTCCAGAAAAGTAACAAAAATATACAGGCTGATACCTGCGATATTGCCTTATTCCCCTTGAAACAGCCCAACCCTGGCAGTTGTGCCTTATCAACAGAAGTTGTGCAACTTTAACGTCTTCCAATTAGTTCTCCTCTAAATAGCCAGATGTTTTATTTGGCGTCACCACTGGACAGATCAACTGAAAACAGTAAATTCGATCCAAATTCATGGCCTAGGGAACATCATGTGACTTTCAATTAGGAAACCAGTGCCAACTTATAAAGAAATGGCTAACTACTGAATACTGTTTGACAATCCATTTTTAAAAACAAATCCTTCCAAATCTATCCATTTCAGCTTCAGATTTTATTGTCAGAGACAATATTCTTACAGATAACCTCAAAAAAGAAAAAAACTAGCTCTGGTATCTATTTACTCAGAGGAGTGAAATGGTGCATGTAACATCTCTGTTACACAGAACCCAACAGTGACTGACGTTAGCCCTTAAATGCGTCTGTCGTTCACTTTGACTGCAAAGTGACCCATGCTAATTTATGTTAGTTTATATCAGATAACACCCTTCAGTTTTCAACTAACACCGAAAAATGAACACATTCTGGTTAAATAAGGAAAACCCAAATTTTCCAAACACCAAAGCAAGAGTTAGTCCACAAATGTCCAGAGTTACATAAGTTTACAGAGAACAAGATACCAAATGGCAACCCCTAGATTTCTCCATTACTTGGGCTCCCTTCCCTCATACTTAGTGGAAAAAGTATAAGCTTTGATTCAGTTCATATAAGCACAAATCCCAGCTCTATTACTTAATACTTGCTTAGTCTTTGGCAAAATAGTAAATCTCTCTGTACCTCAGATTCTTCATCTAACAAAATGGAAACGGCAATCATAGTAACCTCCTAAGATAATGGTTAAGAGAGGATTAAATACAATAATACATGTAACACTCTTTAAAGAATGATTGGGATACAGTAAGTGCTCAAGAGATTTTAGTTATTAATATCCTCAATAATAATAATAGTACTTTAAAAACCTCATGCATTTTACTCACCACAGAAACATCCCTAGCTGATAAGAATAAGTGTAATTTATTAAACCACTGGAGTATATCAACAACTTAATTATTAGTATCACCTAACCAAGAGCCAGGTTTTATGTCTGTATCCTAAAATTGCAACAGAGAGTCAAGAATTAAACGTGTGGCTCAGAAAGATCCCTCTGGCGATATCCGAACACCAAACTGAAATAAATCCAGATATGGGATTATGCCCAGAGTCAGAAGTAAGGGTGTTGAAGACCTACATACAGGCAGTGGCAGCTATTATATGAAGAATCAGAGAGACATGAGATGTATGAAGAAGGTGGAAACTACATAAAAAGACCACTGATGTAACATGGGTGGTACCAAATAAATTAAACTCTATCAAGTTTTTTTTCTTTTTAAACTTCCTAGAGCAGGGACCCATTTATGTTTCTCTCGTATATACCTCATACAACAAATATTATTAAGCCAAAATTTATCTCAACTTAAACTTTTTTTTAAATAATTATGTCTCATCGTGGAAGATAAAAAGATGCATACAACTGGTAAAATATGATTAGATTCATTAATATGTCAGACTAAACTATCCATATGTTAATCAATATATTTATGTTAATTGCTAATTTTCATGTCTCGCAACAAAGGTGCAAATTGTGGCATCATCTGACCTTCAAAGAACACATGATACCAGGGGATTTTTTTTCTTACTAAGTTGTGCAACTGCTAAAATTAATTGCACCCCAGGGCTATTATATTATGCATGAATTGTCACCCAAATGAATGACAATGTTTGAGAGGGAGTGAAAGAATAGGGATTTACATGTGTTCTCAGTGAAGCTGCCAGCTACATGACAACTGACATGATACCCAATTATAAGATCACTAATTAAGGCTATCAAACAAGTTCGTGCATTTTTGCCCATCACTACGATTTTCCATCTCGTCCTTTGAATTTTCTTTCACTAAATGGGGAAAAAACCTTTTCAGAGTAGTTTTTTCTGGCTTTCTGAAACTAGGATTTATCCATTTTGATATGTCGTAAAATATGGTAATTTTCCTGTGCCCAATTCTAACATGTAACAAAAGAGCAACAATATGGGTTGATGTTATTTTTCTTATCTCAGCACTCTAAAACAGCTAATAAAGTCAGGTCTAGGGTTCTCCTCTTAAGACTGAGCAATACCAGTGAAATCTTAAGAGTTTCATTTCATGGGGAATGCAGGACATGTCATAGAGAAGAGAGCCTTAAAGATATACAATTCATTCTTTTCTTTATTGGAAAGGAATTTTAGCCAGTTAAAAGTATAGCTTATATCACTTCTTATAACACTTCCTTATTCACAAATAAGATGAACGTGGCTCAAATTTCTCCATATATGAAGCAGAGCCACCTTTCATTCCACAAGGTAATCAATAAATGTCTTGATCCTTCCAATGAAATTCTTAGAAATGCATGTATGCGTAGACATATACAATATTGTACTCATTTTATTATGTATTATTTAGTTAATATGTATTAATTGTATTACTTTATTATGTATTATTTAATACATATACTAAAAATATATGCAGATATATGCATACTGTTTCATATATACTTAGTGTTTATATGCATGCGTGTCTGTCTGTTCCAGGTTTAACCTAAGGGACATAAAAATTTGTTTAATATTACCTTGCACAATAAAAGTTAGCAACACTCATACGTAACACACGAAGGTGCACACATACTCACACACAGCACCTATTTAACATATTTAGGGAGTGATGTCAGCACCATGGGAGCATAAGACATCCCTCCTTTTTGTCTCCACTTTTCAGCAACTAGTTTGGCATCCATTCATGAACAAGAGAAGCTCTGCGTGAGTTGTGGGATCCAGTATCACACACCACGGAAATCAGGAGGAGTCCCAATCACCTATGCAATGAGTAACAAGCAGACAGACATTGATATTGCTATGCAACCAGCAGGAGCTTGCAAACTGATCGCAGCCCCTCTCAACCTCGGCAGGAAAACCAGGAGAGTGCTGACTTGAGTAGACACCCCCAGATGAGAGCGACTATGTAGAAGTCCAGCCTTCCTGAGGAGAGATTCCAGCATCCCACTTGAGGACAAAGAAAAGAATACAAGTTTAGATGAACTGGAGAGGGTTAGAGAAACTTTGCCACCACACTACTTCCCCTGATACCTCAGCACAGCCCTGGACTGAACAAGCTGGTGGAGACCACACCTGAACGAAAAAGAGACCAGTGAATGAGTACCTGCCTACCCACGTTGTGCAGGAAACTGGGCTGAAGAAGCCCATTTCTACCCGCAGCACCCAGAGTACTGAGGCAGGACCTCCAGGACTGGGGGCAGGGAGATCAAAAAGGAGGCAGATACAAATATCAAAGGGCATTAGAAGCATATAGTGCCTGCTGACTGCTTTCATGACTCCAGGAGAAATTTCACCCAGGAGCCACTAGGAGAACCTCACTCAAGGATCCCCTCACCTGCCACACAGTTACCCTCCCAATGCTCCAAGCGCCAAACTCACACCTCCTCACACTCTGCAGCTGGACCCTGGTGTTCAATTCAAAGCGCAGCTGCAAGAGCAAGGTCCAGTAAACAAGGAGTCCCTTCAAACAAACAAACAAACAAACAAAAGGCTGGGAATGATGGGCAAGGGATAAACTATAGCCTTTAGCTGTAGCACCACATTGTAGGGGAAAAAAGAGGTTTCCAACAGAAAGACTGGTAAGTTGTAAGAAGCAGAGAAGACGGAAGATTAAGAATTCCGACACAAAAAGGAGTAAAAACTGTAGAGCAGGTGCACCCACACAAGGTTGGAGAGAGCACGGGATTTAAGCAGAACCAAAGAAGATGAGCTCGCACCAGAAATCAACAAGTGAAGATTTCAGGAGGCGTCTGCTGCTTCATATGTGAAAGCAGCAATGCAAAGCTTCAAGGAACATGAAGAGTCAAGGAAACATGTCACCAGCAAAAGATAATAATAATCCTCCTTAATGGAATTCAAAAGCATGCAATTTTGCAATATAGCTAAAAAACAATTCAAAATAGCTCTTCTGAAGAAACTCAATGAACTATAAGAAAACACAGAAACACAGTTCGGTGAAATCAGGAAAATTTATGGAAAAAACCGAGAAATTTAACAAAGAGATAAAAATCTTAAAAACAAAGAACCAACAGGAATTCTGAATTTGAAGAATTCAGTAAACAAAATGAAAAATGCAGTAGAGTGCAGCTAAAACAGAATAGATCAAATGAAAGACAGAATCAATGATCAGAGAATAAACAAGTACTTTGAAAAAATCCAGAGGTGAACCAAAAAAAGAATGAAAAAGAGCAAAGCCTATGTGATCTAGGGGACACCATCAAGTGTGCAAACATTAGATTAATTGGGATTTGAAAAAGAGAAGGGGGGAGAAGGCAGAAAGTTTAAAAAATGATAGCTGAGAATGTACCAAACCTGGGGAGAGACTAGGACATCTGTGTTCACAAAGCGAATTGATTATCTTAATGAAAAAGACCTTCTCCAAGACACTTTAAAATGAAATTATCAAAAATCAAAGACAAATAAATAATCCTAAAAGCAGCAAAAGAAAAAAATGTGGTAACCTACAAAGGAATCTTCATTAGTTTATGAGCAAATCTCAGCAGAAACTCTACAGGCCAGGAAAGAGTAGAATGACATATTCAAAGCGTTGGAAAAAGTTGCCAGCCAAGAAGAATACTCTATCTGGCAAAGTCATCCTTCAGTTATAAAGGAGAAAGAAAGACTTTCCTAGACAAACAGAAGGTGAGTGAGTTTATCACCACTAAACCTGCAAGAAAACCTGGAAGGAGTTCCTCAAGCAGAAATGAAAAGGTGCTAATTAGTATCATGAAAACATACAAAAATAAAATACACAAACTGTAAAAGTAAATATACAGTCAGATTTAGAAACCTCTAATTCTGTAATATAAGTATGAATTAACCAGGTAACTATTGGTTGGTGGAAAAGAGTATTATAAAAATAACTATAGCCACAATAATTTGTTAATGAATACACAATATTAAAGAGGTAAACTCTGACAACAAATACATTGAAGGGATAAAGAGCTTTTGTATACAATCAAAGTTAAGCTGCTATCAGCATAAAATGGCCTGCTTTACGTATAAGACTTTTTTTTTTAAACATAAATTTTATTGTTTTGTTTTGCGGTACGCGGGCCTCTCACTGTTGTGGCCTCTCCCGTTGCGGAGCACAGGCTCTGGGCGCGCAGGCTCAGCGGCCATGGCTCACGGGCCCAGCCGCTCCGCGGCATGTGGGATCTTCTTGGGCCGGGGCACGAACCCGCATCCCCTGCATTGGCAGGCAGACTCTCAACCACTGCACCACCAGGGAAGCCCTACAAGATGTTTTATGTAAGGCTTATGTAACCACAAAGCAAAAACCTATAGCAGATTCCCAAAAGATAAAACAGGGGCATTAGAGCATATTACCATGAAAAATCACCCACTTACAAAGGTAGGAAGAAAGAAAGGATAAAAGAAACAGTGATAATGCAAAACAGCCAGAAAGCAATTATACAACAGCATTAGTAATTCTTTATAAATCAATAATTACTCTCAATATAAATGGATTGAACTCACCAATCAAAACACACAGAATGGCTACGTAGACAAAAAAACAAAACCCAACTATATGCTGCCTACAAGAGACTCACTTCAGCTTTAAGGCCACATATAGGCTCAAAGCGAAGGGATGGAAAAGATAATCCATGCAAGTGTAAATCATAAAGGCAGGGCTAGCTACCCTTAGACAAAATAAACTTTAAGCCCCAAATAGTAAAGAGACAAAGAAGGTTATTATACGATGATTAAGGGGTCAATTCATCAAGAAGATACAGCAATCATAAATATACATGTACCCAACATCAAAGCACTTGAATATATTAAGCAAATATTAAGCAAATACTAACCAATCTCAAGGGAGAAAAAGACCGTAATACAATAATAGTAGGGGACCTCAATATCTCACTTTCAACAATCGATAGATAATCCAGACCCCAAATCCATAAGAAAACTGAAATTACACATTAGTCCAGATGTACTTAACAGAAATTTACAGAAAATGATATCTAAGAGCAGCAGAAGACACATTCTTCTCAAGTATACATGAAACATTCTCCAGAAAAGATCATGTTAGGCAACAGAACAAGTATTGAAGGACACAGCAAACATCGGAACGGAAACAAATAAAATTGAGACCATAAAAACAGTAAGACAAAAAAATTAAGAGCTGGATTTTTGAAAAGATACTCATAATTGACAAACCTTTAACTAGACTACCTAAGGAAAAAAGAAACAGAATCAAATAAATCAGAAATGAAAGAGAAGACATTATAACTCATACTACAGAAATACAAAGGGTCATAAGAGACTACTATGAATAATCATATACCAACGAATTAAATCAACTAGGAGATATGGATAAACGCCTAGAAACATATAAACTACCAAGAGTGAATCATTAAGAAATAGGAAATCAGAACAAACCAATGAGTGACGAGATTTAATCAGCAATACAAACCTACCAATACAGCGAAGCCCAGTTTCAAATGGGCTTTTCACTAGTGAATTCCACCAAACTTTTAAGGAATAATGAATGCCAATCCTTCTCAAACTCTTTCAAAAAACTGAAGAGGAGGAAATACTCCCAAACTCATTTTACAAGGCCAATAGTACACTGATAACAAAGCAAGATAATGAATACTACAAGAAAATGACAGACCAATATCCCTGATGAATACAGATGCAAAATTTCAACAAAATGCTCAAACCAAATTCAGCAGCACATTAAAAGGATCATATACCATAATCAAGTGAAATTTATCCCTGCAATGTAAGGGTGGTTAACATATGCAAATCAATAAATGTGATACACCACATTAACAGAAGGAAAGATAAAAATCATATGATCATCTCAATAGATGTGGAAAAATAATTTGACAAAATACAACATCCTTTCATGATAAAAACCCTCAATAAATTGGGTACAGAAGGAATATAATTCATTATAATAAAGGCAATACACAACAAACCCACAGCTAATATCATATTCAATATCAACAGTGAAATGTCAAAAAACTGTCCTCTAAGATCAGGGAGAAGACAAGGGTGCCCACTCTAAGCACTCTTATTCAACATAGTACTGGAAGTCCTAACTAGAGCAATCAGGCAAGCGAAGGAAATAAAATGCATCCAAGTTGTAAACAAAGAAGTAAACCTGTCATTATTTGTAAATGACATGATCTCACATAGAGAAAACCCAAAAGACTTAACCAAAAAACCGTTGGAACTCATCAACGAATTCAGTTAAGTCACAGAACTTAAATTCAACATACAAAAGTTGGTTGTGTTTCTATACCCTGACAATGAAATATCTGAAAAAGAAAAAAAGGACTATCCCATTCATAACAGAATCAAAATCAGTAAGGTACTTAAGAATAAATTTAACAAAGGAAGTGAGAGAGATATTACAATGCAAACTACAGCTCTTTGATGAAATAAATTAAGGAAGATACAAATGGAAAGATGTCTCATGTTCATGGATTAGAAGGATTATTATTATTAAAATGGCCATCTATAGACTCAATGTAATCCCTCCCTATCAAGATTCCAACTGTATTTTTCACAGAAATAGAAAACAAAATCGTAACACTTGTATAGAACCACAAAAGACCTTACAGAACCAAAACAATCGAAAGAACAAAGCCAGAGGCATCACACTTCCCAATTTCAAACTATACTCCAAAGCTACAGTAATTAAAACAGTTTAGTGTTAGCATAAAAACAGACACACAGACCAATGAAACAGAGAGTCCAGAAACAAATGCCTGTATTATACAATCAACTAGTTTTTGACAAGGGAACCAAGAATATACAATAAGGAAGGTCTCTTCAATAAACAGTGTTAGGAAAACTGTATAACCACATGCAGAAAAGTAAAATTGAACCCCTATCTTACACCACTCACAAAAATTAACTCAAAATGGACTTAAATGTAAGATCTGCTACTATAAAACTCCTAGAAGAAAACACAGGAAAAAAGCTCTTTGATACAGCACTAATTTTTTAGGTATGATTCCAAAAGCGCAAGCAACGAAAGCAAAATCAACAAATGGGACTACATGAAACTAAAAGCTTCTGCACAGCAAAACAAATAATCACGAAAAAATAAAATAAAAAAAGAAGAAAAGGCAACCTATGAAATGGAAGAAAATATTTGCAAACCCTGTATCAGATAAGTAGTTAATATCTAAAATTTAGAAAGAATTCATTCAACTCAATTACCAAAAACCCCAAACAATCCAATTAAAAAATAGACAGAGGATCTGAATTGACATATTCCAAAGACACACAAATGGCTAACAGGTACATGAAAAGATGCTCAACATCACCAATCATCAGGGAAATTCAAATCAAAACACAATGAGTTATCACCTCACACCTGTTAGAATGGCTAGCCTCAAGAAGACAAGAGATAACAAGTGTTAGTAAAAGTGTGGAGAAAAGGGGACTTCGGACAGTCTTGGTGGAAATCTAAATTAGTTCAGCCACTATGGGAAATAGTATGGAGGTTTCTCAAGAAATTAAAAATGGAACCACCATATGATCTAGCAGTCCCACTCCTGGATCTATATCCAAAGGAAATAAAGACAGGATATTGAAAAGATATCTGCATATCCTCGTTTACAGCAGCATTATTCACAATAGCCAAAATATGGAAACAACCCAAGTGTCCATCAACTGATGAATGGACAAAAAGATGGGATTATACATATAATTCAACCATGAGAAACAACAACCTACCATTTGCAGCAACATGGATGGACCTTGAGGGCTTTATGCTAAGGGAGATAACTTAGAAAAAGACAAATACCATAGTGCTATCACTTATATGTGGAATTTTAAAACATCCAACTCATAGAAACAGGGTAGAATGGTGGTTACTAAAGGCTGGGGAATGGAAGAATTGGGAGGTGTTGTTTAAGGTTACAAAATTGCAATTACTAGATAAATAAGTTCTGGAGATCCAATGCACAGTACAGTGAGTATAGTCAACAATACTGTATTATAAATCTCATAGTTGTTAAGAGACTAGATGTTAACTATTCTCATCACATAAACTAGATGATAATTATGTGACGTGGTAGACGTGTTAGCTAACACTACAGTGGTAATCATATCACAATAGATAAATGTACCAAATCAACACATTGTACACAATGTACCCCTTAAACGTACACAATGTACCCCTTAAACTTACACAATACTATATGTCAATTATATCTCAAAAATAACTATATTGTTATATATAGTATTTTTCTGAATTTCATTGGAAAATGATAATCATATTTACCTCTAGGATTAGATCTCATGTTCAAACCGGATTTGTACTTTGTTTCTCTAATTTAAAAATCGCTTTCATTTTTCTTGCATTAATTCCATACATCCTGAACTAGAGCCCAGTGATTATTCAAAACAATGTAATTGGTATCTTTTAGTGGACTGCTAGGTCATTTCTTGCCCAGACTCCTTAAAATATGATGAGAGGAGGAGGAAAGTGGGTATGGAAAGAGCAGAAATTCAAAGGTATAGAAAGGAGATGGACCGCTAGGGAAGCCCTGAACACCTGCATTACAACAGAGGATGGATTAACATTTGTCAACCAATGACTTGCAAGCAATGCTGCTGTTAACGGTTGGATTCTTGCCTTGTTCTCCAAATAGACGACCCTGTTTTTGATTTTGGCACCCCAGCTCATGACAGAAATCAACCACATTGCTTCAACCAGACTAACTGCCTACCTGACCCACCAAATCGTGAGAAATAACAAATGCCTATTATAAGTCACTGAGTTTGGAGGTGGCTGGATAAGCAGCAGGTGATAAACTGACACACTGCATTAATCCACTGCGATTATGAGCTGATTCAACAACTAGGTTTTCCTTTCCGGACAAATATGACCAGTAACACAACTGACTCAGTAGTGTCACACCCCATGGCTGAGAATTACCGGCCTAAGTGACAGGCAATTAAATACTATAACTGAAAGTACTGTTGGTAGATTTTAATTTCAGTGGTTTAAAAACTGTTCTGGGGACGTCCTGGTTTTCAGGAAAAGCTTCAAAGGCTGTGTTGAAAGAAAGGCCAGTATTTCGCTCTGGTTTTAGTGGACCACATGTGTTAAATATAGGGCTTTCATCTCAGAAAAGTTTTCATTTCATAAAAAGGCCCACCTGAAAATAAACTTTCCTAAACATGTGAAAGTCACTAAAATTGTCCAACTGCATTAGAATTATTAAGCCAACACCCAGAGAAGTAAGGTGGTTTGTTCAAGTTCACGAACTTGAAAGTGGGGCTGGGAGAGAAGGAATCCAAGCTCCTTTCTCTACCCACCTGACCCAGGGTTTTGTCTCCTGCAACATCCTGAGATTTTTAGTTTGGAGGATGAGACCTCTGCAGCCCCAGAGGGCCAAGAAATGTCTTAGCATCTGTGCTTTGATTTTCTATTTTTATATTCAAATATTTACTAAACAACAGTCACTGTCACCTACATGCAGTTCTTACCTTAGGCATGTTTCCCTCTGAAGGAGGAAGCCAACCTAGAGTTATAAAATAGCAGATCTGGGGGTAGCATTTTTACAAAGCTCTAAGTCTCATTAGCTACTGTGTATTTAAAACTTGATTCTCTCTCCCTCTTCTTTTTTCAAAAAAAAAATTCAATCCTTTAGATCTTATGTTACGTATATACACAGCTTTTAATATTGAGTGTTTGCTTTTGGGTAATCCAATAGAAAGATCAGGAACTTTAGCCCCAATATAAGCTATCATTTTATTGGATTGCCCACACACTAACGTACAGTTTGAGTATTGTAAATGAGTTCCATTCATTTTGCAAACCAAGAACAAGTCAACAGTGTGTGCTTACAAGGTCAGGATTAATGAGCGCACTGTATTTTTCTCTTTCTTCCACTCCGCAGCAAGCAGTGAGCTCTCAGAATATGTGCAAGGAAATAAATCTTTAGTATATAGTAAAATCACATATATAAATAAAAAATCCTTCTTCTTGCATAAGGACACTTCTGTCTCAGGGTAAATCCCAAATGTGTTTAACCAATGTACATCTTTATCAAGCAGTCTTTACTATAAGTTACCATGCCTGTTTCCCTAAGCAGGATAAATGAATATGCTTATGAATAGCAACTATTTACAAACAAGTTATCACATTTATCCAGTCAAAAGAAGCATAATAAAAAGCTTGCCAGAAACCATCACAGATAGAACTGGGCCAGCTTTTTTAAGCAACATACAGTAAGTCACTTGGCTACATCAGAATTGTTAATAAAGAGCTCGCAATATTTTAGATACATTTTGGTCAGTATGCTCCTCTTTGGTGCCGATGGGGACCTCACACATTTCACGCTTAATGAAATTGATGTAAAATTACAGCACAACTAAAAATAATCACATTCCTGTCTTGGAGGAAGAAATTGTTAAAAAAAAAAAAAAGGGTTATTGTTTTGATTCGGGTTCGAATACCATTGTGGGACCCATGTGCCGGGCACTTTCACTACATTTGATCACTTAATCCTCTTGAGTAGTCTGACAAGGCAAACATTATCATCACCTCCTTTCCACAGAAAAGAAAACTGAGAGTCAAAAATATATATGAAAAAATAGTAACTTTGTAATAGAGAAGATACTTAGATATTATCTATGACCTCCCCACCACCAAAAGAGATCTACATCCTAACCATTAGAACCTGTGAATATGTAATATTACATGGCAAAGGGGAATTAAGGTTGCTAATCAATTGACCTTAAAATAGATAGATGATCCTAGATCAACCAATGGGCCTGATGTAATCGTAAGGGTCCATTAAAAGAGGAAGGGAAAGTATTGACAGAAGATGTTAGCCCAAGGGAGAGTTGAAGATGCTGATGAAGGCTCTGAAGACGGAGGAAGACAAACCAAGGCGTGCAGCAGCCTCTAGAAACTAGAAAAGGAGCAAGGAGGCAGACTCTTTTCTAAAGACTCCAGAGAGAAAGGCAGCCCTGCCAAGAGCTTGATTTTAGCGCAATGATACCCATGTTGTACTTCTAACCTATAGAACTGTCAGAAAATAAGTCTGTGTTGTTTTAAGGTTTTAAGACACTAAGTTTGTGCTAATTTGTTACAGCAGAAATAGGAAACTAATACACCACCATAACCAAGTGCCAAGTTTCACATCACCAGTGATGTCATGCTATGTCATGTGCCCCTGATACAACACAATGAGGAGGACATATCATCACTGTGATAGCCTTCCCCCAAACTCATCACCCCAGTCAAATCATGAAGACATCAAATAAACCCAAATGGAGGGACGTTCTAGAAAATACTTCGAGTGTACTCTTCAAACTGTTCAAGGTCATGAAAAACTAGGAGAGACTGAGAAGCTGCAACAGACCTGAGGAGTGTAAGAAGATGACTAAATGCAATGCTGCGTCCTTGACTGGATGTTGGAGCAGAGAAAGGACATTTGTGGAAAAGGCAGTGAAATGTGAATAAAGTCTCTCGTTTAGTTAGTAGTATTGTGGCAAAGTTAATTTCTTAGTTTTGACAAGTTACCATGGTTAGGTTACCATTAGGAAAAGCAGGGTAAAAAGGAGGTGGGAACTCTGTACCTTGTAACATTCTGTAAACCAAAAATTATTCCAAACTAAAGTCGATTAGAAATACAGTTATATTTTATACATGTAGGTATTACAGATATTTATATATTATTTGATATATAGACCATATATTACATATAATGTGTATAATATACACCAAAGACACATGCCTTACAGAATCAACTTCAGAATCCATATCTTCTAAGTTCTGTTTCCTCATTCCCTCCCCAAGTATCCTTTCCTGTCTTCAGTCTCAAAATCCACACAGAGTGAACTTGCCTGACCTATCTATACCATTAATTCAGTTAAAGTCACAATTATCTGGAATAAAGCACAAGGTTCAATTACTTGCTTAAAATTAGTAAGTGAATGGTTTAAAAAAAATCTTAGAATTTTGTGGATTAAGGAACATCTCTACAACTAACTTTTTCTCATTTTCTCACTTCTTTCCTGCTTAGTCACAACTATTTTTGTGGGATTTTATTTTGAATCAGGAATAATCTATCTAGTGTAGTTTCTGGTATTGACGTTGGCTTAAAACTCTAGGTGTCCTGAAGCAAGTGCTAATGATAAAGACATCTTATCACATCATTGGGATTAAGTGGGGAATGATAGCCATAATAATAGTGAGCACTCACTGAGCTTACTATGATCCAGCCTTTAAATGTATTTATCTCATTTAATCCACAAAACCTTATGATGTGGGGCTATCTTTACTCATTTCCAAAGGAGGAAACTGAGACACAGATCAATTAAGCAACTTGTTACATGCCCAATAAGTGGTGGAGGAGGATTTCAAACCTCACCAGTCTGATTCTAGGATTTAGTATCCGACAATAACTACACAAATTTGGGGGTGGGGCTTCCCTGGTGGCGCAGTGGTTAAGAATCCGCCTGCCAATGCGGGGAACACGGGTTTGAGCCCTGGTCCGGGAAGATCCCACATGCCTTGGAGCAACTAAGCCCGTGCACCACAACTACTGAGACTGCGCTCTAGAGCCCGCGAGCCACAACTACTAAGCCCGCATGCCACAACTACTGAAGCCCGCGCGCCTAGAGCCTGTGCTCTGCACGCAACAAGAGAAGCCACAGTGAGAAGCCCGTGCAATGCAACGAAGAGTAGCCCCCGCTCGCCGCAACTAGAGAAAGCCCTGCGCACAGCAACGAAGACCCAAGGCAGCCAAAATAAATACATTTAAAAAAAAAATTGGGGGGTGAAGAGTAGGGTTTAGTACATCCTTATTTTATATGATGATATTAAGAGCTAACATTTCTAACGTTTATTAAAACATCACCTCATTTACACCTCACAAGCAAGCCTATGAGGGTGGTACGTACTATCACTGTCACAGAGCAGGTTCTTTGGGAAGCAAACTCAGAGTGAGATTAGAACGCAGGAAGTCTATGGGCAAGTGTTCCTCGGGACTGTAGGGGAAGGGAAGGAAATGAGATTGGGCACCGGGGGAGCAGGGCTGTGATACAGCCACAGCACAGTTCTCAGCCGTTCCTCCAGGGAGCTCTGCAGCTGAGATGGCCCTGCAGAGTTGTACAAACTGGGGCAAATGGGCCAGATGTTTAAACCCCCTCCACGACCAGTCACTGGATGTGGGCTGCCCTTGGGAAGTGTTGGGGCCTCGGGTGAGAGCAGACGGCAAGTTCCAGAAGGGTGCTCGGCTACGAGTCATCAGCTCCGACACCCCCAGCAGCTAGAAAACAAGCACTTGAGGCCTGGAGTATAGATGGAGTGCCAGGTGGTGTGCCAGATAGTTACAGACGAAAAGACTGAGGAATAGAGAATAAATTAGTTACCTCAAGTCAAATAAATAGAAAGCAACATAGGTGAGGCAGGACCCCAGCTCTGTTGGACAAGCCCTAACCAGTGTGCTATGCTGCCTCACGGTACACAAGAACGACTGGGAACCAAAGAAAAGGTGAGCTGGAGTGTGGTAGCAACAAATACTTCCAGGTCCATACAACTCTAAGGGAGGCTACCTGATTCAGTCCAGGAACTCAGAGGCCAAGGTCAAATGCTCCCAGAGAAGTGACCGAATAAGGCAAGAATGAATTCAGTGTACATTTTTATTTTAGTTATAGTGATTGTTAGCTATCTTTCTAAAATGATGAAACCAAATTTCTTTCTCAAAAAGAACAAAAAATCAAAATTTTTTTTAAAGTTTACATGCAAAAAGCATGAAAGATTAAAAATGGAACTTCAGATGCATTAGTAGTATAAGAATGCAACTCCCATACCAGCAATCTCCAACTTTCTGGGAAATTAGGCTTTCTTCAACTAGAACTCACATATGTATAACTACCTCTGCTCATAGAGGGCAAGGGAATAGAATTCTGTGTACAAACGCATTTGTGAAAATTGCTATGGTGATACATTTTAATATATTTACTCCAGCTCAAATAATTTAATGGTTCACTGTCATGAACAACCCTCAGAAATGCTTCACTTTTTCGGCTAATTGAACAGTAACTGAATGAACTGTTCAATTAAACTTTTTTCAAAAGTACAGACCTTGGGCTTCCCTGGTGGCGCAGTGGTTGAGAGTCCGCCTGCCGATGCAGGGGACACGGGTTCGTGCCCCGGTCCGGGAGGATCCCACATGCCGCGGAGCGGCTGGGCCCGTGAGCCATGGCCACTGAGCCTGCGCGTCTGGAGCCTGTGCTCCGCAATGGGAGAGGCCACAACAGCGAGAGGCCCACGTACCGCAAAAAAAAAAAAAAAAAAAAAGTACAGACCTTGTCTTATAATGCCTTTGAAAGGCTCTAATTTCCAATGTATCAAAGAGAGAATCTTATTCTTTCCATTCCGCACTTAACAAATGTGAGCAAATTGAGAAGATCTGAAGAGAAGTAACTCCAAACATACATGGGAGGGTAACCAGAAGAATCAGAAGCAGCAAAATGAGAGGATGAAGGACGAGGTGGAGAAGGAAGAGGCAGAGATGGAGGAGCTTGTTGAAGGTTTAACTGTAGAAATGGTAAATAATCATGAGGTCATCAGAAATGGAAAAGCTTTTAGAAACTTTGTGTTCAATGCTCTGATTCATTTATCTCCACACAACTGCCAATAAGTCTCACTCTTCCCACAATTCTACTTTCATCTTGTCTTTAAACATAAAGACGAGAAACTGTCAAATGCCTTTCCTTTCCAAAATCAAGCTATAATATGTCTATAAGAGCATTCCTCCAGATTTTCTCATCCAATAAACATTGCCTAAAAAGGAAATGACTCTGGTCTGGCATTAGTTCCTAAAAAATGTATTCTATGATCACTGCATTCTTTTCTAAGGATTCACGAAATAACTGTTTATTAATCCATTTGAGAACTTGACCAGGGGTGGTGTCATGCTCACATATCAAATCTATACTTCAGAATTACCCTGCTCTTTGATGTTTGCAAGATTTCCGTCTTTGGCCCCAGGTTGTCAGTGGTTTCCAGTGGTAAACAGTCCCAATGATAAACAATCATAAAAGCTATTTTTGAATGAATTTTTCACTATATTGTAATAGGAGGATTATTCTCTCTAGTTGAAAAAGACATTTGCAAAAGAGCAAAACTTCCATGCACAGAAGTGTTCAAGCAAACACTGGATGATTCCATGTCAGAGAGTTAAGTGCTGCTACTTTTTTTCTGTCATCATGGCTGCTACAGTCCTTCCAATGTGTTGGTACATCTACCACACAAATGTAATGCGTTCATTCAACAAATGGTTACTGGGAAAAACGATTTGCTTGTTATGTACTAAATACTGAGCTAAACACTGAGGGGACAAAGAAAAATTAGGCAAAATCTGCGCCTGTAAAGTTTACATCCTTCTTAGTATCACCAAAACTCATTTAATTGGAAGACATTAAATAAAAATGTTTTCTGAAAAAATTATTTTTAAATTAAATCAGTAATTTAGAATCAATGATATTCAGTATCACCATTAACACCAAGGACCATATAGGTTCTACTACAGGACTTCTCAGCACCCTGAGTATGCTAATACGCATTGTGAATTTGTAGGAGCAGAATAGAATATATAGTGTTTGCCAAAGTATGACAAGGGGTCCCTGTTTTCCCCTTGAGACCTCTTAAGGGAATAGGGCTTAGCAGAAAGAAACATTCTTTCCAACCAGGGTGGGAAATAATGGCCCCGAGAACTGTGTCTTTAGCACTGCACTGACTTCCCATTCCGACTTCCCATTCCGCGTCATCACAAAGCAATTCAAAGGCAATTTCAAGACAACTAATGAATAAGTGCGTGACTGAGCAATGCAGACCATATGCGTGAGGGAAATGACATTACATAAAAATCTTGTAGGAGAAATAGAAACTTATTTTTTATTCTAAGTGAGTAGTTTCAGAATGTATTGTATACATATGTACACTGAGTCCCAAATTTAAAGAGTGCCTATGTACAAAATGAATGGAGAATTTTTGCATCTACATGGCCTAATTTTTCCATCATTCAGATGTTTTTCTTTAGGAAATCCTTTCGAACTCTTGCGATATATAGTCAAAAAAATTGTACATTTCTTAACCTTACCCCCCTCAAAAAAAAAAAAAAAATCGCAATCTCTGGTTGTGGTATCCAAGAATTTATTTTTAAAAAATTCTAGTGATTCTTATGTGTGCCAAAACTGGAAAGGCACTGAACTAGAGTCCAATCTCTTCCTGCTCTTCTTCCCTAATTTTAAGAACCATCTCCTTACAGTGCAACATTTTTAATCTCCAGGGCAATGGGATCAAGGGTCACTATAGGTTAACAGGAATCCACAGGGGAATAAGAAGCACTGTTGTGTCAAGGGTGGCAACCTTATTAAAATCCAAACCTTTCAATGGGGGAAAAACAAGAAAAAAATAAAAATGGCTAGTTTGGGATTAATTTCCATCTCACTGCAAATTGGAAAAGCTAAGAAATCAGAGGAAGGCAGATAATAAGCTTGAAGACAATGAGACAATATAATTCTAAGCATTTATAATACATATTTATTTCTTAAGAAGTTAAAATAAGTATCTAGAATAGAAAGAAGATTCTGGGAAAATGACTGCCTAAGCTTACATTCCTGGCCTCCTTGTCTTCCCCTCAGCTCCCAGTCAAAGAGGCTTAACCAATAAATTAACCTTGATGATAAAAACTCCAGAAAAAAGTACAGTTAGGGATCTCATTGTTGGTAATGCCTGTGACATAATCAAAAGACCAACAGAGCTTAAGGTTAAGGCTTCTGAACTAGGGTTTGGTACGAGACACTGGCAGACTCTGGATTTGGGTAGGGAAGGGGGTTTCTGCTCTTCACTTTCTTCTGAAGGTGGCCTGTTTAGCTAGTAAAAGAACTCTAGAGGAAAGTACACTCAAACTGAACCATTTGTGGTCCATTCGTCAAGAGATGCCACTTCTCTTCTGCTTGGTCCTCAAGAGGCCCAAACTGAGAAGCCCTTCTCCTTATTCCGCAGTAGAATACTCACAGTTTTTCCTGCCTGATCGTCGCAGAGGTTCTCCAGGATTGCCACAGACCGAGGTCCCAAAATCTGTCTGTGCTGCACTGAAGTTACTTATACCTATGGGCATGCAAAGAAAAATTAACACACCATCAATGTAGGCACCATAAAGACATCCACTGGGAGAAAATATTTATATTCCATGCATAACAAATGTTCTACAAATATTTACATAAATAAATTCCATATATTTATCCCATAAATAACAAAGGTCTAGTATCTAAAATATTTACAAAGCATTACAACTCATAAAGGAAAAGTTAAATGACCCAACAGAAAACACGGTCAAAGAATATGAAAATGCCCTACAGAAACACTCATCTCGGAAAAACTCCTGCACATATATAAAAGGAGTCATGTACAGACATATGGATTTCAAAATTACAGAAAAATGGGAACCCATTTTTTAATTATTGTTTATTCATATCCATGGTTATTCGTGTAGCTGAATACAAAACTAAAATGAATTAAATAGAAAGAGATTTGCTTCCAAATGAAACAAATGTTTCATTTGTAAAACTAAAAAAAAAAAAGCTAAAAATTATGATTTCAGTCATGTGTTCACAGATGATTATACTATTTTTTCTATTGTTCTAAATGCTGAAAATATGTTTTTCAATGCAAGAAGGATATAAAAAGATCTTAGCTTAGATGAGCAACAACTCAAGTTTTCAATTTAGAAGAAAATCACCAAATCCCTGTTATGATAAATAGAAGAGACACATATAGATAAAACTGATGAAATAACTCTAAGAATAAAGACAAAATTTTATAAGCTTTCAGACAAAGAATAGATGAAAACAAAGAAAAGAGAGGCTAGAAACATTTCTAATCTTCAACTCTAGGCGGCAAAATCTATACATTCATAATCTGTTGTCAGGAAAGAACTGTGATTTCAAACTCCTATTCGTAACAAAGATATAATTTTTATATGAAAACAAAACAACTTCCGGTTTCCTGTTCCACATATAAGGAGCCTGTAAGACGCCATTCCGTCCCAGCGAGTAAAAAGTTGAACACTTAAAAAATCAACAACAGCTCGGGCTTCCCTGGTGGCGCAGTGGTTGGGAGTCCCCCTGCCGATGCAGGGGACACGGGTTCGTGCCCCGGTCCGGGAGGATCCCGCATGCCGCGGAGCGGCTAGGCCCGTGAGCCATGGCCGCTGAGCCTGCGCGTCCGCAGCCTGTGCTCTGCAACGGGAGAGGCCACAGCAGTGAGAGGCCCACGTACCGCAAAAAAAAAAAAAAAAAAAAAAACAGCTCTTCTTATACCCGTAGAAGAGAGGAGGGCACTGGGCCAACCACTGGCCCCAAGACTGGAGAGAGGGACAGGGGGATACAGGGAGTCCAGGTCCACTGGGCAGAGACTCACCAGTGGAAAACACGCCAGGAACCAATGCTGGGAAGGAAAATTTGAACTCCGATGAATTGATGGCAGTTCAGTGTGGACAACTCTGAGAGTCAAACATTCCAGGGGAACTCGGTTATGAGGAGCCCCACAATACTGTGAGAGTTACCAGGAGCCTGAGAAGCCTCCCACAGTAACCAGAGGAGAAAACTCCCCTCACGCACTGGGCAGGGGGAGGGGAAATGGAACCACTTTTAAATACGTCAGAACACGTTGTTCTTAACAAGGCCTGCACTCAGGAGAAACTAGTTAACCAGAGCCCGAGTTGCTGGCATTTAATGAGAGCCTAACTGACCTGGGAGAAGGGAATATCCAACACCAGCTCCCTTTAGCCTTCGGGTGGGGAGAAAGGAAATACCCAACTCTACCTACTCTAGCCATCCTGTCCCACCTAAGGAGAGAAAAAAACACCGAGAAGCACTGGTGAAGTTCACAGCTGAAAGGTACAGGCTCACTAAGAGTGACACCTGATCACAGGATTAGAGGACACTTCCCCTCTCCCCACACCCCACTGCCACATTACTAACAGCCTACTTAACAGCTGTCCCTTTTACCCAATACATCAGCTGCAGTTATCATGAAAGCAAAAGAAAGACATTTTCTGACATGCAGCAAATAACGTATATACCTTCTATAATCATCCATACACTCTTTGAGGAAAATACTAGACATGTTCCTACCAAACGACAATTTAATGAGGACACCGTCAACAAAAGGAAGGAAAACAAAATTCCAATGAGTGGTAAGAAATGATTTTTAAATATATAAATATGTATGTAAATACTCAAACTTCTGTGACTAGGTATTATGATTAAAGTATTAAGCAATGATTTTTAAAACAAAGATATTACTATAGTTCATAAATAAAAATTCTAAACTGCTTAAATCCAGCAGTTGGAGAAGTAAATGCATTCCAAACATTTTCTGCGGTAGAGATTTTGGGAAACCAGTTATGTGAAATGTTCTGTGCAGGTTTAGACATTATTTAATTTACTCTGATGTAGATATATCTTTACACAGATGGTTACAACAGGAATGTAAGCAGTAATAGGATAAGAAATGCAGTAGTACTGTATTTCCAATTTAAAGTAGGGAGTAAAAGAGGAACAGAAAGACATTTAATCAAGTCAGCATAGAAAAAACAAATTGGAAATCGGGGGAAACAAATGTACTCAATAATTAATAGAAAGTATGGTGAAAATATTAATATTTATTTAATTACAATAAATATGAAGGATTGAAATTATTTATTCAAAGGCGAATACTATCAGACTGAATGAAATAAGGAACTCCAGTGACATGCCATTTACAAACAATACATGTAAAACAAAATCTCAAAGACAAATTGAAAACAAAGGAATGACAAAATCACAGGATTACAAACAAAAGTAAAGTAGCATGGCTATACTAACATCAGATAGAGGGCAATTCAAGGTCAAAGGCAGGAAAAAAGACTAATCAAACTGATGGGTACTGCACACTTGCTATTTAGATTAAACCACAAAAAAACTGTCATTTTTAGGTCACAAGTAGTCAAATATTGGCAATTTCAAAAGTGTCAACATATAACTATTAAAAGTCTTTAAAAAATAATCAACACATCACTTTATTATAATTCTAGTAAAGCAAAGATTATTCAACATTGGGAAATGTTTAAAATTGTCAAAAAAAAAAGTAAACTCATGAGACTATATTGATAAATGCCAAAACATATTTGCTAAATTTCATCTACCATTTCTAACAAAGTTTCTAAGAAAAACAGGACTAGGAAAAAAAAAAACCACTAAGGTACAAAAAATACTTTAAAAATTAACATCAAATATTTATTAAACAATGAAATGATACAGTCCAAATAAAATCAGAAATACATGAGGATGACCACTATCACCGTACTTATTCAACTTGCTTTTAATAATAAAGGGAAAACAGTTTATTTAAATAGTGTATGAAATTGAAAGAAACCAATATTTTTACTGTCTGATTATATGATTGGTTTTAGAAAAGAAAACCCAAAAAATTCTTCTGATAAATTTTATATTTAATAAGAGAGATTTGCACTGTAGCTGAATACATTTGCAAACTCAACTGTATTTCTTTAGAATTTCACTGGTCAGTTAAAAATAGGAATAAAGAGGAAAACCACAAAAATAACCGTTGACTACCAATTCACTGAAGGGACCATCAAAATAATCTTTTTATCAAGCACAGCCAAATTAATCGTTCTGTATTAAGGGAGAACACCACCTCCACAGACTCTTAGTAGAATCTTGGCAGGACGGATATTTTTAAAGTTTGGGGGAATGGATTTAAGGTAGATCTTCCCACGCAGCGGGGAGGTCTTGATCGGGATGGAACAAAATTCATGATATAAGAGTTTAGGATTGATGGACATAGGGAAATGAGAATTTTGAAGCAAGTCTTAGAGAGTAAAGCCCAACTGACCAAACTAATTTTCCTGATAAGGAAGCTGTTTATCCTGATGAGAGCAAGTTGAAAATGTTTTCTTTGAATAAATGAAATGTCTGAAAATTCCTGAAACAAACATATAATTATGTCCAACTGTTATTATCCTGAACAAAAATTTCTTGGAATAATAATGTTCTGTTAATGCACATAATCAAATAGGAAAGTCACCTAGATGTAGAGTTTTATACTTAATCATATTAATCTGTGACTATTAATGGTTTTGTATCTCATGACCAAAGCTGTAAAATGCTGAGGACTAAATTTAATAAGATTAGGTTCAAAACATATAGAAACTTATAAAATATGATACAATGGAGACCTGGGTGGGAACACTTCAAACAATTAAACTGTGTTATTTTCTAATTATTACATAAATTTAATGCACTTCCAATCAAATTTTTAGAGAACTTGGTGGGGAGAAAGGATCCTAAAAATTGGTTTTAAGTTTCTTATAAACACGTATTTTGTAAAAACTGCTTTAAAAGTTTTGGGAGAAAAATGAAAACTCTAGAATTCTAAACTGTAGAGTACGGTAAAGTTTATTATTCCTCTTTATTCAAAACTGTATGTAATTGACCCAAAAGCAAATAGCTAGATAAGTAAACAAACTAGAGAGTCTAGAAATCGATTTAAGTGTATTCGGGAGGTTAATATAAGTGTGGCATTTTAACTGAATAAGAAAACGATCTTTAATTTGCTGTACAGTTCTTGCGCGGTAGCTATCCCCAAAATAAACCTTATACATCACTTCCTCACAATATACATTAACAATCTAGATGAAATAAAGTTCTAAGTGTTCAAGAAAAAAGTTAATTTAAAAGTAAAGAAAATTTTGGAAAATATTCCTGTAACCTTTAGGTGATAAACTTTTACCAGAAAAGAAACTCAAAACCAAAAAAGAAAAAGTTATGTATTTGACTGCTTTTTTAAAAAAATTATATTTAAAAAGACAATTATTGAAGTCAAAAGACAAGACAGGCTGGAAGGAAACTGTTGTGCAATGCATATGAAAACAAAAAAAATTAATATTCATAATAAGATGAGGAAAAGCCAAACCACCCAAAAGAAAATAAACACAGGATATGGCAGGCATTTCACAAAAGAATGGCAAATAGCCAATAAACATGAAAGGATGCTTACTGTAACTAGTCATCAGGAAAATGCAGTCAGATACCATTTTGCACACATCAAATTTGCAGAGACAGAAAGAAAATGCTCAATAGGCTACATGTGGAAATAGGCCCTCATATTCTGTGGCTAAGACTATACATTTCCACACCTTTTTGAAAGTCTACCAAGTTAAAAAGATGCACTTTGAACAAGCAAATCTCCTTTTGAGTATTTATCACACAGATAGAATGTACCAGTTTATAAGTGATTTTTAGGTGTATTTTAGTAATATCATACACTTAAATTACTTATTTCATTTTCCTTACCAGTTTAAAATAATAGAGACACAAAGAGGATAGTCATCAAGTAATGAACAGTTGATCACATTCTGGTACAGTCATTCTATAGAACATCAGAAATCTATCATAGGAGAGGAAAAATTCTCCTCTACCCTCTGAGTGTCTGGCTGGCCCTGAGGATTAAACTGATTTAAGACAGATTAACAGGAAAGAAAGCATACCAATTTTATTAAATTTTTACATGTTCGTAGGAGCCTTCGCAAGAGAATGAAGACCCGGAGCAGGAAGCTTTTATACATTTTCGACAAAGAAACAATAAAATTGTGAAGAACTGACAAGCCAAAGGGCTTTGCGCTATGGGTAGCAAATGGTGAAGAAGTAGGTAGAAAGATAAGACTTTTACAGAACAACTATATCATCCAAGAGAATGAGTGCCCCAGAAGCCCCCAATGCCAAAGTAAACGCTCAGCCTACCAGAGGAAAAAACTTGCCAGAAATATGATAGAATAGTGAAAAGAATAAGTCAATACATGTCATGATTTTAGTATTTTCTGTAATACAGTTAGCAGTTTTCACCAAGATAGGAGTTAAAAATAAAGGTAATATACATTTACAAAGCTACTCATAACCAACTTATCTGGCGATTATCTACAAGCATTTTTTCACTTTGTCAAATGTCATTCTTTCCGTAAACGACATAATATCTAAACTATGAAAGTACTACGATAAATGAGCAGACGTTTGACAAAAAATAGCCCATGGACGTTCCTTTCTCAATCTTAAATTCCATGTATTCAAAGTCTGTTACCTTCTCACTAAAGTGTCTCCACTCTAACGACTCCAATTCTGTGAATCTTCGTAACTAAAAACCTGGAAAATCATCTCTAGTTCTTCACTTTATTTACATGCTAGCTGTTTCTAAGCCCCGTTACTTTTTCATTTGAAAAATTTCTTGCATTTATCTCTTCCATTTCACTCTGATAGTCATCACTCTTATCAAAGTATTTATCACCTCACACCGCAATTATAGTTTATACCCAATCTCATGATTCTCTGTTTTGGCACCTCCTCTCCTCAAGTTCCTTTTCGAACCACACATCTACTGTCCTTTTCAAATGCCTACGCTCATCTCTTAATATAACAAATCCCAACAACTCATTCCGCCTGGCTCTTGAGCTGTATGGTACACACTCACTCTCCCTTCTTAGGCTTGGTCTTTTACAATAGCAACCTTCCACTTCCATCCAGGGTAAGATCAAGAGCACAACATGGGCAGGGAGACTGTGGGTGCCCCAACCATGCTAGCAATTTAGTAATCTTTAAAAAAAAAAAAAGATTTTGACTTCCATTTAGAGCAGAGCCAAAGCACAGTTTGAGAGAAGGCAGGACAAAGACTCTCTACTATTGTCACAAGCAGTTTAGCTGTATCAAATTTACAATACCACCCCCCATAAACAAGCCCTGATACTTGCCAAATCCACCCTCCACAGAGCGAAATTTAACAATTATCCATATTAACTCCAGTCCTTATCAAAGTATTCTTTCCAGAATACAGAATATTCATTCTCTCTCAGAGAAATGATAGGAAACATAATTTTCTCCACCATGTTGTATTTCAATGATGGTTTTCCTCCTCAGTGTTTTTTCAGTTCCATTTAGAGATAGGTACCAGGATGACTGTCTACAGCTTAATCTACCTTCATGCACAATTCTCTTTCACTCCATACTTCTGCTCTTTCATACATGGAATGCCTCCCTCTTTCCTGTCCACCTATGAAAATGCAATTTACTCACAAGGGCTGACTCCAGTTTCACTCCTGCCTAAAGCCTTTTCTGATTAATCAGAATATATTTTTCCCCCTTTGGCAATTGTTGTTCTGTTACTGTCTCACCTATGTTAGTTTTGTCTCCTGGTGGAGATTGCAAGTTACCAGTGATCAAGCACCCTATGTTTTCTTTCTTTCTTTTGTGTCTCTCTAATCACATAGTATGTACTCAGTGATCAATAGGTATATGTTAATCAATTAAAAACTGTAAGCCATAAGAGCTTATTTGACAGATCAATGTAAAAACAAATTTATGACCAAAACTAAATTACTAAATAACTTTTTACCTTCAATAATCTGTTACAATATCACAAGAAGTCCTCCCCAAACAATGTATAAATCAAGACACAATAGACTGTTCATTATTTATCAGTATATTTGACAATATCAAAGTAAAGTATAATATTATATACAGGAATCATATTTTCTGCCCCAGAGATATTAATTCAACCAGTCTAAAATCCAAAATTTTTCAAGATGACGACTCTTCCTTTGTACCTGAAGACACCCAACAAACAATCATTGTGTTTCACTTAAAATAAAATAATACAGCGTGGGGAAATGCAGGAGTCTGAGAAATGCCCCATAAGAGAGGAAACACGGGAAAGTTTCCATTAAGATCCTCTACTGGAAATGTTTCTTATATTTTAGATATTCCTAGGAGTGCTGGAAGAGAGGAATTAACCATCAATGATGTTCATGAACACGACAACCTGGGGAATTCATAACAGCACACTGACATGCATGTTACATAACAGTTCTGAAAATCCTTCCAGATCTATTCATGTATTTGAGAACAGATGTTTCTTCTTCATGATTTTTTTTTCTTTTCAACATTGAAAAACTGACTTTGAAGTTTGGGATCAATTTACAGATTTCCCATAATGTTAAGTCATTTTCTATAATGTTCTATTTGGAGTAAAATTCATGTTTATTTTTATAGCAATGGAAAAATCTCCCTTTGGAATATAAAATGGGACAGTCAGTATGATTAGGAAGTCAGTTAAACAATATATTTTGTTTGGAGACAATCTGTTTTGTTTTGAATTCTTAGACAAAAAAGTCAATTAGTAAAAATATCTGTTAAAATAGCACTAATTTAAAATTAATCCAGGTCCTTATTCAAAAAATTGTTTTAAAACAATTAAGTTTTAATTGTTTAAGTTCAATTTCCCACAACTCTTCTAATTTAGCTATGCTTGAGTTAATTTTTAGAATCATGTTTCATGACTGGGCCTCAAAACTTCAGGTTTAATGGTTCAAAAATGGTGAATGTTGAATCTACTAGTTTATAAAAATAATGAAATGAAAATATTTTAGAACAAATACTAATACAAAAAAGGAGGAAATGAATGTAGAAAAGTAATGCAAATGAAATTTTAGCACAAAGTGGAACAAAGTCCACGTCGAATTACAAAACATGGATAGGACAAGGTCCATAGTTTGACTGGCTCCCAGTGAAGAGTTTATGTATTTACCAACACAAGTCAGCATTTTATTAAAGATTTTCCTAATAAACAGACGTAACAACACAATCAACACAATCTGTATTAAACAAGTTTTGTTTCTTTTCTACAGCAGAGCTCCTCCTTCCTTCCCTAGCATTGTGTTAAGTAAAACTTAAGTTAGAAATCTTTTGTAGTTTGTTTTTAGATATAAAATGTTATGATTACATATTTACTGTATTTTGCTCCCAGTAAGTGAAATCAGTTTTGTTGATTACTCCTCCTTGTGCATGAGACAAATACCTATTATAGCCATCAACCACTTAGGATTTCTTTTAAGATTTTGTTCATGTAATGACCATTGAATCACATTTTAGTTAAGAACTGTCCAAAGGTGAAGCTCAATCAAATGGAGCTTTCATATTTTTTTAATAATAAATGTCATTAATTTTCCTTAATATTTTTATTTAGTTTTTTTCTTTTAACAATATATATTTAATTTTGCAAAAGTAGTTCTAAAGGATACCGGGAAGGTGGAAATTTATGTCAGTCCTAACCACCTTTTAATAATGAAATCCAGGAATTCGTGAGACTTTTTTTTGCCAAATTAAGCAACAGCTTCTACCTTTGGCTGCTAATTGATCACAACATGAGTGAGGGCAGAGTAAAGATCAATTATCACACAGTGGTACCCATAACATAAGGATAACTGCAATTAGGAGCCTTTAAAAAAAACCAGATTCAGTCGGTGTATTTCTTCTCTCTTTTCAATGACTGAGAATGAAATCTTCCTTCTCAAACCATGTATAATTAGTCTTAAAAACTGACTCAAGTGAGGTGAGGCACTGTTTGAGTTTAACACATTTGCTTCAGAATCTAAAATTTGCTTCATTTTATTGCTAACTTCTCTGGTCCTTTGGAAACTTTACTTCCCTTTTCAACCATATAATCAAACCCATAACCAACCATGAAGACAGATTTAAGAGAAGATACTTCTCATATAATTTTTACAAACATTTTCTCATACAAATTTTTCTCACTGTGTACCATATTGTGACTCTGATAACTATTCCCTTGATCAAGGTGCAGTAATTCCATCTAGTCAGTCATTATACGGTTAAAAAAAAAAAACTTCACCAGGGGAAATATAAATGGTGAGACAGGAACTCTAATTTACCCCCATCCAACCACCCACCCACAAAATACATAATACTCCTCTCACAGTTCTTATTACTTCAGAGAAAGTACTTACTGAAAGGAACTTGTTTATATTAACCAAAGGCTAATTTAGTGTTCTCACCTTTACATATAGAGAAACACATAGAAAATTAAATATAATTATATTCAAAGAATATGATTTAAGGGAAACACAAAGTTTTATTTTCAAATGCTAAGTGTCAAACCTCTTATAACCAGTATTACGGAAACAGTAATCTTGAGTAGCAATTATTTAGTACTTTTATGAAAAGTTTAATAGGAAGATATGCTCACATGATTTTTTTTAATTTGAAAGAGGAACAACTAAAATGGAAAAATTGGAAACAAAAAAATTTAGAAAAAACCCAGGCAAGATATACTTTTCATAGAAATAAACATATTTCTGGTGATATAAACTGTAGCCATGTAAAATGTCCCATACACTTCCAGATCTGGAAAACATGTTTGGGTTATGGATTGACAATGAGAATGAGCAAATGCCTTGAGTTTAGCTAAGACACAGGAATTGGGCATATATAAAGATATAGTTAGGCAAGAAGTAGTCAGCCAAAACAGGAGAAAACTACATGATTCAGTATGTCCATGCAGGTACAGAGGTCAAAAGATCAAAGAGTAAACCTGTGACTTCTGATTCTATTTCCCTTCTTGGAGTGGGCATTCCCTTGCCTAAAAGGAATTGGCCAGAAGCCTATAGTTCAACCCTGTCCCTCAGTGAGGCAGGATAGTGATACTTAGATTCATTTACATTCAACAATTATTTACTGAATATCTATCAACTATACTTCTGGTACTCCGTGGGGCTGCTGTGTATACAGCGGAGGGCAAAACATACATGATCCCCACCCTAAAGAGCTTATGATCTAGTGGCAAAGACAAACAACAATAATCAAAGACACACGTACACAAATAAAGGCGTCAATAGTGTAGTAAAGGAAAAATATAGAGTTCTGTCTTATGTCGGTTTCCTAGAAACAGAGCCTGAGATCAGGATTCTTGTTCAAGTGACTTCTTGACGGAGTGTTCCCAGGAAGACTGGAGCAAGGGAAGCAGGATAAACAGGGAAGAAATTTAAGCAAGAATGTGGACTCAGCTGGAGACTAGTTTGGGCTTGACCCCAGAGGGATCTCTGGAGCACGAACCACACCACCAAGCTAGTCTCACATTGAGGCAAGGAGGCACACTTCTTGTAGTCCTTGTCAGTCACTGGCTGAGTAGGGGTGGCGGGAGGGGCACACTTCTTTTGTGAACATACCCAAGTTGAGATCAGCAAGTTGTACAGTGTTTGCCTCAGAAAATAAAAGGACCTAGAATATGTAAGGTAGTGAAAGAGGTCAGCAATAATGGGGTATCACAAGATGATACCGGGAGAGAGGCAGACAGCAGGTAGATTATGAAGAATCATATAGAACATGTGAAAAATGCTATTTTTTATTCTAAGAGCAATGGACAACTTCCAAAGATTACAAGCAGATGAGGTACTTAATCAGGTACATGTTTTCGAAAGATTTTTGGAGAAAACGAATCAAGTGTAGATCTTGGAATAACAGGTTGATAATTGTAGGGATCCAGAAGAAAATAATGATGGTTTGAACTACAACAGTGATAGAGCACATGGATACGTATAATTGGATTAAAGAGTTAATTACCGGGGCTTCCCTGGTGGCGCAGTGGTTGGGAATCCACCTGCCAATGCAGGGAACACGGGTTCGAGCCCTGGTCCGGGAGGATCCCACATGCTGCGGAGCAAATGAGCCCGTGCACCACAACTGCTGAGCCTGCGCTCTAGAGCCCGCGAGCCACAACTACTGAGCCCACAAGCCACAACTACTGAAGCCCACGCGCCTGGAGCCCGTGCTCCACAACAGGAGAAGCTACCGCAATGAGAGGCCGCACACTGCAACGAAGAGTGGCCCCTGCTCATCGCAACTAGAGAAAGCCTGCGCACAGCAATGAAGACCCAATGTGGCCAAAAATAAAATAAATAAAATAAATTTTAAAAAAAAGAGTTAATTACCATGTTAAACTGACAGGACATTTATGAATAGGTACCACAAAGAATGCAATGAGGTATAA
Organism: Lagenorhynchus albirostris; assembly: GCF_949774975.1. NCBI lineage: Eukaryota > Metazoa > Chordata > Mammalia > Artiodactyla > Delphinidae > Lagenorhynchus > Lagenorhynchus albirostris. The sequence goes on from NC_083102.1 coordinate 66,297,388, forward strand.
CAATACCATACCAGTTCTCTATCTTGTGTTATCTTCTTTAGCTGTGCTATACTACCCAGGGACTAGCACAGATAAAGAGGCCAGTAAAGTTCAACCAGATTTGATTCTTGCCTGGATGTAATGAAAAGTCAAAGGGATAAGAGAAGTTAGGTCATGGGTGAGAGAGTTACCAAAACAGTGGATCACAGAATTCAAACAGGACCAAGAGATAACGAAGAAACAGTGGGGTTCCAAGTATGGAGAGATGAGGCATGAACGAGCTGGAGATATGACTGGGTAGCATAGAGATTTGTGCTGCCTACTATGTACAGTTAGTTCAATTGTTCTAATTGCGAAATTATCCAAATTAAATAAATTAAATTTAATAGCAATAAGTCCCTGGAAGAATGCATAAAGGAAATTAAAGAAAATTTTACCAAGAGAAAAAATTCTGTTTATATATTACCAATGTGGAGATGATTCAACAATGTAATTCACTGGTACTCGAAGCAAATCCGTCACTGATTAGATGGATTTCGAAGCAGTGTGGACTAGTTCGGTACTAGTTAGACAGTACGTTCATCATGGTACTTATTAAGACTGTACAGTGAATTCTTCATTGCAACACTAAAGCAGATCAAGAGAAATTTGGAAAACCAGTGGAATCATACAAAAAGCAAAGTAAAAATAATCTTAAGATGGGCCAGGGGATAAATTCTGAGGTCACAGTGATCTCACTGTTTGATCTGCTTGGATAATTTCTTCAGTTCTTTATTTTTGAATCTATACACACAATCTTTGTGAGTTTTGTGTAGATTTTGGAGTCCTTGAATTCCACTACTGTCAAGTAAATGGAAACGACTGAAATCAGAAAGGGAAACCTGCAGTGTGTTCTCTGGAATGGTTTGGAACTGCCTGACAGGCTGCCCCAGTTGGCAGTGAGGATCCTGGATCCATGAAAAACACAGCTGTGTAGACCAGGCTGTAGATCAAAGGTTAGAATGCCTATTTTTATTTTAATGTTGTGAAAAATTCCCTGGTCCAAGAACCACACAGATTCTGACATAAAGGCTGCACAGAGAGAAGTCAAAGGCCTTCAGTTCTGAAGTCCCTTGGAAGGATCATATATTAGTGAAGAGGTGGAAATGAAAATGCTCAGATTAAAATAAAATCACGTAAAATTTCAGCATGAATTTTGGAAGTCTAAAAATACCCTTATTGCAAGCAGAATGGATTTTAGAAGCTTTTATACTAAACTTTTACTTCTGAAAATAAACAACACGTTTTTTACAGCAACAGTGAGCTGTTGTTCTGAGATTCTTAAAGGTGATTATAAATGTGTCAAGATGACATTTGGGGTTCCAGAAGCAGTGCTCATCTCATTATCAGAAACTTTTTTGGCTGAGCTGGGACTGCCTCTCTCTTAATTCTAGTAGAAAAATATGGTAAGGCTCTGATCTGTGCTATTTAAAAAATTGTTTAAGGTAGCAGGACTGAATTAACCATTCCATGTCCCTTTTCCCTAATATGGTATCACATCTCCTTCCCACACTGCCTCAGAGTCCAGTACTTGCCTCAAATATATACATATTTCTTGAAGCCAAGAAAATCGGCAAAACTGTTCCTGATAACCAGACACCTATTTATCTATACCTGAAACAGAGTCCACTGGATCATTATCTCCTGCAATTGGATAAGCCCCCACTGCCCAATACCCTTCCAAAAGCTGTTGAGGTTTCGGTTTTGGGGTTTTTTTTACATCTTTATTGGAGTATAATTGCTTTACAATGGTGTGTTAGTTTCTGCTTTATAACAAAGTGAATCAGCTATGTGTACACATATATCCCTCCCTCTTGCGTCTCCCTCCCTCCCTCCCTATCCCACCCCTCTAGGGGGTCACAAAGCACCGAGCTGATCTCCCTGTGCTATGCGGCTGCTTCCCACTAGCTATCTATTTTACATTTGGTAGTGTATACATGTCCATGCCACTCTCTCATTTTGTTCCAGCTTACCCTTCCCCCTCCCCATGTCCTCAAGTCCATTCTCTACATCTGCATCTTTATTCCTGTCCTGACCCTAGGTTCTTCATAACCTTTTCTTTTTTTGGTATTAAACTGTGATAGCAGAGATGCCCCAGTCAATACTGAAAGGAAGAACCTCCAACAACTGAATACAACAGAACTTCCTACTCCACAAGTAGTTCCCCAAGATTTGAGAGGGCCAGCAGTTCATAAAATCTACCTGAGTAGCTTTCTGTCTCATTTATTTTTATAGGTTCCTCACTTTCAGCAGGATTTTTTTTTCCCACAGTGTTTTAGACTCCTGGTAAATGCCAGTTCTCAGAAAAAACCTGGTAAAAAATAAAAAAGTGCAGGAAGATCAATGAAATCTTTTAAATAGTATCTAAAAATGTCCTGGGTTGTTTTTATTTTTCCCTCTCTTGTAATCTATGGGATATTTGGGGAAGTCATTATAGCATTTTGACAGCACCTGTGACATTAACAGGGGTGGACCTTTAATGCATTATAGACATATGTCTTAACAACTTTAGTATATGCCATGCCTTTAAACCGATGGGTGTATTATAAAAGCAATTGGCTTTTAATCTGAATACATTACTATCAGAGCAATGTATACTTAAAAGAGTTCTATCTATAGTTAATTATTTAGCTCAGAGATTTAAAGCCACGTGGTAAATGGGTTTCTCATTTTCTTAACAGAAGGTTAGATCAGTCTTTTAAATGCTATCACAAGTTGGCAGCCAGGAGATCTCTGGTTGGCCTCTATTCTTTCAATTTGTTAGATGCTACCTACTATCAGTTTCAATATCCAGGTTTGCCAGCTGCCCTCGTGTGTTCTGGGTAGCATCATGCAATGAAGCTGTTGTGTACAATTACACAACCGTTCCCAACCACTTAAATCTAACATTACCCTAGAACAGCAAAGGCAAATAGGTCCAAACCAATTCCATTCCACGAGTGTACTAACGTGTCAAATCTCTTAGGGGACTGTGAGGAAAATAAAACTTCACCCTGCCTAAAATGAGAATTGTCTGCCTCTCTCTCACTGTGGGAATATGAATATTCTGCTGAAAACTAGGGTGGCTGTTGCTTTCTGTTGCTCTCTGCTACTCCTGTTTTCCAGGCCTGGGAACAGATGGTGCGCCACCTGACTCAGAATAGTCTAATGTAAGATTCACTGTGCTTCACGGGAAATCAAAGATCAAGCAACATTACAGAAGGTGACGCAGCACCTCGGCAACCAGGAACCCAGTATGATACAGTGGAGTGGCGAAGGAGGAGGGGAGCAAGAAATTCAAAGCAAAAACTGGAAAAGACAAAGAGAGAGAGAGCATAAAATCAGTCAACGTACCTGGAAAATAAAACCTTCAGTCCTTGAAGGCTAGCATTTGAAAATACTATCAAACTCCATCCCAAATATTTAGCCCAAAACAGTAATAACTCTCTCTCCAAAGGACTTTAGTTATCTCATCATTGTCAACACTAAGAGATTATTCTATCATGTCCTTCATGATAGGTCTTAAATTCAAATCACCTTTAAGGCACAACAGTAGAGGTTGATCGTGACAAGTGGAAATTAGTAACTTTACCAAAACTGTGGAGAAGGGGCGTAGGACAGAATAACTTGGATTACGTGAGCTAAGGTGTCCTCAGAGCTATTGTAAAAGAAAAGCAAGTGCAGTCCCAGCAATCCCACTACTGGGCATATACGCAGAGAAATCCATAATTCAAGAAGACACAGGCCCCCCACTGTTCACTGCAGCACTGTTTACAATAGCCAGGTTATGGAAGCAACCTAAATGCGAATGGATAAAGAAGATGTGGTACATATATACAATGGAATATTACTCAGCCATAAAAAGGAACAAAATTAGGTCATTTGTAGAGACATGGATGGATCTAGAGACTGTCACACAGAGTAAAGAAAGTCAGAAAGAGAAAAACAAATATCGTATATTAACGCATGTATGTGTAATCTAGAAAAATGGTAGAGACGAACCGGTTTGCAGGGCAGAAATAGAGACACAGATGCAGAGAACAAATGTATGGACACCAAGCGGGGAAAGTGGCTGGGGGGTGGTGGTGGTGGTGGGATGAATTGGGAGACTGGGATTGACATGTATACAGTAATATGTATAAAATAGATAACTAGTGAGAACCTGCTGTATAAAAAAATAAATAAAATAAAATTCAAATTAAAAAAAAAAATAGCAAGCACAGTAGTGCAAGCATCTGCAAGCCCTCCTCCACTCAACCTAGCAAAGCAGTCAACAAACTATGGCCTGTGTACCAAATCTGGCCCACTCCCTGTGTTTTAAAATAAAGTTTTATTGGAATACAGCCACATCCATTCATTTGCTTATTGTCTATGGCTGCTTGCACATGACATTAGCAGAAATTGGTAGTTATGGCAGAGAACATATGGCCCACAAAGCCTGAAATATTTACTGTCTGACCCTATACAGAGAAAGTTTGCCAAGCTCTGGCCTAGAACCTATTCCCCGCTAATAATCTACTCATGAACATGAACTTTCACCCAATCCAAGAAGTCCATGAAAACCCCTATAATAAGAGCATCGTATATATCTGACTCACTCTCTTTTTCTTTTAGAAAGAAACCAGTTCTCATGGATGTAAATGAGGCAATGCCTGCATCACTAGGAGGCAATGTTTCTCTGGCTCCCCCACCCAGTACCACCCACCACCACCAGGAGCTCAAATCAGCATTAGCAGAAAAGATATTAAGATGGCCTCTCCATGCCTGAATGTCAGCTTCTGACTTCCTTATAAAAAGAACCCTTGTGTTGGGCTTCCCTGGTGGCACAGTGGTTAAGAATCTGCCTGCCAATGCAAGGGACACGGGTTCGAGCCCTGGTCCGGGAAGATCCCACAGGCCACAGAGCAACTAAGCCGGTGCACCACAACTACTGAGCCCGCGCTCTAGAGCCCGTGAGCCACAACTACTGAGCCCTGTGCTACAACTACTGAAGCCCACACGCCTAGAGCCCACACTCCGCAACGAGAGAAGCCACTGCAATGAGAAGCCCACGCACCGCAACGAAGAGTAGGCACCGCTCGCCACAACTAGACAAAGCCCGCGCGCAGCAACAAAGACCCAATGCAGCCAAAAATAAATAAAATAAATTTATTTAAGAAAAATAAGAAAGAAAGAACCCCTGTGTATAATGCCTTTGGGCAACTGTATGCTAATTTGCAGCTTTCTTACCCTTATGCTGCTAAATCTTGTTCAATCATTTGTTCTGTCAGGCTGTCACAACACAAAAAAGTTTCAGGCCCTAGACAAATGCCACGTGAGGATGTATTCCTAACTTAGTTATCTCTGTTACTGGTTGTGACACAGACTCACCCACAGAGACAGAGTGGCATTAAAGTGCAGTCAAGACATTTACAAATAAATTACTGCCTGAAAAAATCATAATAAGTGAAACAGCATTTCATCCACAAAGAGCACACTTGAAAATCCGTTATCAAAGTCAATTTGCTATTTCCACCCTACATTAGCCTAATACAATGCATACGAGGCACAGTCGGTGGTGTTCCAGCACAGGCTCTCCGAAAAATAAGGCTGTAAGGATTTCAAAATATCTGAGAAACTGCATTACTGGTCAAGATAATGGCATTTTTGTAACAAATGAAAAATAGCAGCTGAAATGCACAAGGGCATGAGATGAGGCAGGAACAATCTGGTTCCAATACAATCCCACCATCTGCCACTTCATGCATCATTCTGAAGCAGGTCAGCGCCTTACCTATTTTATGTTTCAAATCAGTATCAGCCAGAGGGACAACCAGGAGACACAGGGGTACCTTTTCTTACCCTCCTTCTCCAGTATTACATTGATAATGAGAACATCACCTTCTGTGCCGACAACCAATCTTCCTCCACCCCAACCCAAAGACACTTTTCTCTCAGAAGAGTGAGACCATAATAGAAAGGTGGAAATACTGAGGACAATTTCATCCTACAGAAAAAACTTTTACACAGTACGACAAAGAAAAAGTTAAAACAAATTAATTGGCTCCTTTGTAGTACATGTATATTTCCTCTGCCAGTCAGCATTCACTCATGTTAAGTAACAAGAACGTCAAAGTAATAAGAACGTCAAAGATCATAGAAGAAATGGCGAACCTCCCTGTTTTTCTCTTTGAGCTGTTACAGTAGATCCAAAAAAAAAAAAAAATCTAAAATATCTGTGTCACCGTACTGCCTCCATGGAATTAGGACTGGTAATAAAGGGGTTTAGTTGCCAATGAGAATCACCTTGCCATGGATGGTGGCTTCAATAATATGCTCCACGACTTACATACATACATTACATGTAGTCTTTTGCATTTCAAACACTTCATAGTAAAAACAGGGAAAAGGCAAATTTTTAAAAATATACTTTGAAAGGCAATGATTTGACTCTTTTAACTCACTAACCTAGTTCAAATGGCAGGAACAAATCTGAGACAATTTTTTCAGCATTACTGTTCTTGCTGAAGTGGGCATAGTAACTATAAAGATTTTTGCTTTTCTTCTTGGAAGAATGATAGTCTATAAACTTTTCAGTCTATATGACCCAAGACCTTCAAGAGTATAATTCAAAGAGCATACTTCTAAATAAGGTAAATCATAACTCAAATGCCCCATCAATATTGTCTTCTATAGTAAGAGAAGAAACTGCTGAACCTATCGATGCAATTGGGGATAAATCAAGAGTTACCAGTGTCTCCATGACTTTATGTCACTATCTCAATTTATACATTATAATTTCATCTCAAGATTGAGCATACTAAAAATGCTATTAACTTTCCTAGCAAAACTAAGTAAAAACAATTTAAATTATAGCTTTCAGCAAGAATTTTATCTTTGATTCTCCAAGTTTAAACAAACATATATATATGTAATTTGTAATTTTATACAAATATTTTCTATTTACTCAAATAATAGCAACATCTGAAGCCAACATCTGATGCTATAAAGAGGAACTAATTTCACAAAGTTTGGGAAAACAATTATTCCAAGAGGAGAAAAGAGCTCAGTCTCACTTTCATAGCCCCACACGGAATAAATCAAGGCAAGAATACTAATTTTACACTGAACTGAAAATTAGTATTAGTAGCTCTGATATTATGTTGACATGTTTTCACATGGTCCACCACTTACATCAACAAAACAAAGTGGAATAATTCATTCAACAAACATTTACTGAATACTTGCTCTACCCTGTAGGGAACAGGAGATAGTTTGCAATGAAAGACTTCTTGAAGAAAATGACACCTAAGTGATTTCTTAGGAATTAGCTGGGTCAAGGATGGAAAAGGAGAGAGTCTTCTCAATAGTGACAACAAAGACACAGGGCAGAGGAACCAAATGGTGTCAGACAAATATGCAAGCAGTTTGGTTTTGCTGAAGCAAAAAGTGTAAGACAATGCGTAGCCAGAGGTATGAGTGGAAATTAGGCAAGGACTAGATGAGAGAGCTTCTGCCCTAAATTATGAAGCTTGGGAGGTATCTTCTCAATCATACAAAGAAATTTAAAGGCTTTAAGCAGAGAATGTTATATTGTTTAAACCTGCATTTCTGAAGGATCATTCTAGCAGCTGGATTGAAGATGGATTTGACTGGTATAAGAATGGATTTGACTGGTACAAGAATGGAGAAAGGAGATCAATTAAGAAACTAATCAAGAGAAAGCAGCCAGATGAAAGATAATGAGGACCTGAACCAAGGGGATGACCAAAGGGATGGATTAGAAAAGATGGATTGGGGGCTTCCCTGGTGGTGCAGTGGTTGAGAGTCCGCCTGCCGATGCAGGGGACACAGGTTCGTGCCCAGGTCCAGGAAGATCCCACATGCCGCGGAGCGGCTGGGCCCGTGAGCCATGGCCGCTGAGCCTGCGCGTGTGGAGCCTGTGCTCCGCAACGGGGGAGAGGCCACAACAGTGAGAGGCCCGCGTACGGGGGAAAAAAAAAAAAAAAAAAGATGGATTGGGATTTAAAAATCAGCAGTAAACGCACATATATGGAATCTTAAAAAACAGTACTGATGAACCTAGTGGCAGGGCAGGAATAAAGACGTAGACATAGAGAACAGACTTGAGGTCACAGGGAGGGAAGGGGAAATGAGACAGTAGCAGTGACATATATACACTACCAAATGTCAAATGGATGGCTAGTGGGAAGCTGCCGCATAGCACAGGGAGATCAGCTCGATGCTTTGTGACCACCTAGAGGGGTGGGGTAGGGAGGATGGGAGGGAAGCTCAAGAGGGAGGGGATATGAGGACATATGTATACATATAGCTGCTTCACTTTGTTGTACAGCAGAAACTAACACACATTGTAAAGCAAATATACACCAATAAAGATATAAAAATAAATAAATAAAAATCAGCAGTCATCAGGGAATTCCCTAGTGATCCAGTGGTTAGGACTCTGCACTTGCACTGCCGAGGGATCCCTGGTCTGGGAACCAAGACCCCACAAGCTGTGTGGTGTGGTCAAAAAAAAAAAAAAAAATCAGCAGTAATCTATAATTAATTATACATGGATGGTGGATAAGGGGGAGGAGTAAATTACTTACAAATTTTCTATGCAAGTTTCCTGGCCATGATTCCATTCGTGGAGCTAGAAAGTATGGGATGAGGAGAGAAATTTGGTAGGGAAAGACAAATTTGCTTTTTGACATATTACAGGTAAGTTTCCTATGAGTCATTTGACGGTATCCAGTAGGCTGTGGGATATGTAAGTTTAGGGAGAGGTTTAAACCACAGAGTTTGGAAGATGAAACTATGAGTAGATGAGACACTCCAATGAGCATGAGAAACAGATGTGGAAGAGGAGATGAATAAGAAGACAAAGCAGCAGCATCAATAAGAAGACTCAGGACAGCGCCTGATCACAAAAGCCCGAGGAATAGGTAACAGAAGGATCAACAGCAACAGATACGGCAGACAAAGTCAAAAACTAAACAGCAGGAAAGGCCTCAGTTACGAATCAGGAACAATTAGAAGCCGTATTTGAGTGGATCCAGGACTAAATAGGAGGTGAATGTGCAGTATTATTGCGATCAGGCAAAATTACTGGGCAGATTCTCAAATACCAGTAAAAAGAAAACAAAACCATCATTTCTAGTTATTTTTGTCAGAGACCAGGTACTATGTTATAAATTTTTCCAAACCTCTGAATCTGTGCTTAAGGCACATTCGATTATAAGAAAATGAATTTTGAAAAACAGAGAGAAACCAACTTTAGGAGTCAGATCACACTGCTACTTAATAGAAATGACACCTAGGAATAATGGCAGTGAAAAGGAACAATAAACAAGGTAAAACTGGAGCTTGGAGGGTGGCTAATGCCCACATCTTACTCTCACAAAGGACCAATTTCTATCCACCCTTCACTTTAGCAGGAAGTCCTTTGTGTTTATTATACACTAAATGAAGGCCAGCACACTGCTTGCTTGGGGGACATGTAACGTTCTGAATGAAAACGGTACTAGTTATCAAGACACATTACATTCTAAGCAGATGTGTCCTCTGAAATGTGACCAAAAGTTATGCATCACCATATTTTCTCCACAATTCTATTTTTTATTGAACAGTAATACAGGAAAATAGTTTAAAATCTGATTTGTAGGCAAAAACTGCTTCCTTAGAAAAGAGCCAGTTTCACAAAACCACTGATGAAGTTCAGACGATGCAATCATCAACCTCAACTTTAAAGTGAAACTCGTACTTTTCCCCTATTTTGGCCGGAATGTATTACTGCTGCAAAGCAATTTGCACTTTGCAACTTTAAAGAGAGCAGAAAGGACTAGACTTGCCAGAAGGCACTTGGGCAATTGTCACAGGCAGATTGTTTATTCTACCTAGAGGTTTATTATTACTTTCATAGTATTCTGCAAAGATCAAGCAAAAGTGCTAACAGACTCTGGTGCCTTTTTTTAAGGTGGAGTTTAAAGTATTGTAAAGCAATAAACCATCAAGTTGCTTGACAGGTTATACACATAGGTTGTTCATATAACTATATTAGCAGGGAATATACCTTATTTCCATTAATTCCAGAACTGCGTGGCCTAACCAAAAGAACAATCTGAAGGAATTTTTAAATTTTTTTTCCAAATTTTTAGCATAGCTCTGCAAGTGATTCAGGGCTAGAATGCAGTAAACCCACAGCGTCTGAAACAGGAATCAGTATTAGCAACAGAAATCATGATTCTGTCCATTTCCAACTTCAAATACAATTGACAAGAATAGCAAAAGTTCAATAATGAAAGCAGCAGTCTCAGAACTTAGGAGGGAGGCAGAAAAGAAAGAAGCTTCCTTTGTGATGATACATAATGGGAAGAAGTCAAGTTCAGATCACGTTTCTTACTATGAAGTAAAATTGGTCAAGCTGGGAACCAAAGAAGCATCTATATTAGGTTCCTGGGGCCTCTGAAACAAAACGGCACAAACTGGGTTGTTTAAGCCACCCAGAAATTTATTCTCTCACACTTCTGGGGCCTAGAAGTCCAAGATCAAAGCGTTGGCAGGGTTGGCTCCTACTGAGGAGCTGTGAGGGAGAATCTATTCCATGCCTCTCTGCTAGCTTCAGGTGGTTTGCTGCCAATCTTTGGTGACCCTTGGCTTGTAGACACATCACCTCAACATCTGCCTTCACATTCACATGGCATTCTCCCTGTGTGCATGTGTCTAAATTTCTCCTATTTATAAGGACTCCAATCATATCTGATTAGATGCCCACTCTACTCCAGTATGACCTCATTCTAACTAATTACATCCCATGACCCTGTTTGTAAATAAGATGACTTTCTGAGGTACTGCAGGTTAGGATTTCAACATATTAATTTGATGGTGGGCAGAGGGACACAACTCAACTCATAACTACATCCTGGATGTCTCTATCTTTCCACACACTGTTGTCCCAAAGTCCAGTTGCATCCATCTTCAATCTTCTCTTGTGTTTACCCCTTTCTCTCCAGCTCCACTGTTGCCCTTGCAGCATTATACTTTATCATCGTTGAACTGATTCCACAAAGGCAGGGCCCATGACCACTTTGGTCCTCAGGATATGCCCAGTGACTAGCCTCATGCTGGCTTGCTCTTAATATAGTATCTGTTTAATCAGTTCCAAGTGAAAGACTCCTCATTGATTATTAAAATTTATTTCTAATTAGACTTCCTGTTTTTAAACCTCATCTCCACTGCACAACATTTCTTTTGCTGCTAACAGAAAAATCTTTGAAATATTTATACCATGCTCAGAAACTTTCAGTGGCTGACCATGCCTTACAAGATAAAACTCTCAACTCCTGGGGCTTCCCTGGTGGCGCAGTGGTTGAGAGTCCGCCTGCTGATGCAGGGGACACGGGTTTGTGCCCCGGTCCAGGAGGATCCCACATGCTGCGGAGCGGCTGGGCCCGTGAGCCAGGGCCGCTGAGCCTGCGCATCCGGAGCCTGTGCTCTGCAGCGGGAGAGGGCACAGCAGTGAGAGGCCCGTGTACTGCAAAAAAAAAAAAAAAAAAAAAAAAAAAAAAAACTCTCAACTCCTTAGCTGGCACATAAAGAACTTCATCCTTGCTTCAGCTCACTCCTTCAGTCTCATCTCCTCAACTTCCTCTCCTATCCCTTATCCAATAAAAGCAATAACGAGTTCCTTGAAAAATCTCATGCTCTCCCATGCCTCCATGTCTTTGTACATTTTCACTTTGCCTTTTCTTTGTTTCTCATCCCATTGACTCAAACACATTCTCCTGTGTGAAGTCTTCACCGACCCCTCTAGTCCACCTTTTACGTACATCTATGTTAGAAAAGATTGTATAGTGTCTATTAAAACACTTGTTTTTGTGGCTCACTTTCCACAAGACTCTGAACTCCCTCTAATTCTTGAGGACCAAATGCAAAACACTCTTTCATCTTTGTATTCTCAGCACGTAATATGAGGCATGCGCGGGCACTGCATAAACATCTGTGGAGTAAACAAATGCATGGGAGAAAAACTATATGGTCCAACGTACATTTACAGAGCCTACTTGGGACACTTTTCGTGGGAAATCTGACTTGAAAATGTTTGTCGCTCTTCCAAATCAGGAGCCAGAGTCAACAGAACACATACTTCAACAATAACCTCAATGTCACCATTCCACCTGTCAACTCTAGGCAAGCGAGCAAGGACAGAGAGGCTTAGAAGCTCCCTTTCTTAAGCCATGTTAATTCAGCAGGCAGTTACCGACTCATAGCTCAGACAGTAAAATCAAACCAAATCTAAAATTAAGAATGCAGGAAAACAGTTTTGTGTGTGTGTCCGTCTGTCTGTCTGTGAAATAGCTATCCTACATAGCATGATCATGGCCCATAGAGATTGTTCTGTTTAGTATCAATCTTCAGATGCAGAGGTGTGCGTTGATTAAGTGCTTCCTTCCATACGAAGGCAGCAGTGACATTCGCAAAAACTCTCCAAGGAGATGTTTGAAGCTTGAAGGTATGTAACTATGAGGCACAGGCATTGCTACCTTGGACATCTTCTATTTCTAGCTTCTGTCATTCAGGCATCACTTAATTATGGGAGCTGGCAGATTAATTTTCCATGCCTCTGGGTATGCATGGTGCATGGTATATGCAAGATGATACCGCAGGCACTGAAAAGACGGCTTCTCTCCTCAAGAAGGTCGCAACCTACTGAGGGAGGTATCTCTTCAAGTAAGTCATTATGACAAAATATGTGTCAAAAACTTTTGCAGAAGGTACACTGGGATCCTAGAAGAAGTCACTAACATTGTCTCCCTTGTCCTTAAAAAAAAGAAAGTAAATCAGAGTTCCATGAGCCTTCCTCATTTCTGCACTGTATCACTGGCAACATTTCCCAGTGCTGAAGGTGAGGGATGGGCAGAGGAAACGGGTGTGCCTCTGTCTGAGCTGGGTCAAGGTGAAGTACTAGTGGGAAATTGGAGGGCACAAGGAATACAGAAGCCCAGTTACCTCTGTCCTCTCACTGTCTGGAGCAGCATCTTCAGTGTGGCTAAGTGTCCTCCATAGCCCCACACAGGCCAAGCAGTCCTGCCACGTTTCCTGACTTCCACATGCTTTGATCCTCCATTTCAGGGATGGCAGGAGCCTCCTGCCAGTACTGATCTCTGTGTTTTCTACCATCCTCTGGCTTCCTAGCTCTTTTATCAACTGTGTAACCCATCCTGTATATTTAACTCCCTCTGACTGGGATGTCCACCTTTCTGTTGGACTTTGATACACATAAAATAAAACAAACCAAACTAAGAATGGAAAATGTGAACTTCTCTCTCCAAATCTGGGATCTTCTATGTACAAAGAATTGAGCAGTTAGATACATGACTAATAATTATCTCATTCTTATTTCACTCTTTTTTACGTTAAGATCAGCTTTGGAGTCCAAATTACTAATATATTTTTGAAAAATCAGTGCCAGAAATTCTGAGATTTTTTTTTTTAATATGGGATGGAACAAGTTAGTCAAATAATTAAGATTCAAAGGCTATGTGCAAAACCTAGCACAGTTCCACAGCAGAAAATAAATATTCTAATCTTCATAAATAGAAAATGCTAGTAATTTTCCTTTTAATTTCAAATTTTGCTATAATTTTGATATTAATAACAATAATCTAATTACCCTAAGGAGAGGAACTAAATTTTCTTTATTATCCTGATTGAATAACAATAATAGAAATAATATGAAATAAAAATTCAATGTTAATATCAATAGTGATAAATGACTAAAAATATTAATGCCAATAATAATGATATAAAGCAAATACCTATGAGTTGTTTTTAGATGTTTATCTAACTACCTTTAAACATTTGGCAAAGACATCAACTCTTTGGGCTTCTGTTTTTTCCTGGGGAAACTGAAGAGTTTGGATTAGAATAGTTTTTCCCAACCATTGGTTCAACAGTGAGAGGCCCACGTAATGCAAAAAAAAAAAAAAAAAATCAATTTGAAAAGCGTAAGCTAATGTAATGAGTATTAAATATGGCTTAGCATCATGGGAAATAAAAAATCACACTGCATACGTTATTTGCAGACTTTTCAAATAACATTTTAAATCTCATTTCTTATCTATTCAGTTAGAAACAAAATGTAAAAATTATAAAAATATATCAGTTAATTTTTAAAGTAAAGGGCAAGAACTCTACATATCTGGTCACAATGGTACTTTTTTCTCACGCATTAAAAATATTTTATAGATATTTATTCACAAAACCAAATATGATGTACCCTTAGTTTGTTAAATTTACTTTTCAATAAATTATGACCTTTAAATGAAATTAAAATAAAAAGCTTTTATTTTAATGGACACGGTTGCAGTTTATATTTTTATGTATTATTTCTCTTCTTAAAAATAGCATTAAAATATTTTATATTTTTGGATAATGTATTAATCCAAAGCTATATATATATATATATATATTTACTTAAAATATATTTACTATATATATAAATATATTAATTATATTATAATATATATTACATTATATATTTACTTAAAATATATTTATTATAAAACACTCAAAAGTTATTTTAAAAATGAAAGCCCTACAGACTATGTGGAATTACACATCCCACTGAAGAATTTTTTCAAGTGAAAAGGATTTTGAAAATGCTTATTTTGGCTAAACTCATATCTTTCTAGTTAAGTCTTCATGAATCCAGTGGTTTTTATGATCCAAAGTAGATTATCTTCAAGGGAATCCTTATGTTGTTATTTAAGTCTATAAATGCTAAACTTAAAGACAAAACTGAAAGGAAGGAAAAGAATTTTCTGTAAAAGAACCATCCAGTAAAAATCTGTCTTTCAGATGCCAACTCTTAGACAGAGAATGGACAAACAACGAGGTTCTACTGTATAGCACCGGGAACTATATTCAATATCCTGTAGTAAACCATAATGGAAAATAAATAAATAATTTTTTTTTTAAATCTCTTCCACTGTCTTCTCCCTCTCTCATCGTGTCCTCTTTATGGGCTGTGGGATCCAGTTTTACACAGCCTGAGACAAAATCAGGCCTTATGAAAACATTCATGTCATCCGAAATTTTTTTTATAGAAACCTACTTTTTTTTTCCACATTTGGAAGTTAAGGATTTCTGTTTGAGACATTTGAGAATCTGGTACCTGGTACGCAGGGTGTCCATTTGCTCTCTTCTGCTTTCATTTCTAACTTTGCAAAACACAGAGACCAAAAGAAACTGAGTCCTAATCCTTAGTCATAATGGGACTGAAGTAGATAGAGGATGGCCTATACACAGATGTGAAGTGTTCTTGATTTGAATGTTTATATGGAATCCATGAGGTGCATGAAGAGTTAAAAGGAGAGAATTCTTACAGGCAGTATGCTCATTCTTCGGATTCCAGCCATTGTGTTTAAATTATAGAAGAAATACCTATGAATGTATACTTGACAAAATTTTCTGGTTTCCAACACCCTTCACCTACTCTTCCTGGAAAACATTCAAAGCAAAGTATATAATACTGTGACTCTAGTGCTGAGAGCCTTTATGCCATGAGATCACAATTTAAATCATGACTCAGATGTAAAACTGTCATTCTTGGGGTTAAGTAAGGACTTGCTCTCGCCTTCTTGGGGAACAGTGAACAAAAGCAGCTCAGTATCAGAAATATTACCCCTGTAGTAGAGACAGTAGTTTGGTTTAACAGCAGGTGTTTTGCACTTGATGATTACTGCCAGCATCTAATCTGATTCCCATCTTTTTTTACTGAATAGAAATTAGAGTAATAATTTAAGAAACTGCTGGGAATAGAGTTAAGGTAGTTTTATGGACTGAATGTTTGTATCCCCCCAAATTTATATACTGAAGCCCTACTATCCAGGGTGATGGTATTTAGAGATGGGATCATTGGGAAGTAATTAGGTTGAGATGAGGTCATTATGGGGGTGCCCCATGATGGGCTCCGTGGCCTTATAAGAAGAGGAAGATACCAGAGCGCTCTCTTTCAGCCATGTGAGGACCCAAGAAGGCATGCAGCAGAAGTCAGAAAGAGGGCTGTCACCAGAACCTGACCATGCTGGAACCCTGATCTTGGACTTGCCAGCCTCCAGAACTATGAAAAATAAATATCTGTTCTTTAAGTCACCTGATCTATGGTATTTTGTTACAACAGCCCAAGCTAAGACAGGCAGCATAGAGATGCATTACTTTTTTTTTACAATGTGCCTCTTCATAGAACATATTAACACTCTTCTGATGAGTTTTAGTAAAATTTCAAGATATAAAAACACTGACACTATACAAGGAGATAGGGTTTTCTTGTTACACAAATACCACATTTACAAGGGCATGTATTCCATTAATCATGAAGTACGATCAAAGTATCTGGATGAAATAAAATGCATTTAACTCTAAAAATGTGTTGAACAACTTCTAAAACTTGCAGGTTCCAGAGTCATCATGAGCATATATAATACCACTCTACTGATGTACAAAGTTTATTGCATTCATCATACCCTTTATTTGTCACGAAGAGAATATTTTTTAGTGACTCTTTGATTAGTTCAATACCAAGTTATCCAAATATAGCTATAATTGGAGATCATAGATGAGTCAAATCCTACAATATAGCCAACATTTCTGCAGAGATATAATTCTTTGGATACCTGAAATCCCTACATTCTTTCCATCTTTATACTTTAGCTTTACCTAACATTTAATGTATATCTATTGTAAACTAGGCAAAGCCATGGATTGACGTTTACATAAACATTAATCTTCGTAACACTCTTCTAGCGTAGAAACCATAACCTTTATTTTTTTCCCAGAAACTTTACTATTCAGAGTGTTTAAAAGCCACTCAAATTTCTAGCCCTATACTGTCCTTATTGCTGGCCAATTTCATAGAAATGAGAATGTTTTATTTAGCAAGAGTTCCCTCTGATTTTCCACAGATGACTCTAATCAATTTGCTTGGTATTAATATCCTTTCTTGAACCAACTGCTCTGTAAGAGGATGGCACAATCTCCCTGGACAAGGCTTGGTCTTTTGCTAATCCTTGGGCTGGAAGTTACGAGTGGGGACTGCCGGTCTACATAAATCACATGTACTAAGGAGAGGAAACGGGTTTTTCCCACAGAGACTCTGAACAGTAGACCAAAATTGAAATATATTTTTATAATGTTCTGTTCCTTGATTGTCAGCATCTATACATGCAACTCTCCCCAAATAAACATTCAAAACTGCCTGGCCTTATATGATACCACGATTCCATATACAACCCCAAAAGGTCTCACTCCATCCCACCAGGAGACAAGTCAAAATTGTCCAATTATTACATCCTGATATCCAATAAACAAACCATGATACATGATTAATTTAACCATCGTCAACATAATCAATATACCATGGTGGAGGGTAAACAGGATATCTTTGATAATGTCTGAAAAGAGGACACAGGAAAATCATAATTAAAATCCAAACACAGGGGCTTCCCTGGTGGCGCAGTGGTTGGGAGTCCGCCTGCCGATGCAGGGGACACGGGTTCGTGCCCCGGTCTGGGAGGATCCCGCATGCCGCGGAGCGGCTTGGCCCGTGAGCCATGGCCGCTGAGCCTGCGCGTCCGGAGCCTGTGCTCCGCAGCGGGAGAGGCCACAACAGTGAGAGGCCTTCGTACAGCAAAAAAAAAAAAAAATCCAAGCACAGGTTTTGTCCTGAGAATGAGAAGAGCCCTTACTCTCTCCGCTGACAATGAGTAAGTTGCTCAATTAACTGGATTTCTCAGAATTCTTTTCTCTGATAAAATCTCCCTTGGCCTTTGTTTTTCTTGACGAAATATGCGTTGCACAATGGAGGAAGATTTTCCTTCTGGCGGTTGGAGCCCTTCAAGCAGCACAGATCCTGTTAAGATGGGTCATGAATTTTGCTTTAAATGCAGAGTAACAATGTGCTTTGTTTGTCAGTTTGGGAATTTCTCTCACAATATAATTTCTCAACTCTTTTAACTGTTTATTTTCCAATTTCTTATAGGTGCTACTTATTTGGGCTTATCAATGACTGTCTTTAATTTGCTTACATTATTTTTTCAACTAAGGATGACAGAGATATATAAATTTTAAGAGTTAAAATCGCCGTCTCAAATCCCTGCATGTAAGAATTTACAGAGAAAACGGGAAAATTTAGAAGTAAGCACAGTCAGGATAGAGATCACCAGTGATAATATGATAAAAGTGACAATGCACTGTTGTTTTTCTTTTCATTTCAAGCCTTTGATTACAAGTCACTTATTAAACAAAATACTTGATATGGCAATTAGATGTAGTGTTTTTTAAACCCCAGAATGAACCAAGCCATACTTCAGATCTATAATTAGGGGGTGAGAGATCATGCAGTGATCAGAATAGCAGAGAAAAGTCAGGGAACAAGGAAATAACTTTTGGTAAACTACCTAAGCCCTCTGACTCTCCGTATTCTCAGGATAATAAAGATTGTGGTCATCTTTAGGACATTCCAAATATAGTCTGACTTTCCTCTAAAGACACAGTAAGATTGTAATTCCCTGCCTCTTTTAAGTTAGGTGTGGCCACATTTAGCTAATGAAATGTGTCACGACTGAATGGACGATGGAAGAGTCAATGGAGAGTGACCTCACTGAGATGGTGGAGGAGACCCCAGCCTCCATTCCGCATAGAAGATCAACAATTAGACAGCTATCCACGAACAAAAAACAGCTCTAGGAGAGCTCGGGAGTCCACCTAAGAAATTTCAGCAACCCAGTAAGACAAAAATCCTCTAAATAATCACACAAAAAGGGAAGGTGGCTTCCCTGGTGGCGCAGTGGTTGAGAGTCCGCCTGCCAATGCAGGGAACATGAGTTCGTGCCCCGGTCCGGGAAGATCCCACATGCCTTGGAACGGCTGGGCCCGTGAGCCATGGCCGCTGAGCCTGCGCGTCCAGAGCCTGTGCTCCGCAACGGGAGAGGTCGCAGCAGTGAGAGGCCCGCATACCGCAAAAAAAAAAAAAAGGGGGGGGGAGGAAGAGTAGCTTCATTTTGCCTGCATCATCCCATCCTCCCAGCTGGCACTGCTCAGCACTAAGAGGGAACTCCCAGCTAGAAAGCGTTTCCCTGAATCGGAAAAGTAGAGTGAGGTGAGCAACTTGTTTCCCCAGTCTTTCAAAACAGAACCCACTTCAGTTTCATTCCACCTAGAGACTGGCAAAGCTGAGACATACACAGAAAGTGAGGAATCAGGATGAATGGCAGGGACTACCATATCGACTACAGGAGTGACCACAGTTCCCAATGATCTGCTCTGCAGAAAACCTCAGCCACTATTGCCACTGAAGAAACCAGTGGCCAGAATGGCTGCCATGGACTCACTGCAGATTTCACCCTACAGGTTAGCATTTTCAGATGCCAGTCACCTGAGTCCCTCCCCACCCCCTCCATCCACGACCAGGGCCTAGGACCCCCAGCAGCTCTCTGGCTGCACCAGTGTAAGACACCAGTCTAGACCTGCATGGCTGAAGTCAACCACCATATCAGCTTGAGGTCAGCCCCTCCCGTTATGCACCTGCAGGACCCTGGCCTAACTTGAAACACTGGCCTCCACTGCCACACTTGCCCCTGTGGCAAGACTGCAGCAACAGGAGTGTGCGCTGACAGCCAAGGCACCCACAGCTGCTGGTGCACAGGCAGTCCAGCCCAGCCCTTGCTGCTGACCCTGGCCCCTCACCACCACGCGAGCGTCTGCATTTGGCCTCTGTCACTACAGACACCTACAGCTGGCCTCCACATCCAAGTATGTCACACCACTGGCCCAGGTACCCCTGCTGCCTGCCTTGGTCCCTAGCTGCTGGACTTGAGGGGCACTGCTGAGGACACCAACAGCCCTTGCAGGAACTCAAGTGGACCCCCAGAGAACCCACCAAGAACCACACAGTTGTTGACCTCTATGGCCTGAGCTATGGACACACCGCACACTCTTGAACTTGACACCCTGCACCACTGTGGCCACAGCATGCTCCAGCATGCCCCCACCAACAGATAAAGGTAGTTAGTTCATAAAGTCTAGAAGAGATGACTGCTCCTTCAAATGTGCAGACACCTCTGCAAGGCTACTGGGATTGTGAAGAATCAGAGAAACAGGACACCGCCAAAGAGACACAAGAAACTTCCAGTCACTGACCCTAAAGAAATGGAAACACATGAATTTCCTGACAAAGAATTCAAAATAATTGTTCTAAAGATGCTCAAAGAACTACAAGAAAGCCCAGACAAACATTTATGAAATCAGAAAAACAATATAAAAACAAAATCAAAAGTTCAAAGAGACAGAAAATGTAAAAAAGAACCAAATGCAAATACTGAGCTGAAAAATATGACTGAACCGAAGAATTCAACAGACAGCTTCAACAGCAAAAAGGCCAAAGTTAGCACAAAGGAGTACATAACAAAGATTTGACCAGAAATAAATGCAAAATGATAGAAAAAAATCAAAACACTAAGAGTTGATTTTTTGAAAAGATAAACAAAATTGACAAACCTTTAGCTAGACTACTACAGAAAAAAGGAGAAAAGATTTAAATAAAATTATAAATGAAAGAGGAGACAAAACACCTGAAACCACAGAAATGCAAAGAATCATAAGAGACTTCTGTGAATAATTATATGCCAACAAATTGGATAACCTAGAAGAAATGTATAAGTTATTTAAAAATACACAAACTACCAACACTGAATCATGAGGAAATAGAAAATCTGAACAGACCAGTTGCCAGTAAGGAGACTGAATCCATAATCAAAAAGTTCCCAACACAGAAAATCCCAGGATCAGATGACTTCAGAGGTGAATTCTACCAAAATTTTAAAAAGAATTAACACCAATTCTTCTCAGACTTTTCCAAATATCTGAAGAGGAGGAAACACTCCCAAACTCATTTTACAATACCAGCATTACCCTGACACCAAAGCCAGATAAGAACACTACAAGAAAAGAAAACTACAGGCTAACATTCCTCATGAAAGTATATGTAAAATTTCTCAACGAAATACTAAAAAATGAAATTCAACAGCACATTAAAAGGATTATACACCATGGTCAAGTGGGATTCATCAATGAAATGCAAGGATGGTTCAATATATGCAAATCGGTCAATGTGATACTTCACAATAAAAGACAAAAATCACACTATCATCTCAACAGATGCAGAGAAATCACAGGACGGAAGTCAACATCCATTTATAATAAAAAAGTCTTCAACAGGTTAAGTGAAATAAGTCAGACAAAGACTAATACAACATGATTTCACTTATATGTGCAATCTAACAAAGTTGAACTCAGAGAAACAAAATGGATTAATGGTTACCAGGAGCTGGAGCGTTGGAGAAATGGGAAAAGGCTGGTCAAAGGGCATAAACTATCAGTAGTAAGATGAATAAGTCCCAGTTATCTAATGCACAGCATGGTGACTATAGTTAACAATACCATATTGTATACTTGAAAGTTGTTACGAAAGAACACTTTAAATGTTCTCACCATGACAAGAACGACAAAAAAATGTGTTCTCTGTCCCTGTTTTGGTGATGTCAAAGCTCTTATAAAGCTCCTCCATCAGTATGGGTCCCTGAATTGGTACAAAGCATCCCTACTGACCCATGTCAAATATGCTGTGGAAACAAGAAACATCTTCTGTTGGGTTAAGCCACTGTGCTCCAGAAGTTGTCTGCTACAAGGATCAAATAACACAACATGTTTAGTTTTCATAGTGCATAACACATAATAGAAGCACATAAATATGTGTCTCCTTTACTCTGGTCACAAATATTTAATCTTGTTCAAATGCTGTCTCAGTTCTTCCCATGTATAAAGCTGAAATAATAATTTCAGTTCAATAATAATTCAATTCAAATGTGTACCATGAAGCTCAATTAGCTGATTATTTCCATCAATTCAACTATTTTCATATTTATTCTTCTCCAGTCTAGCTGTTTCAGGGCCAGATACTGTCACTGAAGAAATGTTCTCTTCTGTGGGTTTTAGAAAAAGTGTCCTGTTTGAGTTAGTAAAAATTACTGATTATTTTTAAAGAAATAAATCACTAAATTTGAACTGGCATCTTCTCAGTAACAAGAAAGTGGCTCCAAGGTCCCTGAAAGATGGCATATTCATCAACAAAATTAACTTCTAGAATAAGCCTGTTGAAGACACAGTGGGAAAGGGATACGTAATGTCTAAGAACAAGAAATCATCCACAGAGAACAGATTTTTTGAAAAATAAGAATGAGGGGCTTCCCTGGTGGCTCAGGGGCTGGGAGTCCGCCTGACAATGCAGGGGACACGGGTTCAAGCCCTGGTCCAAGAGGATCCCACATCCTGCGGAGCAGCTAGGCCCGTGTGCCACAACTACTGAGCCTGCGCTCTGGAGCCCGCGCTCCAAAACTACTGAGCCCGCATACTGCAATACTGAAGCCTGCGCGCCTAGAGCCTGTGCTCCACAACAGGAGAGGCCACCGCAATGAAAGGTCCGTGCACCGCAACGAAGAGTAGCCCCCACTCGCCGAAACTAGAGAAAGCCCACGGGCAGCAACAGAGACCCAACTCAGTCAAAAATAAATAAATAAATAAATTTATATTAAAAAAAGAAGAATGAAAAAAGGTAAAAGTATAATATACTTTTCTATTGAAAGGCAGCCCACATTCATGAAGGGTTTAGCTTGTACTTCTAAACCCTATTTTTTTTTCCTGGCCTTTGTTTTTCTTCATTGTTTCAGTGTATATCCTGGACTTACAAACATTCTGCAATGAGCTTTTAAGACTCCATTTCTGGCCTATAAATAGAGAGTTCTCTTCTATACCTGAAACTGTTGCCATTGTGAGAGAGTGTGGCAAGGGAGAGCCCAGCATAGAAAAAGATAGAGCAATCACCTGAAAGCTGGTCAGAGACCATGGTCCCCAAAGAGCCACTACGGTGTACAGTCAGACAGGAGACGCTACCATGGTTTTCCCAACAGCAGAGTGTGATTTGTAATACGTTTTCAGGTTAATCTGTTTATCTCTTGTAAGGTTTTTCACATATCAGGCCGTGAAACATCAGCCGTACGATCGTATTGCCGCTCTTTAAGCTTCTATTCCGCTCTAGTTGCTCTGGCTTTCCTCACTGAAATTCCCTGTTTACAGGGACACAAAGAGCTGTTTTAAACGGGAAGCCAACGCTTGGGTGCCAGACAGCATGCTGGTGCCACATCGCGTTCATTCCATAGTGAAACTGCAAACCAAGACCTCTCTGTGCTAAACGCCACCGTATCTCCTCTCCTCCTTCATTGGGGAAGACTCCCTCCATGATGCCAGCTGCTTTTTTGGCACCAGACATGAAAACTCAGGCTGAATTATCCTCGCTCAAACCATCGCTGGTGCCAGACGCACCATTCAGACCTCCTTCACCACACTACGTTGGAAGGCACCTCTCCTCTGGGGCTGTTCTAGGCTTTTTCTAGTTTTCCCTGGATCTTGTAGCCTTGTACCATTTTTGTGGGCACTGTGTCAGATACACGAGCTGATTGCTGCTACTCGCGAATGAATTTCACAGCTCTTCCTGCAGAGGCTTGCTGTTTTCTTCATGACATTCCCTGTAATAAGAATGATATACTTCAAAGCATCACAAAGAAATAGGAATTAATAGTTTCTATTCAAGGTGAGACAAAAGTCACTGTGTTGTAGGGAATCTGCCTCTTTACCAAAGCGTAGCTCTGTGCGCGATTTTCAAACAGCCCTCGGTGTAAATGACTGGTGTACAGGCGTGACTTGTATTGTGTATTTTATAAACGTTTTTTCCAGAAGTAAAAGTACTTCATAATGTCCACTTCTTTTCTTTACATTTCAGCTTCACTGACATATAATTGACAAATAATAATAATGTTCACTTCTTTTTCCAGCTTAAAAATGTAATCCCCTTCACTGTTCTACAATGTTAAGCTAATGGCAGAGAGCAAGGATCACCTTCCTTCACCAACGCTGAGCCACAGGAAAGGGTATTTGGGCACAGGTTCAATGACTGCAAAGCAATCTGTGCTCATCTGAGTCTAAAAAAGGGGGGAAAGGACCAAACTCTGTTTGGAAACCTGTCCTCACCTCACAAAGAACTCTATACAATAAGAAACAGAAAATAAAAATCAAACTGACTTAAGCAAAAAAGAGAATCTATTAGTGTATATATGTGGATGATGCAGAGGTAGATAGGGCTTCAGATGTGGGGTTGACTCAGCAGCTCAAGGATATCATGAAGACACTTCCTCTTCCCCATTTCTGCATCAACTTCCTAGCATCAGGTTCGTTCTGAGCCGGTCTCAAAGGCTGCCACGGTTCTAAGATCCATATCCACAAGCCACACCATCCAGAAAGATCGATGCTGCAGGCTGCAGCCAGCTCGCCTAGAAAGGTGAGGAGCTCTCTCCCCAGCGGCTTAACGTCCACCCATGTTTCCTGGGCCAGGCTCATCCATTCCTAAACCAACTTAATTGACACAGGAAGAGCATGGAAAGCTAGGCTTAAGGCGGAGCTCTCCGGAACAATCAGCATAGCAGGAGGGAGATTTTCATGATTGGGTCAATCAGGGCACACCTGCAAGTGGGATGGGGTCAGGGTGCCTTCCACCCACCCCCCACTCTTTGCTCCTACACAGGGGGATGATGAGAGGGGAATATGAGACAATCACAAGATGCATATTCCTAGCAGTTACTAAAGGCTTTATCTTACTCCCGAAAAGCTTTGCCCAAGGCTTCTTTAGGGGAATTTGCTTGACCTAAACAGTACGCATACTCCCCGACCATTATCAGTGAGCTCTCTCAGAGCTGAGGAAGCTAAGCTTCTGTTCCACATTCCGGGTACTTTTTGAAATGCAATCACAAATTGCCCTAAAATATTTTACAGCCTTTAAAGTACAAGATCTCCTGAACAAGTTGACGAGCAC
This sequence comes from Lagenorhynchus albirostris, assembly GCF_949774975.1. Lineage (NCBI taxonomy): Eukaryota > Metazoa > Chordata > Mammalia > Artiodactyla > Delphinidae > Lagenorhynchus > Lagenorhynchus albirostris. The sequence continues at coordinate 66,322,346 of NC_083102.1, forward strand.
AAAATTCCCTGCTTGAGGAACTATCTTGAGCAACTGATTTGATGAAAATTCAGACAGAAAATAAAAGATACTATCGCCTCTAGGATAAAAGAGTAAACTATGATCCTCTTTTTTTAAAAAAAAGTTGTTACCCAAGAAATATATAAATATATATTCATATATACACATGTATGTATATACGTACATATATGTGTATATATACATATATATGTACTCACACATATATACATATATATACTTGTACTCATATATATGAGATGATATATGTAGGTGAGTATATGTATATGCATATGTGTGAGTCCATATGTATCTGTGTATATAGACAGATATACATGTACACACATACACTTTGATCGCCAGATAAATTTTGTCTTCATTTATAAAGAAACAAAGGGAAATCTTAAAAGTCTCCTTTAACCATGTGATTCTCAACAGATTCTTGTCTCAGTGTAAGAGTATCCATCAGGGATTATAAACTGAATGTGGTCCACAGATACATCCTGTTGGAAGCCTAGACAGGTCATCCTCTCTCCACTTTGACCAAAGGCCACAACTTCCTGTCTTAGACCAGGTCCAGTTCATAACTTACTGTTAGTCCAGCCTCCAAAGATATTAGAGCACCCTTATCAGAGATGTGATCAAGATGGGATCACAGCCTGTCTTAACATAGGTATAAACGTTAAATTAATAACCAGGCAACTCCTTGGTAAGCGAGAAAAAAGAAACACCATGGCACATTCAGGCCAAGGTGAGGACATTCAAAACTACCAGAGATTTTGCTGGGCTTTTTTAAGTTTTCTTATAACAACAAACTTATTTTTTTCTTTTACAGATAGGATCAAACAAAATCGAGTATGTAACGGCTTTAGCCATGCTAAGGCAGTCGCCCAAGAACTTAGTCATGAAATTTGTTGTTAGTTGTTTCTAGACTCCTTAGTCACAGATTATGGCTTTAGTCCAGGTATTTCTATAGCTGACTGATCTCAGTTGTTTCATGATGATTGTGTCTAATTTCATCCTCAGAGGGAAACCTTAATCCTAAGAGCTCAGGTTACCTAGCATTACCTCCTTGGTACTAACTACAATCTTCGCTATGGGTGTTAAAGTCAAGATTTAAAAATATTGGTCCAGCATCACAACGTGATATTAAATTGATACTGATGAATTCTTTTCGCTCTCTTAAACCTTTTCCTACTTTTCTCTCTCTGTAGGGTTGTTTTCTCTTTAGTTGAAGTATGATAACACATTTTAAATAGAATTTCCTTACATCACACTCTGACAATCTTGGCATTAAACAATCAGTGTTGGGTACATACAGCATTTGAATCTGGCAGGTCATCCCTCACTTGCTAGGCTACATAAAGGGCGTTGATCAATTGCAAAAACTGACACACCTTTACAAGTTAAGTGATGGTATACAAATTTTGTGGACCAAAAAGGATGGAGCTACATTTCTTTAGGACAGTTTTCTTTGGCATTTTCTTCCTAGCACCCAGAACAATGCCTGGCACATATAAAGGGTTTGATATATATTTTTGAATGAACTAATTAACCATAAAAGTTAGAAAACAAGTCCAAAGGAAACATATTCCCCTGCTAAGTTATTTAGACTATAGGGAGATTTCTTACAGAGAATCTCACCCAATGAAGTAACAACTGATTCCTCCATTTGAACAACTATTACTTCCAAATTCTATTTATGATCGATATAACTTGTCAAAATTCACAAGGAGAAACACCTGTTCTCTATGATTTGTTTTTTTTGGTTTTTTTTTGCGGTACGCGGGCCTCTCACTGTTGTGGCCTCTCCCGTTGCGGAGCACAGTCTCCGGACGCGCAGGCTCAGCGGCCATGGCTCACGGGCCCAGCCGCTCCGCGGCATGTGGGATCTTCCCGGACCGGGGCACAAACCCATGTCCCCTGCATCGGCAGGCGGACGCTCAACCACTGTGCCACCAGGGAAGCCCCTATGATTTGTTTTAAATAAAATCAGATACTTTTCTTTAAGGGGGACATATTGTTAGGAAAAGATTTTTTGTAAACTCAGCTAGTAAAATAATACTTTACTTCCTAAAGAGACCCTTCTTAAGAGAAGAGGGACGGACCAGCAACAAAAGTAAAACATTTCTCAAAGTAGATATGGATGTTGAGATGTTACAAGGGTTCTTTGAGCAGTTATCTTGATTTCTTTTAGCTTTGGCATATATGCCAGGAGAGTACCCTTTACTTATTTTAAGTAAAATTAAAATTAAATTAAAACCAAGGCTAATACTATTAGCTATAACTTGTTTAGATTATTTAGAAGTTTGGATCATAGACATGCTTCAATTCAACATAATTATTAAAAGCACTAAATCTTTTTCTGGGTGGTGAAAGTTAGGTGAACAATAATTAGATTAGAGCAACAGGAAAACAAGAGGACAGACCATCACCAATACCACCTGTAACTTTCCTTGGTCTAAGCAATTCAGAATACAACTTTATTTTACTTATAATTCCAGCTTGAATCAAAGCATCTCCTACCCCAAGCATCAATGCTCTTCAATATCTAATTTCACAGTTTTCTTAACACGTATCTCATGTTATTTATTATAGTCAGGGGCATCCCAACACCTTTGTCTATCCTTGCTACCTTTTAAATGATTTATCTGGCAAACCATCAATCACAAATCATGAAGCATATTTCAGTCCAAGTAAGATCAGTTAAGAAAGAAAACAAGGCTTGTGTGCCCTAATTGGAAACATTACTCACATCAATAAGTGATAAATGCTTGTTCTGGGAAAGATTTTTCCCTCAGATCTGTCTGTAATGTATAATATGGACAAGATTAAAATCTCCAATCACCTTCTAACTTGAGGCCATAAAGATATTGATAAAAACCACCCAAAGTTTTGTGAAAAGTTTCAAAAACGCAAATCAAGGTGCAGAAGATTGCTTTTATTAGCAAACAAGCAACAATATGTACTTTATTTATGACTTACTCTCTGGTTAAAACCAGAACTGACAAACAACTTAAAAAAAAAAAAAAGCCCAATCAACATATATAAATGTTTTGCTGTGTTACAAAAGCCTTGATAAATCTACTAACTTGGCTTTACTCTGAATGACATGTGCTGGAAGTTTTCAATCATCTCTTATTTGATATTTAAACTATTCAAAGAACTTGTAATGATAATATCATAAAATATATAATTCAGAATTAACATTATATATAGTATTTTCTATGTCTTATGGAGGATACCTTAAATATATCCTAGTAAACATATTCTCAAAATAGGAAAAGTCCTAATGTTTCTTTCATAAAATTTTAATTTAAAGGACATAGATGTGCTCACTTATTCCATGAGGTCAATTTCACCACCACCACCACTTTACCCAGGTGAAGTTCATTTTCACATTACAGGTCATTTATTATAACTGCAGCACTGTCACAGGGATGGTTCACACAAATAATTTAACTTAGGTAAACACCATTTTCCAGTAATGATAGGACAAAACAAACTTTAGGAGCATTTATGAACAGTAACATCTTATTCTCAGTACACATTTGCCCACTGATCTCTGTTGTTTGCAAATGAATTAACGATGGCTTGAAAAATCATTAGAGCCATCTGCTTTGATGGTAAGGAAGAACTGCCGTGATCATTTTATTATAAGAGCAGAGACTAGGTACTATTGTAGCGTATTTTTAGCATCATTTACCTTAAATTTCCCATGCTATCTCAAAAGTTACCGGGAGTATCCATCCTCTCACTGAAGCTCCTTGTAAATCCATTTACTGAGAAACCTCTTTGCATAGGTAACTGTGCAGTTTTTTAGAGATGTTGACCATGGGAAACGTCTATTTTTTCCTCCAGTAAAACTGATCATTATGGCTTTTTTCAGTATGTTTTAATCCCTCAAGTAAAAAACTGATGAAATTAAAATCAGCTTAACAAATTAGTTCCTCTGATTGTTTCTGAATATAAACGTAGGTTTGTTCAATATATTTCCCTGTTGAAACAATTTATGTGAATGTTACTTTCAATGCTACCAGAATTTGAATAGCGATTTTTCTCACTTGCTTAAAAAGTACCTATCTTTACTTTCCTATCAATCTTTGATTCAGGAACACGTTTGTAATGTAATTCTCAGTATTTGCTTGTATTTGGCAGGTAAAAAAAGGGAGGAAGAGGGGAAAGTTCACTAGTGTTTATCTTTGACGGAAAATTCCCAATAATCACAGAGCTTAAATAACATTTGATACGTAATATTAAGATGCATGCTTTACCATAAAAATATCATTTTTCTTCTCTTATGGATGGTGGTGGTACAGAGATGACTACAAAGGAGGACCTGTCCGTTTTCAAGTGCATTGAATTCAGTTGAATTTCAAGAGCTAAGTATATGTTGAACATATATGGAAGAATGGATGGATGGCTGGATATATGGATGGATGGATGGATGGATAGAAAGATACATTTAAATGTATTCTATCTAAAGCTAAGTTAAAACTAAGAGAGAAAACAAAACCTGCCTATATACTAAAAAGCAGTCCTTTTTAAACTCAGAAGAGCATCTTTTCTTTTCTGGGTTTGCAGCTAACAAGGGAACAAACATATAGTTTTAAGCCATCAGATTAGCTGATTCAAAGTTCTGAATCTGTGGAGTGAGAAATATGCTAAATATATCTTCACTAAAACTGCATACAGAATTGTCTTTACCAATAGGATATAAAAAGGGATAAGCAGGTAGATTTCACAGAAGTTTCTCATAATTCTAAATATAAGTAGCCAAATACCAGATACACTTAAGACAGTGAATATAAATGCATATATACTTTACAACTTAGGTTTGTGTATTCAAAATGAAATTCCACAATCTGGTAACTGATTTTTTTTTTATATTATTGAGAAAAACAGCATTACACTTTAGTGGAGGTTTATTTAAGTCAGTGAAGCCCAGGGCTGGCCATAGGCTGCTAGTAAACACTGGCCACTTCCTCTGGCTGGGCAAGCAATCTGACAAAGAACAAGACAGAGGATTTTTTTTTTTTTGCCACTTAACCTTGAAACTAACACCCCATCACTTCCGTGATATTCTTTAGAAGCAAGTCACTAGGTTCCTGTCCACACTCAAAAGAAGGGAATTACAGAAGGGAGTAAATGTCAGGAAATGGGGATTACTGCCTACTACAGCTTCTTAGACCATGTCAGCCCCTTCTCCATTGCTTTATTCCAAGGTATTGCTCTTCTCTGAATTTCAATTATTTATTTTAAATTCAAACCTGATGACAATTAGCTTACCCATAGGTAAGCGATACTGTCCTTCTTCCCACAGATCTTAGAAAAATGATCTGTTCTTCCACCGACCCTACAGGGGTACTGAAATTGTTAACCATGATAATGAGTATCTAACACCTTCCAGAGGACCTATCATATACAGTAGCCCTTATTGGGCCATCTTTATCACCAACATTGTTGCTCCGTGTTAGTTCCTAACCTCTACTCTGGATCCCATTTCTGCAAGTTCTTACACCATTAAACACTCTTCTGCCTACTTCAACATCAGTAACAGACAATTTCAAGTCACTACCATTTTATTTATTTATTTATTTATTTACATTGCAAATATTCCTTCCCATATCCTTCATCTTTAGCAGCAACTGCCCTATCTATCTTCAAAGTCAAGTTTCTTAAAGAATAACAGGGGGGTTTCCCTGGTGGCGCAGTGGTTGAGAGTCCACCTGCCGATGCAGGGGACACGGGTTCGTGCCCCGGTCCGGGAAGATCCCACATGCCGCGGAGCGGCTGGGCCTGTGAGCCATGGCCGCTGGGCCTGTCCGTCCGGAGCCTGTGCTCCGCAACAGGTGAGGCCACAACAGTGAGAGGTCCGTGTACCACAAAAAAAAAAAAAAAAAAAGAATAACAGGAACTGCTGAATGTACTTTCTGACTGCATTGCACTCTAGTCCCCCGGGCCCACTATGATTCTCTGCTAAAGACTGACAGGGATCTTCCAACTGCCTAAACCAATGAGTCTCAAAATGTGGTACCTGAATCAACAGCATCAGTGCCAACTGGGATCTTGTTGGAAATGCACATATTGGGGCCCTTCCACAGACCTACTAAAAATCTGGGGCTGAGACCCAATAATCTCTGTTTTAACAAGCCCATTAGGCCATTCTGATGCCTTCTAATGTTTGAGAACCATCGGCTTAGACCACCGTAAAAGAACCACTGGCCTAAACTAATGGACTTTCTTCAGTTTTTATCTTTCTTTCTGCAGCATTTAAAATAGACTCCTTTAAAGAAGATGTGGTACATATATACAGTGGAATATTACTCAGCCATAAAAAAGAATGAAATAATATCATTTGCAGTGACATGGATGTACCTAGAGATTGTCATACTGAGTGAAGTAAGTCAGACACAGAAAGACATATCATATGATATCGCTTATTTGTGGAATCTTAAAAAATGGTACAAATGAACCTATTTACAAAACAGAAATAGAGTCACAGATATAGAAAACATATAGTTACCGAGGGGGAAAGGGGGGAGGGATAAATTGGGAGATTGGGATTGACATATACACACTACTATATATAAAACAGATAACTAATAAGAACCTACTGTGTAGTACAGGGAACTCTATTTAATACTCTGTAATGACCTATATGGGAAGAGAATCTAAAAAAGTGGATCTATGTATAACTGATACACTTTGCTGTACAGCAGAAACTAACATAACATTGTAAATCAACTATACTCCAGTAAAAATTCATTTTAAAAAATAAATTAAAAAATAAAAGACTTTGAAAGTCTCATCACAAACATTCATTCATTCTCTTCTCCACACATTTTCTTTCGCAAAAACATTCTCTTCTCCTAAACATTTTCTCTTTCTTCCTCTGATAATTCATTCTTAGTGTTCTTTTTGTACTTGTCTTGCCCCACCTGTCCCTAGCAGGATAGACTGGTCCTCAGTTTTCCTCTTTTATATATTTTCCCTAGTTAACTGTGTCCATCCCATTAATTTATACATGGAGTTGCTAACACATATCAAACTCATATCCCCTGCCCAGTCAAATCCCTTGGGTACAGACTTGTATTTCCAACGTCCTAATCAAGGTCGTTAAATGTATGCCCTCCGTAAGTTCCAAATCAATATGTCCAAAACTAAAATTACCATTTCCCCTCCCACAGTGTCCAAATCTGTTCCTCCTATATTCTTTTTTTTTTTTTTTTTTTTTTTTGCGGTACGTGGGCCTCTCACTGTTGTGGCCTCTCCCGTTGCGGAGCACAGGCTCCGGATGCGCAGGCTCAGCAGCCATGGCTCATGGGCCCAGCCACTCCGCGGCATGTGGGATCTTCCCAGACCAGGGCACGAACCCGTGTCCCCTGCATCGGCAGGCGTACTCTTAACCACTGCGCCACCAGGGAAGCCCCTCCTACATTCTTTATCATAATAAAATGTAACATGATTTTTTAGAGTCGTTACATTTAGAGTCGAAACTGGCATTCAACCCACGGAGCACCCTCTTCCCATACTTTCATATAGTCAATCAGGACTTCCTTCAGATTATGTCTCCTCTTTTATGAGAATCCCTCTCTGGATTTTTACTGCCATTCCTGGAACTGGCGGTTTTCTTATTTTATCCTTTAAAAAAGTTTCTATTCTTTTATAAATAACATATTTTTATGAAATATAACTATATTTTCCAACACAAGCAAACAGAAAAAAACAGTGAGAACAGTGCTGTTGTTTTAAATGTTTATGAATCTCTTTAATGTCTGGCTTAATAAAAGATAACTGGATTCTCATATCTGCTCCTGCATTCAACCTGATATATAATATGTTGTAGTGACTGAAGTAAATGAAGAAAACCCTGCTTCATATTATTATATAATTGAACAGATGGAGAAGTATTTTAATAACTTTTGCATATAATTGTGAATATTCCTCTTTGATATCATAGTAAACTCACCAAGTAGCAGTTTCTTAAAGAATAGTTGCAATGTGGTATCTGAAATCATATTAATAAACTTTCTGTAATGTGTTCCATTAAAATCCATTGGTTTATCATGCATTTTGACTGTATCTGTTATCACGTAACATCATGCATTGGCTGTTCGGAAAATCGTAATTTACTGAATTATGCAGATCTTCCAACTATTGACCCAGTTTACCACATAATATTTAAAAAATCACATTCATTAATATCACCATTAATTTCATCAGAAAAATCTCTAGTACTAGAAAGTAATGGATATGTTTCCCAGAATTCTAATTATCTCTTGAACACTTAAATTTTTTCACTGACATCAAACATTGTCAGTTGTCTTCCTTGAAGTGATAAGCTCACTTTTTTCATTTTCAAAAAAACGTGTCTACCACCCAAGTCTCAATAGCCACAGTCTTGTCTATGCACCATTCTTTCAAGTGCTCCTGAAAAAGCTGGCTAGTTCAGCTTGCACCTGAAACAATCAACCAAGTGCTTTGGAAATAACTGTCCTACCTTAACATTTAATAGACATTCTTTGAGTACTTCTCATCTCTTCACACAAAATATTAAACAGACATGAACTCAAAGACTGAGATTTAATAAGATTAATATTTCCATGGCTTGCCCCCCTCGGTGAATGAATGGTGGTAAGGAACTCAATGACTGCTAGTACCATTTGGTGCCAAGGCATTTAGCTGTGCTAAGATACCAGAAGTTTTGTCCACCACTGCTTTTGTACCATGAATGCAACTGTCAACACAATGAAAATAAGTAAATAACTTCCTACTACTATTATTACAGGATTTTAACCTTGCAAACTCCTTAAAAGGATCTCAGGGACCACCCCAATCACCCTAAGGACACCCCAGACAATGCTTTGAGAAGAGCTAATCTAAGCATTCTGCCTCCAGGGCCATGCCCCTAATTTTACAGTCACTATCCGCCCTCATCTGGAGAGTTATTACGGTAGAGGTCCCAGTTACATGGTCTCCGAGGTCAGAATGCTGAGATTTGAATCTGTGCTATTAGCTGTGTAATTCTAAACTATAAATGTTACCTATAATTATTATTCCAGATAAAGAAATTACAGCTGAGGAAGTTGATAAACTAGGATTGAAATCCAGGTTTGCCTGCTGCTGCCTACATTTAAAATCTTACAGCCTTTACGTGCCCTTCAGGACTCCCCATAATCAGGTTCTTGTCTCTAGTCCCCCTCTCTGCCTTCCTCTGGTCTCACTCTACTCCCAGACAGCCAAACCCCAGGAGCCCCAGCACTAAACTGCTTGCAGTCTTGACATTTCCAAACATATCGGAAGATGTACTTCACATCTATTGACCTATGAATACTCTCTTGGTGGTCCTTCCACCTCTATTACTAATCCCAGTACTGAGGGCCGACATACTTTTATAAGAACATTAGTGCATTTTATTCCACTTAAATGTTTACGTAACTGGCTTCCCTTTCTTGTGGGCAGGCATCTTTGTACAGTGGAATGGGTGAAATAATAATTGTTTTTATAACTTTCAAAGACTTCAAAACACAATGTAGGTTTAATTTAGAAGATATAAAAGAAGGGGATTTATTGCAAAGCATTCTCATAAATATGTTGGCTTTCAAAGGAAATTATGAGAAATTTTCTTGCAAAGGGCTAGAAATTTCCTCTTATCTAGAGATCAGTAAGTAAGTAGTCTTAAATGAAATCTGGCTTAATTACCGTATCTAAAGCTGGCAAAGAGTAAACTAAATTACCATGTATAAAGGAAAAATGTGCTGATGTAGAAGGGGTGGGGAGGTGGAGGGAGGCCTTAATTGAAGGACTAAACTTGTCAAGAACCCACGACGGATATCCTGGAACTGTAAGGGATATACAGTAACATGTGAACAGCATTTTCTTTGGCTGGTGGAATATGCATCCATGGTTTTATCCTCATATTTTTCTTTTTTACCAAATTTTCTACATTAGAAAGATGACAAATTTATAATTTGAAAAAAACGTTATTTGGAAAACTATCTGAGGAAAACAATAGAGTTGCCCAATCACAGTAGATAAAAGTGAAGTTCAGAAAAGAGAAAATAAAGGTCCAGAAAGGTTACCTGTTTAATCACAGAGCTGCAAAAACTATTTTGTGGAACACCAAAGACAGGAAGGGACATTCAATGACATTTAACATTGACTCTTACCAATCTTCACACACACACACGTTTTCAAGCACCCCCAATATTCCTTGAGATATCTGATCAAGGTTTGTATGTCACAACCACATCTGGTCTCTGTTAATATTTACTGCAAAATGATCCATGAAGTTGATGGTAGAAAAAGTTAAAACATATTTATACCTGGATTTTCCCATTAATAACAAGAAAGGGTTACTACTGCATCTATTGTATAGGGTTGCTGAAAAGGGCATACGACTTAATTCACAAAAAGCACCTAAAATAGTTTGGAAGTTACTTGACCAATAAATGCTAGCACTTATTGTTGTAACTATTATTGCTGTTGTTGTCATTGATTTTTTAATTTGATACAAGCAGAGTTTTACCTGTATTTACAGAATGGGACAACAGTGATAACCACAGAAATACACATATCTTGGATGTTCATATTCAAAAATGTTCACTGATGGGTTTCACAATCAAAATTTTGGAGATCACTGACATACAGAAAAAAAGACCCAACTAAATCTCACCCCTAAATGCAGCCAAGGTGACCTGCTGTTTCTATATCCATGTAAATGGAATGTCTCCTGCCTGGAATTCTCCTCCACCTCCTCTTATCCGCTTAGTAAATTCTTCAATCCTCAAGTTAACCAACTGTGAACCATCCCATTCCTGTTCTCCTTTACTTCCCACTTCGCTCTTCTTGCAATTTTTCTCTTGCTATATACATGTCTGTTTTATGACTCCTATCTTGCACTGTAATTGATTATGAATTTGTTTTTCCTACTTGATTATCAACCCCCTGAGGATAAAAATCGTCTTTGTGAACTTCATCTCTCTGGTGACTAACACAAAGCTGGCAGTCAACAATTATCTGTGAAATAAACATTGAATGATCTCCCTCTCTATGCTGATGTAGGCATGGGTCAATTTCTCTCCCTCTTGAGTGGTACAGGAGAAACAAAACACAAAAGAAAAATCTAAAAAGGGTAAATATTTATATATATTTAATGTGTATTTATATTATACTTTATGTATATATAAAATATTTATATATGTATATTATATATTTACTTACTCTTCAGATTTTTTTGTATTTTGTTTTGTGATATATATGTGTATATCTCACAGATCTCTTTTTCCTGGATTGTTAAAATCTGGTCAGAGACTGATTCTGCGATATACATTTCCTTGGAGGTGAAGAACTCAGTTTTCCTTCACTTCTGTCTGACTTTGATGTTTGATCAATACGCTCAAACTGCTAACCTGAAGAAGGTTCCTAGGAAGAGCACACTGTGGGAGAAGGGACTCACTTTCGAGCCATAAGAAAACCTCAGTTTGTATGTTGACTCTGCCACTTGGGAACAGGATAACTTTGAGCAAGGTATGTAAGCTGTTCTGTCTGTCCATTATTTTATCAGTAAGTTAAAATTGTAAAGTTTAATTCATGGATTTTTTTTAAATAGAATGTAAAATCCTAGACATTACCTGGCATAGGTGGGTTTCCATATACGTGGTAGATATCACTACTGACACCCATGTAACACAATCACTCTTCTCCTTCTAAAATGGGGCTTGCACTTTAAAATTATTTTTTAATGTTAGATGATTGTCTCATTTCTTTAATATAGTAAGCTCTTTGATGACAGACTCAATCTCTTCCTCTTCTTTACCATCTCTTCAATGCTAAGCCTGGGACAGAGGGCTTGCTGAATCGGTATTTGTTTCTTGAATCGAACTGAACTGGTGGTAAGATTTCCCTCCAGTTTTGGTTATTTTCAGTGTGTGCTAATGTAATGGATGATCCAAACACACGGTTCATGTGCCTTGTTCAGTCTGCCAGGCTGTGATCACCAGCCAATTTTCAGCTGCAAGCCCACATTTTTTTTTTATTCTGGGAAGTTATAAAAATAACAATTCTGCCATCACTTTTTAATTCACGAAGTGACTCCTGCTTTCTAATTCCTTTCATTTCTCCTTTATAGGCCTGCCAAAAGCCTCGGCCTTTGCTGGCCTTACATATATAATCAGAGTTACCAATGATGATGATTTTTACAGGGAATTAAGTTTGATTTGTTTTGAAACATTTATTTATTCCATATGGCATTTAAAGTGACTGAATTACTTTTGGTTTTGAAATGAGGTTGTGTGTACTAGATTCGAATTTTCTTAAAAAAAAAAAAGAAAAAACAAAAATCAAAAACACAACCAAAAGCCCAGGAGTAATTTTGTTTAAAAAAATCCTGTGTAAAAGGAATTAACATACAACTGAGAGATCAGATCTGGCAAAATCACAAGATAATTGGCTAAAGCTAAGTCTTTAACATCAATTTCCTCAATCTCACGCCAAGACGCTTCCACACTGTAGTAGACCCTGGGTTTTTTCCTCCCTACACGCACCAGGCCAGTGCCATGCTGCAGTACTCTGGTTTGGCTAGCATTGGCAGCGACACCCCGTCTTAGCTCAGAGAATGAGCAGAGAGGGCTAAGTGGCCTCATCCGTTCCATGAAACACCTTCACTGCTGCACAGGTTCAGGGTAGTCAGGGGTCCAGGCTGACTCAGCATCGGGCACAGTGATTGGTGGTTGGGTCAGAGGTAGGGATGTGACCTAATTTTGTCCAATTAGTAAAGCCTACTCCTTTTTTTCAATAGTTGAGTAAAGATAAATTACTCCAGATCCTGTGGTTAGAGATATACATCCCAACACTTGTGCAGCCGTTTTCCTACCATGACTAAACAAACAAACAAGAAACAACCTGAGAAAATGAGAGAAATACAGTCATCAAAAAAGAAATACTGTCGGGCTTCCCTGGTGCAGTGGTTGAGAGTCTGCCTGCCAATGCAGGGGACACGGGTTCGTGCCCTGGCCTGGGAAGATCCCATGTGCCGCTGAGCCTGCATGTCCGGAGCCTGTGCTCCGCAACGGGAGAGGCCACAACAGTGAGAGGCCCGCATACCGCAAAAAAAAAAAAGAAATACTGTTCATCAAACATTGCCTAAGTCCTAACCTGGATGTGAACCAAAATATACAAAATATTGCCTTTATAGTTTAAGTCAATATGAGTTGCTGTTGTTGCTTTTTTGCATTCAACAACAAAAGAAAATCCTGATACATAAGCAAAGATGCAGAAAAGCAAGTGTATAATTAGTAAATCCTTGTGCTGGGGTTCTTCTGCTGGGGCAAGTAGAACACGGTATATATTATTTCACGCATTCCCTTACTGAAGTAAGATTGCCCTTCAGCCCTTAACCATGCTCAGGAGGAAAGACTGCTGGGAAGGCCACTGTTTCTAATGTATGTTACGAAGCTAGTGCTAATGCTCATTTTAAACCAGCTAAGTGCACCACTGCTGTTTCCCTTCTCTGGTGGTTAGAGGTGTGAGTCATGCTTCCTGTTAAGCCCAGGGATGGTGCCTCTGTTTCAGGTTTTATTATTTGGTAACAAAATGGAAAGCACGGGGGAGCTATGTCAGTGAGCTGAAAGCAATCAACATTTACTAGGCTTACACACATGAGAAACACAAATATGTTTCATTTGCAGGGATATGGGTTGGTGGCTTGACTCAAACAGCTCATACCACCAGGAAAAAAGAAGTTTAACCACTGCCTTACTCCTTGACTAAATCTTGAGGCATTTAGAACCACAAATTAGAAAATTAAAACCAAAATGTGTTCCGCCTTTCTAAAATCAAAGAGCTAAGCTCTTACTTTAAAGGCTGGTAAATCCCACCACCTTGGCCCATTTCACTTGATTCTTACCCACTGGTTTACTTTTATGGCCTCCTGCCAGCTCTCTAAGGCAGAGCTATGGAATCATGACTCGCAGCTATGGAACCAGAGACTGGGCTGCAATTGGGCTGGAGAGGGCACTAGAAGCTTCCAGTGATAGTTAACTGCTGAATTTCTTGGGATAACCTTGGACTGTCTGGAAAAATATATTAATCTGAAAACTCACAGCCTTCACAGTTGGTGTAAAAAGTGTTAATTATAAAGTTAAAGGTAGTTTTATTCCTGTAGAGATGATAGCACCAAAAAAGGTAGAGAAGAGGTGCTATCTATGTCATTCGGTATACAAGGTTCTCGCAAACAGTAGTTGATAGTGATGATATATCTACTTTAGGAAAGCAAGAAAAATAACAACTCTTTGAATTCATCTTAAATAGGCCTAATTTCATTCCACACACCAGGACAGTCGGGAATTTTTAAGAAAATTGCAACAATCTCTGAGAATTGTGAAGTTGAAATTCTTGATATGAAAAAATAATCCAGAGAACAAAGGTTGTTAATGATTCATTTAAAAATGAACCATTTGTGAGAGCACAGAAATAAACACACGCAGGTATAGTCAGCTTATGCCTGATAAAGGAGCCAAGAAAACTCACTGGAGAAAAGACAGTCTTTCAATAAACGGCGCTGGGAAAAGCGGATATTCATTTGTAAAAGAATGAAACTAGACCCCCTATCTTATACCACTCACGAAACTAACTTGAAATGAATTAAAGACCTAAATGTAACACCTGAAACCATAAAACTTCTAGAAGAAAACAGAGAAAAAAAGCTCTTTGACACAGATATTGGCAATGATTTTTTGGATATGACCTAAAGCACAAGCAACAAAAGCAAAAAAAAAAAAGTGGGACTACATCAAACTAAAAAGCTTCTACACAGCAAAAGAAACAATCAACAAAATGAAAAGACAGTCTCTGGAATGGGAAAAAATATTTGCAAACCATATATCCGAGAAGGGGTTAATATACAAAAGAACTCATATAACTCAATAGCAAAAAAGTAAAGAATCCAATTAAAAAATCGGTAAAGGACCTGAATAGACATTTTTCCAAAGAAGATATACAGATGGCCAACAGGTACATGAAAAGGTGTTCAACCTCACTAATTGTAAAGAAATGCAAAACAAAACCACAATGAGATATCACTTCATACCTGTTAGAATGGCTATCATCAAACAGACAAGAGATAACAAATGTTGGTAAGGATGTGGAGAAAAGGGAACGTTTGTGCACTGTTGGTGGGGTTATAAATTTGTACAGCCACTATGGAATACAGTTTGGAGGTTCCTTAAAAAATTAAAAATACAGCTAAAATATAATCCCAGCAATCCCACTCCTGGGTATATATCCAAAGAATTAAAATCAGTATATGGAAGAGATATGTGCACCCCCATGTTCATAGCACCATTATTTACAATAGCCAAGATATGGAAAAAACCTAAGTGTACACCGACATATGAATGGATAAAGAAGATGTGGTACATATATACAATGGAATATTATTCAGCCATAAAAAAGGAAATCCTGCCATTTGCAACAACATGGAAGGAGCTGGAGGGCATTATATTAAATGAAATAAATCAGACAGAGAAAGATAAATATTGTATGATCTCACCTATAAGTGGCATCTAAAAAAAAACAAAACCTTACAGTAAAAGAAATCAGATTTGTGATTACCAGGACTGGGTGCAGGGGAAGAGGGGAAGCTGAATGAAGGTGGTCAAAAGGTATAAACGTCCAGTTATAAGATAAATAAGTACTAAGGATATAATGTACAACATGATGACTATAGTTAACACTGATGTGTAGTAAATGTGAAGACTGTAAAGAAAGTAAATCCTAAAGAGTTCTTAGTTCAAGGAAAAAAAACATTTTTTTTCTTTTTTCTTTTTTATATCTATATGAGATGATGGATGTTAACTAAACTTATTGTGGAAATAATTTCACAATATATGTAAGTCAAATCATTACGCTGTACACTTTAAATTTACATAGTGCTGTATGCCAATTATATCTCAATAAAACTGGGAAAAATGAATGATTTGGAAAAATGGAATGGAGAAGTACATAACTAACTTTGAGAACCTACAACATATAAGTCACTTGACAAATTCAAGTATATTTAATGCTCACAATTAAAAAAAAAAATCAAAGTTTCTACTAATCAGAATTCCAGAGATGAAGCCATGTTAATCTGTGCTTCTGGGCTTCCCTGGTGGCACAGTGGTTGAGAGTCCGCCTGCCTATGTAGGGGACACGGGTTTGTGCCCCAGTCCGGGCAGATTCCACGTGCCGCGGAGCAGCTGGGTCCATGAGCCATGGCCGCTGAGCCTGCGCGTCCAGTGCCTGTGCTCCGCAACGGGAGAGGCCACGACAGTGAGAGGCCCGCGTACCACAAAAAAAAAAAAAAAAAATCTGTGCTTCTACAATGATCCTGAGGTATTCTAATAAATGCTGGGAAGAGCTGAAAGCAATATGTATTAATATCTTTCATTAATTCATTCTATAACTATTTAATGAATACTAATATAATTGCAAAATATATAGAGCTATGGGAATACAAAAGTGAATAAAATAAAATTGAAATTTCTGGTTTCAAAAAGGTCATCACCTAGCAGAAGAAAGGCATGGAGCTGTGTGCCCCTCTTTAGTATTTGGGATGCAAACTGTATCCCAGGTGTCAAGTTTGGAATCTGATTCTATTCCATTTAAAACTGGTAAATTAGCCTATTTATGCTTCATAGACACCAGCAGAAGACAAGAGACTCCTGGCTTAGAAACCAAGGACTTTATTAATCATACATGACACAGCAAGCAGCATGAGCGTCAACATGATTGTGTCGATTCCTACTGCCCCACACCCAAGCCCCGGGGGCTGGGGGCGGGGGATGCAGAGGGCTCAAATAGATATCTGCACACTCAGTAGATTGTGTTATAGCAGAGGAACACTGAACTAGAGAATCTATTACTTTCATGGTAAGCAATAAGCAAGCCTGCTGCTCATCAAAGAGGGAGACTTTACCTATCTGCAAAGCTGTTCTCTGTGAACACAACCCTGAGAAACAGCAGTCAGGGTCTTGCATTCTTGGTATACCAACAGGACATGCAGGAGTGCAAGGACTCTCACATCACCAGGCAAGATCCAGAGTTCAATACCATAAATGCCATGTATTGGTCAAAGCAGGAAATCCAATCTCTCTCCCCTCAACAAAAGCTACTTTCTGCATTCTAAATGTGAAAGGTTGCAACACAGAAAATCACTGGGAGGACTGGGAGCTAAGGTCAGGGAAACTGCTGTCCTCAATTTCAACCTAAAGCACCAAAGTAGATGGGTCTCAACAACTCTGCAGGAAGCTGATGAAATTCTCAAGAATCTCCCGAATGCTTCCAGTCAATATCTCAACTGCTACGGACTGAATTGTGTCCCCTCCCAAATTCACATATTGAAGACTTAACAAACCCAATGTGATGGTATTTGGAGGCGGGGCCTTTGGGAGGTAATTAGGTCTAGATGAAGCTGTGAAGGTGGGGCTCTCATGATGGGATTAGTGCCCTGATACGAAGAGGAAGGGAGACCTGAGCTTACTGTCTACCATGCTCTCCCACTCACACCCACCCCACCCCCCCAACACCCACTCCCACCCCACCACCGCTGCCACGTGAGGACACTGTGAAAAGGCTGCTGTCTGCAAGACAGAAGAAATGTTTCACCAGAACCTGACCGTGCTGACTTCTGATCTTGGACTTCCCAGTCTCTAGAACTGTGAGAAATAAATTTCTATTGTTTAAATCATGTCATCTATGGTATTTTGTTCTAGTAGTCCAAGAATTCTAAGACATCAACCTAGAGCAGCAAGGTGAATCGTGTCTGTCCACAGGTGTGGCTGCTTTTGCCTAAGAAAAATAATAGCTACTCCTATTCACATTTCAAGTTGCATGCAAGGGTTTCACGTGGAGAAACTCTAACCCAGGGACACGCAGTGAAGTAAATTCTGTGAAATATAGTTCCAGCCTCTTCTCTGTGATAAAGAGAGTAGTAATGATGCCGAGTGTATTAGAAATAATCAACCAAACTGGATTATTAAACTAACAAGCCAATTACGTAAGTGCCACACAGATATTATCAACTAAGTAATGAGTTTGACAGTGACATAGGAGATAAAGGTACTCCTGAACCACCCCAGAGGTGGGGTAAGCTATGACCACCTAGAGCAGAGGACACAATTCAAACTATAATTGACACCACGCACTAGGTTCTTCTCAGAGAAGGACAGCTTCCTGGGAAAAACTGGAGACTTTGCTGGAACCACAAAGATGGGAGAATCTTGCAGAGGACTCCCAGAAATATCAAGGGTCCAAGAGAGGATGAAAATTTCCAGAAATTGTGGGTCCTTTGTTATCAGGTGGTAGCAAGCATCAAAATAGTCTTTCAAAAATAAAACGATCAAGTTATATTTAATAATAGACTTAATGAACTGTATCTCCCAAAGAATAAAATAAAACGGAGTAAGGATATTCCTGTGGATGATGGGGAATTACGTTGGAACAATGGTTTGGATGGATTCAGAGAGGCCGCTGAAGGCTACAGAAGATGAACTTTGGTCTGTAGGCAGGCAGGGAACAAGTGAAGATTTCTGAACAGAGGAATGATAGGAACAAGGTAGTGTGCAAAACGGGTTGAAGAGTAGACAAACCTGAGGCAGGAAATAAGATACAAATTAGGCCACTGTATTACTTAAACTGATGATAATCAAATGTCCGACTACAGTGATAGCCCTGAGGGGGATTCCTGGTCCACATTGTGAAGAAAGAATCAAAATAACCTAGTGACATGGAAAGAACCTTTTTTTTAAAACCTGAGAATGTCCTTCACCTAATCTTAGAGACCTGTAGTCACTGAAACCAGTCCAGTGCCTTTTATAGCCACCTCATTGATCTTCAATTTTATATCCTCTCAACCATGATCTTGGCTTCATTTTTTTTTTTTTTGGCTTCATTTTTAAGAGGATTCATCTTTAAACACAAGTCGGAAACAGAACAGGCATTTAGCGTTTCTATCTTCTCACTCATGTTATCTCTGCCTGAATCCTGAGCCTATTCTTGATCTTCTCTAGAAGATCTAGGACTGATAAATTCTTTTGCATCTCCCCTAATATTTTTTTTCTCAAATTACATTTGTTCTTCTATTCGTTCTTTAGAGAGTGGCTACTATATGCCAGATACTGTACTAGATGTCAGATATATAAATATTAATAAGGTGTGGCCATGGCCTCAAGGGGCTCACGTTCTACAGCTAGGCACCCAAGTATGCCACATTACACAATAAACAATATTTTTAAAGTGTACCGTTAGCACAAAGGAGCAATGAGCGACATGGGCTAAGGGACAGGCAGTTTGTAAAGGCTTCTTAACAAAGGAAGTTTTTCTTAAACCGTACCTTAAAGGATTGGTCAGGTAGACAAGATCAAAGGAAGGGAAATCCAAGCAGCTACAAGGCAAAGAGGAAAAAAAGGACCGTGGCTTTGGATGTAAAGCATTTATCTGCACATCTGATACTTCACGTGCTTCCCGCATACAACACTCTAATTTTTATAAGTAGGTTGACCATTTTCAAATTAACTGCAGTAAAAAAAAAAAAACTACATGTTTTTGAATGAATCTATATTTTTATGAATTGTTTAAAACACCTACATATTAGGATGTGTCTATTACTTGGAACCACATGGAAACACGGTAAATTGGTTTGAGTCTGTTGCAGAGGACGGGCGCCCTGATGCTGTATTCCATCACTGGGAAAAGTGAGAGTTCAGCTGAGATGCGAGAGGCAACAATAACAGACTATTTCAACAGAGAGCCATTTTAGCTACTTTTTATCAGGCAATTTATGGTTGCAGATCTAAACTACAGCTCTAGCGTATTTTCTTCTTTGGAGGCCATTTACAGAAGGCTACATTTGGATGTCATTTTAACTTTGAGAAGTTTACATTAAATCCAATCTGCACTTATTTAGCTTTGGTCTTTAGTTGTATGTAACTACCTCTTCCCAGGTCACCAGCACCAAGCCACCAAGTTAAAACCACCTTGTTAATCACGAACTCACTTATCTGTATTGATTTACTCTGGTTTTACACATCCCTGCTTTCATTCTTCACGGATGTCCTGTTAAAATCAGATGTCATCAGAGATCTCACTTTTCAACTTTTTTTTTTTTTTTTTTTGGTCTCTTCCTCCTTAGAAAGTTGTTTTATTTGGAGTCTCCTGTCCCTCTTCATTGTATATTTTGGATTCTGTATTCATGGCATCGTAACATCTTTTTCCTGAGAGTTTCTCCATCTGTATCACAGTAGTAGTTTGTTAGGGCTTCCATAACAAAGTGCCACAAACTGGGTGGCTTAAAACAAAAGAAATGTATTGTCTCACACTTGTGAAGGCCAGAAGTCCAAGATCAAGGTGCTGGCAGGATCGAGTTTCATGTTTTCTCTGAAACCTATAGGGGAATACTTCCTCGCCTTTTCTAGCTTCTCTTGGTTTGCTAGTAATCTTTGGCGCTCCCTGGCTTGCAGCTGTATAAATAAAATCTCTACCTTCTTTGTCACATAGGGTTCTCCTGGTGTGTCTCTCTCTTTCCACAGCCGTCTTCTTATAAGGACACCATGCATATCAGATCAGGGGCCCACCCAACTCCAGTATGACCTAACTTAATAAATTACATCTGCCACAACCCTAAATCCAAATAAAGTCACATTCTATAGTGAAGACTTCAACACATCTGTTTTTAAGAGACACAATTCAAACTCATAACAATTACTGATATTGAGAAACCATCACAGTGACGCTCACCAGTAGGGGCTTTGGAATGAAAAAGCTCTGGTTTCAAAACCTTGTCCTACCACTAACTGTGACCTGAGTCCATTTATTTAATCTTCCTTAAAAGACTTAGTTTTCATGTATAAAGTAGGAATAATGACAATACCTTGGAAGTGTTTGAGGATTAGATAAAATATCAATACATTAAGGTGATTAGCTCAGCACCTGGCTTACAACAAATGCATATAAGTAAATGGCACAGAGTAAATATTAGCAACTGATATTGTCTTAAAGCATATCAACTATTTCTAAATATATTCAGTTATCCCTACTGTGAATACTATAAAGGGTAAAATAGTAAGGAAGGGCAAAGGAGTCACCAGCTTTAGCCTAAACTGTGTCATCTGTTGGAGTTCAGATATTCTAATACCTGTAAAAAGGATGAAGAGAAAGAGAACTATTTGCATAGGGAACTGGGAAGTCTCCAGGGCGTGAACTCATTCCAAGGAAAAAGAGAGCTTTCAACGACCAACTTGATTACCTACAAGATGTTTGTTTTCAGAAGGGAAAAGTGATTCTCGTGTCAGGCAGTCACTGACTGGCCCACCACCATGGATTTCTATCTGGGTCCTAAAGGAGGGACAGGACTCCCAAGTTTAAAACAAAAGGACAATTTCAGTGAAAACTTTAAAACTGTGGAGCACATCGTGTATTTTCTTGGCATGCCTCTAACAAATTTTAAAGCAAAATGGTGTCACCCTATTCTAAACTGCTACAAATAGCTGTGAAACTTTGGAACTTTGAGGACCTTTGTAATGCCTGGTGGTCACAAATGTATGTAGTAAAGGGTCAGCAAGGACCACAGAAACTGTAATAATCCCTGGAAGACACCAATAAGGAAGCAATACAATAGCATAGATGGAGTGAAAATCAGGAGCAGTGGTGCTTGTAACGCTTATTTATTTGGTCCTAGCAACCACCCTAGTAGAGAAGGATTATTATTATACCCATTTTATACACGAGGAAAACTCAAAGTTGAAGAGTGGCAATACCTAGTCCAAGACTACAAGGTTAGCAGGCAGAAGAAAAAGTATTTTAACTCAAGCAGTCAAATTTCCAGAGCTGAGAATTCTCTAAAACATACGTTAAGTTTGGAGGTTCCTCAGAAAACTAAAAATAGAATTGCCCTATGATCCCGCAATCCCACTCCTGGGCATATATCCAGAGAAAACTCTAATTCGAAAAGAAACATACACCCCCAATGTTCACAGCAGCACTATTTACAATATCCAAGACATGGAAGCAACCTAAATGCCCACCGACAGATGAATGGATAAAGAAGATGTGGTACATATATACAATGGACTATTACTCAGTCATAAAAAAGAACAAAATAATGCCATTTGTAGCAACATGGATGGACCTAGAGATTGTCACACGGTGTGAAGTAAGCCAGACAGAGAAAGACAAATACCATAAGATATCACTTATATGGGGAATCTAAAATATGACACAAATAAACTTTTATGAAACAGAAACAGACACAGACATAGAGAACAGACTTGTGGTTGCCAAGTGGGCAGTGGGAGAGGGTTGGATTAGGAGTTTGGAACTAGTAGATGCAAACTATTATGTATGGAATGGACAAATAACAAGGTCCTACAGTATAGCACAGGGAACTATATTCAATATTCTGTGATAAACCATAATGGCAAAGAATATTAAACAAGAATGTATATATAGTATAACTGAATCGCTTTGCTGTACAGCAGAAATTAACAACACTGTAAATCAACTATATTTCAATTAAAAAATATGTAGGCCAAAAAATGCATTTTAAGCATCCTTTAGTGCACAGGTCAGAGATCTTTTTCTGTAAAAGGTGAAAGAGTAAGTATTTTCAGCCTTGGGGGCTTAATGATCTCTGTTGCAACTATTTAACTTGGCCATTGTAGTGAAAAAGCAGCCGTAGACAATATGTATACAATGGCCATGGCTATGTCCCAATAAATGCTTATTTCCAAAAACAGAAGTCAGCCAGATTTGGCCCACAGGCCACAGTTTGCTGACCCCTGCCTCCTTTCAACTGCTGTGGCAAATGATTTGTTCAGTCATGAGAACACGCATACAGAAACAGCATTTAAGCCTGCATCACCTCTTCCCCTCCTTTACCCTTAACCGCTTTAAAACTGTTAGATGTGAGTAATCAGCACTGATTAGTTTCACTTAGTGAGAATAGTCCCCTTCGGTAACAGAGCTAGAAACAGACACTTGATGTGAATTTTCCATAATAAATCATTAATCTTTGCGCCTCTCTTGCTGCACCTGTTCATCGCCTAGATGCTGCTTGCTTAGATCGACGCTCCTCTCTTTCTACACCTGTACTAGCCCATCTCCTCTTTTCCTTTTCTCAGCTAGCTTTTACTTATGTTACTGAAATTTCACTTGGTTTCTCAACTTTTATTTTTTTCCTTTAAATCTCTGACTTTTTTCCACTTGCTAGCTGTGATTGCAACACATTTACTTATAGCATTTGCGGCTCTGGACACCATGTAAATTCTATGAGCACTTCAAATGATTAGAGGATTAGCAGTGGGTGGGCAACCTCTTAAAATTCAAGGTTATTCAAAGGTTTAACTATGTTAATACAGCCTAAAAACACTGAGAAAGAGATACAGGATGAAACAAAAACCATCTAAAGGGAAGGTAAACTCACCACATTCCTTAAGAAGAGAGTTTATTACAGCTGAAAGGAACATAACTACCAATACATCCACCACTTCCTTTTTTTTTTTACATCTTTATTGGAGTATAATTGCTTTACAATAGTGTGTTAGTTTCTGCTTTATAACAAAGTGAATCAGTTATACATATACATATGTTCCCATATCTCTTCCCTCTTGCCACCACTTTCTTTCTAAGAAAAAAACCAAAATCGAGAAACGTGGAGAAGTTAACCAATCTGGTTATGTAATTTACTGCAAAGCTGACTCAAATTCAAGTCTGCCGACTGACCAGCAATGGGTGTTTCTACCCATGTAAGACCTGAACGGATGGAAAAAACATTTCTAAAATGTTTTGCCTTCTATAAATCTAACCTGTTGCATCATTATTCCTGGTTCTAATCCCTCAGGCAAAATGACAGGGGCTTCTTCCCTCATCTACAAATATAAGGGCCAGAGTTGCTGACATCTTTAAAGAAAGTTCAGTTTTTAAATCATCTCAAATCAAGCAACCTTCTCTTCTTCCTTGCTGACTTCCACCTGCAAAAAAATTTCGAAGCCAGCTAAATCTGTCAGTCTTTCTAACCTATGACGTGACGTGAGTTTTCCTAAAGCACAATTCTGAGAGTGCTGCTGGGCTGCCCGCTCCAGAAACACTGGAGGCTTCTCACTGTTTCCTCAGACGACAAGTATTTCCTAATCTTCAAATTTTGCTATTTTTTCCCCCTGTGTCTACTACCAAAACAAACCAAAAATAAATATCTCTGGTCAAAACCAGAGAGATTATTCTGGTCAAAAAATTATTCTGGTCAAAACCCTTGTGTTAGTTTGCCAGGGCTGCCGTAACGCAGTGCCACAGATTGGGGGACCTAAACAGTGGTAAAGTATTCTCTCACAGTGTTCTGGAGGCCAAACGTCCGAAATCAAGCTTAGCACATTTCTAGGAGTCTATTTGCAAGGGCTGGTTCCTTCTGAGGGCAAGGAGGGAGAATATGTTCGAGTCTCTCCCCTAGCTCCTGGCGTTTCGCTGACAACCTTTAGCCTTCCTTGGCAACGTAAATCCAACCTTCACATGGCATTCTCGCTGTGTCTCTGTGTCCAAATTTTCCTTTTATAAGGACACAAATCAGATTACGACCCACCTTAATGACCTCATCTTAACTCGGCTACTTCTGCAAAAACCTTGTTTCCAAACAACTTCACGTTGTGAAGTACCGGGAGTTAGGACTTCAAGACATGAATTTGGGGGTAGGGGGCACAGTTAAACTCCTAACCACCCGATTTGTGTTTCCAGACCTATTCAAAAGCAATCTCTCTCATTAAACATTCCCCTGACTCCAGGCTCAGGGGGTATTTTCCCCTGCTGAGTCCCTCAGTGACAAGTCCCTCTCCTTACTTCATGACAAGATTTTTGAAATCAGGGATTGTATTTTTCTTAGCCTGCTATTTTATCCCCAAAGTCCACCATGCTATGTAACATGTAGTAGACCTCCCCAAAATGCTTGCTGAATTGGAAAGTTTTCTCCCCTTACGGGGGGGGTCAGGGATTTTTCTGCACTTGGGAGCCAGGCAAGGACTCTCCAACTTCAGTCACATTTACACCATCGTACTGAGAGACAGCATGCTACTGTGGTTAAGAGGTTGGACTAGGCTCAAATATCGCTTTTGTCACTTATGTATGTATGTAACCTGATGTTTCATAATTTCTCACAAATTTCTCTCAAATGTCATTTATAAAGCATGACCTATAGTCCATACCTTGAAGAATTTGACTGAAAATTGATTAAGATAACACGCACAACGTTCTCAACAATGGTAGCTAATAGTACTATGGTACAGGATGGCTACAAGCTTAAAGTGCTGACACGATTCTGCAAGACTTGCTAGAAGTTCTGTGGGTTTTTTTCCCAAAACACTTAAGAAGTTTTATTGAAAACAATAAAATACAGAAACACCATCTTCTCATTTTTAAGTAAAACTAACAGCATCTTCCACAACTTTCCTAGTACTCCACCATTCTTATCACTATTAAAAAACAAAACCAAGTTCCAAATCCAAAATAATTAATGAACCTGCTGGTAAATTTTTTCCTCATGGTTCTAGCCTCCACTCCACTTATTTTGTAAATTTTACGTTTGCACCTTTTCAAGAATGAGTAGCAATTTTTATTTGATTAATATCTGTGAGAACTGGACTTAACTTTCTTCATATTAATTAAAAAACAAAACAAGGGCTTCCCTGGTGGTGCAGTGGTTAAGAATCCGCCTGCCAATGCAGGGGACACAGATTCGAGCTCTGGTCCGGGAAGATCCCACGTGCCGCGGAGCAACTAAGCCTGTGCGCCACAACTACTGAAGCCCGCGTGCCTAGAGCCCGTGCTCCGCAACAAGAGAAGCCACCCAGTGAGAAGCCCGGGCACCGGAACGAAGAGTAGCCCCCACTTGCAGCAACTAGAGAAAGCCCGCGCGCAGCAACTAAGACCCAGTACAGCCAAAAATAAATAAATTCATTAAAACAAAACCACACACACCCTAATCAAACTCAGAGAAAATACACATTTGTTCATTAAAGCTCACCTGCTTTAGATAATTTTTTCTCTTCACACATTAGCATAGTAAGCCAATGTTTGATCCATGCTGCAGAAGCTGTACAAAATGAGAAGCCCTGTTAATTCCCTAGAGAAACCTTAAGGCAAAAGCAAAAGCCTCACTCTACAGAAGAAAAACGAAGCAGAGGCATGGGGACTATGAAGATGGCTCAGATGGGTAAGCAGCACAAGGATGAAGACAATTTTTATTTTTATTTATTTATTTAGGCTGCGTTGGGTCTTTCTTGCCACACGGGGGCTTTTCTCTAGCTGCCGCGAGCGGGGCTACTCTTCGTTGCTGTGCACGGGTTTCTCATTGCGTGGCTCCCCCCCCCGGCTCCACCCCCTCCCCCCCCCCCCCCCCCCGTACGTGGGCTTCTCACTGTTGTGGCCTCTCCCGTTGCAGAGCACAGGCTCCGGACGCGCAGGCTCAGCGGCCATGGCTCACAGGCCCAGCCACTCCGCGGCATGTGGTATCTTCCCGGACCGGGGCACGAACTCGTGCCCCTGCATTGGCAGGCGGACTCTCAACCACTGCGCCACCAGGGAAGCCCTGGGTGGCTTCTCTTGTTGCAGAGCACGGGCTCTAGGCACGTGGGCTTCAGTTGTTGTGGTGCACGGGCTCAGTAGTTGTGGCGCACGGGCTTAGTTGCTCCGTGGCATGTGGGATCTCCCCAGACCAGGGCTCGAACCCGTGTCCCCTGCATTGGCAGGCGGATTCTTAACCACTGCGCCACCCAGGGAAGCCCAGGATGAAGACAATTCTTGTACAAATATATGCAAGATAAAGTGTAAAAAGGAGCATTGAACATCCGGTTTCCTGTAGAAATAATGATCATGTCAGATAAAATGACTCCTGAAACAAGCTCTGCTTGGATCTTAATTAACAGAATCTTGTTAGTTCTCTCCTACATATTACCCGTGGTATCAGAGCCTTGTTTCAGAGCTCTTCTTTCCTCCTGTTCACTGTACAGACCTGGATCCCAGGCCTGCCCAACAATCCCTGTAGAAGACAGTGGTAGTGTGTTTGGGTCCTTCTTTGAAAAGCAGTCACCTCTCCTTCACCTGAACACTGGGACTAACTCCAAATTCCAGGCAGTCACTTCATGTTTTTGAGTTGTAGCAGAACAAACTTTTTAGCATGGAGGTTTCTTTAAGGCTACAAACTTTACAAGTTGGTCCCATTAACAATGACCTAAAGGCAGGAGTTCTTTAAACGGCATGAATCAAACACTTAAGGTTTGCTAGAAGTTTTTAAAGAATTTAGCGTGGCTATAGATCACAGAGAGGCCTCCATACACACATAGAAAAACCTTGTGAGCCAGACCATGGAGAGGTTTAAAAAAAAAAGGGATACTTTGTATGACATTAAGGAAACAGTAGTCACTACTGCTCAAGAAGAGACAGCGACTGTACAGAAGTAAGCTCCAGAGCCTACCTTTGACTTTTTAGTCCTGCCACACAATTACCTAGAGGAGCTGTTTTCAAATATCAAGGGCAATACACATAGAGTTATCCTCATCACTCACTCTTCAAAGCAGTGACCTTTACTTTGGGCTAGTTGCTTTGGCAAGGAAGTTTGGCATGAAACTACTAAAGTAACAAACAGCAAAACTCTGTTCTTGCAACTCAGCTCTCTTAATGGCAATGTAACAAAACACCTAGCTTCGGGCTCCAGAGGTAAAACTTCTTAAGTTAACCCACCTGAGACGCCCAGGAAGCATATTTATCAAAACTAGTTAAAGCCACCTTCTGAGTAACTGCTGTGGAGGTGTTTCAGCACAGCAGACAGGCACATCTTCTGTGGGTTGAGCCATTGATCACTCAGTTCTAGTAACAGGTGCGTCTTGATTCTGGGGCCTTGAAACCTGACAGCCTGTAGAAAGACTATTAAAATCGCTTTGCTAACAAAGAAAAATCAATTGTTCTCCACAAGGAGGTGCCCTCAGGCACAATCAATATACAATAGCACAAGGCTGGGCTGTAAAGCCTGGGAACAAACAGACTGAAGCTTTTGATTAGGTAAAAGTAAAAAGAGTAGCCATTTTTCATCTCTCTGATGGACTAAGAGAGATAAACATGTATTTTGCTGCAAGTTGCATTTGGTTTTCCTTCAGCAGATCAACATGCTAAAGGACAGTTTCTTTCCTTGGAGTGTAATCCTTTCTAAAGTATCATTTTACCTGTGTTCAGTTCAAAGTATGTGGGAGAGAGCCAGAGTTGATAAGGGGCCTACTTATGAGACTAGTCGAAGAATCAAAATGGAGAGACACATGGGAGCCGTGACACCATCAAATTGTTAAGTGCTCTGGTTGAAAAGTATACCGTATTGTGATTTCTCTGCTAAATGTAAGAGATATATGAGTGAAGATGTGGGTGAGGTCAGTACTTTTTGTGCATTTTTCTACCAACAAATCAATAATCATCTGTCATTTACAGACATACGTTTCAAGAGTAGAAAAGTGGCATTTTCATGGCATTTACAACCTCCATGTATTTTCATAAAGCTTTACCTGTGTGCCAATAGTCTTTGAAGCAGGTACAAAATTCAAAATAAAACTCAATTCAGGCTGTTCAGATGTGTAAAAGGCACACTCTCAGTAACAAAACTTTATGCTGAGAACATGAAATGCTTTTTTACTCAAAGGAATGTTATAGTTGAATAGTGCAGACAAAACCCATTGAACAATTGTCAGTAACTTTTCAAACTTAGCTAGAATGTGTAAACATTAACAAATTTGAAATTCAATGTCAAAAAATATTAAATGGTCTTGATTTTATACAATCAGCAACATACATAATTCAGTTTTTCATGGAAAATTAACTATATGAATTGATTGAGCATAAAACAAAAAGATACTTTGTAATTTACATGGTATTGGGAAGTAAACATAAATTAGGAGGTAATTTTTGTTCAACGTAGATCAGCTAGTAAGTATCGTTCAGTAAAACTTCCAGCCTCATGAGTTTGAGTTTAACCAGATTAATCTCTGGTTAATCTTGTCAGGTAGATTGCCCGACAGAATGCAATGTGGTTCGCAGTCTATGTATCCAAAATAAAGATCTGGAAGTTTGACAGTTAGTGTTAGGAACTGAGGCCAAAATTCTAAGACAGAAGAGTGCTGTAGAGTCAAAAACCAGGAGAGGTCTATGAGATTGTTTGCTCTAACAGCCGCCTACATACTACTGCCAAATTTTCAACTGAAATGAATTAGACATAGCTGTAAGTTATCCCCGATCTGCATCTCCAGAAAAGGGCTATGTTCATCTCTGATCAGACACCGTCATTGTCCATATGTTTTGCTCAGTAAATTCTAAAGGGAGTTTATCAGGCAGATGAAACTGATAAAAGAGGGAAGCATAAAAGTGAAGAAAAAGTATTTGAA
This sequence comes from Lagenorhynchus albirostris, assembly GCF_949774975.1. Classification (NCBI taxonomy): domain Eukaryota; kingdom Metazoa; phylum Chordata; class Mammalia; order Artiodactyla; family Delphinidae; genus Lagenorhynchus; species Lagenorhynchus albirostris. Next base: position 66,351,784 of record NC_083102.1, read on the forward strand.
AGAGCAATGTATTTGGAAATCCATAAGCAAACTTAAATAGTTACTGACAGTATAAAAGAAATACAATGTTTTAAGTTTAAAACATATACTGTTCTAAGGTCATTGTATTCTCTGGAAAATAGTAAAGGTATTCATTTATATTTGACTTTAGTCAGTCAAAAACGTGTGTTGTAATCTCTAGGGTGGATGTTAATATGTCAAGGAATGTTGTAACAGTAAAAATAGTACAAGAATGTATAACTAACAAGCTAATGGGTATGGAATTTAACAATTAAATACAAACAAAAGAAGACATAGAAAGAGAAAACAAGGTACATAGGACAGATAGAAGAAACAGAAAACAAATAAGATGGTAGATTTAAACATCAATATATAAGTAAAAACATTAAATGTAAATGAACTAAAATTACAAGATGAAGATTTAAATACCTGAAAACAACTAAACTCAAATAAATGCTGCTTGTAAGAGATACTTTCAATTTTAAAATTCAGAAAAGTTAAAAATAAAAGAATGATAAAAGAATTATAGAGCAACATAAAAGGAAGTTTTTAAAACTACACTAATATTAAACAAAGCAGACTCTAAGGAAAGAGACATTATTACAGATCAAAGATACATTTCACAATGATAAAAGGGTAAAACCACTATAAAACTAGAATAATTCTAAATATGTACACACATATTAGCATAGCCTCAAAATAGTGAAAAAATTCACAGTTCTACACGAAGACACAGTCAATTTCACAGTTATATTGAAAGACTTTAAAACAACTCTCTCAGTGACTGATAGGACAAGCAGATAAATCAGTAAGGATAAAGGACTTGAACAACGTAATTAACCAATTTGACATAATTGACAAATGTAGAATATCCAAACCAACAACTACATACTATAAACTAATTTAAGCTAAAACTAAAGGGAATCTGTTGATTTATTATAATTTATTGTAACTAGGAAGTCTGTGCTTGGATCTTCAGGTTTCAGGCATCACTGAACCAGGGACTGAAAATACATTATGGATGTTTCTGCATTTTTTTTCCTAGCTCAGTTCTGCTTAATTTTACATGTTTGATCTCATTATTTCCTGCTGCAAATAAGCTGTCTTTTTGAGACCTAGTAATATTGACCCAAGCAATTCTAAATCTGTATTATTCTAGCATTGAAATTCCAAAGGCAAGAGACAGTCATCCATAGTAGTACTTGCTAAAAAAATATGGGGAGTACACTGATTGACCTGGATTTGGTCTCATGCTAATCCCTGAATTAAACATTGAGGGCTGGAAGATGGGTAAAGTATCAAATTCTGTAGCAGCCCCATTAAAATTCCATGGAGCAGAAGAGGAGTTTGCCAATTAAACATGTTTCATGTGACTGGATAACAAGTTCTAAACTTCCATCTTCCAGTACTGTGACCCCAAAGACGGTCTTTGATGCTGGATCATAATAGAAAAGTTATAAGAAAAGTTATGATTGGTCCATTTTGGGTTACAAATTCATCCTTGAATATCTAAAGCCATCCTTTAATAACTTCAGGGAATAGAGAGTATTCTTATTTTCTCCTCTTTCAACTTTTTATTTGGAAATAACTTCAAATTTCCATAAAGGTTACAGTAACATTATAATTAACTCCTTTATTTCCTTCACCCAAATTTACTAACTGTTAACATTTGGTCACATTTTAAAATTTATCACAGTGTTCCTAATGTGTGTGTGCACACTTATGTTTCTAAGCCATCTCAAAGTATGCTGCAAACATCATGGCCTTCACCCTTCTCAGCACTCATGTTCTAAGTACAAGGACATTCTTTTATACATTATAGCACAATTATCAAAATCAGGAAATTTAATGTCAATAAAATTCTATTATATAATATATAGCCCATATTCAAATTTGATCAGTCATCTCAATATATTTAACCACTTTCCAGTGTTGGATATTTAGGTTCCTCTTTTCTATCCAAACTACTTTTGATCCTATACTTTCTGAACCCCTGTATACCATGGTAGATCATCTACCTTCTGTGTCTCCTTTGTCTTGTTGCCTTCTGCTATTTTCTTCTCTCATTCCTTCTCTGTGTTGCGTCTTTTGAGATCCATACATACAGTTGGTGTTTCCTTCTGTCTCCTGTTATATATAGCTACACCACTGTGTTTATCCCCTTTTGATGTCAACAGCTATGCCTAGGTCTGCATGTACTTTGGGATTCTATGGTTCTATGGCCATAAGATATTATTCACTACAAGAAAATTTTTTTTTTCCTCTGAAAGAAAAAGGAGACAATGTTCCTAGGTCTTTACCAATGTTCCTCCTAAGCCCAGAGTATATTTACATCTCCCTGTAGCTAATCAATTACCCTAATATTCAATAAACTACCCTGAACTTCCAGTCACGTATCTTAACTGAAAAAATTTCATTGATTTGTTTTTGCATGGTTACCTTTTATTCAGGAATATGACTTCATTATTTTCTCAAAAATGACCTTTGCTGGTTGATTAAAACTTCAGCAAAAGTTAAAATAATGTGACAATAGCATATCCTGTGATCCAGTGATTTCACTCCTAAGAAATTTAACAACAATAACAAAACTCTAAGATAAAAATACGAAGATAAATCTATCTAAAATTTATAACAATACAGAAAACCCCTAGAAGCAACTAAGTGTCCAAATTTGAAAACTGGTTAAATAAATTGTAGAACACCTGTACATAACTTTAAAAAGTCACAATGTACAGTTATACTCAAGAACACAGAAAGTCATCCAGGTCAATAAATCAGGTTAGAAACTGATTATTCTAGAATTATTCCCAGATTTAGTAGCAAAAGTTGAGATGAGACAGAATTCTTACTCTGGAGACAAAAGGAAAACAGAGCCAGAAGCAAAAACTAAAAATGTTCTTGAGGGAAACCAGACAAAATACATGAAACCCAAAAGAGTTTTCCGGGCCAAAATCAGTCTTAATACAGTGTCTTCCATATCTATTAATACCCACCAGTAACACTGTACATTTATAAGAATAGCTCCCTCAAGACCACTTGACTGTCAGATTCAGAGGATGCCCATACTCAGCCTCTGTGCCTATCACGGAAGGACTCAATCCAGTACCTTACAGAGCTCAGCGGGAGAGCCAGACTCTCTTAGCAGTGTGTACAGTTCGTATTCCTCTTCTCTAACCCATCACTCTCTTAAGCATGTTAGCCCTCCAGCCTAAGTATAGTGGCGAAACAAAAAATATCAATATAACACAACTATTCCTTTCCCTTCCTCCAACCCGTAGGCAAGGTTGGGATATTTCTTATGCCAGAACCAAAATGACTGGGTTCTCCTGAAGCAGGAAACAGTGGACACATTATAGGCTCTGCAAGTCAGGTCTGACACACGCAGTCAACACAGTCCAGGATAATTTTGCACATGATCTTTATGGCTTTTATCTTCTGCTTCTACAGGACAGACACAGAGGATAGTGCCCTACTGTGCCACATACAGGGGTAAAGATCGGCTCTAGACTTCCCAACTCATTAATATCCCTGGTCATCTTCATGTCTGTGCACGTAAGGTATTTGGAATTCCATTGCCCTACTGTCCCTGCTGTGTTTATCAAATTAGCAATAGGACACAATTATTCAATGTTTGCTTACTATTTTATTAAAATACGTGTCACACAAGGTCAAATTTAAGCAACTTATTATTTCAATTTGTTATGAGACACTAATACAAAATACAGATAGCATAAGCAAGGAGATACAGTTGGAGGGTGAGATGTAGAAGACTTTGCAGAGTAAATGCTTATAGGGTGAGGTGTGGGACCAGTGCCGGGAAACAAAGGGCCTGTAAGAGGATAATTGTTGGGTTCGGTTTGGGACACGATACATTTGAGAGTCTTGTGGAATACCCAGATGTCCAGCAGGAAATCTGAAATTGGGATTTGGAGCTGGGGTTACGAACTAGATTTTTAGAATACGTCAGAATAAGTGGTGATAGGAGCCGTAGGCTTCAAAGAGATAACCCAGGGAGAATCCATAAAGTGAGACTAGAAAAAGGCCAAGGATGGCCAGCAGAGCAAGAAGAACACACACAAGGGACTGACAAGAGTGACTAAAAAGGCAGGACAGAGCAATAGCCGGAAGTCTCTTCAAGACAGAGAAAGCGGCCAAGTGTTACTAAAAGATTTTATTTGTCTCTAAGTCCCCCACAAATTAACTCAGAACTCAAATTTCTCTAAGTATTTTCATTATAACCCACCCTCTCCGTGCACAGGAGAAACTGCCCCTTCTGATCAGAAGCATCTAGTGCTCGATAAGAAGGTTGCTTCCAGTTTTCCTTGGTGTAGTCTACCTATGTGTGTGACTCTGGCTGTACTCAGCTTTTAGGTCCTGTTAAGATCCTTCCTGATGCACTGGCTCCTGCTCACCTTGATGATGGGCCTTGGCCAGATACTCCTTTTGCTTTGTTCCATTCCTTGTCCAGCCCCCACCCACTCCTGTTCATGCTGCGATGCTACGAGACCGGAGTCTACCTCTTATCTGGTTTCTATTGGCATCAAAAGTTTTCAGCTACCCTGTTTCTCAGTGCCAATTATTCTAATAGGCCCTAAGTGATGGATGCCTGAACTATATAGGGCTATTTTTGCTCTTTTAACTTTGTGATTTCAATCTTTCGCTCGTTAGGACCTATAACAGGAAGCATGGTAACAGAAGCCAGGTTGATTCACTAGCCTAAATACATATAAATGTGTGTGTTCAAAGACACTCTACTCAATAATGCTTTAAAGGCCATCTTCCTCAAGCTGGAAGCCCCAAAACCTCAACCCTGGAATTCTTTTTTTATTAGGATGAGTTGACGGATCATGATAGGTAGAGAATAAAGACATGCATCCCAACTCCTATCTTCAGGCTCACACAGTATTCTGCAATGAAGGCCAACACTGAATAACTGTTCAAACAGACCTGCTCCTTTAGTCTCTTCTATAACTTATAAATGAGCCACAAGGTTACTACTGAGCTGCAATTTGGGGCAGAATTTCAAAGACCTTCCAACCAACTTGTTTCAGCTGTGGGTATTATGCTGACCTCCCTAGCATCATTGGCAATGTATTGAAATGCAGTCTCTCCACACCAGGGTACCCCCGTTCTTATCCAGACCAAGCCTGCGCTCAGAACCTTCCCACACACCCTTTCTTTCTTGGTTTATTCCTTTTCATCATTTAGAATGTCAGATTTTAAGCTTCTTGAGAACAAATGTGAAGATGATAGCTTTGTATTCTCCACAATTTCCTTGTGCTTTTAACATGGAAAGCAGACACTACTATTGGGTAAGGGGAAAGGGAGGAGCATAAACCCAGGGTCCTTCTCTTAGGCTCTTCCCAGAGGAAGTCACAATTTCTAGAAAATGAGGCTCCAGGGTCTAATTATGATCCTCACCCATCTCTTGCCGTAACTAATTGCATTCTAATTGATGAGCTTGTCTCCACTCCATAGCCCCCAATATACCCTTCACACATCTACAAAAGAACATTTTTTTTAAACAAAAATATCACTCTTCATACTTACGCTTAATAGACTTTGATGGCTCACCTTGGCCAAAAGCTGAGTTTCTAGAACGTGCTTTATATTAAGAATCAGTTGAGCCATTTTATTTTATGAATTAAATTACATACAGTAAAACTGAATTTTTTTCCTCCTGGTTTGCAATCCTATGCCTGCATGTTGCAGTAGGCAGAATAGTGGATCCACAATATTTACAGGCCGCACGAACCCCTTTTTTCTGGTTTTAGTTTTTTGTTTTAGTTTTGTTTCAATTTTTATTGGCGTATAATTGCTTTACAATATTGTGTTAGTTTCTACTGTACAGCATAGTGAATCGGCTATACATTTACACATATCCCCTCTTTTTTGGATTTCCTTCCCATTTAGGTCACCACAGAGCACTGAGTAGAGTTCCCTGTGCTACACAGTAGGTTCTCATTAGTTATCTACTTTATACATAGTATCAATAGTGTACATGTCAATCCCAATCTCCCAGTTCATCCGACTCCCCCCCTTCGCCCCTGGTATCTACACGTTCGTTCTCTATGTCTGTGTCTCTATTTCTGTTTGAACCCCTTATCTTTCCACAGAAGAATTTCAAGCCCTAGTTTCAGCCTCTCCCAATAACCTCAACCCCAGGCATACTTCCTCATGTCCTATATCCCACATAAGTGAGGTTGGCGGATCACTTATAGTAGAATCACATGGGATTAGGATTCCTGGGCCTTATCCCAGGCCTCCTGAATCTGAAACTCAGGAATCTTTATTTTAAAACAAAACCCCAAGTGATTCCAATGTTAAAGAACCCAGCTGGGTGGGTTGTTGATCTGCTGGAGAGCAGATCAAAGCATGGAGCGGTGGTGGTGATGATATTCCTAAGGGTTGTGCGTGCATTAGAATCACCTTGGAAGTTTTATCAGAATGAGCATGTCTCCTGCTTTTTTCTGTTGTGCCATGGGGAGTTGGGGGATGGGGATGCATAGCTTAAGAAAGGTTCCCAGAAGATTCTGACAATCCCAGATTTTCTCTCTCTCGCTCCTCACTTGCCAGTCTCTATTATCTACCTGAAATTATCCACCAAATTTACGTGCTTGGGCCCTACATCATTTCATCTATAAAGACGTCTCCACATCCACATTCACGCAAGATTAACTGCTCGCATAACTGTACTCAGATACTTATTAGATATCTGTAATATAACATTTCACACGTTGAATTACAGACAATGATCTCGGTGTCTTTCTTGCCTCCGACACTGACTTCCTCAAGAGAAGCTGTCTTCTTTATTTTTCTCATTTTCAGAGCTTATTCAATAAATATGTTGAAGTCATTAAGAATTACTTGTTTTATAAACACAACAATACACATATCACAGTAACAGGAGTAAGGAAGTCAGTGAGACAAGTTCTGGTGTGGTAATTTTGACCCTCTCATCTCTAGAAAACTCTGCATGGCCAGATGCAAAGCAGTTCTGTTCCATGTTTCCCTAACATTTTTACTATGAATATCGGTGTAGCAACCATCACCTTGTTTAAAGGTGTCATTTCCCCTATGGGAAATTTTATGATGAATTCCAACGTTATTTTCCTTGAAATTCAAAAAGAATATTAAGAGCCAAAGACGGTTTGTTGACTCATATTAAATGCCCCTCCCAGCAGAAAAGTTGTATATCCCCATTCTCTGGAACTCAAGCACGGGCAAGTGACACCCTTCGGCCAATGAGTATGAACCGAAGTGCTAGTGTAACTTCAGAGCAGAAGCTGGTTACCATGTTCTTTTTCCCTGGGCCATAACAACCATCAGTGTTCTGCCTTAAGACTGCACTATCAAAACAAAGTGTGAGACGGGACTGCAGCTGACCTATGGTGGATATGTAGACAGAAAAATAAACTTTGTTTCTGTAAGCCACTCAGCGCAAGCTAATATATCCTGACTGGTACAAGGTTCTTGTGACACCGACCCTTGAATTCCCCAAGCAGGTATGACAATAAACCTAAATATGGAAACCTTAGTTAATGAGTTTGCTATGGTGAGTGTGCTTAAAACTTTTTTGAACTTCTCTGCGATAGAGGGTGACATTAAGGGAACTTAGAAATGTGTGTGTGTGTGTGTGTGTGTAAGGGTTTGACTGTTATCGTCCTGGAGGACCTACTGGCATGTAGTGTCTGGGGGTTGCAGATGCCATACATGCTATAATGCACGGGAGTCCTGCTCAAGAATTATCTGGCCCAAATGCCCACTGTTCTGGCTGAGAAACAGGGTAGCACACAAACCACTTAAAAACAGGGTTAATCATACCAAAAGAGAGAGAGAGGGAGAGAAAGAGAGAGAAAGAAAGGGGGGGGAGAGAGAAAGAGAAAGAGAGAGAGAGAGAGGAGAGAAGGGAGGGAGGGAGGGAAGGAGGGAGGAAAAAAGAAAAGAAGGAAGGAAAGAACGAGAAAGAGGGAAGGAGGGAGGGAGGGTGGAAGGGAGAAAGAAAGAAAGAAAGAAAAGGAAGGAAGGAAGGAAGGGAAAAAGAAAGAAAGAGAAAAAGAAGGAAAGAAAAAGAGAGGGGGAGGGAGGGAGAGAAAGGGAGAAAGAAAGGAAGGGAGAGAGGGAGGAAGGAAGGAAGGAAAGAAGGAAAGATGGGAGAAAGGGAGATAGGGAGAAGAAGGGAATGGGGGAAGGAAGGGAGGAAGGGAGGGAGGAAGGAAGGAAAGAACATGCAGATCCAACAGTTATGGTCATAATGGATATATGAAAAATGTGTATTGGAATTTGAATGTTTATTCAAATAAGTTATTGAATCTCTCAGTTTGTCAAGAAAATTCTTAAGTTCTTGGCAAACCCTTGTTCAGAAAGCCATTGCGTTTCTCTACGGTAATCAAAACAGTGTGGTATTGGCACAAAAACAGACATACGGATCTATGTAAAAGAATAGAGTCCAGAAATACACCCACACACCTACGGTCAATTAATCTTCGACAAAAGAGACAAGAATATACAATGGAGAAAAAACAGTGTCTTCAGCAAGTTGTGTTGAGAAAGTTGGACAGCCGCATGTAAATAAATAAAGTTAGAACACTCCCTCTCACCATACACAAAAATTAACTCAAAATGGCTTAAAGACTTATAAGATATGACACCATAATAAGATATGACACCATATAACTCCTAGAAGACAACACAGGCAAAACATACTCTGACATAAATCATACCAATGTTTTCTTAGGTCAGTCCCCCAAGGCAATAGAAATAAAAAATGTTTTTAGCACCTTTATTGGAATATAATTGTTTTACAATGTTGTGTTTCTGCTGTATAGTAAAGTGAATCACCTACACGTATACATATATCCCCATATCTCTTCCCTCTTGCGTCTCCCTCCCACCCTCCCTATCCCACCCCTCTAGGTGGTCACAAAGCACAGAGCTGATCTCCCTGTGCTATGCAGCTGCTTACCACTATTTTACGTTTGGTAGTGTATATACGTATGCCACTCTGTCACTTTGTCCCAGCTTACCCTAGCCCCTCCCCGTGTCCTCAAGTCCATTATCTACGCCTGCATCTTTATTCCTGTCCTGCCCCTAGGTTCTTCAGAACCACTTATTTTTTTAGATTCCATATATATGTATTAGCATATGATATTTTTCTCTTTCTGACTTACTTCACTCTGTATGACAGACTCTAGGTCCATCCACCTCACTACAAATAACTCAATTTCGTTTCTTTTTATGGCTGAGTAATATTCCGATGTATATATGTGCCACATCTTCTGTATCCATTCATCTGTCAATGGACACTTAGGTTGCTTCCATGTCCTGGCTACTGTAAACAGAGCTGCAATGAACACTGTGGTACATGACTCTTTTCGAATTATGGTTTTCTTAGGGTATATGCCCAGTAGTGGGATTGCTGGATCGTATGGTAGTTCTATTTTTAGTTTTTTAAGGAACCTCCATACCGTTCTCCATTGTGGCTGTATCAATTTGCATTCCCACCAACAGTGCAAGAGGGTTCCCTTTTCTCCACACCCTCTTCAGCATTTATTGTTTGTAGATTTTTTGGTGATGGCCATTCTGACCAGTGTGAGGTGATACCTCATTGTAGTTTTGATTTGCAAGAAATAAAAATTAAAATAAACAAATGGGACCTAACCAAACTTACAAGCTTTTGCACAGCAAAGGAAACCATACACAAAATGAAAAGACAACCTACAAAATGGGAAAAATATTTGCAAATGATGAGACTGACAAGGGCTTAATTTCCAAAATGTACAAACAACTCATACAACTCAACAAAAAAACAAACAACCCAATCGAAAAATGGGCAGAAGATCTAAACAGACATTTCTCCAAAGAAATACAAATGGACAATAGGCACATGAAAAAATGGTCAACATCACTAATTATTAGAGAAATGCAAATCAAAACTACGATGAGCTATCACCTCTCACTGGTCAGAATGGCCATCATTAAAAAGTCTACAAACAATAAATGCTGGAGAGAGTGTGGAGAAAAGGGAACCCTCCTGCACTGTTGGTGGGAATGTAAATTGATACAGCCACTATGGAGAACAGTATGCAGGTTCCTTAGAAAACTACAAAGAGAGCTACCATGTGACCCAGCAATCCCACACTTGCGCATATATCCAGACAAAACTCTAATCCAAAAAGATACATGAACCCCTGTGTTCATAGCAGCACTATTCACAATAGCCAAGACATGGAAACAAACTAAATGTCAATCGGCAGATGAATGGATAAAGAAGATGTGGTACATATATACAATGGAATACTACTCAGCTATAAAAAAAGAAGGAAATAATGCCATTTGTAGCAACATGGGTGCAACTAGAGATTATTATACTAAGGGAAGTAAGTCAGAAGGACAAATACCATATGATATCACTTATATGTGGAATCTAAAATATGACACAAATGAACCTATCTGCAAAACAGAAACAAAATCAAGGACATAAAGAACAGACTTGTGATTGCCAAGGGGGAGGGGATTGGGGAAGGGATGGAGTGGGAGGTTGGGATCAGCAGATGTAAACTATTATATACTGAATGGATAAACAACAAGGTCCTACTATATAGCACAGAAAACAATACTCAGTATCCTATGATAAACCGTAATGAAAAAACAATGTATGTATATTTATATAACTGAATCACTCTGCTATACAGCAGAAATTAACACTGTAAATCAACTATACTTCAATTAAAAAATTTGATAACCAAAAAGAAATCCATTGCATTTCTAACTTTTTGGCATATTCAAGTCAATTAATCAAAGGGTGAAATTTGAAGACTTTCTCAGATATATAGTGTCTCCCCTTCTCAAGATTTTAATTTTTTATTAATGTGGTTGTAAATTTATTCTCAGTTTTTTCAACTGTTTTACTGCCTTTTAGAAAATACTGATTCTCTTTTGCTACTCACCTTAACAGATATTATTATACATCTGCAGATTAACTGTGTAATTCCTTTTCCTTTTAACAATACTATACACATTTTGATCTTTCATTGTGAGACTATCCTGCCACTTCATAATCATTTTTTGTTGCTATGCTCTGATTTCCCTCTGTACCTTTTTGTTATTCTGGAAAAGGATGTTTCCAAAGGGAATAAGCTCAGTCTTCCAGAAGGGACTTTAGCATTATATTAGAAACTGATGAATCTTTTTCAAACTCATCTAATAGATCAAACATTCTGCTACATCTCTTGGGTGATATCTGACATTGTAAACTCACTTGCAACTTGCTGTTTCCTGTCGCCTCCGGCATTTCTGCTGAATGTTTTTCTCCTTTCCAAGCGACTCTTGCGCTTTGCATTTGATTTGACATACACATCTCTCAGCTGTGCCACAACACCAGTTTTAATTTTACTGGTCTCATTGCTTTTAGCAGCACCTCCCAATTTAGCTATCAACTGCGAATTTCATTGGAATGCTTCTACTGCTTCCTATTTACTTAATTAGGTATCCTTTTAACTTGCACCTTGAGGGCGGTATCTAACGTGAAGTCCACACACAGGTGGTGGGATTTAAGTCTCCTGAACGCTAAAAAGTCGGGCAACCAAGAGAGCTTGTGTTATCTTCTTCAGCGATCTTTAGTATAAGGCCAGCCAGACTTATACTAAAGTACACTATGACTTACCCTACGTAAGAATATGGATGATGTCAAAAACTGGCTCATCCCGGGCTTCCCTGGTGGCACAGTAGTTGGGAGTCCACCTGCTGATGCAGGGGACGCGGGTTCGAGCCTCGGTCCAGGAAAATTCCACATGCCGCGGAGCGGCTGGGCCCGTGAGCCATGGCTACTGAGCCTGTGCGTCTGGAGCCTGTGCTCCGCATCGGGGGAGGCCACAACAGTGAGAAGCCCGCGTACCGCAAAAAAAAAAAAAAAAAAAAAAAAACTGGCTCATCATGAGACACAGAAAAGGGATCAAATAATAGCATCACAACAAAATCTTGGAGCATTAAGTGAATTAAATGATCCAGTGATATAAATAACTATTTTTAAAGGCATCAAAAACGTTTGAAGCTGTCTATTTTCTCCTTCCCCCAAATCTGGATTGACTGTACATACGGCCTGAAATCATGGGGTGCATTCTGAATCCTTTATTCCATTTCTTTTTATCAAGCCTGAGAAAGCTGTATGAATGTTAATATGGACTGAATAAATCCTGTGATCGCTGTAGTACCTATAATGATGTGTTCCCAGGCTGCCATATCATGGTTGATTATGACTTCTTTTTCTTTGCAATCCTTCATTGAATTTCTATTCCTTACCTCAGTGTTAATATTCCTGACTCTTTGAATTCATTTCAGAGTTCATGAGACGCTGTATCAAATGTTTTGCTAAAATCCAAATGTATTACATCTCCCACTTTGCATTCATCCACTAATCTTGTAATTCAATAAAAAAAGCAATCAGGTTTGTTTGGCATGATTTGCTCTGCGTAAACCCAGGCTGCTTGTTGCTCAATGGTGCTTAAATTATAAGTAGTGCTCAACGCAAATTTCCTCATCTAACTTCTCATTTTAGCCTAGAAAAGTTTACAGTGTTTTTGTTCATAGATTTTTTTCTCCTAGCACAGAGCAAGTTTCTAGGTCTTAAAAACCAGAGAAAAGAAACAACATACTAATTTTTTTAGGGTACCACTTTTTCTTCTTCTTCTTTTTTTTTTTTTTTTGCCTGCACCTTGCAGCATGTGGGATGTTAAGTTCCCCGACCAGGGACCAAACCTGCACCCCCTGCACTGGAAGCACAGAGTCTTAACCACTGGACCGCCAGGGAAGTCCCCCTACAATTTCTTATTAGATTTTCATTTTATTATGTGAGCAATCCCTTTACTTCTATTCTCCTATAACATTTTTTTAGGAAAAGTGTTCATTGGTAGTGGGACAAGAGGACGATGAAAACAAAATTTATTTTGAACATCCACATTGAAAATAAAGGGCAATGCCTTGGTTATATTTATGCAATATCTTTATCCACATTAGTCATGTAATATAAGACAGATACAGTTGTAATTTCTCTCTTAAGCTTAAATCTCACATGTAATGGATAATAATTTCATTTTAATGGATTCTTTCACTTTCGCTTGACCATAACTTGCTACGGGTTGAATTGTGTTCTCCCCCAAAAAGAAACGTGAAGTCCTACCTGCAACAGGTCTGAAAGTGACCTTACTTGGAGATGAGACTGCTACCGAGCCAGGCTCGTCTTACCTGTCAAGTCAAAGCGCTGAGACACCGAGGTTTGCAGAGAAGAGAGCGTTTACTCGCAAGGCAGTCCAGCGAGGAGCAGGAAAACGAATCCCAAAGCCGCCTTCCGCCTTCCCAGAAGGCAAGGGGCTCCGGGTACCGATGGGATAACAAATGAGAAAGCACGGCGGCTTGAGGCCTGGGGAGCATGGGGAAAGGTGATTGGAGGAAGGTGTGTGGTTCTGCGCAGGCGTAACTAAGCTACAGGCCTCTGTCAGTTCAGGTCACCGAGAGGACGCTAGCGCATGCCCAGTTGGAGGGTCTTAGATTCAGATTGATTTAGAGGCAGCTGACACCAAGTTCCTAGAAAACAACTCAGGCAAACAACTTATCGTTAAGGCTACCTGCGGCCTGGAGGGCATGCAAATCTTAAAATGGCCTTGATTAGTAAAGGCAGGTGAAATGGATTTAACCATGGTTTCAGCGTCTTTACAGAAGTAAGTTAAAGTGAGGTCATTAGGGTGAGCCCTAACCCAATATGACCAGTATCCTGAAAAGGAGAAAGTGAACACAGAGGCAGATGCAGGGGAAAGACGATATGAAGAGAAAGGGGAAAAGAAGAACAGCTAGAAGCTAAGGAGAGGGACCTGCAACAGACTGAGCTCCATAGAAGATACTAACCCTGCCAAAACCTTGATTTTAGAGGTCTAGCCTCAGAACTTGAGATAATACATTTCAGCTGTTCAAACCACCCTGTTGATGCTACTTTGTTACGGCAGCCCCAGTGAACTAATATAGTACCTGTCCTATATGCATATTGGTTTGTTCTCATCGTTATTCCTCTTAGATTATACTCTTCTAGAACTTGGTAGATACGTCCAGTTCTTGCTAATCACTGCTTTTATGCACATCACCATGTCAGCAGGCTTTAAGGACCTATAGGAATCAAAATACTCTTGAAGGAAATGGAAGAACGAAAAGGACATTCTATATTCAGCAGTTTTCCCATTCTGAAGATGGAAGATAATATTAATTTTAGGGACTTTGAGAAAGACTGAACACCCCCAGCCGGCAATTCCACTTCTTGTTTATGCCAGTTACTTGAGGGAATTACTTCTCATCCAGCATGCAAGGGCTTCACGGGACTGTAAGATTCCATGCCCTTTTACCGGCAAAGGGTGAGGACACAAAGGGCAAACCCTTGGGTTCTCTCTCCTGGGCTCTGAATCTTGAGTAAAGTAATACAAGAATGGAACGATAGTTGGTAATCTTTGATTTCAGTAATAGTGACCTGAATAGATTGATGACTATTTCTTGCTACTAGGATGTACACATACACAGCAAGTGGGCATTTGATAAATGCTTTTAGTCAACATTCTCAGGGTCAAGATAGTCTGGAAGTTAATGAGTCAGTAGTCTGCCCTGCCTTGATTTTTAGTTAAATGTTCAGCATTCTTGTCCATGATGGGCCACATAGACTTGCATGTAGTGATTAACTGAAAGCTTCATTTTATAGCAACAGGCATGATTGACCTGAAACACTCATTATATTTGAATAAAAGTATCCCTGCTTCCCACTGTCACTAGCATTTTAAAGACCACTTCGTTACCATACTCCTTCTCCACAGACTTTATGCACTAAATAATGGATTATTTCAGCCTAACTGATATATCACATGTAGTTCTCTAAGTGTGGGTTAGATTCATGTGGGTTAGTCTTACGTAGTTTGAGGGCAGGAATCACTTTTATAAATCTACTACATCCTCCATAGAGTCTACTTATGGGGTGGGGTAACTTAATTTGGGTGCAGTAAGTACACAATCAACTGATTTTACAGCAATGTTTAAGACCAATTTGTAGAAGATTCATAATTGGGGATTTTTGAGGGATGAAATCAATGGATTTCCCAACAAAGAACAAATTGAAATGAATAATCCAAAGTCTGTTCTAATATGAGTGAGTTAATACTCACTCAATGAATAAATTAGTGAGCAATGTATTTCTCCTTTGAGATCTAAATTATCCAAATATTTATTTTCATATTTCTCCTTGTTTTGGTTTTGGAAAACTGCCTCAGGATTTCTACATGATCACAAATTTTTACGAAAATAACTAAACAGTAAATTCTAGGGAAGAATTATTTTTTTCGGTTGATTCTATTTCATAACTTTTAAAAAAGATTTATTATTTATTTTTGGCTGCATCGGGTCTCAGTTGCGGTGCGTGGGCTTCTCTCTAGTTGTGGCGTGAGGATTTTCTCTAGTTGTGGTGCACAGGCTCCAGGGCACGTGGGCTCTGTAGTTTGTGGCACGTGGACTCTCGTTGAAGTGTGTGAGTTGTGGGATGTGGGCTTAGTTGCCCCGCAGCACGTGGGATCTTAGTTCCCTGACCAGGGATCGAACCTGCGTCCCTTGCATTGTAAGGCGGCTTCTTTACCACCGGACCACCAGGGAAGTCCTTCGTAATTTTCGTGATGGTGAATTTCAAATGTTGGCATATGAAATAATTGAAATGGCAATTTTATGGGTGATTTGTTACACCTGTAAAGCAAGCTCTTCATGAAACAGACAAAAATCAACAAACAAATTTGGAATGTTATCACATTTGGGCCTGGCATTATATATCTGAGGAAAAAATAAATAATAGACTTCTCTCTTCAGATGCTGTGCTTTCAATAATAAACCAAAATTTACTCTATAAGTGAAGGATTATAAACAAGTCACCTTGTGATTAAGCACCATATTTCAGGGGACAGATTTTGAAAGGAATATATGAGGTTTGAAAAGTCACAGAAAAATATTCAATTTCTGTTTTAATTTAGCAGGTTCTTCGTGTTTGGTGAGGGGATGGTGGCGTGATGCCCAGTGTATCTTGTTAACCTGATTTCACATTAATTCAGTACTTTTATTAAATCTCACATGTTTCTGTTTGGGAATTTTTTCCTAAAAAAAAAGTTACCTGAAATTATCACTGTACTAAAGAGCATAGCTTCAGTATGTTTGTGTCTTTATGATGTGTTAATCAAATCTGTCCATTCAAACTAAAGAAACAAGAGTGCAAAAGATCAGTTCTCTGTTTGATGTAGTTTGTTTTAAGGTTCTGGGCCGTTTTTATTTGTTAACATAGATGTACATAACTGAGTTATTTTCAAAGCATCCAGTAAGCTCCTTATCTAAATGAACTTTTTTTCCCTGCAATCATTGGGACTTTGTAGAAATAGTGTTTATACATAAAGTTCTTTTTTTCTTCAATAACGCTATTAAACTACAGTATGAAATCAAGGCCAACCTATTAATAAAGGAACTACAAGTAATGTGAATTATTAGAAAGCATAAGGTTGCATTTTTTACATTTCTAATTCTAATATGTAACAAAGTATCTCCTATAGTATTTTTTTAAAATACTTTAATAAAATAATCTAAATGGATTGGAAATACTAGTGGTGATGGTTGCACAACACTGAGAATGTCATTAATGCCACTGAAGCGGACACTTAAAAATGGTTAAAATGGCAAGTTTTATGTTACATATATTTTACTACAACATTTTTAAATAGAAAAAATTTAAAGAATTTAATATTTTTAAATATCAAGTAAAATATTTCTCAAGTATTAAAAGTAGGAGAGCATTGTGCAGTTTAAGATGTAATGTCAGGACTTCCCTGGTGGTCCAGTGGTAAAGAATCTGCCTTCCAGTGCAGGGGGACGCAGGTTCGATCCCTGGTTGGGGAACTAAGATTCCACATGCCGTGGGCCAACTAAGCCCATGCCACAACTACTGAGCTCATGCCTCAGCGAGAGCCCACATGCCTGCAAACTACAGAGCCCACACGCCGTGGAGCCAGCACACCACAACTACAGAGAAGCCTGCACGCCGCAACAAAAATCCCGCGTGTGGCAGCTAAGACCCGACACAGCCAAAAAAATAAATAAGAAAATAAATAAATAAAAATTTTTTAAAATGTAATGCCACATGCATTATCTTATTTTCTCCCCATCTTTTTGTGCCACATTTGTCTTCTGTCAATTAAATTCACATTAAATTTTCTATAGGACAAATAGTTTTACTGGCTGTTCAGAAAATTTAAACGTACATAAGATGTCATAGTCCCCTCTAAAACAATGTGATAGTTTTTAAAAATTAAGATTTCTTTGGAAAATAGTTGCTGTGATTTCAGTTCTACTTTAAAAATTCATTTGTTGCTTCTTCTGAATCACATGACTTCAATCTGCCATGCTTTAAAAGTTTTCTGGGCAATCTATTACTTTCAGAAGTCATGTCTAATAGCGTAAGTCATGGGGGCAGTGTTTACAACATTCTGAAGAAGTTGATCTGTCTCTTTGGGGATCATTAAGCTGTATCCTCCAGTGGAAAAACCAAAGTGATACTTCAATCATTTTGATTTCTAAATGCTTAAAGACTCAAAAAAAAAATTCATGTTATGATATTGCTATTGTTTAAGTAGTACTTGATTTCTTTATCAGATTTTTCTATAAAGACTAATCAAAGATGTTTAAAGAAATACATTTTAAATAAGACTGTTTCAGCAAAATGTCACTGTTAAATAATTTTTTTTTTTTTTTAGTAGCTAAGTTTTATTTTCTGCAGTAATAAACATTGAAGCATCCCACTCCTCAAGCTGCAGGGAAACAAAACAAGTGAACCAAGAGATACCAAGGGCCAGTAGAGGCAAAAAATTAAACCCAAATAACAAAGTGGCAATTACTCTAAGTTTGAATTCTCTATGCCTTCCCTAGTAGGGGACACAAGGTTAGGCCACAGCCCCCTTTCCTCCACCTAGCCTTTGGGGAAGCAGGGGCCCAAAGCGCCGAATATTCCGAACCACCAGGGAAAGCTAATCCAGGAATAAGTTGATGGAAATCCAGAAGAGGACAAGGTCTTCAGCAGACCATCCAATAGCCGGGGCACTGCCATTCACTGTATATTCCTTATGAATCATGCCTTGGTGGCATTAGGCATCTGGGATCAGAGACCTGTGGGGGCATGTCTGCCCCCACCCCCAGGGGGGGGTCGGAAAGGCACTGTGAGTGTGAACACCAGCAGTCCACTTCCAGGCCCTACAGCCGCGGGTGCTGCATCTCCACCATGTCCTAGGGCACGTGGTGCCGGCTCATCCTTGGGACCAGCGGCAGCTATTTCCATCCCTGCGCCTCTGCCAGGCCCACCCCGGCCTTCTGAGCCCCGGTGACCACCCTCGCCTCCAGGGCTACCTGAACTACTCTGGCGATCAGGAGTTCAAGGGCTTTGCTGACCAACTCCGCCCCCTGCTCCTACAGTGCTGTCCCCCGGGGCCTGCACGGCCACCACGTCCCTCTCTGAGCTGAGCGGAGACTTACATACATTTTTAAGTTATTTAAAATTTAAGTCAAGAAAGTAGCTAGGTCCAGGTTACAAAAAAAAAAAAAAAAGCATCGTTTATGAATTTGCCTGTGATCACATGACATTTTGAAGACAATGACATTCTGGTTTTGTCTTTAGCCTCAGCTTCTCCTCAAAGCCAATCAGTGATGGAAACACTAACATCTGTCAAGCATGCACCCTGGCTGGCACATGGGAGTCACTGAAATAATTTAGATAGTTCCTTTCCCAAAATTTCTTCCCGATATAGCTGCTGAACAGATTAAGTGAAACCGTGTATTGAAAGAGATTAGAACACAGTACTAGAAAAATATTTATCAGGTGTCCTGGGACCTACATTACCAGAAAAAGAATAACACGTGGGAAGTGACAGGAGGGCAAAACACTACTCAAGTACATTGGTCATAAATTAAATGATTAAAATGATTCAAAGCAAGTCAACATCTTAGATGATATTTATCAGTTTTACATGTGCCACCTCCCAGAGTGATCACAATAGTGCAATATTTTCAGCTTCTGGGCTTTTATTTTAGATTTAAATTTTGAGCGTATTTATTTGCTATGATCACATAAACTTCATGGAATGTTTTCTCAAACCGTAAGTATAATTTTAATATATCCAAGTGAATTAAAAATTTCTTCTCCACAGAAACATAATTTTAGGATGGAACTAAATAAGAATATTGGAGCCTATATGCAAAAAGAAAAAAAACAACCCTATCTTACATATGAGTTTATAAACCACAGCTATTCTATGAATACTTTTAATGGAACGTTCTAAAATCGTCAATATTTTCCAGTAAAGGCATCCACTACTCTGATCAAATTCTCCTCTTCTTAAACTACATCTTTCCATAAAATTTTTTTTTAATAAATAAATCTTTCTAAAGAAGTCTCATATATTAAAAAAAGAAGGAAAAAAAAAAGCTAAGTCTTAAAAGTATGTACTAGTTGAGTTCTGAGTAAACTGAGCCGAATTCTTCAGTATCATGTCCAACACTGATATCTTATGGAAACTTGGCTTTGATGTAATTCTTCTCACAATTGCTCAATATGTTCATTTGCCTTCAACTTCCTTCTATTATTTTTACCCATCTTTATTTTTTTCTTACAATTCTATTTTTCCCCTTCCCCATATCAAACTGCAACTGGAAAATAGCTCACTCATTTCTTATTTTCAAATTTCAGTTTTTCTCTTTTGAGATACCAAGTAAGAAACATTCAAATGGTCTTCCCCTCTGTAATGTTTTGTCATTATACACTCTGAAAATGCTACCTGGTAGAACATTCATTTTAGAAGCACCTATGATCTGGCCAAATGCTAAGACATCTGGTAATAGATTTCTTTCCTTGTCATATAAACATAAGTTGACTCATATTTTAAAATTGCTCTTTTGAGTAACAAACATATTCTACATATCATTCTTTCTTAAATAGTAATAACTTGTAGATGTTAAGGCCGTAGAGTAACAACCCATACTAGCATCAAAAGAAATTTATATTAAAAAAATAATCTGACTTGGATAACATAATTAACTATGCTATAACTCTGTAATTATCACACTATATTTTTCTCTCATTACATAATTTTTACATGTGGGGGAAATAAATAATCTAAAAGCTCTATGTGATTATCAGATGCTTTAATGGAGTAGGTGAACTTTAACATAGAATGCTTTCATTACCTTTTATGCAGAGTAAAGTGAGACCATCTCAACGGTAAACAAAAATGTTCTTCAGTAATTTCTCACCCTAGATCCATCAATAAGAACATTTTTGTCCATAGGTAAGTCAATCAGTATTTTTAATACACAGTGACTTCATCTGTGTGGTAAGCTGAATAAAGAGCCACCCCTTTTCCTCCATAACCCCTTACCTGTGTCCTGATCCCTGTGAATGATAACTTACCTGGCAAAAGGGACGTCAAAGATGTGATTAAGTTAAAGATCTTGAGATGGGGAGATTATCCTGCGTTATCTGGGTAGACCCTAAATGTAATCACAGATATCCTTATAAGAGATAGGCCGAGGAAGATTTGACTACAGTAGAGGAAAAAGAGATGTGACCACAGAAGCAGAGATTGGAGTAAGGAAGCCAGGAGCCAGGAGCCAGAAATGACAACAGCTTCTAAAAGTAGAAGTAAGGATGGGCTTCCTCCAGAAGGAACCAGCCCTACAGACACCTTGATTTTATCCCCTTTAGACTCATTTTGGACTTCTGATCTCTAGAACTAAAAGAGGATAAATTTGTGTTGCTTTAAGTTATTAAACTTGTGGTCATTTGTTATAAAATCTACAGGAAACTGATAAAAATCTATAAAAAGGAGTTTCAATTAAGTGACCCCCAAGAACTTTCTATAATTCGAGAAAACTGCTCTGCACTGTCAGCTGTGTGCATTTTTATTTTTAAGCATTTTTATAGGCATAACTTAAAGAAAATCATCTTTCATTAGTTATCGCAGAGGTGACATTCTTTGTTGTAATTAGTCTGTTGGGTATTAACATCAAAAGGCAGCAAACATGAGGGGAGATAATTCTTTTATTTTCCTTTACCAAGTTGAAGGAAAATGTTATGTTGTTGATTTCTATGTTTGAATAGCCAATTCAATTAGAAATTCAAAACACAAGAATCTTGCAGAAATCAGCTGCCAGATTTATTAATCTATCTGAAAATAAAAATACAACCAAACAAAAAGTAGAATAAGAACAGAACCAAAAAAAAAAAATTTAGATACATTTCCCAAGAGTTTATAATGTAATGTCTTGAACCCTTCTGTATGAGAAATATACTTAATGTTGGCCAATTACTTACTTCATTCAGTGAGTTAGTACTGTAAACAGCAAAATATATAATTTGTCCTTAAATATTATATAATCAATATCAATTCTTCCTTGATTCCTTAAAATAACTCATAGCCCAATTTTCTCACTGTCAAACTAGAAGTTTTAAAAGAATAAAAGAAAAAGAGAAAAAAAAGAATACTCAATATAATTTTCACTTAGATCATATTTTAAGGACCCACTTTCAATTTCTCCTTCAATTTCTCCAAATGTGTCAATTCTCTTTCCAGTAAAACTTTAGCTGAATATTTTAAAATCTGTTTTTATTCTACATGCTGTAAATGGCCACATGAGCAAAGTGGGGGGGGAAAGTTCTGATTTTTAAGGCATATTTATTAGCCCATAATGGGCCTAATGCTATATAATGTAAATGTAGAACGAGCCTTGAAATCACAGGTTACATAGATGTGTTGAAATTAGAATTTTTTTTGTAGGATTAAATGTGAGTAGTATTGATTATGGTATGTGGGTTTCCCAATAACTGTTCAATTTAAAGACGTGAGTTGTGATCCATGTCATGTTGGAAAATGGGTAGCCAGGAGATCATCTTTCAACAATTTTTCCTGTGTTCATCATGAAAAGCTTTTATAAGTCGATTTTGGCTTTGTGTTTAGGACTTTTTTAAAATTTTGCTACTGACTCTTTAAAAATTTTTGTTCCTCTGGGATATTGATGGAGTGAACAAAATTCGTGTTTCTTGCTTGAATCATTTTAGCAAGCTCTTCAGAGATACTGTAACACCATTTACTTATGGTTTTGTTATACCCTGCTTTCAGTATTTTCTCCAAATGCAAAACAAAACCAAAACAAAAACCTTTGAAACTTTAAATCTTTAAATCTTCTTTCAAACAATCCAATCACATTTACACGAGTGTCCAAAACAAGATGATGGATAGTACCAGCGCCAGCACTATGTCATACAGCAACTTCCTCATATTCTTTGACAGTTTGTAAATAATTTTCCATTTCACCAAAAGTTACAAAATTTTCCACAGTTTCCCTTAGCAAGCTGAAGCTTACTCTTCATTTTGTCAATGTGCATAAAAGCTGCTTATAGCATAGCATGGCATAAGCTATTTTTTAAGCAATAAATGGTTCGAGTCATCTATTTTGTCCTGAAATGCTATCTGTAGTTAACTGCATTGCTTATAAATGGTCATAGTAAATTCAGCATGAAAGAGAATATTACAGAAAAGACAGCAGCAGAAGCATTAGCATTATCTAATATTTATATATGTTTCAACATAACACAGCAGTAAAAGGTTTAAATGCATATCAATGGGTACCATGTCTAAAAATTACTATAGTACCTATTTAGTGTATTGGATATTTTTCTTAAGGAGTGCTTGCTGTATCTAGAACAGCATATTATGTGATTTAGTACAGTTAATTCTTATTGATTAAATAATGTTTTTATGTACTGAAGGAAGCGAAAGGAGACAGATATTTTTTGCTTCACTGTGATCCCAGATTTACCATTTAAATGAAGATCTCAAAGGACCATGAAAAATATCATTATTTAACTGAAATGAGCTTCAAAATACTTTAACAACAGTATGATTTGTATCTAAAGAGCAAGGTGGCACCAGATACGTATACTGCTACTGGCCTGTGACTCAGTTTGGAGCCAGAGTCCAAAATTGTGCCCCTCATTTACAGTCATGGTGATTACTCAACTTCAGAGAGAATTACCCATTTTATGGTTATCCTCTAAGAGTCATATATAAAGCAAAACGAAACAAAAAGCAGCAAATGCAATCTCTAGATACCTTTTTACAAGAGGTGCAAAAACAGTCATTTCTAACAATTAAACTGCCTTTTACAGTAGTTTTTTTTTTGTACACCTTGCAGAGACTCAGAAAGATAGGGGAAAATGCCCAAGGCAAATAGTCTCCAAGTGGATATTTACACAATGTGAATTAACTGTGTACTATAGACACCCAGAGGAAATGAACATTTTCTAGGTTGTTATGAAATCAAATCAACATGATAGAGCTTCATCATACTTAAAACCTGTAGGACCCCATCCCAAGCCTAAGTAAAAAGTAATCCCCCAATCCCCCCCTCCCATTCACCCATTACCTTCCTGTTACACAGAATAAATGTTTAGATTACTCCCACCCACCCTCAAATAAAGTGCACAGTCCATGGCAGACCATAGAATAATGCAACAGGAAAAGCCCCTTTTTGTGTATTATTATTTAAAAATAAAATACAAACAACAAAAATCAGACAAAGATTGAAGAGAATTCAGAGATTCTCTGCATCTCGCAAAAGAGGAGAGGCGCGAGGAGGCCCTTGACTGTCACTTGTGTTAATACACGTAGCCTTCGTTATAGGGGTGAGGGTTGCAGCAGCCCCCTTCTGGCATATAGGCCATGCTCTCATCAAAGTGGGACAGAGGCACCGTGTCCTCTTCGTTGATATGACGCTCCATGTCTGTCTTCAGCAGTGGGCGCTGATTATCTGGAAAGGCCATGGAGAAGAGGGCTTCTGGATCACATACAAATTTGTAGACGTATCTCTCTCCAGCCACCTAAGGGAAACACGGAAGAGAAATCCCATCCTTATGTGCAGTGCCGGATGGTAACTGGACTTAGCGTGGTGAGCATTTCCCAAGAGATACAAATATCCAATCGCTGCGTTGTACACCTGAAACTAATGTGAGGTTGTTATGTCAACTACATCTCAGCTTAAAAAAACCCAACAACTCATCTTCACCATCCCAGATTGGAAGGGCAGAGAAAGAAATAAACAAAAACATGATTTAATACTCCAGAAAGGATGAATAACAAAAGAAGAAGCAATGAACTATTAACAGATAGAAAAAAAATCCTCACTTTGTGTGATAAACTACGGTTCAATCGAGGGACATGCAAAATGTTGACCTTGAGTAATAATTACATTCATTCCAGATATAGCTAGAAAGCTTAGCAGTTTGCTTGTTTTCATGTAAGTGTAAACTTACATTGCTATTTGGGGGGAAAAAAAATCAATGATTTCATGCAGGCATCTTCACATTACAATGTTTTCCCCTCTGTTTGAAAAGGTAATATCTATAGTACTTATAAAATAACCAGGCCTTTAAAGTGTAGTGTCTCCCTCTTAACATTATATTTCTGAAACTGTAGAAAGACTAAACTTCCAAACCTTGGAAGAAAAATGTATTGTGTTCCTAGTAAGACTAGACTAGTGATTCACTGATTCGCAGGGTGAACTGTTCTTTTTTTTCTTTTTTCTTTTCTTTTGCACTGTATATTCTCACCCGAAAAAAAAGATACATAGCCTTATTTAAACGAAAGATGGATCGAGACGTACCCAGCATTATCCTGGGTACGTCACTTTTAAAAGTGAAAGCAAGATGCCTTAGACAGAAGGTAAGGATGTATATAAAGTGTCAAATTGAAGTAAGACGGTGTAAAAAAGTGAAAGGAATTTAAAATACACGATGCATAGGGAGGAAATGAAAAAAAGGAATGTGACAGCTGCCTGAAATAAAGGAGAAGTGGCGTAATTTGTAGGAAATAACATGTCCCAAACTTAAATTTTGAAGAGTAATGCTTCTCTAGGAAATTATAAACAATTGAGTGGAACAAATACAGCCCTGCCCCCGCTGCCATTAATAGACAATGCTGAGCTTCTCAAAAACCCACGGGGGGGGTTGGGCAGGGCGGGAGTGGATGAATACAGTTCTTTGTATTAAGTTTGGCAGTAACTTTTTGTGTGTATGTAGAGTTCAGTAATTTTAGAAAGGTGCAAATTACTCAACCCCTCTGCTACTTGCTGTGTGACGTGGGGGTATGGTGAGTTCATAGTTTATAAACTATCTGTGCATGTTTGGGAAGAAAAAAAAATTACCAAAAAGCACTGCTGTTCTGGACTCAGATTTAGAATGTTTTTTGCCCTGGATTTTTTTTACCCTGTAAGAGGAATCAATTTAGAGAATTCAAATACTCTGAATATCCTTAGGCTTGAAAACAGCCAAGACTTAGTTTTTATGAATTTGGACATGTTTCTTAAACTGCCCCCAGTTCCCCTTTTTTTTTGTGAAAGGGAGTCAGGAATGGCTTCTTGGAAAGCCTGTTGCAAGACTAAGCTGGAAGTCTCTAGCACAGGGCATGGCAAACAGAGGAGTCTGGCATAAATTTATTCACTTTAGTCCTTCATAAAAAGGAAATTAAGTTCGTAAAGGTGAAATGGTGAAACTGCCATAAAAGTAAAAATAGACCATATCAGAAACAAAGCTTAACTATACTAAATCTCCGTTTCCCGTGTTTCTTTGTTCAAAGCACTTTGAGAATAAAAATAAAATAAATGGCCTGCATACCTCAGAGCATTTAATAACCTGCTTTGTTTTGTCTGCAGCCGCTGAGAAGGAGGCATTTGCTTTAGGATACTGGAAGTTTTTTTGTACAACCTGTTGCTATTGGTTATAATTAGAAATGATTCGATAAATCACTGTGGGGAATTAAAATGTATAATATGCAATCAAGATTATAAAACCTCTTAAGGACTCTGCCTTGACTCACTGTTTTATTTTCCTTACAGTAAACATATTTAGGGCTACTACTATAATTACTGGACTATGTTAAATGCCACAAAGTTTAGAACAAGGGCTGATAACCAACCACGGGACAGAACGTCTTCTGTTATTCAGTTATAATATGGAAAATGCTATACATTCAGTATACACAAACTGCAATGCTTAGATAGATAAAACATGAATTTTGAAAGACTAGCTATTTAAATTATGTGTTAACTTTTAAAATTTCAGAAGTGATACAGGGATATTGGAAGAAAATTTTAAATTACAGATTAAGACAAAAGAAATAATCATCTGATTATATCAACCAGAAATAACCAATGCTTAAATGTTTGTATATACTTTTCCCATCATTTCTAAATTTTGAAATTCACACATATACTGTCTATAAGGTATAATGATCATTACTTCATTTCTTATTTCTTTCATAACTACTAAAATAATCAGGGTTTCTTTGATGTTTCGATCCACTTGGGTTTTATTTTATCCTCTAATCTTTCCGTTTTATTTTCTTTTACATACACCACATACACACAGAGTTTTAAGTTCATGAACAAGCGTGGTCAGATAAACACTTTCCCCATACATTAAAATATATAATTCTACATCAGAGTTTTCTTTTTTTAAAGGACTGCATCATTTTCCTCTGAATGACTATACTAGAACTTACTTAACCATTATGTTAACAGGTAAAGATAAGATGGCAGGACATTCTAAAAAGAGTGAAGCAATGAGAGTCACAGGTGTGTCAGCGAGTGGCAAGTAGAACGGCTCAACACGTGGAAGGAAGAATAAGTATATGTACGTCTGTAAAAAAAAGTCTTGATTGCTGTGCTAGTTATAAGCAGACTTCAACTTTTGCATTTTTCACCTTTCAACGACCTGCTTTTCCTTATATCATATGCAATACCCCAAAAGGCCTGTGATGTACAACATTTTGCTCTCCTATATTAGCTGACAAATAAATAGTTGCTAATAGTTTCCTTTGGCAATTACAGCCTAATAGAAAAAACGTGAGGAGCCACAACATTTTTCTTTGTTTTTTCAACATCTATGCTGTCATTTGACTATTTGATAGCATCTTGCCTTATTAATTTATTAAAGTAAGAGGTAAATAAATAGGATATGTGATAACTGTATAAATAAATAGGAACATGGAAGTGGTGGTATCAGTAATAAGCATAAGTTTGAACACCTTTGAGAATATTTAAGACCAGACATGTCATCCTGAAGATACCCCCTCAAATACCGTGTCTGAAACCTGAGGTATGATTAGACATTTTACGATACTTTTTAGCTCTCTGTGACTGTTCCATTTAGTAAGGGACTTACTGGTCAAGACACACAAGCTAGATATGCCTTGGATTCAGGGTGTGAGATGCATTCACAGCTACCATTTGTTGAAGGCTTTTGCGTCAGGTACAATGCAAGTGTCTCAAGTACATAATTTCATTTAATAATCACAGCAGCTTCACGAGGTAAGAATACCACTGCTTAGTAGCAGAAGAATCTGTTCAAAAAAGGTGATCTAATGAGAAGGTAGCATGCAAACCAAAGTCATGACTGCATTTTGTGTAACACTGCCCAGGGGACCTGCAGAGCACCTACTGTGCAAGCCCACTTGATGTGCCCAATTAGGAAGATGGTGATGAAAACGAAAAGAATGGGATGTATGTGAAAGGGGTTGGCTGCAAATGGGAGTGGTGGATGAGAGAAAGGGAGGAATTAAAAAAGACTCCAGGGTTGAGATGGAGAAGACAGAGCAGATAGTAACTGGTTTTACATTTTGAAGGTGAGATTCAGGGAAATAGGAAGCAATTAAGAATCTAATTCAGCCTTATCTTTTAAGGATCTTCCAAGTTCTAACTTCCAGGCTGGCCAGCTCCAGAGCACAGATTCCCTTTGGTCTAGAAAACTCAATGATGCTGTTTCCCTGTCTTCTAGTAAGTTTCATGGATCAACTGGTCTAGTTTTTCTTGGCAGAACCATGGTGACATAAAACTATGCCACAATCTGTGATATACGTCTGTGTCCCCCCAAATGAACAAAGGATGCATAATAAAACTATAATGTAATATTCACGATGAATAAATCCTAAACGTTGTTCACAGTCAAGACTATTAGATCGAATATGCATGCAAGGCTGAAGGATGTAACAATAACAAATACCCAAATGTTTTATCTTTATTTATTCATTACCTTCTTCAAAAATTTTATATTTTGTTCTAGGTGTAATTCATTTGTTTTATCTCACACCTTTTAAAAAAGCTACCTGGAAATATTAAGAGACACTCATTTGAAATAAAATAAATTTAACTTCATTATACCAATGAAATAAGATCAAATACTTATTTTTAATCAACGGTTTAAGATGTTAAGCTGTCAAGTAATGAAATCAGCCACGAAAAAATGTTTTTCAGAATGAGAACAAGCAATGTTCTGAATGTTTTAAGAACCAGAACAAGAGGGAAAGGTAACAATTCAGTTAGTATTCAAAATTATATACTTGTGGAGAATGTAGCAAAATATCAACGACTTCTGGGGATATATGCTTGCCATATTAGTACGAAAACAATATTTTTTCTACCAAACACAGGAAAGTGGGGACTTCCAGAAAGTCTACTACTTTGTATATGATATTATTACACATTTGTCTATAATGCCCATGCATTTATAAACAGAAAGGCTTGTAATAGCAAAACAAACAGCTAAGCATATGTTAAAGTGGGCGAAAACCTTGCTTCAGCAGTGTAATGATATGTGGCTTTAAAGTATGACATGCAGATGAATGTGCAACATTTCAATGAATTTTAATACTGTATTAGCTGCTTACCTTTTGCATGATTCCTTTCTCATAATAATAGCGGAGTGAACGGCTAAGTTTATCATAGTTCATCGCTGGCCTGTTTTTCTGAATGCCCCAACGCCGGGCCACCTGCCACCAAAACAGAATTACATTGTAGTGTTAAGTATAAACTTATCAACATATCTCATAAAAATTAGTTAATTCATTAATTACTTCCAAACGCTCTAAAACACATCCAAATCAAAAACATAAGTAAAGACACAAACGCTATCATGATCTGCATATCCTGCGTCCTGGTTTGCTTTTTAAACCAGGCCTTCAGTGATCACCCTGGAGCCGAGGCATGCTTCGCACTCTGAGGTTCCCTGTTTTTCCTTCTTATTTTTTCTTTTCAGATAAAACCTATAGATCAAGAGTGGCTTCGTGATCTCTTTGTAAAGGTGTTTTTGAGGTTATGATAAACCAAAGGAAAATAGATATCCTGCATGACGCTGAATAAAAGAGTGAACAAGTGGCACAGTGTGTACAGCAGAGGAAACAGTATACCAATCAGTAAGCTGAACTGCAAATAATTTTTATTGCCTGAAGCAGCATCAGGATAAAATTGTAGCCAATACTACACTGGGGAATTAAGCGTTCATTTAAAGAACAGTAATCAGATGCTAAAAATACGAAGGTCACCGTGTATATGAGTCCACAGACAAAAATCTCTAAAGCACAATATCCACTTTTGTTGTTTAGTGAACAATCTCCGAGCTTCAACAGAGCTTCAGCAAAACCTCCTTCCTCAACATATCTGTATCCCCTACCTCACCACTACCCTGGCTACATGCAGAACAGGGTGGCCTGCTTCTATGACCCCAGCTAAAGTCACCTTCGCATTAATTTCCACTCTTGCTTCATCTGAGCAGAAATTGCAGCTGCCATGCATACCTAGGTAACCCTGAGACACCATTTTTAAATAGGGTTAGAGTTTTCCTTCATGTTCACAGAATTCCAAGTTGTTGCTACGTGTAATATACTAAAACAGAATGCTTTGCAAAGAGATCATTCTGTCTCTCTCTACTTCATTAGCAATAACCTTTCTCCAGAGTTTTTTTTTTTCTCTTTTAAAAACACTGATCCTTGCTATTTTCTCTCTCACTAATTTCTACTTCCTGAATGAAGATACAATGTAATTTGGTCACATATATCAGTATAATTTTTTAAGAGCAGAGAGATGTAATGTCACAGGGACGTGACTATATATCAAAACAGAGTCACTGTGACAGGTACATCTTAAAGTTCCAAAGACAAACTTCGTTTTAATGTAAATGTTCTAAGCAATAGCAAAATGGGCTGATGGCAATAAGAAGTGAAAGCAATAATTTCTAAATAAAATGTCTTTTAAAAAGCTAACAATGGACATCAGTGAATCTTTAATAGACATGACAACTGAACAGCCTGCGAACCTGGAGGGGATGTGAAAATAAATTATTAGTATCTCCTGAAATTGAACAACAATTTCTGAACACTTATGCATTTGTAAATGATACTTTTCTAGAGGCTCACCAGGAGGCACCTAGAAAGTAAAATACGTGCAACAAACTTCAAGACAACACAGTGGAAGTCTTTGGGGAGAGAAAGATGTTTTTTTAATACCATAAGCAGAGTTTGACTTTTATGATGCCAGTTAATTCTCAGCACCATGGGTATCAGTAGACATTTTAAAACAATCAAATTTCTTCTTCTTTTTTCTTGTGGTATGCGCACCTCTCACTGTTGTGGCCTCTCCCGTTGCAGAGCACAGGCTCTGGACGTGCAGGCTCCGCGGCCATGGCTCAGGGGCCCAGCCGCTCCGCGGCATGTGGGATCCTCCCGGACCGGGGCATGAACCCGTGTCCCCTGCATCGGCAGGCGGACTCCCAACCACTGCGCCAACAGGGAAGCCCCCAAATTTATTCTTAGAGCTGTTTCAATATCACATTCATTATAAAGTTGAGGGAAATGGATACTCATATGCCTGAGAGATGCAGACAAGTTGTGCAAGATGAAGGAATAAGATACAGAAATCTGTTGTACAGCACTGTTCCTATAGTTAATGATACTGGATTGAACGCATAAAAATTTGATGAGAAGATAGATCCCATGTTGTGTTCCTATCATGATAAAAATTTTTTAAAAGATTGCAACTTAAAATGAACAGATAACGTAAATAATTTCCAGGATAGGTTAGACCATCCAACAACTAAGAAAGTCCACTCAGCCCTCACATATGACCCCATCAATCACCACTATATCTGGCGCCACTAAAAGCCAAGGTACCAAATGTAAAACAGATAGCTAGTGGGAAGCAGCTGCATAGCACAGGGAGATCAGCTCGGTGCTTTGTGACCACCTAGAGGGGTGGGATAGGGAGGGTGGGAGGGAGACGCAAGAGGGAGGAGATATGGGGATATATGTATACATATAGCTGATTCACTTTGTCATACAGCAGAAACTGACACACCATTGTAAAACAATTATACTACAATAAAGATGTTAAAAAAAAAAAGCCAAGGTACCATTTTCAACATGGAGTGGGTACGATGATGGCAATACTTCCAGTAAATTCCTTTTAATACTCTTTCAAAAGAAAACTTTGGATGTTAATGAGGAGAGTGAAAAGATCTCTATAGCACTCTAGCATTTATCCTTATCACCAAATGAATTAAACAGGAAAATGCAATCGTTCAATTATTATTCAATTTATTTTTAAAATCACGCTTGAATATGCAACAGTAAACCTAGAAATCACAATCAGGCCCTGGCTATCAGACTTCTCGATAACTCTTCCAGCTCAACAAGCTTGCATATTAGCAGAAGACTTCTACTCTGCCTCCTACAGATGCTTCACTATGTCAATAACTGTTCCCTGGAACAATTCCCCAGAACCCATGATTAATTAAAAAATAACATCTCGTTATCTCGAATATCTCAAAAAGAGATGTTAAAGATTATGTGCTTGCTAAAAGTTATCCAAACACACTGAGCAGATAGTCAGCCACAAGACTGCAGTCTCACTCAGTATCATTTGAAACTGCAAGAGGAAATACAAAAAGCGGAACTCATGAGTAATTCCAACAAGGATGGCTTCAGAGCCACCTTTCATGAGCTGTGCTGTCACAGACCCTCAATTAACTGCTGTGTAGTTGAAAGAAGAGGGTGACCGTGGGCCACAGAGACGAAAGAAATTTCGCAAACATTTTCCAAAGAAGAAATTTAAACATAAGCAGCACAGTCATTGCCTGATGGAAGCAATTGTAGCAGTGAGCAATGCAGCAATCAGAAATGGAATGTTTCATTTTGAACAAAGGGCCTTAGGAGACATT
The DNA here is from genome assembly GCF_949774975.1 of Lagenorhynchus albirostris. Lineage (NCBI taxonomy): Eukaryota > Metazoa > Chordata > Mammalia > Artiodactyla > Delphinidae > Lagenorhynchus > Lagenorhynchus albirostris. The sequence goes on from NC_083102.1 coordinate 66,383,921, forward strand.
GAGCGCTTATTGCACAATTGCCAGGGAGTTAGGCTGACTCTGAATTCCCCTGTCCTTTTTTACTTTCTGAGTCTGATACAGAAAAGGTGTCTAAATGTTGGTTTGTTGTATGGAACAGAAATAATTGTATTCCTTCCCGGCATTTAAAAAAAAAAAATCACAGAAATTCACAATTTGATGTAACTTAATGGTCCCCTGGTCAAGTCTCCTATTCTACTTGTTCAAACATGATCAGCTTAAAAATCAACAATTGCTATATAAAGAACTTAATGACGTGTGCCTAAGTATTTTTACACTTCTGAGTGGATCAATAATCACAGACATAATTCAGTCATTTCCCCCATCTTAACAGACAGATGGCAAAAATAAAAATTCTGTTTCTGCTCACTTATTTTAACCACAGATGGACGGAAGTAATTGATATAAATCCCTGTTGAATGTCCTCAGTTCTAGCATGAAGCAACTCTTGCAGAGATTATTAACATCTTTCACGAGGTGAAGAGCACACATTCCCATCATGTTAAAGGGCTTTCAAATTACTTTATGTTAAGTGTTTCTAGTCTCAATTTTTAGTGCTTCACATTTTTGCGGTTCTTTCACTTATATCATTTAAGTACACCTACATAAAAAATGAATTTCTTTTGACAGCCAAATTAAGTTTTAGATGCAGTACAAAATTCAAACACCCAAACATTTAGCCTATACTCAATTGAATTTCTGATTTAACTTGAGCCCTCAAATGCTACCAGGGTATTGATGTAACCCGGAGTACACTTAATTGTACTAACCATCTCCTCTGATTTCATACTTTATTTAATACATATTCGAATCGGATAATCTCTTAAATCTTAATAAGTAATGTCACCTTATCTTCTGGAAATCAAATTAGGACACGTTATCTGATTATGATTAAATACATGGTCTCATAGAGCAGAAAATGCAAGATGTATAGGCCCATTAGCCTAGTCTAGGTTGTAGATGTCTAGTCTACGTGAAACTAATCACTTTGAGTTAAAAAATAGCTGGATATCTCTCTCTGAATTTTTCGACTTTTCTGAGGTGTTTAGATCCTATAGCCAATATGATCAGTCATAGGCATGTTAGCTAAAAGTCTTCCATTGCTTTCTCAGCTAACGTAAACTGAAGTCAATTTTAACAGCAGCAGAAAAAGCATCTTTAATAAGACACAAACATTTCATATAAAAGTCACCTTTCTTTTGAGATCCAAAATGCTATTTGGTAGGTTATGTTGTAATAATAATAGTAGGCTTGGGACTTCCCCGGTGGTCCAGTGGTAAGGAATCTGCCTGCCAATGAAGGGGACACGGGTTTGATCCCTGGTTGGGGAACTAAGATCCCACATGCCGTGGGGCAACTAAGCCCGTGTGCCACAACTATTGAGCTCACGCACCTCAACGAGAAAGAGAAATCCTGCATGCCACAACTAGAGAGAAACTCGAGCACGGCAACGAAGAGACTGCCCCGTAATGAAAAGATCCTGCATGACTCAACAAAGATCCCATGGGCCGCAACCAAAAAAAGAAAAAAAAAAAAAAATAGTAGGCTTAAGCCTAAAGTTAGTCCTGGGCAGAATAAAAATTGAACTGAGAGGTTTTTCAGGAAAACACTCCATTGGTATGTGCATGGGGGAGGGTTGGAGGAAGAAAGACAGCTGAACAGAATGAAAGGTGTTCCATTTACCTGTATTCTCTCTATCCAGAGTCTTCTTAGGTATGGTGACATTTTAAACTTTATTCCTACCTTCCAAAGGAGCGTACACAGCCCAGCTGATTCAAAACAGATGTCACCAATAATCAAAGGGAAACAATGGTTGTACAGGTCTGTGTCTCCCAAGAAACACTTAAGGAGTAAGAATTTCCCACTGTGGCCCTTGTGTGCCTTTATTGCCCACAGCTACGTCTCCCCTACACCCTCTTACACATGACTTTGTTCTCTAAATGTTCCTCTCTAACCCTCTTGACAAAAATCAAGACTGTCCAAATAATAACTGCTAATTCTCAAGAACAATTCCTCCATACCCAAAACTAGTTGAACTTTGATAGACATCTCTCTTCCTCAAAGACCATCAAACGTGCCCAACTTAGATGCACCTTTAGAGACTTCCCAAGCCCTGCTCTCTTGAATAAAGGATTATGCTAACAATCCGGCTGATTTCCTTCAATTCCGGTAGGATGGTATGCAACTGGAAAAAGCCTGCAACATATTCATGTCTTATTTTAAATACATTCCTGCTTTTTTTTTTTTTTTGGCCCACCTTTTAATTCACAATGTTTCCCTATAGTGTTAAAATTAAAAAATACTTCTTTGGCATATTAATCAAGTCTATGTTTCCTTATATTAGAACATATCTGATCTTCCTAAGTAGAATCTACTAAACTCACCTCTTCAGGCTCAATCAATTTAAATTCCATGCCTCTCCCAGTCCAGGCAATGAAATGGGAATTGGAAGGGTCGTCCAGAAGTGCTACCAAAAACTGCCAGAGCTGAAGTGATCCCCGCCGCTGGTACGTGGGTCCTTCCCGATACATTCCTGGCTCTTGCTTTATATCTCCTAAATTAAAAACATTTTAAGTTTCTATGATTAGCCATGATATTTACATAAAATTTATATTAAACCAATCACTAAAATGGTTACACCACAACCAATTTAAGGGTGTCTATGAAATATACTGTTACCATTAAATAGGGATTTAAAATAGGTAAAAGGGTGAATATAACCCAGGAATCTACAAATTTACACACAACTGTACATATAAAGGTCACTATAAATGCACAAAGGCCAGAATAAATCCATGGAGGTCATTTACTTATAAAAATGCTGTATAACTTTTTTCTTTAGATACTATTTTAAAAACTGTAGTATCCGATCATACTTCTTGCCTTCATTGTTAATGCTATTACTTACTGCTCTAAGTAACAATGCAGAGGGAGTAATCAATTTTAAGCTCTGTGCATTTTATTTGCGCAAATTAAATTCTGCAATTTGTAAATACCTCATTGACCTGCACATGACAAACTAGTGAAAATTTTAATGCAAATACTTCAAAGCAAAGTTAATAGCATCTTAGACTCTGTGAGTTAAGTAAAAACTAGGACAATGTCATGGGTAATTCAGGGCATACTGGATTACCGGTATACCATCTTTCTTCCACACCTTCACTGGCACTCCGCTTTCTCAACTGGCAGCAAATGAAAATTCTCTCATTTTTCCTTGCCTCTTGTTTGTATTGTACTTATTTGAGTTTAGCTTGCTATTCTTCTTCTAAAAGTCCAATTTTATAATGTTTACACACACACAAAAAAGAATACACCAGAGTTTTCTGTTATCTATATTTTTAAACAAGAAAGGTTTGTTTGTGCTACATTTATTTGTTATTCATACAAAGTGTAAAAAACTCTATTAAATAGATTACAGCAGCAAAGGTGTTAGTTTCCAATTCTTTGGAATATCTGGCCAGATATTTTGATTTTACCAAAAAACAAACAAACCAAAAAAAAAAAAAACCACAACTCAGTTTCATGACTACTGATTATTTACTTCTATCTCCAGCAAATTGTCCCAAAAATATGTGGAATTAGTCACATTGGGGATTGAATGTCTAGGGCCCTACAAGCATATCACTATTAATGCATGAATTTCTCTCCTGCACTAAAGAAACAATTCAGACAGAATATATTCGAGCCGATCTTCTGACATTAAGTGTGAATTATAAACCAGACCAAATCACGAGCTTTTTAAAAGTTTCCTTTGGTCAAGAGACAGAAATACACCTCTTAAAATAATTACAGAAAAACACTTAAAAAACCTAAACCAGGGCTTCCCTGGTGGCGCAGTGGTTGAGAGTCCGCCTGCTGATGCAGGGGACACGGGTTCATCCCCGGTCCGGGAGGATCTCACATGCCGCGGAGCGGCTGGGCCCGTGAGCCATGGTCGCTGAGCCTGCACGTCCGGAGCCTGTGCCTGTGCTCCACGAGGGGAGAGGCCACAACAGTGAGAGGCCCGCGTACCGCAAAAGAAAAACCTAAACCAAAATAAAATTATTCACTCAACAGCTGCTAAAAATAATTATGTTGTTTTGGTTTAAGCTATAAAATATAGAAGTGTCTCTTCATACTGATTTCAATGACAGGTTTATTTATCTCCGTTTTTCCTTCTGAGATTTAGAAATTTTCATGGGGGTAACTGAGCAATTATGCAGACAGAGTGAAACACTGTCAGATTCAGATTTTCTAACCTTTAGATTGCTTCTGCCTGTAAATGTGACTGACCATACTGGACTTGTACAATGAAAAAATAACCCTTTCTTCTTTCTTCTTGGTCTCTATTCCTTATAAAATGTAAGCCCAATACTATCTTCCCAAAAATATTTTCTTAGTATAAAATTGAGGAGTATTTCAAAGCCAAAGGGAAAATATAATCAAGACAGTTAGCTTCCCCAAACATGTAAGTGACTTAGACTTTGCCCTGTTAGATTATATCATAATCCTGTCTACAGTTTTGAGCTATTTTCCTTCCTTACGTACCCATACTAATTATCGTGATCTCTTAAAATGTTAAGCTCACTAAGCATGAAATAAACTGATGAAGGTCATGCCAAAAAGTAGACTTTATGCTTTATCTCAAGAGAAAAAGCTGGACTTTAAGGATGTTGATGCTCTGCGAATGATGCCAAAGAAAATAACACAGATCACACCTCTGAAACTCAAAGGTTAAAAGTAACATCTATTATAGAGTAAGGCTGAAAAAGTGATCCCTATTGGAATTTAACCCTGTGACCTTGGCATGAATTTAGCAATGTAAAGGGAGGCTAAGGAAACAGATCTTCCCAAGACTTATATCACCCCTTCTGAAACGTCTACATGTAGCGAAAGCCTGGGGAACACAGTAGACTTCAAGCAACTAATTAGAGACTGCGAAGCAATCTGCACATACACTTTGCTGTTTAAGTAATGACAATTAAAAACTCCTGAGAGCTACCAGGCCATTACAGCCATGATCCCTAAAGTTTGTGCAATCAGCTAATCAGAGGGCCCCTGCTTGTTTCCTGTTAAACAATCAAAGCAGGAAATACGGAGACCGCGCTGAAGAACCACTAAGTCAATCAACTGTTCACTTTTTACCCAAGCCTCTGTGTAGATGCTGACTGCTGCCACCTTTGTCAAGAAAAGAAGATTCTAACTTGACACCCCTTTCTAACGTGTGTGTGTGGGGGGATATTTTCATTTTCATTGCCACAGCAAGTGATATTAAAAGAGTGATGCAGGGCTTCCCTGGTGGCGCAGTGGTTGAGAGTCCACCTGCCGATGCAGGGGACACGGGTTCGGGCCCCGGTCCGGGAAGATCCCACATGCCGCGGAGCGGCCGGGCCCGTGAGCCATGGCCGCTGAGCCTGCGCGTCCGGAGCCTGTGCTTCGCAACGGGAGAGGCCACAATAGTGAGAGGCCCGCGTACGGCAAAAAAAAAAAAAAAAAAAAAGAGTGATGCTTTCCTAACTCCATCTGAAGCAATTACAAAGTAATGTCACATTAGTAATGAACATCTTCCCAGGGGAAAAACAAAAAAGGAGGACTCACAATCACTAACTAAATGGGCAGCTGTATTGTTCCTGTGTTCCATAATGCATGTTTTCGTGAACAATAAAAGGCAAGAGGCTGCATTAGTCATCCATGCATCCACAGTAGCACGCTTTCTCCTCTGCTTTGTTAATTACGGGATCAGCTCTCAGTAAATCTCAAGCAACAAGCTGCATGTCCTCAGCCGGGCAATGGAAAGGGCCCCCTTATTCTACATAAAGCCCAGCAAGAATGACACTCTGTCTAACTCTAAAAATGGGATCTCTCATAGGACAAAAGAAAAAAGCTTCTTAATGGGCAAAGGAAAGGGAATTTATAAGAGGCAAAGTTTAGCGAGACTTGAGTGCATCGTAAGTGACGGGCATAAAGATCGTTAAGTAGCGATGTTGACTGCTTTCAGGAGAGGCGAAGGTGATCTCTCCTCGCCCTCTTACAGAAATCAAAACTTGATACACAATGAAAAACCTACCATCGAATTTCTCTGGGACAACACAGGTGTCATCATAAAACTGCCTGGGGCCCTTTTCAAACATGCAGCCTGTGGGGGGAAATGAAATACATTTACTCATGACAGAAATAACACTCACAAATAAATCAAAATATAACCATTAACGCAAAAGCGGAGGTAGAAAAGGACTCTTCTACTTTTCCACTCCGTGACCTTGGACACATTATTTAACCCCTGAGCCTCAGTCTCCTCATCTATAAAATGGGAATGATAACAAAGCATCTTCCTTATGGGGTTGTTGTGAGGATTACATGATTTAATATATGCAACCTTAGAACACTGCCTAGCACATGGTAATACATGAGAGTTAGCAATTTATATTATTACTAACCAAAGCATAGAGCTTACATAAACACTGGCAAACCTGGGATGTACAACGTATCGTTTCCTTTTCCATTTTCTTCCAAGTTTTGTTATTCAACGAGATGAGAGGGAAATCAGAGTGAATTACTGCCATGTACCTTGCATTATGACCCTGAGGAACTGAAACAGGTACGGTTTACCCCCTTACTTCTTTGCAGAAATATTTAGCTAGGTTAACTTTCTCATGTTTTCATCTTCAATAGCCAAGGCAGTTAAAAAAAACTTGCCTTTTTTGCTGTAACATAACTAAGTCCACAGGAAAAATGCAAAATAAATTGACAGCTTTTCACAATCATTTTCTCCCCCAAATATCCTTGACTGTGGGACTTTCATTTAATTGCTGTTACCTTTCATCACCAGGAAGAAATTTCCCATAGTTTAGTCACAGTTTTATTTCTCAAAAGTATTGGTCTCTGTGGTAGGTACATAATATTAAAAATAGCAACAATAATTATATTGCATTTGTGCAAAATTTTTGGCCTCGTATTTTCTGGATTTACCATCTCATAATACTATCCTTTAAACATGGGGATTTACTTCTATTAATGTTATTTAAACAAAACAACCAATGCTGGACTCAACCTAGAAGGATGGATCTAAGTCATTCACTGAAGATACATAGTGTTGACATCAAGGACCATGCACATAATTCCGGAAATACTTTAAAGGGGAGTCTATCCAGATAAAATCATTTTCATTCATTACTTTGCAGGTATCATGCCCATTAGAACAAAACTTTCCCCCCACGGTTACCATAACACATCCACAACAGAAAACTCCTTTTCTAAGTCTCTTCTGTGAAAGTCCATTCTTAACAATTACTTGTCCCAAAATGTAAAATCTAGGATATTTAAAGGTGAATGTATTTAAATCAACGGTGCTTTATTTCAAAACAATGACTTAGGTCTCTAAAGCAGAACTGAAAATTCCTAAAAGATACACTTCAGTAGAAAGCAGTAAGGTAAGGTGATCTTATAAAAGCACACGTTCTCTTTCAACAGGATGTGGTTGCTGGCAAAAAAGAACAGAGAAGTCCACTTTTCAGCTGTTTATATGCACATGACTCATGTTAACAACCAAATATAAGAGATCATGACCTGAAAAATCTTCCTTTTACTTTAGAAAGAAAAGTTTTAAAATAATGGTTTAGTGGACATAAGTGATTTTCCCCATGTAATATAATGATAATCTGACAGCATCCTTAGGATGTCCAATTATGTTGACACGTATTTACAAGAATTTCAATAGTGGAAAACTTAACTTCTGTTCTGCTGGGATGAGCCAGGAAGCCTTCTTGCCTCATATAAATGGAGTGGCAGCTAGGCACTTCTGCAAGAGGAAACAACAGCGGTCAAAGATGTCTGGAGCTGAAAATGTGCTGTTATCAGTGGACAGAGTGCAGAAAGGAAAAGTAACAGAAACTGACACGAGTCTCTTGAGGGGAACTTGTCAACACATAGTTAACATTTCAGGCAGGGCCCACACAAGAAACTTAAGGATGAGAAGTATCAGTATCATGGTGGATACTGATTCTCCTGAACAGGCAGGTGAATTCGAAGTTTTACCCACACCAACCTTCATAAAGTAAAGGTGGTTTTACCAGCAACCCTGCATAAATGTGATTGTGTCCTCAGTGTCATGACTTAAAAAATATTTCAGGACATGTATGGAATAACTTTGTATACTCAATGTCATGCAAAGCAAAGATCAATAAAAGACTCATTCATAGTTTATTTCATGAACACTGGCTAGAAATTATTATGAGAAGACGAAATTGTTATATCTCTTAAAATTACTCCAGCCTAGTAAGGTGACTGCTCTTTTTTCTTCAGATAGAAACAAGACTGGCTTTTCATTTTGTTAAGCCCACAGGTCAGATTCAAATCCAGTGAGGCTATAAAAGAGAAATCCAACAACTTTTTGGCAAACACCATTGTTACCTTAAGAGTGAGGCCTTGCCTGTGTGACCAAGTTAACTCATCCCTGAGAAAATAAACTTGGTTAATGGTTAAACTTGAGTCATAGTGATGGTTGTGTATCTAATGTGTTTAGTAGCTTTAGATATGGGGACAAGGAAAGATATATAGATTAAGAGACAAAAGATTAAAATTCAAGTCCTTCATTTACTACTAATAAAACTACATGACTTTAGATAAGCCATTTGTGTCTAAGTTTATATAAAACAAAGGGTTGGGTGAGATGTTATCTGAGTCTGTGATCCTCCCTAGTTCTTTAACTCTGAATATAGAAGTTCACTCACATAACCAGAGGTCTATTCATGGTGAAGAGAGTGTAGTTTCAACCTCAAGACCCTCTACTTGCAAGAGCCCTACTGAAATCCTATGCCTAATTTTGTATATGTCATTTCCTTTTCCTTTTCTTTCAGAGGGTTCCCCAAATTTTATAAGTTTTAGGTACCAAAAACCTGGGCCCAACCCTACATATAACATATATAGGTTCCACAGGAATATATACACATGTGATTAAGTTGATTCTATCTTCTGTATGTATTACTTAAGTTTTTAAAACAACATGTACAAAACTAAATGTATAAAATATATATGACAAGTGTGCTATTTAATATAAGAATATATCTTCCTTTCCACCACTTGTAGTAAGTACTTAACTTCTGAACAAGTAATAACATTTAAATGAATGGGAATCCAAAGGCCCTTACCTCTCTTTAACTATCCATCTATAGACTTTCATGCTGTAATAGATAATGAGCATTGTTTAGCCCAGATGTCATTCTTTCTTGGTCTGGAATGTTCCATTTTTAAAGTCTACCTGATGTTCTAAAATTTTTTCTAGTGATAAATATCAACCAAAATATGAGATATTATTTCACAGAAAAAAGCTTATCTTATGTGGTTTTAGTCAAAAATAGCTTAATGGCGATCCCTAATAGCAGTAATATTGAAAAGTATGTGGCAATCAATAGCTTACAAGCCGAAAATAGTGTAAAACTCATTTTCAAACACTTTATTACATTGTGCCTTCTTTATATAAAGTATTATGTAGTATATAATTCTGACCCTACAGGGTTAAACCGTGCTTTCTGATATCAGTGCTTACAATAGGGTTGCAGTGGAGTTGATCTTCTGGGTTAACAAATGATTAGCAATGCATTTTATCCCAACTCTTTAACCAATGGTACTTCAAATCAATTTTTCATGTTATTTTGATTTATTACCAAGGCGTAAGTTCCCTCAGGCAGCTGGGCCTGGAAAGGAGAGTGTTAATGACTCTGCCATCAGCTCCGCAGCTGCTTAGAGGCAAGCATTTTGTTGTACCAATGTTGACACCCTGCCACAAAATACTTTTACTGACTGCTGCCCAGCTGGAGTGTGGCTGTAAAAACAGCTGGCTGGCTCTGGAGGCAGCTAGGAAATGTATAGGTTAAACTCTATTATATATCTAGCGTGACTAAATGTAGTTTCCTCCCCAAAGGGGGAGAAAAAGCGGAAGAAAGAAAATGCAAGCGTTTCTGAGAAACCCACTGTTCAAAGTTGAAGGGTCGGCTTATAAAAGTGCCCTAACATCATATGAAATAATCATAATCCTGGAAAACTAGACATTTGACATCGAAGATAGGATTCGATGGATAATTTCACTAATACTCGTGTCTATTGAACTAGCTGATTTATTGGTTTCTGTTGTACTTATTCTGTAATATTATTCATAAATTCTACTTATTATTCTATGACATTTAAAGTATACTGATTTAAAATTCGTCGTAAATTAATGACATAAAATATGGCTAATGCCGCAGCCTCCATTACGTTTCCAAAGGCTCAACTTGTGGCCTAAGTTCTAAACAAAAAAGCACTGAACAGCAATTTAGAAAAAAATGCATACATGAGAATATATTTGTGATTATGCCAGTTCTTAATACTATTGATTACATCGCAGAGCAAATAAAATTAACATCTCGCTCTTGAAATTGAGACACTTGGCCAGCATCGTTTAAGTCCAGTCTATCTTTAAAATCGGTGCCCTCTGTATGGTCCAGAGAAGCCTGAAAAAAATATGGCTAAGAGAAGTTTACTCCCCTAAAGTAACGAAAGTCATGTTATCCTAAAGCGATATCAGTTAATTTATGACCATCCGAGTGGGTCAGACTCTAATCAAATTTTAGAAACATTTCCAAAGTGATTATTCAATCAAATGACTAACATGGTTAATTAGGAGCCATAAACGTTGCTCTGAAGTTCATCAAAGTAATGACTTGCCCAGAAAAATTACTGCTAATTAAATTGCCTGCTGCTTTCATTTCTACCTTATCTAATAAAAAATCCAACCAATGAAGTTTGGCATTACATTTTAACTTTTGCTAAATGCTCAACTCAGATCCAAACTAGCTAAGTGGCGACTTCAAAGGGAAATGTTTTGTAGCAGGGAATGGAGGCATTTCATACGTATTCGTTTATGTTTATCCATGAAATAAAACTTACATAATTCAGTGACAATAATAAGCTGCAGTTTATCCTGTTCACAAACGTTAAGATGAGAGCATATTTACACTGTCTTAATATGCATCCATGATTATAATCTTAGGATCGTTAGTACAGCAGTGATTACAAACGTTCACCTTGTCATCTAAGAGACCCGGTTTTGAATCTCAGTTCTGATATTTTATGGGAGTATAACATTTTGTTAGTTATTTAACACCTCTTAACTCTCAACCTCCACATCTGTAAAATGGGAATAACAGTGATTTCCTTCAAAGGGTTTTTGGAAGACCATATGGAGTAAGCCACGGGCAACATTCTGCCCACTTTCTGCTAACACTCAGGATTCAATATAAGGTACTTATTATTAACAGAATCTACTTTTAAGTGAACCTCACAAGTATTTAAACTGTGTGAATCACCATACTTAAAACTAGAAATAATTACATATCAAAATTATTTTTGTAACTTTATTTGCTATTCTTAAAAATCATGTATCTATTGAGATGGTTGACATTGCTTATTCGTGTACTTATTCAGTAATATTCTTCATAGATCTATTAACCTATGGTATTTAAAATATATTGATTTTAAATTCATTATAAATTTATAAGGTTTAAGTGAGAAGCTCCATTATATTTTCAAAATATTTGGAGGTACCTCTTTTGAGCTTCTTTTTACAGTATTACTCCCTGATATTTGATGCTAAATGGCTTTAGTCTAAAAAGTTTTAAATTCAATCTGTAAATTGAATTATGTATATTTAATTTAGGGTAAAGGATTGTTTTTTATTATTTGGAAACTTATGGATCAAAGAGCTCTTCAGCATGACCTTAGGATGGGGCCAAATCAGCTTGCAGAAACTAAACTGCCTATAATTTGTCACAGATGAGTTCATGGTGATGAAAGCTGATCTAATATGCTGCAAAAATTCAAAGCAGCAAAGCACTGTTGTCATTTTAATGCGCTAGTCATAGTCACTGTGGCGGAAGTTAAGAAGAAGTAAACTAACACACTAAACTACCTGATTTGATTAGTCTTCACCTTTAGTAACGCAGTTAAAATTTCCTTTAAATTAAGATAAGCAAGTATGAAACTAAAAAGCTGTTTCTTGACTTGCATTTTAAAACTGTATTGGGAAACATAATACTGATTTGGGAAGCTTTACCAAAGGTCTGCCCACAAAGTGCAGTTTTGAAGTTGCTAGGCACTTTTCTGATTTGCATATGCGTTGCCCCATAGTACAGGATGAAGTTTCTTCTTCAGGTCATGGTTTGCCTAAAGTTTCTAGGAGCTATAACAGGCCGGATCAGAGAGAAACTATTTGCCACAGTTGTATGAGACATCCCTATGATTTGTTGAAATTCTTTGTTATCAAATAGTGTACGAAGCTGAAAACACTTCAGATTGTAAACTCTAAATAAGGGGGAAAAAGCACCTTTCTTTCATTTGATGCTTCTAGTTAAATTCCTGGAGAAACAATCAGTGTGATAACTTAATTAAGCATTCAAATCTCTGAGAGTAAATGAGAAATCCCAGTAAAATAGAAATAAGTTTGATGTTGTATTTTAATGTGATTTTGCTTTCATGTGAGTGTACGCTGCAGAGATGGATTGATTACACACTTAACTAACTCCTTGAGGAGGTGATGTAACAAGATCAAGTCCACCTAAACTTGTTTATGGTATAATGATGATGGCGGAAATTAAAACTCCAGGGCCAAAATGTGTGTGTCAACATACATCTGAAATTAACAGGTACTTGGTGAAAAATGTGCTTGTGTGTGTGTGTGTGTGTATTTCAATGTAAACACAGGAGTTTAAACAAGTTTTCAAAGACATTTATTTATCATCTAAACAAATACTGAGCTGTACCAAGAACTAATGGCATCTCATTCAAGAAAGAAGAGCATTAGGACAGATCTTGCCTAAGTTTTGTCTTTCTTAAACTTAAGTTTTTTGTTTCTTCTCATTTCCTGGCAAATTCAGTTTCATGTTTAAAATCCAAAGGTTTTCCAGAGTGCATAAATAAATGAGCTTCATAAAGATGTATTTAAATGCACAGGTCTTCACATACATACTAGTGTAACATCCTTTTACTCTGCATTTCTACTTGCCACATGAAGAGATTTCGTGTAACTAATCAAGAAAATATATTTTATAAAGTGTTCTAAAAAGGATGCTAACATGAGGATTTTTTTTACATCCATACAAGCTATTTATAGAACAAACCTGAAAGTAATTAACTCTAAAAAATAAGGCCCAGTATTAATATGTCTGAATTCAAGTGTGAAGGCTTTAAGTCAAGTTTTATAAGATCTATCTGTTGTCAGTCACAAAAGCTCTATATAAATATAACAACTTAGTCACTGAAACATGTAAAGAAGGCAGAAAAGTTGGAGGTGGCTGAAATCTTAAGAGAGTGATGCATTTGGTATTACTTCATTCACACTTAGATGGGAGCTTTGTCATTAGGATTTTTAGTAAACTGTGAATATAAATAATGTAAAATCTGCAGAGATATTTCTTTTGCCACAGATCAGATGTACTGAATCTACTGTTGACAGACTTTGAGGACAGAAAGAGAACTATGTCAGTCTTTGTATGCCTAGAATAGTGCTTGCAAAACCTTGAAAAAGAAAAAAAAAGTAACACAGTTATCTGCATTCAGATGCTTTTAAAACTTAAAGGCTATATAACCTAAAACAACAGCATAGAATTTTACCTAAGAAACCACAAACTTCTCTTGTAAGCATCTGGGTTTTTTGGCTTTTTTTTTTTTATTGCAGGGGACAGTATCCTACACAAATAACCACCACATTCAAAGAGGATTAGCTTATTATGATCTAGTTGGCTCACAGTTTTACAAGTTTTACAAGCCTGTGGAGGTTTCAGTAAGTTAGAGTTGAAAATAAAGTTGCAATGATAGGAAACACAATTGCACAAAATAAGCACAATTTTAACTTTGACTACTTATTAGATATTATTGCACTCTGACAATTAACGGAAGTTTAAAAATATATATGAGAAAAGATGCCATTAGTTGCCAAAGCGGGCCACAAAAAAAATGCTGAAGTGGGGAAATTTTTCATGATGAGCTTCAATACTGAATTGTTCCCTTTCTGGAACCTACACAATTTGAAACAAATACATCATGAATTGCTTTGTCCTCTCACTCATTTTTCCTTGGATCACCTCAATATTCAGATGATTTAGTCTCCTTGCTTTAAACATGAATAACACTAGCAGTAAGTTCAGTATGACTGTTTCACTACGTCAGAAACAGCATAATTGTACACTATCTTGCTGGCTATGCACAATATGATTGTTTTTTGTTTTGTTTTGTTTTTTGCGGTACACGGGCCTCTCACTGTTGTGGCCTCTCCCGTTGCAGAAAACAGGCTCCGGGACGCGCAGGCTCAGCGGCCATGGCTCACAGGCCCAGCCGCTCCGCGGCATGTGGGATCTTCCCGGACCGGGGCCCGCACCCGTGTCCCCTCCATCGGCAGGCAGACTCTCAACCACTGCGCCACCAGGGAAGCCCCAATATGATTGTTTTAACATAAGAATATCTCTCTTATTTTGTCTTATCCTTTAGCCCTGAAGTATATTTATAAATATTGTAATAGTGGCACCTCATTCAAGAACTAGCAACAGTCTGAGGAAATCTCTAGAAGTTAAGATAAAATCATATCAACAGAAATCCTTATTCTAATTGCCTAGACCCCTAACACTATATTAGCAATTTTACAAACATAGTCATATTTAATCCTCACGAAAACACAAAAGGTATAGGAATTATTTTCCCCTTTCCATGAATGAGGAAACTGAGGACAAAAGAGGTAACAAAACATGCTCAAAATGACATTAGTAGTAAATAGGTAACAGGTCCAGGATTCAGTATAATGTTTCCAGTGTCATACCAAGTGGGTGGTTTTATTTTTTAATGCTAAGAATAACAAAAACATGTGGATGAAAACAGTGAACTGTGAGGGCCCACACACTGCAAAGAAGGGTTAGCAGAATGGAATGTTCAAAGATACTTTTCTAAACTTAAGAGAATAGTAAATAAATCATAATGATATATGCGTGTCATTCTTTCAGTTTTGCCTTGCTTTGTTTTTCACACGTGTTTTTGAATAGCTATCTTTGTAAAATTTTCAAGACTATCTTAGAAGCAATTAAATAGAAAATTTACACACATGTACACACATGATAAAAACCATAATCTATTTAATCTGAAAAAAATTCCTTGAAAAGATTTCAATTAAGTTATGCCTATGTTAGGTAAAAATATTTTATGAAATAAAAAGTCTCCCTTTAAACTATTAAATAGTTAAGTCACTTAAGTATAGAGATCCTTTAAGTGTAAAATATTCTATAACAATATTCTAAACCTAAAAATATATACTCAGATATATACTTGTAAAAAATAAATATTTATCTTCCCTCTCTTGTTCACGTTTATGAAACACACACACAGAGGGAGAAATCCAAATGCGCATCCTTAAACTGTCTCATTTAATTGCAAATCTTAGTTGCACATATGAAAACAGTTGTATGTTCATCTCACCCACTCGCAATAAGCAGTTCTGGGCCTAAGCATCCTGGTTGTTTTCTTTAAAAAGAAACTAAAAATCCTACACTAAAAAAGTACACCCCCCTCCCCATTCTAATTCCCTTTTTTCATGCTAGTTCAACTCACAAGCAGATTATCCCTCCCTTCCCCCTTTCCTGCCTGTAAAATCCCAGTTAGACAAACACTGTGTGGCTGAAATGACATATTTGAATGGAATTCAGACCCACCAGTTCCTGTTTATGTTTCTGATTTGAGAATGTTGCCTTCTCATTCACTATACATTAGGAACACTGCAAGGCCATAAATAGTGTCAGGTTACATGCAGGCAGGACCAATGAGCATTAATCATTACTTCCAGTCAACTGGCAAAAGCAGCAGCTGATGGAACACTATACCCTTCAGCTCTGTATAAATGGACATTCCAGAGAGTAAAGAGTGTGTGTGTGTGTGTGTGTGTCCTTTCAGTCTCCATTTTATGAATGAAACTCCAGGCTCTATAGAGTCCATTCATGTAAGAGAAATGCTTACAGGGCTCTGCCCCTAGGGATCAATCAGTCATGGGTAAAACTGATATGATTGGTTTAAGACAGCCTTCAGCCTTCCATTACTGACTTAAAATACAGTCCCTGTCCATTTGACCTGTGTTAATGCATAAAGAGTAAATCCAGACCATAGTCTCAATTCTCAAATCAAATCACTAGCCAATGCCACTTACTGTAACTGTAGATTTAGAGCATACTGAAGTATTTCTTAGAAAAACTGATATAGTGGACCAAAGTACTGTTTGGGGAGATTTGCTATTTTAACCCAGAACTGAATGAGGAAAACTCATATGAGATCTGCTAAGCAATAAAAAGCAAAGTCAAACTGTGAGCTCTATTATAATAACAAAATCAATTAGGAAGGCATCACCGTCACTTTTCATAATTTAAGCACCTAAATATCAGAGATTAAGTGATCTACTAGTCCACAAATCACACACTGAGAAAAAGAAAATTATATTTGGATTCTAGAGAAACAGGTAAGATGTTAATTCTTTCTGAAGGATCAATAGCTCATTCCTTTAAATTCCCGAGTGATTCTCCACTTGAAATTTTTGGAGCAATGGTTTCAAAGTTAGGAGGGAAAAAAATCAGCTGCCATGTTTTAGGAGAAAATGTGGCCATAAGCAAATGATGCTTAGTAATGGAGTAGGGCCAAGGCTTGGCCTTTGGGAGTGTTAAATAGCAGGTACAAAAAGCCAAAGTTCATGGAACCATAATCATCACTGCGCTGGAAATTACTAAAGATGGTAATGCTTAAAAATATCCAGAGTTTTTAGGAGGGAAGAAAACTATTTATGAGCAATTATGGGAATGATTTGTAAAGAGTCAGTCCAATACCAAACACTGTTAAAACATATAATGGGTTTTATCAGCCATCTGTAACTTGGTCCTTGACTCCAGAGGGAAGAAAATACTTTTCTCTTCCAGTGACCTGAAGCCACATTGGGAAATGGTTGCAGTCAACAATCCCTGAATATATCTCTAACTGATTTCTCATAGGATCTTTGCTATGCCTATAGAAGAAGGAATGAGGAGAAACATGAAAAATGCATGGTCTTTGGTTTTAAATGTGTGCAAGATTTTCTACTATGGTGTTATAATTTAATATTTATCTTCCAATTTCTAATATCTGGCTAATAAAATGATAGAGAATAAATCAAGTTACTACCATATTTAACTTTAAACTAAAATTAAAATACTTGACACAGCCAGGAGGGGAGATGATAAGGAATCCTATAATCTATCATCCAGAGAAAACATGGAACAGAGAAAGACCACTGAAGAGTCAACGTACATTCAATTATTAATTCTTAAATAACATTCTCTTTTTTTGGCTTTAAAAAATTTCAGTATTCTTTTAAGAATTAGTTTTTAAGGTGGTTCAAAGATACGTAAGTAAAAGTGATGAAGTAAAGCTTAATATTTCTAAATGTTTTTATTTCATATTTTTAAAAATTAAAGTTATAATTATCAATCACGGGGCCTTCCGTTTCAGAAATGAAGAAGCTAGTTTATGGCAAGCCTGGAAGTTCAAAAGAAATATCAGTAGCCTTTACTTCTCTTCTCTCTGTTCCATCCAACTTTAATGAGCATTTTTCAACAGTTTCCTTTTGTCATCACTGCATTCCTTGTATTTCTTGAACAATATTTCTGGTTGTTTACTTATGTATAACTCAATTGTTCAGAAGACATATAAGAACATTTATTATAAAATATATGAGGTTATTAGTTTCCCTAAAATATATATCCCCTCTTAAAAAGTAAATAATAAGAAATCATTAAAAAATAATATATCCTGATGACAGAATTTCTGAGCCATTACTACAGGAGTAGTAGTAACAATCATAGTAGTAACAGTTTAGAAATAAGCTACTGAGTACATCTCGCCTTCTGAATTTTGGTGCTTTCTGGGTTTTGTTTTTTTGTAATTTTGTGCAAGTTGAGCCAGTTGATTGAGGCCCTGACAAATCATCTCCAAACACATAAAGCACTATTTACTCATATTTCCATGTGGCTGCAGAAAACAAGTACGTTTTTCTTGCTCTATTATCTACTGATTTCATCCTATAACTTTAACCTTCAAACCATAGTCTAAATTCTGCAAGGGGAATCCCAAGCAATGCTCACTAAGAGCAGCATTAGGAATTACTTCACTATCTTCTCTGCTATCTAAGATAAGTACCCATCAACACAGCAAAACACAGAATAACATTGACAACATAAAAATCTTCTCTCGCCACTTGAGAAACGCAAAACTATTTAACTCTTACGACTACATTGCCAGCTTGGCCCTATGTGAGTACCAGATATATTTGTCAGCTCTCACAGATGAAAGTTAAACGTATTCCTAGTTTTAACGTACTTAACATGAGCTAAGTATTGTGCACCTATTTTATCATTTCTCTGCCTACATATTATTTTTCTACATGCTAAGTACAGATAATTACTCTCCAAATTTGAAGGTTTGTCTATTGGCCTTCATCAAAGTCCTAAGGTGATGAAGTATATGGAAACTTGGAAAGGGTTGCTAGGATTTAAAAATGAAAGATATTTAAAAATGAAAGATTATTTTTCCAAATGTAAGCTTTCCTTATATGTTCTTTTGTTTGTTTTGTTTTTTAATTTTTTGGCCATGCCACACAGTATGTGGGATCTTAGTTCCCGAACCAGGGATCGAACCCTCGCCCTCTGCAGTGGAAGCGTGGAGTTCCAACCACTGGACGGCCAGGGAAGTCCCGTATCTGTTTTAGATACCGCAGTCCTTCATAAGCTTTCTGCTGAAAAATAGATTCAGCTGACAAAAGTTTGAAAATGACTCTTATAGTTAAATTTTAAGCCATCAAGCTATCAAGTGTTTTAACAAAGAGTGAAGTCCAATAAGAAAGAAGGCTCAGACAAACTCAAAGTTTATATAGTCAATCAAAGAATTTTCGAGCTGGCTAGGCCATCAATTTGATACTTTTCCTTCTAATAATTGTTCAGCCTTTTCCAGAAGAAGTATTAGGGAAAGTTACTTCTCTGACAATCTCAATGTTTGATAATGTTTATGGTGTATTTTTAAAAAGGAAATAGAACACATTTTAAACTGAAATATCATTTGAAGTTTTATATTTTCCTACCTTACAACAGTGAGCACCTAACAGAATAAAATCTGGGGACTGTCTAATGTGAAATAAATACCCCCACATTAGGAAAAGCACACCTTAAGTTTTAATGCAAATGCTTTCTTTGCCCTGGGTCACATAGAGCTTTTAAAAGACATAGGCAGGGCTTCCCTGGTGGCACAGCGGTTGAGAGTCCGCCTGCCGATGCAGGGGATGCGGGCTCGTGCCCCGGTTCAGGAAGATCCCACGTGCCGCGGAGCGGCTGGGCCCGTGAGCCATGGCCGCTGAGCCTGTGCGTCCAGAGCCTGTGCTCCGCAGTGGGAGGGGCCCCAACAGTGAGAGGCCCGCGTACCGAAAAGACATAGGCAAATACTCATTCTAAGAATTAGAGAAAAGGGTAAATAATATATCTAACAAATTGTAGATTAAAGTACTTTATCTTGGACAATTATATAGAAAGATAGGCTGTGGACTGTGCACTAAACTAAGAATAAGAAAACCTTGGTTCTGGTTTTGGCTGTTTCACAAAACACCTTTGTAACTGATGGTAAGTTAACTTGAATAAGCCTCGGACATTTTATCTGTATAATAGGGCGTAAAGAAGGAATGTGAATTAGGTGATACCCCAGAGCTTTCATGAGTTTAAAGGTTTATGATTCTATGAAACAGCTATTTGTGTCAATTTCCCAATTGAAAATAATGCTAACATTTACTACCACATAAATGCGACATGCCTCCAAACTGAAAGAAGGCCTCATCAGTACCAGGACTCATGGCCCTAAAAAACACAATCAAAAAATACAGAAACTTTTTCTTCAGAAAACATGACGTCAGCTTTCTCCCTTACCCTCTACAACTACTTCCTCCTCTCCCGAAGCTCCAAGCACACGCTTTCCCCCTTTTTCTTACTTCAGAAACCTTATTCTGTCCCTGAAAGTTCTCTTTCCCCTCTTCCTTCCCAGCTCCTAGCTTAAACTGCTCCACCACAGGGCTGGGAAGTATCTTTTAAACTAATTAAAGTAATAGAATAGGCGCTGAGTGTTAAAAACACCTTATTAATGTATCACCCCCTCCAGTCAACTCCTAGGTTAAGATTTTTAAGACACCCCAAAATGCAAAGGAACGTAATAGCATTACATGATGGTACTGCAAGAACAGTGCAGGGATGAACCTGAAACCCACCAAGTAGCATATTCATTCTCCTCCCTCTCTAAGGCAGTCCTGGAAACAAACGAATAGAAAGTCAGGTTTGCAATGAATGAGACTGTGTCATCTTTAACTTAGCATTCTTTTCACTTATAGTACTGATGTGATTAATTTGGACACTTTTTTTCTTCAATTCTAAATTGGTTGATACTTTAAAATATAATACGTACTCTGTCTGAATAGGAAAGCAGTACGTAAGCACTGTTGAAAGACAAAGCACTTTACAGACAAAATAAATATTGCCTATAATAGCACCACGCATGTATAACCACAGTATTTATGTCCTGAGTCTTATTTTGCATAAGTCGGGCTTTACACTTATAATTCTTTTTACTCAATAGTCTCATTTCACTAAATATTTTTTAAAACCTGACTTCTAATGGCTGCATAGTATTTCTGTTATTGGCAGCCATAACTTACATTACCATTCAATTACTCTGTAATATTCCTCCCCCCCCCAAACATTCATCCTGCAACTCCCCTTCCTTAAGATAATTTTCTGAGAGTGAAAATACCTACTAATCAAAGCACATGAACATTGTGTGCTGATATTTTCTTGAGTCAAACTTTAGTTTCATGTGCCCACCACCCTCCTAAAAATACTACCCGAAGCTATCCAAAACAAAAACAAACAAAAGACGAACACATACAATTCTAATAAAATATGTTGCTGTGAGTATCTAAAATATTTACCTCATTGGGCATTTTGAATCTGCAAAACCTCATATGCAAGCATAATGGGAAAATAACCACGATTTTATGAAAATGGAGCATTGCATCCACATGAAGTGCACAATGCTTATTCAACGCTTTTTACATAGTCACTTGGCCATAGGAGCAAAAGAGAGGAACCAGGTTGGATTCAAGACAAAGCAACCAACCAACAAAAAACCTGTGTCCTGCTTTATGCAGCACTATTAGGCTAAAGAAGCAGAGGAGGGAAACAACAATAATAGATGCAATTGGACTGCTGAGAACTTAATATCATATAATCATGATCACACTGTACTGGTTCACCAAATTGGCCCTAAATATCCATTTTTTTTATCTCCTCAGTGTCTTCTGATCCAAGATTTGTCCCTTTTCCTGAATAAAATTTCTACTCTACTAACATAATATTTTGCAATTTTTTAGCTTAAATACTCAGCAGTTGAAATTGCATTCCTGTAATTATAACTAATAGACCTTCCATTTCCCATATCATAATTAATGTCAGGCTTTATTAGAGCATAATCGTGCTACCTTTTCACTTACAAAGCTTCTTTTATTTTCACAACATTTATGCTATATTGAATTAAGCAATAACGAGTTCTAGAGGCCTTCTTAAAGGACAAGCTTTGGATCACAGATGCTGAGTAAATGGACTATGAAACGTTTTTGCATTGTCTTTAAATCACATTAAGTATTTTCTAATGTGCTACTTGTTCAACATCAATAAGTGAACAAAGAACTTAATGATTCAGTGATAAATACATTAGATTTGCTAAAAAGGTTATTTAATATTCTGTCAGCAAGGATGAAAGAACTAATGACAACAAAACAAAACATCTGGAGATCGTACTTGTTGACGGCAATGTATGACGTATACAGATGCGTCAACTTAATTGCAGCAATTTGGTGGCCAGTAAAACATATTTTGAAACACACAGGTTAATTTTTCATCTGCCCTGGTTACACAGTAACTACAGTTCTTTAGACCACATCCATCCAGAAGATACAACTTTACTATTTAACTATTCAAGCGAAACTGAAGTGTATCTTATTGGCAATATTGAAATTAGAATTCAAAGGTGTTGTCCAACTTTAGCAATCGGAAATATAATTTACAGGAGAGACAGTAACATAAATTAACAGCTTCTCAAATATTAAACAAATATTCCACAAGTCATTTGCAAGCTTTATGGCAACTTACAAAAGAGATGCCCTATGTACCTTTAAAACAGGATACTGGACTGTTATAGACTGAATGATCGTGTCCCCCATAATTCATTGTGAAGCCCTAATGCCCAAAGTGGTGGTATTTGGAGGGGGGCGGGGGCTTTGAGAGGTAATTAGAATAAGACTAGGTCATGAGGGTAGGGCCCCCATGGTGGAATTAGTGTCCTTATAAAAGAAGAGGAAGAGAGACCAGAGCCCTCTCTCTGCCTCATGAGGACACAGTGAGTAAGTAGCCATCTGCAAAGCCAGGAAAAGAGGCCTCACCAGGAAATGAATCTTCTGGAACCTTGATCTTGGACTTCCCGGCCTGCAGAACTGTGGAAGTTAAATGTCTGTTACTTCAGCTTTCCCACCGATGATGGTATTTTATTATAGCAGATTGAGCTAAGGAATGGACTATCCTTCTTTAGGTTAGAAGTGACTGAATCTGTGCTTTTGAGGGTCAGACCGTAGCTGACTCGAATTCATATTATATATGGTCCACAAATAATGCAATTAAACCTCACAGCCCGAGTTCCTATTTTTTTGCCCTCAATGTATTATTTAAATATTTTTCTTGTTTGCTTCACATCTTCTCAGGAAAAGTTACACGTCTTCAACATCATGTTATATATAATTTTATATACAATATAGATATAAGGAGAATATATACGTGTGTGTGTATATGTATATATATATATGTATGGAAAACCACAGAATCAAGAAAATGATTTCAATGATAATCTTTCTGAGATTATACCTATAAAAACATTCTAAAAAACACAAAGAATTTTCTAAAACTGCTATGCCCTACAAGTCCTTTTGAACCAATTATTTGGGCTATTTTAACTGATTTCCATGTAAAGTTTCTTGAAATCATGATGAATTCAAAAAACTGTGCAGCAAATTAAAACGTGGTTTGGAGAGTAAGAATAACATCAGTTAACAGGACTAGAAACTTGCAGAGAAAAATGAATCGTGTCTATAATAAAGCCCATTGTAGTGCAGAGTTCTTAATTATGCCCGTAAATCATGGACAAACATAAAAGGTTCTACAGTGTAAACACTATGGTACATTCTAGGACCCTCTCCAAATTACAGGGCCTGGGACAAGCATTCAAGTACAGTCCCTCACACCATATGTTTAAATTTTTAAACTATAAACCAGCCAAACAAAACGATAAATAAATATGTTCTCTCCTCCTATTCCTTGAAACTATAAAAACATAACAACTTGGAAGGCCAGGCCAAACCTAGAATTTGGGGAAATCTCTAGGATTAGTGCTGAAAGAGGATGGTATGCAGCCAGTTTTCAGTCTTCAGACCCCGGCCCCTCCACACTCCCTTCCTGCCTCTCTCCCTATCCCTCAACCCCACCTTGTTCCACACCACGGGGGCCTCACACACCAAACATATGGGCACAACCAAGCTTCATCCTCATCCTCCCACAAGCAGCTGTCCCTTGGCCACCTCCTTGGACCTAGACAGGAACAGTGTGCTCTGCCTTCAGAAAACTAGGCCTGGGATAAACTTGCTCAGGCCCTGGAAGTGGACTCAAGGTTGGCTGGGCGGGGAATTCATGGGCCCTGGGTAACTGGTATACCTTCCAGAAGTAGAGGTATAGCCTCTCAGTGGGCAACTCCCCTTAGTCCTTTTCAACTTCTTGGCCAATGAGGAAGGGTGGCCAGAGGGAGACTCTCAGTGGTCGGGCTCCTTCTTGCTGAGCTTTAAGACCAGTTTATAATAAAACAGGTAACTTTATGCAAGTTGGAAACTGAAGACCAGCAGACAATTTTCTTTCCTCAAGTAGAACCGATAGAAAAACTCAGCAGAGTTATGCCTAGAGAAGCAATAGTTCCTTCATAAAGAACATCCACAACTTTGCATCCAGATGAAAGGAAGTCACATTGTTTTCCAATATTTTTAAGTCCACAACCATCTATTGACCGTGCTTACAATAACGTTAGTAATATTTTGCCTGGTGCCCTTCTTAGAAGCATTAGCTTTTATTTCATACTTTTTCCCCAAATTCCTGAGATTTCTGAAAGGCAGGTGTCCTGATTTTGAGATTATAACAAAAGAAATGAGCACAGAATAGTTAAGTAATTTTTCTGAGTTCTTAAGGTCAAATATTGGCAAAGTTGGTGGTAACATTAACAATAGACATAAGTGCTTTTTACTTTCGGGAAACCCCAATTCTCCATCTTGACGTACTACTTAGTGAGATCTTTCAGGCTCAGTGAGACTAGAGCTAAGCCTATTATTGCTATTTTTGCTATCCCTCTCCCAATATGGAAGAGTCCTTACTTCCGGACCCTTGGAATCTTGCCACAAAAATAAAGAAACAAACAAACAGTTATAAGCAATAAGTTACTCAGTACAGAAGAATATTGCTTTCTGTAAATACTGTTATTAAACAGTGCAGCAGGAGCAAATGGAAAGAAAGCCCAGAATCAAGAAAAGAAGGATCACGTTACTCTCTTGGGCTGAGAGTGTGCATAATTTTACAAATTGTACTCTTCTTTGGACAGGTTTCATTTCTAGACACTATTTCATCCATTGGCTCATGCCAAAATGGTTTGACAGTCCAACCCTTCACATAAAGAGAAAGGGAATAAATCAGAAAGATGCCACCAAAAAATGGTCAGGAGCCACCCCATCTGTGGCCAACACTAATGAAACTGACAAGCAAGTGAAAAGATTTATCTTAAACATAACTTAAAGCACAGGCCTACCTGAATCATATGCAAAATCTCTGGGCTCCTGTTTGATCATCAGAGGAGGGGGGAAGCTTTGGCTGGCCGCACCACCAACCATGGTGTTGTGTTCATACACTGGGTCGTGGTACTCCTGCTTAAAGCCTTGAGGTGGGAAGGGAATGTTTGGCTCAGACATCTGCCGTTGGTACATGGGACGTCCTTCCCTTGGCATTGTCGGCAAAGGAGGAAAGGAATTACAGGGTTCAGAAAGTTGGCGGCGAAATCTGGGAAATAAGAGAGCATGTTTCAAATAAAATAGTAACAAGGAATACCCTTTAAAAATACTGGCACGATTTTTAGCTTCTAGCTAATGAACATGACACCAGCTGACCCGAAGTGTAAATCTTTACCAAAGACTAGATACTTCCTGGGTCAGTAGCACTGTGATTTCTAATCATAATACACCTTGCGTTCCCCTTCCAATTAGTTCCATTCAGCACTATTTCAGTACCTGACAAAAAGTTAAAGATGTGCTTCGGGGAAGGCTAGGAGAGCATTGTAGTGTTTGCAAGAAATAACACACTCTAACAGTTAAAATGCCCAACTAGAAATCAACTGGATCATTTACCAGATTTCCTTATTAAGAGGGTCTCAAATTAATTATAGACAAGAAAAACAAAACAACAAAACAAAACAGGGGAACCAGAAAGAATCTGATTTCAAACTGCAGCCTCCAGCTTTTAATTCTGTTATCAAACTAACCAACCAACAAACAAAATCAACCACATAAAAACCTCCTTATTGGTTTTCCTTCCCTTACCATCAGTTATCAAGGGAGCGAGAAGGGAATGACTTTCTTCTCAAATGTGCAGGACTCTTACATCTTCAACCATGTCCTAAATAACACTGTATTCTAGTGAGAAATTAAACTGGGAAATATTATAGAGACTGAAATCCAAGCTAGTTGTAAAAGACTACTTCTTTACTGTCAAACAGCAACACAGAACTCACTGGCTTCCAAGATTTTCAAACAAAATATCAGGTTGATAAAAATAAGCATAAAGTATTACAGCAGACCT
Source organism: Lagenorhynchus albirostris (assembly GCF_949774975.1). Classification (NCBI taxonomy): domain Eukaryota; kingdom Metazoa; phylum Chordata; class Mammalia; order Artiodactyla; family Delphinidae; genus Lagenorhynchus; species Lagenorhynchus albirostris. Next base: position 66,409,966 of record NC_083102.1, read on the forward strand.
CCAATGATGGAAGGAACATGCATGCGTCACATAGCTTTGGGACAGGTCGTGCTGTTAGGTCATGAGGAAGTTCTGAGGCCTTGGCAGAAGGCTGAGAGTGAGTCTCTACGCTCCTTCTTTCTTGGTTATCCTGTGTACTGATTGGCTAATCACTTCATCAGTTCAGTTCTGTGTTTCTCATCCTAATATCACTGACCCACCGCAAAGATGTGGATTAATTAAAGATTTAACAGCTCTAAACATGCCCAGGAGTGCTTAAAAATAACCTATCCAACATTTCTATGAGCAAATGTAAGCCTATTAACTCCCCTGCACCTGCCCCCAAAAGCATTCCTCAGACTTTAATTTGGAAAGTTAACATTTAATTTTGGTAACGTTAAATGAAAACAAGGTAAAAGCGAAAGAATGGCAGGGCAATTGCTTTAGCATTTCTAAGAACACTCCACCCTGTGATTTAACTCTAGCCTCTCTGGCTGCCATGGAAAGCACTGAAATTCCACCTACACCTGCAGAAAATAAACTCAGAAACTCAGATATAGCAAAATAGGCTGACTGGCACTGCATTCACTTCCCTTCGCTTGCTTATTTCATTAGCCAAAAAAAGAAACAAATTATCATTAAGAACTGTCAAGGAATGAATAAGAAAATTGTAAGTTAAAAAAAGAAACCAGCTCACTTGGGAAGCCTTCAAAGGAAGATAATAATACTTCTACTAAAAGCTTTGTTGAAAAATCAAGCCATTTGTTTTCGCAAGTCAACATGATTCCAGTTGGTACTCACTGAGGACCAGGAATATATCAAACACACGTGCTTCCTAAGAAACTACAAGTTTGTGGTATCATTCTTATGACCCACTGTAAAGAGAAAGCGACTCCAGAAGCTTTCTGGAGAGAGTTCATGGGTAAGGAGGGCGTGCTGATGAGCTCCTGGGTAAAGAAAAACAGTGCCTAAGTGGTGGGAAACATTGAGAAAAAGAGACAGGGCTCCTGCACAGTGGGTTCAGGAAAAAGTGCCAAAGGGCTGGCCCAAGGAGCAGAATGAGGCTGAGGAAAGGAAGCGGGGTGCAGCCCAGTTGGCCATGAAGCATTCCCAGAGTGAGGTGGGGTGCCTCGGCTGGATGGGGCTATTTGGGGGAAAGGATCTGTTCCCAGAGCAAATTTGCCAATTATAACTGAGGGACTGTCATTTGTTGGCTAGAGCTCTCCAAGAAATCCTCCTCAGAAGCATACGGCTTCAGAGATTTTCCTGGGATCGGCCAGCTGGTGCTGTCCTCAACACTCAGTGGGGGGCAGTGGGAAAAGACCCTGAGCTTCCCTCTTCTAGTTCCGGGCCGGCTGTTCTCAGTCTCAAATATTTGAGTTCAAGTAGAGAAACTAAAATGGGTTTGGCTACAGCATTTCAAGTTAGGTCACCTAAAAACAGCCATACTGCTTGTTCAGCGGTCACCTCCCATAAGAAAGAACTATTCTGCACAGAGCACCGACTATGCAATCTCTAATTCTGGCCCTCATTTGAGGTGTGAGACGCGCTATCAAGAACTCTGGGAAGTCACCAGAAGTAGACAAAACAAAACTTGCTTTTCTTTGGTCGTCTTCTTTTTCCCTTTCAGCCCTGCACAATGTGCATCTGTTTAATGGCCCACCCGGCAATAAGATGTCTTTCATCTGTATTTACAAAACTGTTTACACAGATGCACATACCATTACACTCGGACAAAGTCTCAAGTCCACAGGGTGAGAAGGGAAAGATAATGGGAAGCATTTCATAACTAAAGCACAAGAGGACTCAGGGATGGAAACCAAGGTAGGAAAGTTCTTACTTGGTCTCACATTGGAAAGAATGCTTTCATCTTACCTTCATATCAAAAGAGTTACTGAACTTGAGATTGAGTCCCATTAAATAACCTATAAAAAGCAGATCTGAGTATTCCCTTATTTTCCGAAAGTTGCCAGTGGCACATCTTCTGGTTTCCTCTGCTGATCTGGGAGATTCCTCTGGCTGAGCTATTTTTATAATGGTGTGTCAGAGCCAATTTGCACGGGCTCATTGTTAAATTTTCAGGAATTATGGGAGCCAACTCTTAAACACAGCCATTGTTAAGAATTAAATTATGCAAGTTTAAAATTATTAAAAAATTATATTTAAAACAAAGGCAGAAAACACTCAAAACTCATCAGTTCCTAATTCTTTCACTACATTTTACTACTAATTATACTAATTATGCTCTGGAGGTTATGTCTATTGTATCTGTTTGGCAGAAATACTGTTTCATGGCATGTTACTACACATCTCTTTGCAATTCCACATTCAGGGTTGTCACAGTGATACCCCGGAGTCTGCCATGGGGGCAATATTTACATCACAGACACATCAAATGTTATAGATCAAGGTCCTTGGGTTTACTCCCATAGAGCCTGCGGTTAACCATTTACCAGCACACCACTCACTCTATATAAGTACAAGGTAGAAGGGGAAGAAAGGATGCTATACATAATTGACTTGTGTTTTAAGTTGTATTATTAAGGCCTCTAAAGGTCCTCCAATATTTTATTTCAATATGAATTTTTTCATCTCTAGGAGTCGAGAATTACCCACCGTAACATTCTCTTTACCTCTATGTTGTGTCTTGCATTATTCCTTTCTAAGTAATACTAATTGAGTCTCTACCTCTTTATATTCTCAGCGTTCAGGGTCATGCCTCTACTGACATTAAATATTCATTACTTGGAAAGGAGGAAAGATAGTTCTATCAAATAAGTTTTCTTCTGCAAAACTACGTACAGCTAAACCACTCATCTAAGGTAAAGAACCTCATTCTGTAAGCCACCTACTAAAATTAGTCTCCTAACTTTATAGAAAAAGTACACACATATGCTCATAAAAATGGGATGATCTGATTTAAAGTTTAAGTGAAGCAATTTAATTCAAGCAAAGTGAAAGGGAAATGTTCAAATGTCAGTATATAGATTAATTTTCCATTTTAGCAACCAATTTAAATGTTTATAAAGGAATGTTTATAAATGACCTTCTCCATAAATTATTTATAGCTAAAGATAGAGCAAGCTCTTCCTAAAAATATTTTGCACAGATGTGCAAAATTAATACACTCCCCTTGAATTTACTATAGGTCTTAGGAATTGGTAGTAATAGGACTTTCTTCCAAGAATGCTAGAAACAGTTGTTTTTTTGGTTTGTTTTTTGGTTTTTTAAATGGTACTTGCAGTTACCAGGGGGTAAGGGTGGGAGAAGGGATAAATTGGGAGACTGGGATTAACACATACACACTACTACATATAAAATAAGTAACTGATAAGGACCTACTGTATAACACAGGGAACTCTACCCAGTACTCTGTAATGGCCTATACAGGAAAAGAATCTAAAAAAACAGTGGATATATGTATGTGTATAACTTAACCACTTTGCTGTACAGCAGAAACTAACACAACATTGTAAATCAACTATACTCTAACCAAAAATTTTTTTAAAATGGTACTTGCAGTTACCTGTGGTCCATGGGGTAGCTACTGTCTTGAATGGGCTGCGACGGAGGGAGGTGAGCTGGGAAGGCGCGGTCAGGTTTCGAAGTGTGAGCTGAGTTGGGAGACGCATGGTGCAGGGGGGACACTGGGGTGCTGGATGGTGTTGGGGGGTTGGAGGGCCTCATTCCCACTTGTGGCTTCTGATCATAGGCACTACCCAAGGAATGAAAGAAAAGAGAACATGTGCTTCTTGGGAGCAATTAAAACTTTTTTTTCCCCCCAACCCAAGGGTAGAAAAAATATTTTAGGCTTAAGTCTTAAGGAAGTTGGAATTGCATGTTTTTTGGTTTCCGCATCTCTAGAACACGTAATCTTTGAAACTGTCACACACTTAAAAAGAAAATGGGATAATGAATGTATAACTTGGTAACAGCATAAATATACAACATCTATTTTTAATATATATACAAACAACACAGTATAAGGAACATCTCTGTCAATGAAAGCAGTGGCATATTATTTCCATCTATTCTCGATATGTCTCCTTAAGCAAGTTCCATAGATCTTTTCTAGATCATTAAATATTTCTGATATTATAATCCTTCTATATTACATAAGATTTTAGAATAAGAACTCATGTCAGTTTAACGAGATGCGGATCATACCTGGCTCGTCTGTATTTGTGGTAGAACTCTAAGAAGGCCATGCTTTTGCCTTATTGTCATTTTTTTAGTGTAAAATAAATGACGCCTGGCATTAATTTCCTCACATAGGATAATAAAGGTTTATGAGGCAAATTAATAAAGATTTATGTCTCTGATATCTTTAAACTTTCTTGGAGTATAAGAATAGGTACAAAATAATGTTCTTAAGAGTAAAATCCTGTTATCATCGTCTAACTTCGGAACACAGTTACAAAATAATAAAATGAGTAAGCTTGTTTTTATATACATTATGAATTTAAGTTGCTTTCTTTAGCGTAGCTCTCAGGAATATGATTTAACTAATTTTTGTAATCTAAAAAATATTTTATTGAAAACAAATTGTACTTAAATTTCTGAACAAAAAAAGATGTTCTAGATTAAAATACTGTATTTCATTTTAAAATAAAAAGCATTCATTAATATATATTTTTCTTTAAAAAAGAAACTTTAAAAAAAAACTGACTTATGTAATAATTTACCCTGTTGCACCATCTATACAACAGAATAACATACAAGTGCAAAAATACTTTATAGAACTGAAGGAGTATGTGCTGCATAAGTCTTCCTTGCTTTAAAGCAAAGTCAGTGGAACTCATATTATGTTTGGTCCTACCTATTTCACTTACCAATATTTCTGAATGTGAACCCACTTCTTTTATAAAATGGTTCACATGTCTCATTCCCACATAAAAAGAAAAAATGATACATCTCCTGTCCTAGAATATTACTTTTTTCCCTTATGAAATGCTGTATTGAGTTACACTGTTTGTATAGAAATGGAAATAACAAAATTTAATCCATATATCACTGTGGGAATTACTGGTCCCCAAGAAGAACCTCAAAATATTCAGGTAATTCTTCTACCATTAATTTATGAAAGTCAGATATGTCTTTCTTCTTTCTAAGTCCATAAAGCAGCAGTTATTTCACAGTCACACTTCTGATCAATGCTAAAATGCAATGGCAATTCTATACCTATTTGGTTTATTAATTAAAAATTCCTCCATATGTTAAATAATTACTCTGAGAATACACAGTACTCTTAAGGAGAAAATGCAAAAGTTAAAAACATGATAAAAATAAAACTCAGATTGATCAATATTGTTTTATCTGAACTCAGTATGTTTTATTAGTTGGCTTCTACAAGAGATCTGTTTTATAAAAGCTTTGAAGTTCAACTGAACTGCCTCATCATTTCAGGCTCTGGTGAACCTCCTAGAAAAACAGATATAAAAGACAAGTTGGCAAGAACAAATAGTAATAGAATGTCCAAGCACTGGTCAGGTACTGTGAGACTGCACAAATCGAAGTTTCTCAAATCTTAACTATCTTGGACAACAAACTAGTGAATATAACAAAAAGGAAGCAGACTCACAGATATAAAGAACAAACGAGTGGTTACCAGTGGGGAGAGTGAAGTTGAGAGGGGCAACACAGGGGTAGGAGATTAAGAGGTACAAACTACTAGGCATAAAATAAGCTACAAGGACATACTGTACAACACAGGGACTATAGCCAATATTTTATAATAACTATAAATGGAGTATAACCTTTAAATGTTGTGAATCACTATCTTGTACACCTCTATCTTATATAATATTGTACATCAACTATACTTCAATTTAAAAAAAAGGAAAAAAATTATTCCACGAAAAAGAAAAAAGAAAATATGTTAAAAAAATCTGAGGAAATAGAAGACTCCTTTGGATTATAACGTATTATGAACTGGAATCAACATAATTCATAAGATCACAAATATTTGTAATCATTTTTATAAGTTTCTAAACTAACTCCTTTAAAGAACTACGTACGTCTCTACTATAATTGAGAGTAATAACATGCAATATACAGAGCCAACTTTTTCCGTACGCAATTAGAGGCCGATATGAAAAGCAGCAGAATGCAATTTACTATGAAGGGTTTTTAATGAACATACATGTTATCAAATTTTCCAACAAATGAACAGTGCACTTCTACTGCTCCACCCCCCTTTATTATCACCCGAAGGAACAACTGGCTTTTTAATAGATAATAGCCTCTGCTAAGCCTTATAAAATTCTAACTTTACTGCAATTGTCCATGAATGCATCTTATAGATCATCTGCAAAACCTGTCAGATAACTAATGTACTGCTTAGACCTGCCAAATGGTTCATTTTTTCCTACACACTCTATCTAAAGTGCATAATGCTTTCTTCCTAATGAGAACTTTCAGCAGCTATTCATGCATGCAAAGTAAGAACCTCTCTCTCTCTCTCTCTCTCTTTTTTAAGTGAAGATAGACACAGGAAGCACCTTTCTCTTTTACTTGTTTATTTATTTATTTATTTGGGCACACCGCACAGCATGTAAGATCTTAGTTCTCCGACCAGGGATTGAACCAGTGCCCCCTGCAGTGGAAGTACGGATTCTTCACCACTGGACGGCCAGGAAAGTCCCCAGTCCCTCTTTTCAATCCCATAGTGCATCACTACGGTAGAAAAGTAACTCATGATTTGGATAAAAATGACTGCATTAAAATGATTCTGGGGGCTTCCCTGATGACGCGGTGGTTAAGAATCCGCCTGCCAATGCAGGGGACATGTATTCGAGCCCTGGTCCGGGAAGATCCCACATGCCGCGGAGCAACTAAGCCTGTGCGCCACAACTACTGAGCCCGTGCTCTAGAGTCCGTGAGCCACAGCTACTGAGCCCGTGCACCACAACTACTGAAGCCTGCACGCCTAGAGCCTGTGCTCTGCAACAAGAGAAGCCACTGCAATGAGAAGCCTGCAAAACCCAACGAAGAGTAGCCCCCCTCGCCGCAACTAGAGAAAGCCCCCACACAGCAACAAAGACCCCCCCCCCAAAAAAAAAGATAGGTCTCTGACTTGACCTTTAATTAAAATGATTCTGAAAGTATGTAATCAGACAGTAAATGGTCCTTCCGAGTTCTGCTAAACACATAACCTAATTAGCTTGTTATATGCTGCAGGTGTAACTCATAAAATATGAGTTGAGATTTTATATTATGCTGGAACTGTGTTTCAATAAGAACCATCAGGCCTTCTCTGTACACCTGATTGCTTTACCTGACATTGTACAGGCACTTTTCTCCATAGCTGAATTTAAAGGGCTGTTCTTGACTGCAGGCAGAGCCAAGTTCTGAACATGGACTGTGGGGTTCTTTCTTGATTTTCAGTGGGAGGCCATGAAAAGCCACTAGAAAACAAAACACAAATACCCACAAAAATGAAATACAGTTAGGAATTAAGTACACTAATCTGTTCTACTCCTCTTGGTTAAAATGTCACTAACATTTCATATTAACTTTCATACATAAGAAAAATCACATTGGATGAATTTCATGCAAGAAAAGATTCTGGAGGATCTCCATATACTCGTTGTTTGCTTTTATTGCATAACGAAATGCATGCTTAAACTCTCTCTCATTACTTAAAGTCACATGAACTACTTGTAATTGGTTTAGCGGATATTGACAATACTAGAAGTTTTCAGAAAGTAAGCTTGAAAACATTTCAGAAAGGTTTCCAATGACTAAAGCAGAAAAAATACAGCTGATTATCCAAGAATTAACTGAAGACAGGAACATAAATTTAAGTATTATTGAAAGGAAAATATATCAAATGTACCAATAGTAATGGTTTAATGGAATAACAACTGGACTATGAGAAAGAAAATCCAGATGCATGCCGTTCTCAGGGTAACTAATGATACTTTGGACGAAAGGACAAAAAACTCGACCTCTTTTTAGGCCAGTGCTCATATATAAAAATACACATAAAACTATTTGCCTAACTACTTACCACAAGTGTGAAGATACATTGTGAGAAATATGTTAAAGTTATTTTTCATATATAATCTACCATAAAACAATTATTCTATATGAAATGCTGTTTCCTCCTTTTTCATATGACTCAGTGTCATATGTCATTACTGTTCAATATAATATAAAGACAATATCATAAAATAGGAAGAAATATGTGTATTTGGGATGGAATCATAGCTTTCCAACCAATAAATAAATAAGATTATATATTTTTATTCTTCTATATGAAACTGAACAAATGCATATTAGAGATCCTCAGAATAATTGAAGTTTTAGTATAAATGGAAAATGAATAAAAAGATAAGGGGAAAATAGACATGAGAATGAATTTTATTTTCATACAATTTGCACAGGTATGAATTATCAAGGATAAACACAAGAAGGACACACTGTGGATAGTTACTCCAAGTCCTATAAAACCTGGGATTAAAACAAAATATTAAGTGTATACACTATAAAGGAAGATATTACAAGAGAAGCTTTGTGGCTTACGATGCCATTCAATCTTGATTATGATATTACATCATTATGAACTTGTAGTAACTTGAATGTCATATATAATTTTAGTATAAGAAATTGATATCAAGAGCTACCAAGCTCCAGGAAGATAAATGCTATTTGTTTACGTAAGCACATAATTTTGACAAAAATGTTCAGTGGTACTCAAGAGACATCTGAAACACTGTAGAAAACCAATGTGCCACAGAAGTAAACAAGTTTCATCTAAATTAGTTGTCTAAGGAAAACTTAATAAATAATAATACAATTATTTCGCTGAGTGGTCTATTTCAAAGTATTTTTTTCTTATTTAATGTGTGTTTAATATACCTACTCAAAGTAGAGAGTTAGAAACAAAGGGGAAATTACATGTCTCTTCATATGCAAAGGGTACGTATGTTCATTAACTTTACCAAGTCAGAAAGTTATAATTTATAAAACGTTACGATAGAAGAGGCTTAAGAACCTCAAGAATCAATTGTAACATGAGGACTTGTTTGGATTCTGACTTGAACAAACCAACTGAAAGAGACACCTTTCCAACAAATAAGATATTTCAAGGTGGACTAGGTATTAGATGTTTAAGAAATTATTGTTAATTTTGTTGGATGTGATAATGAAATGGCAGTTGTACCAAAAAGAAAGGTTTAAAGCTAAAGCTTCATAAAATATTTACAGATAAAAAATAAGCTCTGGGATTTTCTTTAAAATACTCTAGAAAAAAATGTATGAGGGAAGAATCAAATAGAAAAATGTTGATAAATGTTAAAAGCTGACTGATGGATAGGTGGCAGTTCACTACATTATTTTCTTTACTTTTACCTGAATTTGCAAGATGAAATGTTTTTTAAATGTGGGAAAAAAATCACAAAAGATTTAAAGTAGTATTCTATAAGAAAATTCTCTCCCTGTGTGTGTGTGTGTGTGTGTGTGTGCTACTTCTTAGAATGACAAATATTGTATGATGCAATCTTGTAATATCTTAACCATGCATTTGTTGCTTTCTTAACAAATAGTTTTCCACTGTTTATTACTTACTTGAACATATACAACAAAATGTGTATACCCTAGTTCAGCACTTTAGATTAAGTAGTAGGTTTTATATTTTCCTAAGAAAAAGCAGCAGCAACATCAAAGGAACTCACTTTGCCATTCAACTAAGTAACAAATCATTATACCTGAAAGATGAGATCTAAATTATATGAATGAAAATGGATAAGAACCTAAAAGCTAATAAATTGCCAGTATGATGCAAAGTTTATCATATTTATCAAAATATCAAACATACCAGAGACTGCCGTATTCAACATTACTATATTTTAAAAGTCTTTGGGACCATAGTGTAGGAAAAGGTTAGTAAACAGGATGCAAAAGGCATTAACCATAAAAGAAAATAATCTACGAATTAGGCTTCATTGAAATTAAGAACTTCTCTTCATCAAGACACTAAGTTACAGACACCAAGAGGATACTTGCTATAGAAAGATCTGACAAAGAAATCATATTCAACATAGTAAGAATTGCTACAAATTAATAAAAGGAAACAAGAGACCCAATTAAAATGGGCAAAAGACTCAAACGGGCAGTTCATAAAAGAAGATACCCAAACGACAAACAAATGAGCAACAAAGCAAGCATATATGAAAAAGTATTCAGCATCTTTACTCATCAGGAAACTGCAAATAAAATCACACGAGGTTTTCACTATACACCCACTAGAATGGCTAAACTGAAAAAGACTGGCATTACCAAGAGATGAAGAAGACCTAAAGCAATAAGAACTACTTATATATGCTGCTAAGAGTATAAACTGACAAAAACACTTTGGAAAATTTTTTGAAGTATCTACCAAGTCTCCATATAAATCTCCACTATGATCCAGTAACTATACTCCTAGGTAGGTATCAAAGAGAAAGGATTGAATATGTTTACTAAAGTACGTGTTCATAGCAGCTTTACTCATAATACCAAAAACTGGAAAAATTCCAATGTTCATTAGCAGAAAAATGGATGAGTAAATTGTGGCTTATTCATACAATGGAATATTCCACAAGAATTAACAAGGAACACATTGATGACACATGCAGAAATGTGGATGGTCTCACAGATGGTAAATTGAGTAAAAGAAGACAAACACAAGAGTATACAAGGAGTACACAGTATATGAATTTCAAGTACAGACCAAACTAATGGATAATGAAAGAATCTCCTTCTGTTGGTGGATGGGAGTGTTCATGACAGAGAAAGGGCACTAGTAACCTACTAGAGAACTGTAAATATTTTATATCTTGCTCTTGGCGGTGTATATATGAGTATATACCTATGTAAAATTCATCAAGTTATACACTTAAGATTTTTGCATTGTAATGAATGTGTATCTCCATAAAAAGATTTAAAAGTATGAGAAGCATCAAGCAATGCTATACAAATTAAGATGTTTGAAAATGTCTGGTGGCCTCCTCTTCCAGCAGAGACGTCTGATCATGTGCTTCAACTTCACATAATAAATAATTCCAGATGACTCATGGGAGGAATGACAAGTCTGGGATACCACTGGGAATGGTTGCTAGCAGGACAGTAGCCTCCTATCAAAATGTCCATTAATATCAGCCTAGAAGCAAAAGGCATGACCCATCCTTGTAGATACACCATTTGGAGCTCTAGTGCTTTCAGACTGGCCCCATGAGTTTCCCAAAGTGACTTTAGAAGAAAGAACACATAAGGATTCCCAAAGTGCTATCAGAGGCAAGTAGATCCCTAAACAGGGGTCCCCCAAATGTGGCCAATCATCAGATTACCGAGGGAAATTCTGGAAAAAAACAAACAGGCATTCCCATACTCCATATGTTACAGGTTCAGTTGTGTCCCCTCCAAATTTTATCCTGAAGTCCTAACCCCACCTCAGAATGTGACCTTGTCTGGAAAATTAGTTAAGATGGGGTCATTAGGGTGGGACCCAGTTTGTGGTGCCTTGTTATGGCAGCCCTAGCAAACTCATACCCTGTTCCCAGAAACTGATTCACTAAAGCTGGTATATAGATCAGGATTCTGTATCTTATAACATTTTCTAGGTGATTCTCATAACGGGGCAAATTTCAAATCCACTATGATGCTTGGCAACACCTGGATCCAGTGTGTGCTGCACTGAAACAGGTCCAGTACTTGAAAAGACGTTTTTTAAAAAACTAACAATGTCTTCCTTTTTGTTAGATGCCAACACTCAAGGATTCTCACAGGTTCTCCAAGAAGTTTAGGGCTCCCCTACTCTCTCCGTGTGTGGGCCTCTTAATCACTGTGTGCCCTTGGAATCATGACTTTTTTTTTCTAGTCGTAAGCCAAATGCGAGGATTTTTTTTTTTAATTGCTGTGTTGAGGGGAAAAAAGAAGCCAGCCTAAGATCGTCAACCTTTTGCACAAGAACCAGAGCTACTTTATTTTCCTCCATTTCACTTTTCTGCTTCCTCGAGATTTTAGATCACAAAAATGACTTCCGTTATTTATTCTTCTTCAGTAAGAGTAGTACAGAGACTCCCACCAGAGAGGGCTGAGCTGAGACCCTGTTGGGTATTTCATCACAGGGCTGAGAGCCTGAGCGTCTGTGAACAGGCAGTTTTCCAGCTCACCGGCACAGTCACAAGTGGAAGCAGCACATTCATTTTGTGCAATTTGCTTTGCCTTCCCACAAGGAGTTGGTGCATGTAAAAGGCTGTTAAGTACTAAATTATTCCTTATCAAATCACCATCATCTGGAGTCATGATCAACACTAATTAAATTACTTTCGCTGAACATGGCTCCAGCCTGCTGCCGAGGCTGCTTAGGTACATTTCATCTCGCTTACTGTACTGTCCTGGCTGGCTCTGGAACCAGGGCTACAGGAATCGGCATTGTTTGTAGTTTTAACTAAAGTGAATCTTTCCTTCTTCAAGTGTATCAAATCAAGTGAGTTAACTCCTTCATTTCATTTACAAAGAAGTGATGGTTCCCAATGATATTATATTATATCCTTATCCCTGACTTCAGACAGTTCAGATCATTTATCTATGAAATCTGCTGTCTTCCTCAAACACGTTTCCATGCAAACTTTTATGACCTGCAACTCCTCTGGACAATCAGATTTTTAGGAGGAGAAGCCAAGAGAACTCTCAAGAGATGATTCTTGCATTTTTTCTTTGATGGAGGCTTGACCTTTAAAACCACATCTTAAGGCTGACTTACAATGACTGAATTCCTCTAATGGTTAAACGTAAGTGCTCCAAAGTACCAGGACTTTAAAAAATGCACTTCCAAAATAAACTTAACCACTTCTTAATTCACACAGTTTACTTGGGTTTATGGTATTCATCGTAAAGTATTTGTTAGATTAGTGATTGTTTTCATTTTAGAACTATGAACTATGAGGCATCATCTTGGATTCCATTTTTTTCTGCCCACATTTTTGACCAGAGACCCACTCTTGTTGTCATCATTCTCCTGGAGCACAGAAATCCCCTTGGCTTTACAAATGCAACAATGCTGGTATACAACCAAGTCTTTGGCTCAGGGTAGACATATAAGTCATATGTGAACATCTACAATATTAGAGATGGAGATAATGAATTTAAAAATTTGCTCATAGGAGAATAATTTCCTAAACAGTCATGACCCTGGAGTATTTTTTGGCACCACTAAATTGAGAACAGACCATGTTATGACTTACTGGTTCATGTTAGTCCAGAGAATAAACAATGAAACTTATGAATTGAGTTTCTGTTTATATTTCTATAGTGAACATGATATAAATTTAAGAAAGATAATATGCTAAACTGTAGGTGTTAACATACTGAACTCTGGTTGAGTTTGGAATAGTGCTAGAAAACACCAGCTATAATGCTTTTTTTTAAAAAAAGACTCAAATTTACATAGTATTATAAAGTTTTTCAAAGAATCTTCACCAACTCTCGATTCTCATCATTCAAGATAAGGACATTAGCATTCCAATTTTGCAAAAAGAATTTTTAAAGGCATGAAGAAGCTAAGCTTCATGTCCAACTAAAGACCTAGGACTAACTTATAACAGCCTAGGAATTAAAGCCATGGGCTTTGGGCAGCAACTCTTGAACCCTTGAGCATACAATTCAAATATATTTTTGAATAAGCACACTTAAGATCTCCTTCATGCATGAGCACCACTACAACATTATATCAGATGGTTCTTTATCCATTTACTTCTTCATTAATTCATTCATTTTCTACAGCCCAGACATTATGCCAGTTGCTAAGGGGCAGGGAATGTGGAGCTATAGAAGAAGCTGAACAGTAAGGCACAGTCCTAACCATCAAGAGCTCACAGAAGTCCAATTAGAGCTTTATTTAGTTGTTTTTTTTTTTAGTTGTTTTTTTAAGAAAAGTTCTAATAAATATATTAGCCAGTCTTCTTTAAGTTTGATCAATTCGTGTGTATGCTATGCATATTTCTGTATACATGATCTTAATAATATATTCTTGCACTTGTATCTAAATGAAAACAGAGCATTCATGCTTGCTTTTAGGCATTCTGCCTTCTTTCAATTTATTGCTGTGGCCAAAGGCATTTAAAAATTCACACCACTCATATTCCACTGAAGGAAAAACATTGCTATACAACATCTAAAGCTTCCCCTTGATTCTGATAACCAAAATGTCACAAGTGATGGGTCCCCTTCTCTATGTGGACACCGAATGTTAATACGGTGATAAATTGTCTTAGCTCTGACCTTTCACTCTGCTTTCCTCCCAGCTCTTATCCTAAGAGTGAAATAGAGCAGTAATTTCTGTGAGTACAAAATAATTACCCTGCAGAGAGAAGCACATCAGATTTTTAACTACTTCTTCTGTAAACAAAACTATGTCTTTGAATCACGTCTGTAGTTTCTGAATCAATATTAGCTGGGAATTTAGAGCCTTGATGAGACTCTCCTGAGTTTGATGTTGCGATTTCTGATCTGCTCAAAAAGTCTGTTTTAGAATAGTCTACTGTACAGTATTCTGGAACAGGGGTTAGCGAATTGCAGCCCATGGGTCAAATCCAGCTTCCCACCTGTTTTGGTAAATAAAGTTTTATTGGAACACCATTCTACCCATTCATTGAGGTAGAGTCTAGGACTACTGAGGTAGAGTCTAGGTAGAGTCTAGTCTACCTAGTCTAGTCTAGGTAGAGTCTAGGACTACTAACAATGGGATATTTGTGACAGAAACACTTTGACCCACAAAGCCTAAAATATTTACTATCTGAAAATAGAAAAACAGAAAAAAATGTCTGCTGATCCCTAGTCTAGATTAGGGTCCGCAATGAGAAAGGAGAAACGTCTGGTACAGTGACCCCTGCTAGTGATAGGGAACAGCTAAATTAGTTAACAACGGATATTTAATGTTGCTTCACTAACCCTGTGTTTACTCTGGCTGTGTAGCCAGTTTAAAGGGATATACACAAAAAAGATGGTGAAAAACATGACATGATATTCAGGCTCTAAAACACTAGAAATTTATGTGTTTTGAGGTATTTCAAGGCATTTACTTAGACCATGGTTATGTATAATGCAGAGAGTTTTTTACACTTGTCTACAAAATATAGCTGAGGAAGTCAAAACAAATCATTCTGTGGACACAAAAGTGTTTGTAAAATAATTTCACTTGGCTATAGCAGCAAATTAAAAAAAACTCTGTAAAAAGGGGAAAAAGTAAATGGTATACATAAATTAGGTTATTTAAGACCAGATACAAGCATGGCATGAAAAATGCATGTAGCCTTTTATACAAATATATATAGTTGGGAATACACTCACTAGATGAAAAGCATTCACTTTAAGTTAACATCACTTCAATTTCAGGTGATAAATGGGTGGCAGTGACCTCAATTAGTACTGGGTTAAATTCCAGAAGCAAAGGGGAAGGCTTGTGTACAAATAAAGACAATAGTGTCACACACTCCGTAAATCCATCTTCCAAGTCTTACAGAAAATCGGCAGGCACTTCTGCTGCATCTGAGCCTCTCTAAGATTCTTTTCCAGTACACTTACTTCTTCCAAGCCCTCCCCACCCCCACTGTGTACACGTACCACTCACACATACACGCACCGACATCCATTACTAAAGGGCCTAATCTCAGCTATCAGCAGAGTGCCTCTATGGGGCCATTAAACCATTTCTCTTGTTTACAGTGCCCGAAGAAAGATGTGAATTATGCCTGTGACAAAACAAGCGATAACATTTCTAAACTGCTATCAAAATGCAAACTGAAACACATTTAAGGACAGAGACCCTGATTCCACTTTCCATGATTTTCCATTATTTGCAGCATCTGGAAATAGATTCACCTATAATATTTCCAAGACAAAAATGTAGACCACTGCACAGCAAGTTGATATATATTTTTTTCTGAAAGAATATTCTATGAGTAAAGCAGTTATCAAAAAGATGATACAATGTTTCTTAAAGGAATATTATCAGTGGGGATAGATCCCATACCTAGTTGGTCCTTTGATGTTAGTTTGGCAACACATAGAATGCTGCACCGTAGTAATCACAAAGATAAAGTAAGGGAGACTCTCACCTCTTGTTATCAATCTCAGAATTTTTAAATTGAAAACATTAGATATGATCAAGTTTTAGCGATTGAGCCGGTGTTTGTACTCAGAAACCCCTGTGCTAAAGGAACCATAAGTGGACACCTTTTGGGTAAAAATATAAACAAGAGGAGCTACTTTAATTGGAGGAAGGCAAACAGTCATCAAACTGCCCCTGCACTGCTCCCAGAAGTAAATGTTCGGCACATGCAAGGAACTTCCTGGGCAGTCTGAAAACCAGAACTGAACCTCAGAGAAGCCACACCTTTCTCAGAAGGGCATATCAAACTCTTTTTCCTAATCCCAAACTCCTCCTATCAGTAACAGGGACTGCATGCTCCATGGCAGGGATTCCTGAATGGTCCTGCCAGGGGTGTACATACCCGAACAAAAGAGGGGATGGAGCTTGAAAAAGTCCCGGAGGTCATCCTGCACCCCACAGCCCCATCCAGAATCTGCTGTGGTGTCTACAGACATGGAAACCAGTGCTGAGGACAGAGCCAAAATCAGAAGCCAGGAATCCTCACAATCTACAGAGAAAAGCCTCACGCAAGACAGTTATTTCTTAAAAGTACACTTCATAATTCAACTTTCTCTACACCACAGACTACCGTTACGCCATCTTAATAGACAGAATAGAATGGACAAGTATTCTGGATTTGGAACCCTCCCTCTTCAAAAGAGGCAACCAACTCTGACTCATCTGAAGGTCACTTATCTACCAGTCCTGATGGTCTAAACCAGAGGTTGCCAATGTTTCTGTTTGGTTCACATAGTGGCTTCAAATAATTTCAATTCGTTGTGATTTTTTTTTTTTTTTCCTTGCGGTACGCCGGCCTCTCACTGTTGTGGCCTCTCCCGTTGCGGAGCACAGGCTCTGGACGCACAGGCTCAGCGGCCATGGCTCACGGGCCCAGCCGCTCCACGGCATGTGGGATCTTCCCGGACCGGGGCACGAACCTGTGTTCCCTGCATCGGCAGGCGGACTCTCAACCACTGCGCCACCAGGGAAGCCCCCGTTGTGATCATTTAAAAATCAGCTTAAAAATCTTTTTCTGGTTTAAAATTCTGGCTTCTCTAGAAAAAAACACAATATCCAGCAACACTGAATCCACTTTCCAGCCTGAAAAATAGGACAGCAGTTGACTGAGCCCTATATCACCTTCCCCTTTGGCCACAACCCATGTTTTCCTATTTGTCACAGTTCCCACCATCGCTACCACTCCACACTCCATTCTCTCTGGCACTAAATTCACTTCCCTCATTTCTATGCTTGGCATGAGAGTTTTCTACACCTCATCAAACACATAGCTAAGAAATCATTAGTCAGTGTGTTTCCACATGTGAATGTGCATGTGCCCAGACACACACACACACACACACACACATTACCTCTAATCAGCAAAAATAACTATTACAAAACTTATAACATGCTCTGGCTTAGGTACTCAAGTACTCGTTCTCAGGCAATAGGGCAGAGCAGTGAAGGTAACAAGTACTTAAATCTGCCTGGTTTCAAATTTTGCCACTGTTACTTACCAGTTGGAAGACTGGGCAAGCCTCTGTGTACTTCACTTTCCTCTTTTATAAAGTCGGCATGATAATAGCACCTGCCCTGTGGAGTCGCTGTTAAGATTAAGTGGGATGCTACGTGTAAAGTACGTAAGTGCTCAATAATATTAGGTATTGGCATTGCTATGATTCAAACCCAGAATATTTACACATGACAGCTAAAAGAGAACACGTAGATCACCCAGAAACATAACAGCAGTGGCTAAGAGCGTGGAGATGAAATTTGGCTTTGCTACTTACTAGCTTAAGGACTTCTGGTCAACTAGGTAGCTGCCACAGGATTCAGTTTCTCCCTGTGTAATATGGGGCTTATCATAGACCTTCCTCAAGGAGTTTGTGTGAGAATTAAATGAGGTAATGCACAGGAGAACTCTGAAGAGTACCTGGCATGTGGTAAGAACTCAGGAAATGTTAGTTATTACCATTATTACTCCAAGCACTTCCTTTCACGGAAGATAAACTGAAACTCAAGAAAGTAAAGTGACCAATGATAGGAACGGGACTTCAACCATCAGAGTGTTACCATACTACGTTTTCTATTTCATCTTGTTTCCAATTTCATAGGGAAACTTCACACATACTACACATACTACTTCACAGTAGTTATGTCAAGTCAACCACTCACTAAGAACAAAAAATGTACACATGGAGAAGAATCTATAAGGAAGGTACCTTGACGAGAGGAAAAAGCAAACAGTGTGGCCTGGCAGAATGAGCATTGGATAAGGAGTCAAGTACTCTGTACCTAGTTCCTACCACCGCTAACTAGCTGCGTGACCTCAGGCACAGTGTGCAACCTCTCTGGGCTTCTGTTCCTCATCTCCAAAACGAAAGCATCAGACTAAGCAATCTTGTAGTTCTAAAATGTAACTCTGGGGGCTTCCCTGGTGGCGCAGTGGTTGAGAGTGCGCCTGCCGATGCAGGGGCGATGCAGGGGACACGGGTTCGGGCCCCGGTCCGGGAGGATCCCACATGCCGCGGAGCGGCTGGGCCCGTGAGCCATGGCCGCTGGGCCTGCGCGTCCGGAGCCTGTGCTCCGCAATGGGAGAGGCCACAACAGTGAGAGGCCCGCGTACCGCAAAAAAAAAAAAAAAAAAAAAAAAAAGGTAACTCTGGGTGTAAGTACCTGCTTGCTGCTGATGTCAAAGAAAAATGTAAAAATCTGATGCAAGAATTCAGAGGGCATAACGTTCTGAGGCCACACAGCTCTAAGCACCTCAAGAATCCGAGGGCATTACTGGATTTTAGCAAATGGTGGTCACTGAAATTCATAATGAGACTTAATGACCAAGAAAAGGCAACATTGGGTGTGATCTACTATATTCAAGAAAGGAGGGTGCATATGCACATTAGAAAGGTGTACCTATGGTTAACATTTTAAAACACTTGATGCTTTTAAAAGGCATTTCATGGACCACCTTCTTTCCAGCGGATGATGGAAAGTAATGTTATTATGTTGATAAAATAAAAAGCAGAATCAAAAGACAAAAAGTTATATTCCTAGTTTAAAAGCATCACAAGCAGCATTCATTTAAAAATAGAGAGACCAAAAAACAAAAAAATAAATAAAAAATTAAAAAAAAAAAAAAAATAGAGAGACCTCGGACAGTGTTGATTCATTCCTCTGAATTTTAAAGCCTAATCCTACTATAACAGTACTTCAGCAGGAGTGGTGCTAAATGATCCTCACCTTCACAATTTAACTGCCAGGAGAAAGTGCCCTGGTGGGAAACTGGTTCTTCCATCTGGAAAAGGGTAAGAACAGGGAAAAGAAGACCTAATGTAAAAACAATCCAAATCGAATCAGTTTTGCATTCTGTACTGGCTTCAAATCAGATCTTCCTTCCCCTACTGGTCCAGTAGATGGAAAGCAGCACGACACTATTTTTTTGGAAAGAGATTCTGTACAGCGAGCCCAAACAGAGAGTACTTCATATCCAGCTGGCAGGAATCAAACCTGAACAAGCTGCAGCTATTTGAGAAACAGATCTAATAAACTGAAATGAAGTTTTGAATCAAGATGCCCACCCAAACCCACACCCCTCAAAAACTGCCCTACTTCATCAATTACCTACTTACGACCTTTATAAATACACAAGATACCTCTTCTGCAGAAACTGTTCCATTGTGCTTTGATATGGATACTCGTTAAGACCTATACGGTTACAAAAATTAATATTACTTCTCTACCTTGTAATTCTGTAATTTCTTCCAAATAATGGACAATACTGTCTTGGAAAAGGCTGATCAGCATCTATTATTATTCCTAGGTGACTTGGAAGATGCCAACACTACCTGGTGTTTCTCAGTCTAGCATGAAGAAGTTCTGAAGAAGGCCATGACAGATGGGCCCTGCTGAATACCCAGACACCAAGAGTGCTCCGTCCTCGATACTGTGTGACCATGAAGACAGCTCCTTCCCACAGGAAGGACATGTAAAAGGTGGGCTTCTTCTATCCTGCACCCCCCTGCCTCGTCCAGCTCTCCAGAACAAACCTCAGATTATCACCCTCTGCAAACTATCTGTATAGATCTCTAACAAGTGGTTCAGATAAAAGGTGGTAAATATATTCTTTGAAATCTATTGATTAAAAAAAAGAAAGTAGGGCTTCCCTGGTGGCGCAGTGATTGAGAGTCCGCCTGCCGATGCAGGGGACACGGGTTCGTGCCCCGGTCCGGGAGGATCCCACATGCCGCGGCGCGGCTGGGCTCGTGAGCCATGGCCGCTGGGCCTGCGCGTCCGGAGCCTGTGCTCCGCAACGGGAGAGACCACGGCAGTGAGAGGCCCGCATACCGAAAAAAAAAAAAAAAAGAAAGTAGACAACAGACAGTAGAGAAGAACCAAGGCAGATAGTAGCATCTAAGGATATTTTTACTTAGAAGTAGCAAACAATAAATGTAATCTTTAATTTTCCTTTTTTATTAAATCACAAATACAGAAGCTCCAACCTAAAATTTTACATTAATTACTCTATAGACCATAGTAACATAAAAAACAAAATTAAGATGATATTTCATTGCCAAAGAAGACTGCCAATTACTAACATGCCTGTCATCACTTTGGAATAATAATTAGTAAAAAGACCAGCAGTTTTCTATGATTTGTAAGTCTTACTCACTAAGAACAAGTAGTCAAATAAATAAGTTTTTATGAAATAAAGTATAACCACTTTCTCCAGTATTATTTTCAAAGCAATGAAATAAGTAATTAGTGATGCAAAGACTTGCTTAAACGAATTTGGTGGTCTTCAAAACTAGAGCAGTATAATTCTAAATTTAGAATTCATCTCACATGTAATGGCTTGAACTAGAAAAGTCTTTAAATAAGCCCAGAGGTAAGAGAAATGGTACATGGGCGACAGAGTGAATACCACCACCAAGACAACTGAAATTCCAAACGTATATGTCACACTCCCAAGTCTAACAAAATTCTATTATAGCACCATTTCTTCAATGTTTGGGCTTTACTTCTTTTAATATTCACCTCTTGAAAAGAATCTTTCAATTCTGATTTGGTGACCCGGTACTGCTTGAAAGATTCTATTTTCTTTCAAATTAGTGAATCCTCACTTTCGATTCATAATTTCAACATACTTTTCCTCCAGGCTGTATGTGAAAGAGCCTGTAATTTGCATGGTCTTAAATTGACCACTTTGGTTCCACAATGATACACGGGATAAGTAGGATACAACACTCAAATGGCTGAAGTACACCTGCAGTATTCTGATGTCACTCTCCTGAAGACATGATTGAGAACAATTCAGACATTATTAGCCACTTGGCTCCTTGTTCAAAAAGACACCATCGGGAGACAAAGTTGAAAATATGTCGTGAATACCAGAGCTAGAAAAGTTTACCCCACAAAGAAAGGCAGCTGCCTAGAGCCAAAAAAAGTACCTTTCAGTAAATGCCAATAAAACTTTACAGGCTGCCAAAATAACAAAGAGTAATTACAAAGGAAACTTTGTAATTTTCCTGACAATAAACACCTTCTTAAAAAAGAAATTATCTGTCACTTGGCCTCAATTGTTACAGATGTTACTACTAACGAAGATAAATCCCACAAACACATCTTACTTAAACCAACTACTAATTTGGTACAAAATTTTTAGAATTTCTTCCCCAAAATAAATTTGGGGATTTTCTTTAAATATGCCCTGTAATATTTAATTCAAGGTACACTAGAGCATTTTCCATGAGAAATTACCACTCTTACAGAAAAGCTTTTATCCAAACTATTTTGCCCATCTTGAAAAATGGTTATTTAACTGTACCAGATTAAGAACTCTCTCCAAGAAAAGGGAGATTCATGAAATATAAAAGTAAATACTATGATTTGGGAGCCACATTTTTAACCCCAAAATAGCCTTTATGAAGAAAAAAATGTTTCATTATTACGTAGAAACATTTAGAAAAGTGCACGTTATTTTTCATACAGCAGGTAATATTGCTGACCAAACTTCCTTATGAAAATCCATAAGATTTTCTTAAAAAATGAGACTCATAGCTAAGTAGAGTGTTTGCTTCCTAAACTGTGACAATACCATCAGCACCTCCAGATGCCAATCAAGCCCTTTTGTCATTTCTTAACAATAAATATTAACTTAAAAAATCTATAGCACGAGTGATATCAGAATAACTATAAAAAGTCTCTACTGACACAGGCCCAGCCTTCATAAATAAAATAAGTAAATAAGCCAAAGGATGAAGGGAGCTTTGGATAGGCTTAAACATGGCCATGAAATAAACAGTCAAGAGATACCACGTAAGATAGAGTATATAAGGAGCTGATTTTACTTTGCAAATGTTTCAGAAAGCAAATGTAAACAATCAGTGTATACACAGATCGCATTTCCACAGCTAAAGGATATGATCCCAAGAAAACTGTTATTGGGATGAAGACTTTCAGAATTACACTAGCATTTTTTAAGTGGTTTCTGTGATTTCTTAACATACTTATTTTTAAAAGATTGCTTCCAGGGCTTCCCTGGTGGCGCAGTGGTTAAGAATCCGCCTGCCAGTGCAGGGGACCTGGGCTCGAGCCCCGGTCCGGGAATATCCCACATGCCGCGGAGCAACAAAGCCCGTGCGCCACAACTACTGAGCCTGTGCTCTAGAGCCTGCAAGCCACAACTACTGAGCCCATGTGCCACAACTACTGAAGCCCACGCGCCTAGAGCCCATGCTCCGCAACAAGAGAAGCCACCGCAATGAGAAGCCTGCTTGCTGCAACTAGAGAAAGCCTGCACACAGCAACGAACACCGAACGCAGCCAAAAATAAATAAATAAATAAATTCATTTAAAAAATAGATTGCTTCCTTTGAATATAAGTTTTTTAAAAAAAATGTATTATATTATAGGTTAAATTAATTTTTTTCTACAGGAAGACATCTCTAATTTTTAATTGGCATAACAGTTGGGAGTTATGAATCACAAATGCACCAAGTCAGTTTATGGTACTACATAAAGAGTTTAAGAGACTACTCTTGTCCACTTTCGCAATCTTCACAATGAACAATTATTGAGAAAGACTTTAACCATGGATAATACAACTTTTTAAATATGATTTTTATACCCTGCAGCCCAAGTTATCTCAAGACATATTTATATAAACTTACAATTATATGTGACTTACTTGCTATGATCTAGGGATATATAATCATAAGAATAGCTGAAAATACGAAATCAAGTATTATACAACTATTCATTAATTACACATACTGATAACCTTAGAAATTTCCTTAATTTTCACCCTATTCACAGTATTCCAGAAGGGCTTCTTAAATGTGTAGAAAATTATCCCCAAATTTTTATTACACTTCATAGAGTTATTGATGTAACTTCGCAGCTGCTAGTTCAAAGGAAGTCTGTTCCTTTTTTCCCCTACTCTAGAGCCTTCCTATTGCATGATCCCACAAGTGCATCCTTGAGGTTACATTACAGGGGAAAACGCCATGTAATAAGATCATTCTGCTTGGTCCTTCAGGAACCAGCCCTGTCTGATAGGAACCAAGACTTCTCACCGGTTACTAAATTTGGCTCCAGAGCAATAGTGTCATGGCAACTTTCCAATGTACATTTTTTACTTTGACTTGCTAATTGCAAATAAGGGGAAATTAGATTACCACATTAAACATAAAAGGTAGAGCATAACTAGGTAGCAGTATTGCACAGGTGTTATTGGAAATAGAAAATCACAGCACGGAGGCAATAATATTTGCATATTACAAATCTTTTTACTTCTACTTTGGACAAAGCGTTTTGTGGTAACATCAAGGTACATATCAAATCATACTAATCTTTGCACAATGCAAGTCTTTATGTTATTCATAATATATAGATGCACACTAACTGGGAAATAAATTCTGCATTGGATTGTATTTTCACATAAATTTCACTTAAATAAATATTAGTTACTAATACTCCTTGTGGATTTAAAAAATTAAAGATGTAAGGTATATATAAATGGATCTCCATGCTCAAATGAGTTGGTATATCCAAACAATCAATGTATTCGCATGTTTAACTGCTTTCTTTTAAAACTGTCAAAACTAGATTTACTGCTGTGTCAACCTAAAGCACCTATTTAAAATTTGCCTCTTGAGATGCTTAGATGTTAACAGCAAGCCCCTGTGAATAAACGGATATTATAATGCCTACTGTTGATCACAAATTATACAGGAATAATCATTTTTCTACAACTGAGTGATCAGAGGATGACAGACAATGAAAACAAACAGCGTTTTTTCAAGCCGCTTAATGTTTTACCGATGTAACACAATGTAGGAAACTCATGAGTAAAATGGACTTTTTTATATTTCTTTTGTATGTTGTATTCTGAAATATAATCTCATTCTTTAGAACACAGAGCTCCACCAATGCGTCTGCTATAACTGCAGGTGTAAAGTCAGTATTAAGTTTGTCAAATACTGTAGCCAGCTGATATGTTCGGCAGCTTATATTAGCACTTAAACCACACAAAGAAGATTTATACAGCCCTCCTTTGTAATTGACATTTCCAAGAAACTAGAAAAATATGAAGATGAAAGAGGACTCGGCTCTCCTTCCGTGTGTGCAAATAGAAAAGATGAACTTTGGAGAAACACAAGGATACCACCCACAAAACAAGTGTATGATCACAAACAAAACAGGCCTGGTTTGCATTCTCCACATCATTCCTTTGAAGTTAATCGAAGCTTTGTAAACTGAGGGTGTGCATAGGGATAAATATTGTCAGATTAAGCTTGATTCCCCTCTCCCTTTACAACTGCATGCGTATAAATTCTTAGCCACTGCACATTTCTTCAATTTACCACATTAGATTCCACCGACATAATTATAACATTTCTGATACAGGTGCATTACTTAGTATGTACCTCTTTTAAATATGGTTACCTACAGTGTGCTTATATGCTGAAATATATGTACAAAAAATATAGGGCTTCCCTGGTGGCGCGGTGGTTGAGAATCCGCCTGCCGATGCAGGGGACACGGGTTCGTGCCCCAGTCCAGGAAGATCCCACATGCCGCGGAGCGGCTGGGCCCGTGAGCCATGGCCACTGGGCCTGCATGTCCGGAGCCTGTGCTCCGCAGCGGGAGGGGCCAGAGCGGTGAAAGGCACGCGTACCGAAGAAGAAAAAAAAAAGAAAAGAAAAAAATATATATTATGCGCCTTTGTTTTTTTCTCTCCACTTTCTCTTCCTCAATAACATGACATCTGATTTCATGCTTAGAAATTTCCAGGCTGGCCTGTTTGTCCTTAGGAATAAATCCCAAATGTACCTGACGGACTTTTGCTGACTCACAAATGTTGACTGTGACCTATCAAATTTCATCTTCCCACTATCCAATGCACACCTATTCTCCAAATACTGCTGCCTTTCTCCCCAAAGGACAGAAAATGCTCAGGCCTTCTTCAGAGAAATTAACACCTGGCCTTCATCTCACCTCACAGGCCCTCCCATCATGACTGGGGAAATCACACAAATCACGAAGAGCCAGTTGAGGTGGCGGATGCACAGAAGTATTGCAAATTAGGCGCTAAGAAGGATTAAGTGCCTAACTTCTTGGGCACTAACTACTAGTCACCTTGAGCAAATTGTTTTCCCCCACCAACCTTAGTTTTGGCACAAAACTCTATCTGGAACAGCATAGGATAGTGGTTATGGGTGTAAACTCTAGAGTCAGATCTGCAACTTGGTCACTGTGTGATCAGAAACAATCCACTTAACCACTCTGTGCCTCAATCTTCCCACCTGAAAAAAAAAGAACTAATAGTTTGCAGTACACAAGGTTGTTGTAAAAATTGGATGATGCATGAAGATATATATAAAGTGCTTAGAAAAGTACCCAGCACACAGGGAGCACTAAACAAGTATTCACTACTACTGCCCATGAAGGGTGGATAATCTCTAGGTTCATTTCATTTCATGGATCATTTCATTCCATGAATCTGGGTTTCTAGTTCCAGGTCATGTTTCATTTGCTTCATGCAGACATTCTCAGCTACTCCAATTTACATTAATCTCTTAAAAAAGCTATAGAAGTTATGTAACATTTATTTAATTTGTTAGTCATGCAGGACTTTTATTAATTTTATAATAGTAATAGTGTCAATAATTATGAACGCCCTGATTAGTTGTATGCGTGCTCCCTTGTTCCACATCTATAGCATCCTGACCATTGAGAGCCTTTTTGTAAGCTGAGGAAATGGAAGTATTGGGAGACTAAGTGACTTACTAAGATCACTGAATTAGAAAGTAGCAGATCGAGTTATGAGCCTAACTAGTAGG
Source organism: Lagenorhynchus albirostris (assembly GCF_949774975.1). Classification (NCBI taxonomy): domain Eukaryota; kingdom Metazoa; phylum Chordata; class Mammalia; order Artiodactyla; family Delphinidae; genus Lagenorhynchus; species Lagenorhynchus albirostris. The sequence continues at coordinate 66,436,423 of NC_083102.1, forward strand.
ACCCCAGAACCTGTACTCTTAGCTGCTATGTTAACTCCTCACTCTACTGTATCTTAACTATCTCAGGCATATTTCACCCTCTTCTTCCAAACTTCCCACTATGTTTTTTGAATTCAAGGATCATGGTTTTGGTTTTTAACATATTTTTATGCACAAGAACTGTACTCCATGTAAATAAAGACTTAAATATTTGTCTATCTTTATCTTGGCACTACATCTATGCAAATAATTCACACAATTTCTAAAATGGAATGACTCTTAACCATGGTTTAAAAATGGCTGGGTCTCAGAATTCTAAATTGTTGATATACTTTTTTTCCTCTACTAGAAATAAACTGAGGGAAAAAGATATTCCATGCAAATGGAAATCAAAAGAAAGCTGGAGTAGCAATACTCATATCAGATAAAATAGACTTTAAAATAAAGAATGCTACAAGAGGCAAGGAAGGACACTACATAATGATCAAGGGATCAATCCAAGAAGATATAACAATTATAAATAGCTGTGCACCCAATATAGAAGCACCTCAACACATAAGGCTACTGCTAACAGCTATAAAAGAGGAAATCAACAGTAACAGTAATAGTCAGGGACTTTAACATCTCACTTACACCAATGGACAGATCATCCAGACAGAAAATTAATAAGGAAACACAAGCTTTAAATGATACATTAAACAAGATGGACTTAATTGATATTTATAGGACATTCCATCCAAAAACAGCAGATCACACTTTCTTCTCAAGTGTGCATGGAACATTCTCCAGGATAGATCACATCTTGATCACAAATCAAGCCTCAGTAAATTTAAGAAAATTGAAATCATATCAAGCATCTTTTCTGACCTCAAGACTATGAGATTAGAAATCAATTACAGGGAAAAAAACGTAAAAAACACAAATACATGGAGACTAAACAATATATTACTAAATAACCAAGACATCACTGAAGAAATCAAAGAGGAAATAAAAAAATACCTAGAGACAAATGACAATGAAAACACGACGACCAAAAACCTATGGGATGCAGCAAAAGCAGTTCTAAGAGGGAACTTTATAGCAATACAAGCCTACCTCAAGAAACAAGAAAAATCTCAAATAAACAATCTAACCTTACACTTAAAGGAACTAGAGAAAGAAGAACAATCAAAACCCAAAGGTAACAGAAGGAAAGAAATCATAAAGATCAGAGCAGAAATAAATGAAATAGAAACAAAGACAACAATAGCAAAGATCAATAAAACCAAAATCTGGTTCTTTGAGATGATAAATAAAATTGATAAACCATTAGCCAGACTCATCAAGAAGAAGAGGGAGAGGACTCAAATCAATAAAATTAGAAATGAAAAAGGAGAAGTTACAACAGACACCTCAGAAATACAAAGCATCCTAAGAGACTACTACAAGCAGCTCTACGCCAATAAAATGGACAACCTGGAAGAAATGGACAAATCCTTAGCAAGGTATAACCTTCCAAGACTGAACCAGGAAGAAATAAAAAATATGAACAGACCAATCACAAGTAATGAAATTGAAACTGTGATTAAAAATCTTCCAACAAACAAAAGTCCAGGACAAGATGGCTTCACAGGTGAATTCTATCAAACATTTAGAGAAGAGCTAACACCTATCCTCAAACTCTTTCAAAATATTGCAGAGGAAGGAACACTCCCAAACTCATTCTATGAGGCCACCATCACCCTGATACCAGAGCCAGACAAAGATACTACAAAAAAAGAAAATTACAGACCAATATTACTGATGACCATACATGCAAAAATCATGAACAAAATACTAGCAAACAGAATCGAACAACACATTAAAAGGATCATACACCATGATCAAGTCGGATTTATCCCAGGGATGCAAGGATTCTTCAATGTACGCAAATCAATCAATGTGATACACCATATTAACAAACTGACGAAGAAAAACCATATGATCATCTCAATAGATGCAGAAAAAGCTTTTGACAAAATTCCACACTGATTTATAATAAAAACTCACCAGAAAGTGGGCATAGAGGGAACCTACCTCAACATAATAAAGGTCATATATGACAAACCCACAGCAAACATCATTCTCAATAGTGAAAAACTGAAAGCATTTCCTCTAAGAAAAGCAACAAGACAAGTATGTCCACTCTCACCACTATTATTCAAAATAGTTTTGGAAGTCCTAACCACAGCAATCAGAGAAGAAAAAGAAATAAAAGGAATACAAACTGGAAAAGAAGAAGTAAAATTGTCACTGTTTGCAGATGACACAATACTATACATAGAAAATCCTAAAGGTGCCACCAGAAAACTACTAGAGCTAATCAATGAATTTGGTAAAGTAGCAGGATACAAAATTAATGCACAGAAATCAATTGCATTCCTATACACTAATGATGAAAAATCTGTAAGAGAAATTAAGGAAACACTCCCAATTACGATTGCAACAAAAATAATAAAATACATAGGAATAAACCTGCCTAGGGAGGCAAAAGACCTGTATGCAGAAAACTATAAGACACTGATGAAAGAAATTAAAGATGCTATAAACAGATGGAGAGATATACCATGTTCTTAGATTGAAAGAATCAATATTGTGAAAATTACTACCCAAAGCAATCTACAGATTCAATGCAATCCCTATCAAATTACCAATGGCATTTTTTACAGAACTAGAACAAAAAAACTTAAAATTTGTATGGAGACACAAAAGACCCCGAATAGCCAAAGCAGTCTTCAGGGAAAAAAACGGAGCTGGAAGGATCAGACTCCTTGACTTCAGACTATACTACAAAGGTACAGTGATTAAGACAGTATGGTACTGGCACAAAAACAGACATATAGATCAATGTAACAGGACAGAAAGCCCAGAGATAAACCCATGCACCTATGGTCAACTAATCTATGACAAAGGAGGCAAGGATATACAACACAGAAAAGACAGTCTCTTCAATAAGTGGTGCTGGGAAAACTGGACAGCTACATGTAAAGAATGAAACTGGAATACTCCCTAATACCGTACACAAAAATAAACTCAAGATGGATCAAAGACCTAAATGTAAGACCGGGCACTATAAAACTCTTAGAGGAAAACATAGGCAGAACACTCTTTGACATAAATCACAGCAAGATCTTTTTTGACCCACCTCCTAGAGTAATGGAAATAAAAACAAAAATAAACAAATGGGACCTAATGAAAATTAAAAGCTTTTGCACAGCAAAGGAAACTACAAACAAGACTAAAAGACAACCCTCAGAATGGGAAAAAATATTTGCAAACGAATCAACGGACAAAGGATTAATCTCCAAAATATATAAACAGCTCATGCAGCTCAATATTAAAAAAAAACAAACCAATCCAAAAATGGGCAGAAGACCTAAACAGACATTTCTCCAAAGAAGACATACAGATGGCCAAGAAGCACATGAAAAGCTGCTCAACATCACTAATTAGTAGAGAAATGCAAATCATAACTACAATGAGGTATCACCTCACACCCATTAGAACGGGCATCATCAGAAAATCTACAAACAATAAATGCTGGAGAGGGTGTGGAGAAAAGGGAAGCCTCTTGCACTGTTGGTGGGAATGTAAATTGATACAGCCACTATGGAGAACAGTATGGAGGTTCCTTAGAAAACTAAAAATAGGATTACCATATGACCCAGCAATCCCACTACTGGGCATATACCCAGAGAAAACCATAATTCAAAAAGACACATGCACCCCAATGTTCATTGCAGCACTATTTACAATAGCCAGGTCATGGAAGCAACCTAAATGCCCATTGACAGACGAATAAAGAAGATGTGGAACCAAAAAAGAAAAAAAAAGATGTGGTACATATATATAATAGAATATTACTCAGCCATGAATAGGAACAAAATTGGGTCATTTGTAGAGACGTGGATGAATCTAGAGACTGTCATACAGAGTGAAGTAAGTCAGAAAGAGAAAAACAATTATGGTATATTAACGCATATATGTGGAACCTAGAAAAATGGTACAGATGAACCGGTTTGCAGGGCAGAAACTGAGACCCAGTTGTAGAAAACAAATGTATGGACACCAAGTGGGGAAGCAGCGGAGGATGGTGGTGGTGGTGTGATGAACTGAGAGATTGGGATTGACATATATAATCTGTATAAAATGGATAGCTAATAAGAACCTGCTGTATAAAAAAAATTAAATTCAAAAATTCAAAAAAATAAATAAATAAACTGAGTTCCTCATGGGAATGAAATACAGAATTGAGAAATATAAAGTACTTTAAAATACAGTATTGTGCCATGAATTGTATTTTGTCACTGAGATTCTTCTGCATTGTGTGATTTTGGAGAGGGTTGGGTTCTTTTTACATGCATTTTTCCCCCCCTGTTCTCCAGGGAGCTTGTAGTACTTAAAACTGTGCTGAATAATAGATAGTATAATCACTGTAAATTAAATGTGCCTCTGCCAATAAGAAATAAAATAAAATAAATAAAAATGGTTGGGTCTGTCAAACCACCTTTTTTTTTTTTCCCCCCCAATTGTGAGTCACAAATACAGTGTTTATCTTTCCTACAGGAAAAACTTCAAGCACTGGGCATAGACAACCTACCACACCAACTAGAGAAAGAGCAGGATCTTCCACAATTTTGTAATGTATACGCTGCTACATCTGTAGTGTTTCTTCCTTGTGGGTTGGTAATGGAGCATAATGGAAAGGAGGGTGAGGTTTACTTTTTAAAGAACCATCTATTGATTATCTCTATCTAGAGTAGGTATATTACCAACAGGTGGTTAGGTAGCAGGAATGACAACACAAACCAAATTTCTTCACCACTAGGTCAATCAAATGCAGTCACTTTCAATTGTTTTTAACTGTATTATTAGCATTACTATTCTGAAACTGTCACTGTAGCTTATGAAATCCTCTGGCCTCAAAAGAGTATAGACATCGATAACGTCTTACTTCTATAGAGTTACTGAGTTATCAAATACTAACTTGCATGCCAAAATCCTGACATAAAATATCTCATTTAATCATTACACCAATCCATTTACTTTCTCCTCTTACTTACAAGGGTTAAAGAAGTTAAGTAATTAGCCCAAGATCACAAATATGGTAAACTGTGGAACTTAAGATTTGAACCTAAAGCCAACATGTTGCCTTGTGAGATTATAGCTACTTTAAGATCTTTATTTACTTCAGTGCTGAACAAGCATCCAACGTTAGTAATTCCAGTTCTGTTTTAGGTACAGCTAGAACCAACTTTTCTTAAATTTAGCACGCAGAGTCCAATTTTTAGGTCGAACACAATTGGTCTGGTAGAAGCCCATCCACTGCCTAACTAATTCATTCATCCTATTTGATAAGGATGATCTTAGGTCATTCACAACTTAAGCAACCAATTACTTTTAAATGGGCTTCCACAGGCCACATCTAAAGCTGAATACCCTTTCATTGCACGTAGTGTTACAGCGAAGGTCCTGGGGATTAATTTTTATTATTTAAATAAGAGAGGATCATAAAATTAGCACCCTTCTAATATAGTTCTCATCTTGATTATTGCTATTTAACTGGTGAGATTTTTTCTTCAGGCTGAGTGAACACTATAATTATTATCGCTTTGCACTGTAAAGGTTGCATCTTGAAAAATCAACACTTTTTTTCCCTTTCAATGAATACATCAACTTCAAAATCAACAAAAACATTGAAGATGCAGGCAATTTTGCTAGACCCACAAATCAGGGTGTCCTTGATCAACCAGAATGCATAACACATAATCTTAAATGTAAGATGTTAACTGATCCTATAACCAGGTCTGTTTTTCAAGTACCGAATGTTTCCAGGTCAACTTTCTGTTTATGAATCCTTAGAGTCAAAATGACAGTAGGTTTGCACAAACAACACTTCTGAGTGTCTTCTGACAGTATCACTGTGGATATGCACTGAACTGCTTAGTGTGACCAACAGTAAAAGGTCAAATACTATTCTTTTGACCTTTTAAAATAGTATTCTTCTACTATTTTACAATATGTGTAGATAAGCCTGTAAGCTGGGAGGTATAGATAATTTCTGAATATGGCAAAAGCAAACAAACAAAAACAACACAGAAAAGTAAGTTGATCAAAATAAATGCATTTGTGAAATATTATATGAATTATGTATTTTGTGTATTTCATATATATTTGTGTATATATAGAATAAAAGCTTATATGGTGTCTTCTATGTGCCAGACATACAGTTGTTGCCCAGGCATCCTCGGGGTATTAGTTCTAGGATCTGTTCCCACCCATGGATACCAAAATCCCAATGCTCAAGTCCTTATTTAAAATGGCATAGTAGTTTATTACTCACTGTTCATTACTTACATATTTTATATAAACATACACAAGTGACCCTAAGGGACGGGAACATTATTATCCAGGTTTTAAACAGGAGGAAACTGAGGCACAATGATCTTAAGTTGCTTATACAAAGCCACACACCTAGTAAATAGAGATTTCAACTCAAGCATCCTAGGTCCAATGCCTTGCTCTTATGTAGTACACTGCCCTTGGTCCCCTGAAAGGATCCCATGTTTATATTACATGGCTTTAGTGTCTATAGCATTAATACTATAAAACAGCATGAATAGACATAAAAATGTTGTACCAGACAGAATGTCAAATATAATGTTCAATTAATTTCTGCACAATATTAGGAATTATTTCTGGCCAAATTATACAATGCCCAAAGAGAAATAGTGTTCCAAACCAAAATTTAAAAATTCTCTTTTGAGAGCTTCATTATTTTGTTAATCAAACATTCAGGATTCCTGAAGCTGAAGGCTTATGTATACACAGGAGTTAACCATACCTCTCTACAACTCAAAGTATGAGCATGATTTTCATAGAGTAATAGGGAACTTAAAGGACTGTCTACTCCACCCGTGCTTTCCATATATGTTATTTTGTACATTGTTATAAATTAGAAGAAATCCATAAACAGTAAGAAACTTTTGGATGTTTTCCATTTTTCCTTTAATTTATTATATTATACAAACATAAATTTATGTATGTATACATGCAAATGGAAAAAATACTTATGTTTTTTATTCACTTGTCTAGTCTTAGCATTTCAAGGAATGACGGGTTAACACATTCTGCTCAGATGCGTGTAAGAGAAAATGCTACAAGGTGAGTTGGTTCTGACATTCACTATCTATGAGACTTTGGGAATCTCACTAAACCTGTATGACGTTGTCTGCTCTGCCTACATCCCAGGACCACTGCGAGGTACAAATGAAACGTGGGTGTGAAAATGATCTATGAATTCTAAATTGCTAAACAAATAGAGATTAGTATTATCACAAATATTGTTTTTAAATTTCATTCTATAGCACCTAGCATAATGCCTGGCACTATGAATATTTGTTGGCAAAACTTACTTTTCATTATGGAAAAAAAAAAGCAATGGTAGGAACTCAACCAAAAGAGCAAGCTTCGATTTACCAAAATAAAGAAGCGAAATCTTAAGATTCTTAAGCTATTATCTATTTAACTACGTAATTAATATGAAAATAAGAGTATTATTTTTCTGATTTCACAATCTGCATTTGAACCTTTATCTCCTATGGGTGCAATTATTGAAAATTCACTTTAGGGGTTTAGAAGACATCTTAATACCAGTCTTAACAAAAATAGGTTTTATATATTTAGAGAGATAGGGAGAGAGAGGTTTACTGATCAGAATTTCAAAAAAAAAATTTAAGAAAAGTGAGAACGATATGTTAAATAAAATACAGTTAAAGACTTTTTTTTCTTTGCAGTACGCGGGCCTCTCACTGTTGTGGCCTCTCCCGTGGCGGAGCACAGGCTCCGGACGCGCAGGCTCAGCGGCCATGGCTCACGGGCCCAGCCGCTCTGCGGCACGTGGGATCTTCCCGGCCCGGGGCACGAACCCGTGTCCCCTACATCGGCAGACGGACTCTCATCCACTGCGCCACCAGGGAAGCCCTAAAGACATTTTTATACGTGGATCTGCTTCTGTGTACATCACACACACACATTAAACTCATACGACTACCTCTCAATATACACAAGAGGATTGGGCTATACATTCCATAAGCACATTCTCCAAACCTTCAGAAACTGCCATTTAAAGGCTAAGGGCCTAATTTCCACTTTGATCAATGAAACAGTTTTATCACAAGATGGGATGCCTGAAGTTTATTGATTAGCTGATAACCTTCTAATGCACCAGCCTTTAATCTGCAATAAAACAGTGAACGAACGTAGAGCTTTCAGAAAGGAAAATAAGGTTTGATTACCCTAGAAGAAAACAAGAACGTGGAGAGACTGAGGAAGGCAAAAACATTCAGAAAAAAGGGAGCAATGACATCCAGTTACTTGGCTTTCCCTGCAGCCCTGTCAGTTGAGACAACTGAGTCACCTGACATTCTAGCCCCAGTGCCATGGACTAGAGAATCAAATCAAATCAATGTAATAAGGCTGTTGTGTCCATGAGGATGGAGGAAAACCACCTCAAACAGCAGTAAGAGTTCACTTCACAGCATGACCTCCATTTCAAAGGAAAAGCTAACACTATTGAAAGGTTTGCTTCAATATTATCCATACATCTTGATAAGAAAGAGCCACTTTTAACCGAGTCCAGTTGCCTTGAGAGTATTTGACAGAACTTTTCCTGGCAACTCTATAGCTGGAAGACAATCTAAGAAGAGCGTATTATGGTTTAGGATTAAATGTCAGTGTTGAGAAGTTCAGAGGGAAAAGTGGACAGAGCAGGGTATATATTTCTTTCTGATCAAAATGTATCCAGAATTTTGTAGCAGTTTATAGATGTTGATCATACTTAATGTGAAAAACCTAAATAATAGTAAACTAAGAATTAAATACAGACACACTAAAATTGGTAAAGCAGATAAACAAAAGCCTACCATAAAGACGTATTGAATTAAACTCATTCCTTTATCTGAAAAATACACATTTGTGCTAATAAGGTTGCAGAGTTTAAAAGTACCTTCTTGAATGAGAAAATGGTTGAGAAAAATATTTTTTATTCCAGGGTTACAAACAGAGAATTTGATAAAGAAAAGGCCACATATAAGTGACAGTGTCTAGGTTCATAGAATTTTTATTTGCTGTTTTACCTACACACAAGTGAGAGCATATACTCTTTTTAAAATCAGAGACAGCCCAAAAATATTTCTGGATTTCAGTTTTTCACCTTTAACATAAGAATGGTGATATCACTAATCTATAATGTCTCTTCAAGCTGCAGCTTTGGGATTTTCATGAATATTTACTACTATTTTGGCAATTCCATGGACACTACGACTGTGACTAGTACTCTTACTAATTCTGCTGCTGCTAACTACTACTACTGTCATAATTACCCAAACTATTCTCCTCCCTCCACCTCCTGCGAGGAAAATATGCCAGGTCTGAAACATTTCTGAAGTCAAAACCTGCACATAAACATGAAAATATATAGTGTTGTCATAAACCTCTCAAATGTTGGAAAAGTAAGATAAAATATTTGAGGAAGAGGAAAAAAAGCACTGTAGCCTAGATAAGGATTGGCAATAGTCCCCAAATACCAAGTCCTCCCATCTTGCTTTCCTGTAGGTAATTAGCTCATATCAGTTCACAGAATATCTTTCTTGGGACAAACGCCCGGCTCTCTTGGTCTCTGTCAATTTATCACACCTTGATAAGAAGAATTTTCAAACAATATTGATGTCTCATATGAAGAACATTCTTTTTTAACAATGTAGGTTTTTTCCCAAGGGTAATAACAGTTTTGAAATCTTTACAAGTGGGCTAAGGAAGGGCTCTCAGGGAAGGAAGATTTCCACAGAGAAAGAAAGTATGAGCTGGGGTCTGACCTCTGTAATATCAGTCATCACATGCTTTACCTACTGAATTATTTTACATCCTAGGTTTCTCTCTGTATAAAACTGGAACAATACCAAGTTATGTCAGAGTATTCGTGCTAAATAGAGATTACTGAGAAATGTGAGATATGAGTCTTAAATAATATTTATCAGAGACCCCTAATCTGATAACTGAGACTTGGCTCTAATGTTACACAAATGCAGACAGCTTTCCATTATCCTTCAAATAAAAATGAAACATGGAAAATAAAAGAAGATATCTGCGTTAGATTTCAAACAACTTAAGCCACCTGTGCATGAATATGTTTTTAGAAAGAGTCTAAGTACCCAAGAAGCTATTCAGTCATTTCAATACTCATTCAATCGCCACAACATGTGAATCATACAAGGATGAGTAGGACATGATCCATCCTCTACAAGCCAATTGAAATAGTGTTTAAATTGAGATGCACACAAAGCATTTATGGGCACACAGAAGTCATTAATTCGAACATAATTAAGGAATAAATGACATATGAACGGAATCTTAAAGAACGAGTATGATCTCAAAATGTAGAGGTTAATACACTGTATATAGTAATATACAATGTATAGTATTCGGTTGGCCAGAAAGTTCATTCGGCATTTTCCGTATGATGTTACACGAACTTCCTGGCCAACCCAATATTAACATGAGAGTACATAATTTTTAAAAAGCTGTAAAATATTCTTCTTAGTCAACCATCACAGGAATTTAGGCTTAGGCTAAAGAGGTATGAACACAGAGAGTCATCCACTGGGAAATCCAGTGGCTACACATTTAAGCAGAGTGCTTTCTGTGGAAATAAACATAAAATTTGAAAAAAACACCTAAGTACATTTTCTTCAGAACATAACAGATCAGAGTCTGAACAGACAATGACTATGAATACACACTGATCCTGATACAATTTCACATCCCTCCACATGGGATGAATAAGACTTTATCAGTTACATGCAATAAGAACGAAAGCTTCACGAGAGCAGAGGTATTTTTCTGGTTTGCCCACCACTGTATCAGCAATGCCTAGAACAAAGCACGGCATATAATAGGCTCAAAACACATTCGCTGAATGAATAAACTTTCAGTGTCTTATAAACTTACTTAGCATCCTTAATATACAACTGTATAGACGTATGTATCAGTAAATAAGTTAAATTAAAATCTCATAAGTAAAATAAAAATGTTTATACTACGAAGATATATTATTCATATTTTAAATAATAAAAATGAAGATAATGGATATGGCTCACGCTTGTAAGCATACATAAGCACTCCAATTTTGCAAACAGAAATATGAATATAATATTTCCCTATAAAACATAAAGGAACAATCACAATTCAAACCTCTTCCATGGCATCTAAAAATCGCTCTTAAAAGCACTGTAAATTCAACAACTAGGAGTAATTATGAAACAAACCTGAACGGTTTAACAATGTAGTATCTATGGCAAAATGAACTTTGCTAACCTTAGATTTAAATAAGATTTAAAGATGGCATACAAAATCATTAGCACACAAAAGTAGTTTTTCTTAAACTTTAATCAGACATTATATAAGTAGGATTTTTAGCCACTCCTGATAAATTGCCGATAAATACGTTCTTGGGTTCACAAAAGCCTCAGCTAATGCCAAAGCAAAGTAGTGCTTGTTGGGACACAATTCATTAGATTTAAAAAAGCAACCACATCAAACCAACCATTTTTACTTAGTGAGACACAGCACAAACTCTCATTAGGAGAAAATTCATTAACAGACAGAAGCAAATAAGCACTGTGCATATTAAGTAGACGTTTAATGTTATAAAAGGGAAAAAATGGAAAAAACAGAACGATATAAATAAAACCCCATAAGAACACTAAACATACAATTATGACATAAAGATTCTCATGTACTAGTTTAGCTCAGATTACCTCTTCATCGGTCCTTTATATCTGATTTCATGAAATTTACATACATTTGGTGGCCCCCAAACGTACTCATTTTCATGACTGCTTTGGCTTTATTTGCAAATACTAATAAATGTTGTTTTTGCTTTTTTAATTCATCAATATATATATACGCATCTGTGTATATATTAAAAATACTAGAACAAAGAACATAACTTTGGTTCTGCAAATACTTTTCCACCTTCATCCCTTACCTAAATTTTCCAATAAATACTATTTGGCTTTCAGACTAATAAATCCAGTTACTGCATAACGATATACTTATTTAATATTGAGTAACGTTCAACCAAAGGCACAGATCACTTTTCTCAAAATAATTTGTTACTAATTATAGGCAGGCTAAGTAGAAAGCATTTGTTAACGTACTCCCTTTGAGCATGTTTCTGAAGTTAATTTCTAGGATAATTTGTTATACTGAAGGCAAAATTAAAGAACGATAAAGAAAATAGGAAACAAAAAGCTAAAATCTTGGGTTGAGATACGTTTAGCTTTCAGCTATAAGGAAACAACAAACTCCAATTTTTTTTGGAAGGTGGGGTTGTTTTCCTTTGTCTTTTGGTTTTCACTTTGGCACTGAGTCTGAACTATCTACCTTATGAAGAATAAACCGGTAGAACCAAAATTTGTGAAAGGGATCTCTCTCCTAGAGCAGATCTTAATAAAATTGATCCAACTGTTTACTTATAAGTACATAGTAATTTATGGTAATTGCTATTTATACATTTCCCCATTATGTTTTTTCTAAAGTCCACTTTCAAATTCAAGCAAGCATTTACCATATTTAGATGTTACCCTTCCTTTTTTCCCTTGAGCGTGGAAAAAGAGTCACAATCACAACGTGGCCTGGGTCTGAGAGATTATTTCTTTGTCATTTTACGGATAAGTAAATAAAGATCAAGAAACAGGCCCAAGGTGTATTATTTAGATTTTCTTTCTTGTCTAAAACTTTGTGGATTCCTGGGAGGTTATCTAAAATGAAAATTATTGCAAGATGCAGCTTATTTTTCACTGGGTTTCTATTTTGGTTTGAAAAATACATTCCTTGTGAAACAGTCAAGCACCAAATTAAATTTTTTTTTGCTGAAAATGTGGTTGCTGGACTCAAAACTGGCATAGATAGGGCAGATGTGCACTCCCAAAGGAAGAGCAGACTATCTAATAACAAGAATCCCTAATGAATGTACTTGGAAAAGGATGGGGCCCCCAATGCTTGGTTCTCTCTAACCAGATTGGGAAAATTCACAATTTACTAGGTAGCCTTCTAAAGTAGAATTGATTGAAGGATGACCGGGATCTACAATCAGCCATGACTTTCTTATAGCTAAAGGTAAGAGAAAATAAGTAGAAAATAGTCTTTGCAATTGGAAAACACAAATAACTCAAGTAAAAATGATAAAAATGAAGAAACCACTTCAACAGTATCATTTGTATATAGATTCAATTCCCTAGTATATTTCAACAAGATGACAATATATTACTTAATAACATCTTCAGAAACTGTATCTATTACATAATGAATTGTGTATGAACAGCCAAGTCCATCTTACAACTTAACTGCAAAAAATTGATGCTGCTATCTTTAGTCTACAAATAAGTAAATAACAGGATAGTAAAATTTCTAACGTTGTGCTCCTTGGAAGGCCTGCATCAGAATCACCTAACAGCTCGTTAGAAATTACAGGGCCCAATTCCAGACCTAAACGGTCAAACTCTCACAGATAGGGACCATAAACCTGCATTTGAATAAGCTTCCCAAATAATTCATATTCACACTCAAGTGTGAATAAGTTTACTGGACTCATGTAAAATTACATAGCTGATGACTTTCAGGAAAATAATTTAAACTTACCCAAAGTGATTATCTATCTGAACAGGACAACAAAAAAACCCTAAAACTGATAAATCAATAAGTTGCAGTACAATTACATTATTTAGTATGTGAGCCAACTACAAAGGAAAAAAAAAAATGGTTGCCTCTAGAGAAGAGAACTGTGAAAAATGGGGAATGATCTTACTTGTGTTTTCCACTCTATCAATATATTGCTTTGATAAAATATTTAAACTGTAAAAAAAAAAAAACCAAGAAAAAAACCCCAAAGCAACAAACAGACCAAAAACAACAAAAACCATACACAAAGGAATCAACCTTCAAGGGCTGGCAATGGCTGAGATCATACACATACGTATGATCGCAGGTGAGAAAGGCAGAAGACACTTCATCCTTGAAATGGATAGTTTAAGTCTGATGACGGTGACATGCTTAAATTTACCTCCAAAAATGTTTAAAAAGAAGACAAAACACAGTAACAAACTCACTTCCTCAAATCTCAGAAACGGAATTCCTCTGTGAATGTGTGCTCACCTTCTGGTAAAAGCAGTTAGAGAAATAAAAGACAAAATCTTCCTGACCAGTCACATCCAAAACATGAATCAGGTAAGAAAGGTTTCAAAATTAGTAACGAAAAGTAAATTTTATAAAGTACTCACTGTCTGTGTAGAAAGGAACAGAATGCAGGAAGGTAGCTTAGTAGAAAGGAAGAAAATTAAGAAACACAAACACTAAGTGGAACTTTCCAACCCAGGACAAACGCATGTTAATATAAAAGGAATTATTCAGTCAGGGTCTGCATAGACCTAACTTCAGCTTTTTTCAGAAGCAGATTTGTAACATGAATCTGTTAAGGTATTTTTTTTCTCCACTTCACTGCAAAAAGCACCCCAAGTGCTGTTTTTTTGTAAAAAAATTCCTACGAAGATGAAGTGCAGCTAGGACTTTCATTTACATAGACAACGTATCACCCGTGTAATAATGGCTTTAAACAGTTGAGTCCGCACACACTGGTTTGTCTTATTTTCAGAATGGGTCACTAGTATTGTGTTACAAACTTCAGTTAAAGTAGAGAAATTTGCAAACTTTTTATATTTACTTTCATAAATATATCAGAGAAGAGTCAAGGTTATTATTCCTTTAATGACATCATTCTAATTGATTTGCATTCCAGTGTTCTTTCTCGGGTGTGAAAGAAAGGTGTAGAGTTACAAGGATCTATCCTACTGGGAATTTTGCATAACCCTGGCTAAACCCCTGGGAATGTTCTGGGAGAACATAAAATGTAAATGTGAATATCATCTATCATGTGAATCACTGTAGAGGAAACATGGAAGGGAACTAATGTAATCAAATGGAAACCAACAAGTTAGAAAAATAGTAACACACAACTTTGTAAATGAAGAAAATGAGGGGTGGTAGATTTTAAAAGACTAGTGGTATAACTAAATTTAAAGTATATGACTTAAAATATAAGATTATTGATGTATTGAATTTAAAACACATGGTTTACAAAAATTCAGTCTATACACAAATTTGTATCTACTTTGGAAAGATAAGGCTCATCTATTATTCTAAACACTCTTTTAATTCTCTTTTCTGAAGAGATATAATTCTACTTCCTCTGGACTAAAGTGTATCCTAAAGTTATTCTATCTTTTTCCACAGTGTCTGAATTCTGAAAAGATTCATTTCTAAGAAACAGTTTGTTTGAGCCACATAATTGTTTTTCTTAACCTCCATTCAATTCCTAGGATGGGCTTGTATGATGTTTTTGTTTGTTCTCATTTGTTTTTAATGTCTATACATGCTTCAAACGTCAGCATCCTTCAAAGGTTACCAAACTATAGCATGACATCATTAAGATTCCAGGTTTCCAACAGAAAAACTTTATAAATAAAAATAAGAGATGCTCAGGAAAATTTTTAGGCAATACCCCAGTGTTATGGTTTAATTTCATTTTTCAGATTTTTTGAATGCTCTGTTCACTACTCTTCTACGTATGCTTATACACGTGACACTCGAATGTATGTTCTGTAATACAGTGCTGGGCAGAAACTTGCCATTCATTCTCCTAACCTACATTTACCAAAGGGCTAAAGCAATAAAAGCAAAAACAGAAGCATTTTATTCGATTGAGGTATGTAAGGAAATCTGATTATTCCCATTGGAAAAAAATAGCCCCATAGAAGTTATAGACGGGCCACACAGAGGGGATGGAGTTTCCTTCTGTTCCTAGAGATAGGATCCCTCTGCCCCACTAAGCTTTTCCAGACAGACAAGTATCAAACATTTGCAAAGGGCATTTAGGAGACAAGATGGCCTTTCAATTCCAATATTTGATAACCTTCTCCATCCAGAAATGCTCTTTAGAGTCTAATCCATATGCCCTATTCCTCTATTTAAATTATTTCCCTCTTTCTCCATCCTCAGTGAAGATTGAAATTAGCTGGTCACCATCATCCGAACAATAGTCCTTTAAGTCAGTGAAACTTAAAATAAATCACATCTCCACTTTCTTCTTATTAGACTATTTCAGATTTATTTTTACGTGTGTTTATAGGTTTCCCTTTATAATTAGGTGTTTTATTCATAAGTCCTAGAGCCATATTTGTTAAACTGTAAATACTCACTCATTGAAGTAAAATAAAATTTCAGCATTCTGAAAGTGCTTGGCTAAATTAATTCATGGTTTTAGCATGTTTTTCCAGAAGGATACTATATATAATGCTTTAAGGCATGATCAGATGTTTCTACCTTAAGAAGGGAATTAGGACTTCGAAAATACTTAGGAGAAAATCAGCACTAAGAAGCTGATCATGGTTATGACAACAATTTTACTTATGGTGCTTCTGAAACACGCCAGGCATACTGACTATGACATGCTCCTAATCCTCAAGAAGTTCACAGTCTTACTGACATGGATCTACAATATTATAATAAACAGAAGATACAAGATGGTATAGAGTCTAACTCTGCAGGGTAAGGATGCAAAGAAAGGTCAAGAAAGACCTCAGTGCGGTGAACTCGCAGCTGAGTCTGGAGTTGGAGGTACACCAGACTGCAAAGCAAAACTTAAAAAAATGTAAAGCAAAATGAACACGTGCAAAGCTCACTCTGTTTGGGGGACTGAAAAATTAGAAAGGCTCAAGTTTAGAGAATGGAGAGACACAGGTTGCTGGGATAGCAAGAGTTAAAACTGAAAAGATAGCCAAGGCCCAGGTTATAGAACAATGTTCTGTACAGCTAAAGAATTAGGACTTTGTCCTGAAAGAAGTTTAAAGAGAAAATTAACAAGGTCACATGGCTGTGTGTTAATATCATTGCAGAGAGCGGACTGGAAGGAGGGAAACCCGAAGGCAAGAACACCAACAGAAAGGCTGATTCACAAGTTCCGTGGAGGCAGAAAGTGGGTGTGAACTAAGGCAGTGAAATATTAGAAATGGAGTCGAAGCCATGAAATTAAGATACTTCTGAGACGTAGAATTAACAACTTGGTACGCAAAGGGAGGCTAATGGTAAAGAACTGGGACGGACTGAAGATAAATTAAAGGTTTTCAGCTTGGATTGATGATGCCATCAACTTAGAAGGGCAACAGAAGTTGAAGAGAGATGCTGGGCAGAAAAAAAGTAAAGATTTCACCATTGGCCTTACTGAGAGTGTACTGTCACTGGAGAATCACATTGAAAACTGGGGGTGCTACGTAAATGGTGTTTTATGCTGATGCTCAGCTGAGGGCGGAGGGGGTGAGTGCAGAGGTGCTGCGTTTTTCTAATTTGCACCAGGACCTCAGTGGTGGATCGGGGCACCAGATGTTCAGTAGACGGGGACAGACTGGAGACCTGCACTAGAGAAAACGACGTAGGAGACATAGCTCAACAGAAGCACGCTAACCACAGTAGCTGATAGCCACATGTGTTCACATACATTTAAAGTCATAAAAAATAAATAAATTAAAAATTAATTTCTTCAGTCCCATTAGCCACAGTTCAAGTGCTCAATGAGGAATGTGGTTAGTGGCTCCTATACTGAATGGTACAGACGTAGATTATTCCCATCATCGCAGAAAGTTCTGTGGGACTGTGCTGGCATGGCATAAGAAAAAGAAGAGGAAAGGTCTGGGGACAGAACCCTGGGAAAGACAGAGAAAGCAGATGAGTGACTTGAGAAGGAGTAATCAAAGGAATAAAGAAAGAA
Source organism: Lagenorhynchus albirostris (assembly GCF_949774975.1). Taxonomy (NCBI): domain Eukaryota; kingdom Metazoa; phylum Chordata; class Mammalia; order Artiodactyla; family Delphinidae; genus Lagenorhynchus; species Lagenorhynchus albirostris. Next base: position 66,454,298 of record NC_083102.1, read on the forward strand.
AGAAAAAATCATATGCTGTGAACCTAGAGAAGTGAGTTCAAGGAGACGAATTAATCAAGAATACGAAAAAACAAAAAGACGGCAAATAAGAAAAGGAATAAAAATTACCTTTAGGCATTTGGTAGAGTATTAAAATCATTACCAATTTCTTCAGATATAAAATGACTCCATGAGACTAACTCTCCCACTCAGATGACAGGTTTAGTTTTTAGAAAGAACTCCAGTGCCTCACAGGAAGGGACATGTGGAAATGTGACCATTCTCTTCCCACACTTCACCGAAGAAAGGGAGACCTTGCCTAGCTGTCATCCTTAGCCATCATCCTTCCGGGAATTTCTAAGAGTCTCTAATTAAGGTCTAAACCTTAGCTGAACAGGTTTCTTGAAGTCCTATGTCTAATAAATATATCAAACAGTACAGAAAATTCTCTTCTCAGATCAAAAATCAAGCTGATACAACAGCAGTTACCAGGTGCTGGGGGCAGGGTAAGTGGGGAGTTAGTTTTTAGTAAGTACAGACTTTCAGTAGGGATGATAAGAAAGTTCTGGAAATGGATGGTGTTGGTGTTTGCACAACAACATGACTGCCATTGAACTGCACACTTAAAAATGATTCAAATGATAAATTTTCTGTAATATATATTTTACCACAAATGAAAAAAAATTGTAATGACGCCGAACTAAAATAGGTAACACGGGAGAGAATCTGGAAGAAACCTCTTACGACCCTTGACACCTGGGAAATGTAAGATAGCAAACATAAAAGCTGAAAACATTGCACACGAACATCTGTTACTCAAAGTAACGTAGGTATTTGTGTTAGATTTATGATATTAGGTGTGAAAATATGGGTTTGATAAGTTGTAAGGTATTAAGCATCTGTTGTTGCTGTTGCTACTGCCTCCTGTGAAACCGTCAATGGCCTGGAAAAATGAAACAAGTTGGAGCTTTAATTGGTGCTAAAAGAACAAAAATGTATTAGGTCAGTTTTATAATCAGGATGGCATTTATACCCTTATCTTTACTATTCACACCTCAGGTCAATAGCTGCAGTTTGCTGGGCAAACCATAAATATCGGAAGCAAACCCCGAGGCAACCATGTTGATACAGGCAAAATGCTCATTCTTTGATTAGAGGAGGGGAGAACCCCTGAATCACTCCTCTCGCATGCTATGACAAGCCCTGGAGCAAGGCTCGGGGAAAGAAACACAGAAGGGATCCTAAGAGAAGCCAATGGCTACTTGCATTTGTGTGACTGCAACCGGGAAGCAGATAATGAGGCTAAAAATTAAATCCAAGCAGGTGAAAGTTCATGAGTGTAAAATAATACAATAAGCCAGAGGATGTGTGGTCTAAGATTTTTATGTTATACAATAAATCTCATGAGGATTTGAACTACTGACCGTCTCCCATCAGCACACACACTTTTCCTGCTGGACATACTGAAAAGCTGGAAGTAAACACCCGCATGTTCATGGATCACACCCTGTTTCTTCTCCAAGGATATAAACGAAATAGAGAACAGGACCCTCTTTTAATCCAATCAGTTTTCCTAAGCTCTTTTCAGATCCTACAGGGGTTCTACTGAGGTCACAACCTGACAAATACAATCACCTCATGACTGTAAGGTAAAAAGGCACGGGCACAATGCAAGAAAAGACACTGGAAGTGGAGACCAACCAAAGAGAAAGGATAAAAGCAGGAAACAAAGACAAAGAAAAGTTCAAGAGATGAGTCATAGTATACTTACAACTTTCAGCCTGATAGTCTGGCACAAACTGCTCATCATTGTCAGGTACCTGAGCTGAAGAAAAAACAAGAAAACAAAATTAAGAGAGAAACTGCCAAGGCATAAAGAATGTCAAGTAAGATCTCTCATGGAAGAGCTTTTTAGACTGAGACCAAACCTATGATTATTTGCCAATGAGCTCATATTTAAAATGGCATTGACAGCAATATTGGGGAGGAGAAATAGAAGCCATCATCAGTGTCACCCAGAAAACACGTATGTCAGAAATAAAATGGTGGAAGTTGTAGTCCCTCTGAATTTCACCTGCCACGTGGAAATAAAAGAAACATGCAAAATAAAAGAAGCTACAGGAATTCCATTAGATGCAGTGGGGTTTTTTTTGTTTTCTGTTTTTGCAAGAATGGAGTAAGAAGTATTTCAATTCACCTACTGCCGGTGCTTAAGCGGCTCATTTAAATTAACCACACAATTCTTCCAAATGATGTGTAATTACTACACATATCCCCTCTGCTTTTTAGAAATATCTGCTTTTGATATGTTCGGTCTACTGCCAATTAGACTACCATAATTAAAAATGTTTGCCCTAAATTTGGCCAAAATATGTGACGAAGTTTTTTACATGAAAAGATTATCATTGACTTTGGTCATATATAATAAAATATTATATCTCAATGATTATGGTCACAATAATAAAAATAATAAATAATAAAACAAACTCCATCTTTTCATGCAAAATATTTTCCAGGTGACTATTTAGTACTAACAAAAGAATATCACTATTTCATCAGTCCTAATGTCAAATGACTACCCTATTTTTAGTAAAGGAAAAAAATTCTGAAGAGCAAGAACTTAATGCATTCGGCAATCAAAACACAAGTATATTTTTCACTTCTAGAATATTTTCATCACAGTTAATTTAGGTGTCAAAATAACCTATTCCAAATTGACATATTAAAAAAATGAGTTTTCATCTGCACACACAAATATGCACACTTACAGACATACAAGCTACATAAAAGCTGGGTTTATAATGAGTTATAATCCTAATTAACTTTAGCTATAACCTGATTAGTTAGTATTACTTTACTAGTATTATCTAAGAGTGAAACTTTTTATCCAATCAAGTCATACTAAAACAGATGTCAATTAATTTTTTTAAAAGTGCCTATTCTGTATGGGGAATTCTTATTAACATAATCAGTCTTTGTTGAAAAAGCTTTGTGTTGGTAATTAAGAAAAAAATTCATATAAAAAGAAATTCTACATTTTAAAAATTCTGTATAAAAAAGGAACACAACATACATAGAATTAAAATGTCTGTTGTGTCAGCTTATTTAATAGGATTTAAAAAACCAAATATTTGGTTGAATAAAATTTATGTTATATTATTAAGAGCGGAACAAACGATAATCTTGCCTATTACCAAGACATATGCAGTTTGACATTCAATTATTTTCTAACAACTTTCTTCTGTACACCAATACTTTATTGAAGACAAATTCCATCCTCTGCCACTTAAGAAAACCAAACAAATTAAGCGCTTTTTTCCAAATTAGAACTGATACCTATTTGATCAGCCTGTACTGGAGGAAGAGGTACTTTTTTCTTCCGATTCCACTAATTCCTGATACCAAGGTTAACTAAAGGCCAACAACCTTCAAATCATTGTTCCATGTTATGCTGTGTAAACTGTGTAACATTATTTAACCTCTTTGAACTCCATTTTACTCATCAGTTTAATAGTGATAATATAGGTTTTTCATGAGGATTAAATGGAATAGTCTAAACACAACGCCAGACACAATATCAGATACTCAAGAAACGTTACTTATATTCTTCTTTCCAAACCTCCACCACCCATCCCTTTTTTTCAATTCACACACGAAGTACTACTCAAATCATTACAATGCAAGTTTAATATCTTTACTTCTAATGAATTATATTGGAGACGGATAAAAATCGCAGCTAAAATTTGTACATTAGCATTCTCTTAGCTATAAACATTCTTTTGACAGTACAGTAAACCTGATTTTTCTCAAAGACTCACAAATTATAAGTGGAGGAGTAACCATCAAAATAAGTCTTTTCACCAAAAAAATTACAAAAAGTGTTTTTAATATCTATTTAATAAATAACAGCAGGCAGACAGAATCAAATCCTACACATTTTTCCCACCATATCCACAGGTTTTGGTTTTCCTTTGAAATTAACAGCTAAACTCAGATAACTACTGAGATGCAAAATTATCAACCACAGCAATTACTATGCTTTTAAAAAGCCAACATTTACAAGAATCTAATAAAAACATAATATCCCTTTACAGGAATAGTTAAAAATAGTGGGTGAGTAACAAAAACGTATTTGTAACAGAATATGCTGGTATGACTGTCCCAAAGGCCAGACTTTTTTTTTCTTACTATCAGAAGACAAAGTTGCAATTCAATGATATATATCACTGCAAGAAAGGCGTAAAAATCGCTGATGGATAAGCAGCGTATGTTGGGAGATGGGAGCTGGGGAGGGAAAACTTCAGGAGGAGAAGAAACCAGAAGTTATACCTCACAAATACAGAAAATAGCTACATACCAACAATTTTGTAAAAAGAATAAGAACTGCTATTTCTGTTCTAACTCCTTAACATACTGAATAAATACTTCACACTTATGCCTGAACATATTCCAGAATTTTAACAAAAAACATATGACTCACATTTTCACAGAAGCTAATCTTAAGAAACTGAATAGACCAAATGAAGCAGCATGCTACTTAAATGGACAAAAGCTGAAGTCTACCTCTAACTTCAAGTTAGAGTCAAAGGAAAGCAGCTAACGAAAAACACAAGTTGGATCTGGGCAAGGAAAATATGACAAAGTATTGCCACACTCGTATCGTACATTTCCTTTTTTTCCTCCATTCACGGGGAATTCTGTGAAGTAGCAAACTACAGCTTCCTGAAAATTTGCGGCAAGCCATACCAACTCCAAAGTGGAAAATTAACAATAGAGGCCAACCTAAAAATAAATTAGTTTTTTCACTGCTATCTATAATAAACTATGCTTGGAATAATCACCTTTGGGGAATGAAAATGTTTCCCCACACTCTGTAATTAAAGAGGAAGGGGAAAGAGTAAGAAAGGAGAAGAGAAAGTATATACCAAAAGACCAATAAAAGGCTTTCAAGAAGATGAAGCATGTGGATTTTACTGGTAATAGCTGGAGCGCTTCTATCAGTTCATCACACATTAATAGACAAGTTGCCATCAAGTCTCAGGACTTCGCCTTTATAAGGGAAGTATTTGCACTCTCAGCTATTTACCTACATTATTATCCAAAGTTGTTTCTCCTCTCTCCCTCTCTCTCTCTCTCTCTCTCTCTCTCTCTCTCTCTCTCTCTCTCTCTCTCGTTCTACTACATCGCAATACATATTATGAGAAAGAAACCCATGAAAATATTAATCACAATCTTGATGTCACAGAATCACTAACCCTTATTTTGAATTTTAATATACTTTCTTAACTAACATTTCTTGGGCGGGGCTGGGGTGGGGAGTGCACAATGTCTTTTGTGCTTATTTTAAACCTTCAAATAAAGTAATAATCATTACTTAAGGAAAGGTGAGTGTTGAAATATTTTCCAAGTTTGGCTGCAAACAAGTAAAAACCCCCTTTTTCTTACAAACTAGGCGCCTGTCAGGTTTTCTTTTAAAGCTAGGGAAAAAGTGGAAAAATTACAACTGAAACAAATGTCAAGTTGAAAAGGGGTTAATATTTAATTAAAACCAGTTCTATCCACTGTAACAATGACCTGGAGCCAAACAAGGCGGAAGATGTATGAGTCATTCTTTCTGCCCGTGAATGAGACAGCTGATCTCCTCAGCAATTCCTCCAGACAAGCAGGCAGAGCTGGAGTTCCGCCTCCATTCACAAAAACACAGTCCAGCATGAGCCATGGGGCCCAACCGCAATCTTTTCATGTCACACCCTTCCAGAGAGCTAAAGCAAGTCAACTTGAACTTGCAGTATAAACATACCAGTTTTATTGCTCTGTCTCAAATACAGCTCAAATCCATTAAGGTACACGTTTAAATAAATGACAAAGTTAAATCCATATATATATTTACATATGTTTAACCCATCCTGCTTTATACGGTAATTTGTCACAGAAACTTAAATGTATAAAACTAAGAAGGAAAAAAGAAAAGAGGTAAAGATAGACGGATGGATGGATGGATGGATGGATGGATGGATGGATGGGTGGATGGAAGGAAGGAAGGAAAGAAGGAAGGGGGAAAAAAAGCCAAACCATTAAAGAAATACCTTATTTTTCTTGCTTATTATTCAAATGCTCTTTTTATCTTAAGATTATAATAGTTTATTGCTGAACTTAGTAGCATTTCACTCTCACAGGGTTAAGAAACAAGTTTCTCTAAAGAAATTTAAATTTTCTTTTAAATAAAAGTAAAACAACAAGAAAATCAACCTTCACACAGTCATATTTTGTTTAATCCTAAAATGAAGCTTCAGGCCATGGAAGAAAATAATCATGAGGCCGCTAAGCCTGGTTTTATACCACATCGCTTTTAACATTAAAATGATTGTACCAATGTATAAACATTAATTAATGCAGAAATATAAATACACTGAAACAGATGAAAAAAGAGGGGGCATTTTCCCCATGACAAAAACATCTTTAATATTGATAAAGGCATTCTTTCTGTATGCTCTAAAAGAAAGAAAACAGTAAGTTTTAGTTGTCTTTAGTCTCAAATCAACTTCAATTTCCTAACTAACCTATAGAGAAACTTGAAAACTTAAGCGTAGCTCAGAGCTGTTGTTATTATCCATATATTTTCTCTAATGCTACTGAGGTCTGACTTCTATTATTATTATCATTATTATTATTTTAATTACAATGTTGTGCACAGATCAAAGGAAATAAAGTTATATTATGAAATTCAAGAAATTATACATTTTCTGTAACTGAATTAGAAAAGTTCAGCAATATTTCATTAACATGTATTAGGACCCTCTGGAAAACCGATATCTAGGCTACATCAAATCCGAATTCTATTTTTAACAAATTTTTCTATTTTGCAAATAGACCCTAGATGAAAATGCATTTATATACTTCCAATAAATGTTGAGAAACAGAATACATCTACTCTACCTGCTACCCTTTAATGAAGTCCAAACAAGAAGTCTTTGTTTCATAGTTTAGAGTATTTCCTGGTACAAGAAAAAGATGGAGAGTAGCTCCCCCCTCCCCCCATACAATGACTCTTGCTCAACTCTAAGAAATAGTATGGACTTCTGTAATTTAATGCCTAACTCTCAATTCCTTTTTTATTTAAACCACACAAAATAATGTAGTCTTTAAAGCTTTTTCTCCTTACTGCCTCACATTTAAAAAAAAATCGTGAGTACATACCCAATTTATGTTCCGTTTCAAAAAGAAACAGTCTAGTTTTTAAAAAATAAAAATGAGTACATTATGACTACTGTGTATTATGGGTGGCATTATGTATATTGAGTAACAAGAGCACATATTATTTGATGAAATTCATAATAAATGATTTTGATTATAAATTTAGTATCAGCCACTAAAGTGAACTGAGGAGATAGAATGACATCTCTACTTTTCAGCAAACCTGACTATTAATAGAAGGTCACATAAAACAAAAGGAAAAAAGCTTATCGGCATGAGGGCACGAGGTAATAATAATCTTTAGTGTAGAAAGGTTATTCTTGGAGGCACAACTTTGACTAAAGTGTCCTGGCAGCATGAAACTTGACTTACCACACAACTGAAAAACATTCTACCCTGATGGCAGCGAATCACTATCGACAATTTTCCTTAATATTACTGATGAAAAGAAACCTCAAGGACATCTAGACCAACATCAAAAATAACACTCAAAAGTTGCTATGTATTTATATTAGATACATATGAAATGTATTATTTTTCTTTAAGTTGTGTTAAAGGTAAACTTTAACAAGCAACTTTAAAAGAACGTGATCCTCTTTTAACTCAATTTTACATCCTTCAACTTCTGTCCCCCCCACACAAAAGGTTCCATTTTAACTATGAATTTCTAGGACGCCCTTCCTTAAAGCACCACTTAAAAAAACAGGACGTTACCAGGATGTTGATAGAATTGATATTTGAACTCATTATTTCATGGGATCAAATAATTGGAATTGCCTTTCTGTCAAGTGGCAATCCAATTCAAAAGTCAAAGAATCAATAAATAAAGAATTGTACACAGTAAAATGACAATATAAACTGGCTATGGCAAAATTTAAAATAAGCACATTCTTCACTTTTTTAACTGCTACTCTGGTCACTGAAAACATTACCTTTTCAATTTTCTTCAGAATAAGATGTGATTATTTTAAATTGTGGTGTATATGTTAAAAAACCTTAAAATTGCAGTGTTAGTACTTCAGAACTGATACTAATATAAAGTTATATTCTTCAAAAACATATTTTTGATCCCTGTTTAGAAATTTGGGGGAAGAATGGAAGCATATTTTTTGGAGAGGACTTTAGTGAATTGAAAATGTAACCGGTTCCAACCCCACCCTCAAATAAGTCCTACCTTATCTATCCAAATTTTTCCTTGGACATAAAACACATTTCATAATCCATAATAATTTACCTCTGACCAATCCATGTTACACTTCGGGTCTACCTTATAAAAATTTTTACAGGAAAAAAATAAATTAAACCTGAAACAATATTATTTCCCAAGTATTTAGGGACTGTGATAATTTTTTAAAAATTCATATGACACATTACAAGTACCTTGACTCTCCTGCCTAGTAACATTTTTAGACCTGTTTAACTTCCCCGTGGGATTCTTATGGGAGAAACTTGGTTAATTGCCAATGGTCTTTTTAAAAAGGGTCAAGATGACTTAAAATTCCATGGTCCCTTTCTTGGCGATAAAGAATTATGAAAAGAAATATGTGAACCGTTTATAGTCTGCCAGTTTGGCAATGTTTTAATTTCTGGATGACCAGAAGAACATAAATGAACAGATCTAGCTACAAATAAACTAGTATAATTTTGAGATCTCTTCTTAGCTAATATTGTTCAAGATGTGGGATAAGTTAACATGCTAATGCAAATAACATAATTATATAAAATTGCTAAAAATAAATGTGCAGTCCATTAACAGATAATTTTAAAAACCCACCTCTCTTCTTACTCTTAGATTTTTAAAAATAAAGTTAATGTTATGCTTATACCATGACAGGATACATTAACGTAAAGTATTCTGAACAAATGTTTAAATTATCCTCAAATGCAATCTTACTCATGGTTTGTAAATAGGAGCCCACCTGGGTATTCAATAAAACACTCCGAGGATTAATTCCTGAACTTATTTAAGCTTATAAATTCTTTTCTAAGTAAAAGTCCATGTTCTTTCAAATACATCAATCATTTTCTAGGTTTATTTTATATAAAGCTAAATCTTCAGATCTGATTTACAGGTAAGTTAATTATCATGGGTAAGAATATTCAGTGTAGAGTTTTAAAATAAACTTGGATAAATTACCAAATCACTTATCTGAGGGACAAAGAAACAAAACAAGTCAAAAGTAAAACACTGCACTGAAACTGATTATAAAATGGTAAGAGTCTGTCACAGATTCCACATTTTTAAATTCCAGGAACAGAGTTGCTGTGCACATTCAAAATCTGCCAGCAAGTGCACTGACTTGGAATCAATGAGACTTAAACATTTTAAGAACCAACAAACCTTCCAGAACAATTAAAATAGATATCTGAAGGTATTCTGGATAAGCGAATAAATTCCCTCATAAACATAGTGTTCTCACAACATTTAACTTTGCAAAACTAACAGATAAAATTCATGCAAGAGCCTCTGTGCAGATTTTTCTTGAGAAAGTTACATTTGAATATATGGCTTATGTTGCAATAATAAGTAATCTATTGCAATAAGTTTCATTTACAGTGACAAGCAAAATGACCTTTAAATGTAACTAAAACTTTCATTAATACTTACCTTTCATTAACATACAAATACAATCACCCTTGCAAAGGGATACTGGAAAAGCTATTTAACTTAAAAGCTTTATAAAGATTGCAGAAGCCCTTTGGAAGAACTAGAATATCAGCAAAACAAAGAAACTTATTTTACATGCTAACAGCAACTTGATCAACTGCAAGCAAGACCACTAGAAAAAACACAGCAGTCTGCCTCAAAGTAGCAACAGCATTGCTTGGGTTCCTTTTAAAGAGACCCTCTCTCTTCTTTGAACCATCTTAAAAATCTGTTCCAAAAACTGCATGTTTCCCATGTAATGCAAAGACAGAAATAACACAACTATACTCAATACCTAACTATCTATAATTTTCTCTTTGTATTTCCCACAAAACACATCGTAGGATAAAATTATTATTTCACATTTAGTGTACCAAATCCAAAAGAAAAATTTCAAATTATAGACGCCAACAAAAGTCCCTCAACATTAGACATTTCTCAAGTTGTATAAAGCTGTACTGAAGCAATATCTCCTTGTTCCTATAAAATAAAGTTTCACAAAAAAAGATACAATAGACTGCAACACAGAATTTTATCAAAAATAAAAGTAATGCCTTTAAATATCTCCTTGCTATATTAAATAAATCCTAATAAAAGTGTTATAATAGCAAAGATCAATTTCAACAAACATCACATCATAGTAACAAACAGAAAACATTTTAAAAATCCTCCAATCCCCCCAAGATTTATTTTAAAGCCATGGATTTCCTTAGCATTGGATACACACCTAACGTTCTGTGTTGTGAACAAGGTGGAAAGAAGACACTTGCACTTAAATCTTGAAGCATCCCGTCCTGATGAACCCAGAGAAACTAATTTCTGCCATCAGAAAAGTCCTCCGCCAGAACACCAAATAATGATATGCGCTGCTCTAAAGGAAACAGCAAGCCGAGTTCTGGCTCTAGGAGGTCTCTCGAGGTACAATAATATAAACCTGATCAATTGCAATTAAAATCTGAACAGAGGCTTAGAACTTGAAGTCTTGGTGCATTAGTTCTTGCCAAAAGCAGATGTGATTGTGAGCTGGAAGCAATTTCTCCTGGTAATTTGTGATGACACTGGGTAGTGCAGTCCCAGATTCCCCGAAGACAAACTCATCAGAGGCTCTAATGTATGCATGACACATGAGGTGGCTCTTTTAGAGCTCAATTAATTGGGCTGAACATTAAGACAGCAAGTTCAGGACTTTTTTTCCCTCCCCTTCTAGAGTTGCTTTTCCCCTCCTTTGAAAGCAATTTTTTGCCTTACCTTCTGCAAGCCATGTTTCCTGTAATTGACTTAGATCTTGAAAGAGTTCTAAAAAACAAGTCAAAGACATAAACAAAAGATTTGCAAACCTTTAGCCTACATTAAATGGAAATGTTTGTCATGAAATTAGTACTATAGATCAATTTAATTTGGGGAGGGGAGTCAATATAAAAAGAAATCAGGATTTGTAACTTAATTATATCAATAATCCTGCCCATTTTGATGTCTATTAAGCAATACTTCTCAATATCTTTTTTTTCCCCTTTTTAACAGTTAGCTTAATAAATAAGCTTAGGGACCTCAAACAACACGCATACACTAGAACTCAAAAAGGCTGAGGTAAAGGCATGTCTATCCATAGAAACCTTTCTTAAATATATTCAACTCTTGCTAAAACAGTAGTAGGGGAAAAATCAGAACGACTGAAAAACGTTTTATTTCTATCTTCCGAATCTTATATAAAACATGTAACAGTACATTGTATAATTCTCAAAGTACTATATGTTTTGAAGTTCAACGCCTCAAAACTAAAAGGGACAACTTTTAAATACAAGATTTTGGAAGAAAATTTCTACAGGAATAGGTTTACAAAAGTCAGAGAGATAATTCTCTGGTACCTGATTATTATCAAGTCCAAAACTGTGTATTCTGTCATAGTGGGGAGGGAGAGGCACGTGTAACTTATTTATACTTATATGAAGATTTGAGGATGTTTCAGAATCCAATATACCTAATCTAAATGGCAAACTGAACTTTGGTAATTAAATCTAAGTATGGTAAGTTTATTATGAATGCCTGCATAGGGCTGGAATAATTTATAATATATTGACCTCCTACCAACAGTTCATAAAAGGAATCTGTGACCCAATTTCCCAAATAGGTATTATAATTACTAATTAGGCCTTGATTATGATTCATTGAACATTTTAAGGCCTCACCATGTGGTCATCAAAATCATCAATGAAAAGTTTGATAACAGTATATGGTTTTAGTGTAAGGGGATGGGAAATCAAACAATCACTTACATTGCTCAACTTCTAACACAGGAGAAAAGAGAAATTAAGCAGTGTGCACAGCTGCCTAATTTGTCCCACTGTGTTGGATATTTCAAAATTGTTACCTTAGTGTATGGGATTACTTGTATGCCATATGGACAAAGGTATTTAAACACAAAAGAATGATTAAAAGAAGGTTGTCACTGTTTTTATTTCCTTCTTGCATTAGTTTGTGACAGAGCCATAAAATATCTCTCAACGCAAACTGTCACATCATGTTAATTGCTCCAAATAAAAGTCTTGGTTAAATGCAGTAATTTGAAAGTGTATTATTCTTTAAGGTAAGACTGAAGTGCTTCTCTTCTTTATGAGGGTGGGAAGTATAGGTAAAGAGGGGGGATTCAGCCCCAAATCAAACCTCACCTTCTGAATCATGAGCCAGATCTCTGTTAATGAATTTTCTTTTCCTGACATTTGTTGGTTTCTCGTTACAATTTCTCCCACGCTGATTCTACAAAGGGAAAGATAAAATCCTTTAAAAGAATGTAAACCTCACATGGCACACACACACAGAAACACACATGCATACAAAAGTCTACTGGATCTTCTCCCTAAATAGAAAAATAAAAGTCCATCGTATCAATTCCAATAATCATTTTCTGTGTTCATTTGACAGTGAAAGCTTATGCTGAGAACTCAACAGCCAGGGAGAGTTGCTCCCCTGTGCCGATGGTAATACACTATTTATCAGTCATATATTCATGGTATCTCAACATCAAAACAACATTAAGCAATTACACTTAAAGTCGTTTTAGGCTGGATCAACGCTAGATTAAAACACAGTGAATTTTATTCTCCCTGAAACACCCCTAAAAAAAGAACAAAAACAGAGTGGTGAAATGAAAAATGTAAGAGAGACAATGAAAAAAAAAAGAAAAAAATAAACACCCCATATAAACAAAAAGTGTCAGCATTTGTCTCAACTTCATTCTTTTCAATGTGGCAGACAAACCCAGCCAAAAACTTTGAGAGCAGCAGCTGCTGCTGCCCCCCATCTCCTCTTCCACTCATCTTGAGCACTTTAATCAGAAAAAGGAGTCTTAAAAACAAAACTATGCCTTATCCAAATCACTGAAAGGTAAGCTCATTTTGAAGATTGGGCTTCTAGAAGCAGAGTCGCCCTACAGTGGCAACAAAGCAGATAAAGTATCTGCAATCCCAGCCCCCTTGCCCCCTCCCTCCTCATTCTCTCCCTCCTCCCCACCCCACCCCCTCCGTCGGAGTCAAGTTTATAAACAGCAACTTTCGAACTGATCACTCACATTGGTGACCATGTAAGGCACTTGCTGGTCATAAAATCCATCCATTCTGCTGCTCTTCGCAAATCTCAGCTCAGTATTTTATATTTTGAGCATTTAGCTGGAGATTTCCTCGGGATCTGGACTTCTATCAACCTAGAGGGGAACAAGATGGCTTTTAGGCTACAAAAAAAAAAAAAAAAAATCATGAATGAAGCTCTTGAATTTGCATAGCTAATTACCCTCCGACAGTCCCATTCACAAAAATAACCCTCCCTACACCGCCTCCTTCACCTGGATCCAAAGAGAGACAAGAGAGTTCACAATTTACATATTTTCGGCAATAGCAAAAATCCGAACCAGAGGCGATGTATTTATTTACACTCTCGATGTTTCCCTGCGCGGTCGGTGTACCCCGGGCAGCTCTGATTCGCAAACGTGTGCAAAACTAGCAATGGCGATCAACGAGACTTGCTTTGCACCTAACGGGACTAAAGAAACGGAGACACCTCTTTCATAAGGATAGTTTTTGCAACCCACAACCATGCAATTATCTGGAGAGACATAAAAAGTTGTTGGAAAGACCCACCTGAAGGCCACGCTAGGCGAACGGCTGCAAAAAATTCCCTCCAATTTTAATAAAAACATTAATTATTGCCCAGCACTTCCCCCTTGGAAGCCGAAAGCGCCTCTGACAGAGCTCAATTCGGTGGTTTTTCCTCTACTTCTCCTCCAGGGGCCTCCAATCCAAACTGATGGATCGCTGCCTCCCATTGGCTCCGCGTCTCTTTCACAAGATCGGATTTCGGGCTGTCAATCAGGAGGCTTGCTGCCCCTGCTCGTGAATCTCCCGCGCCCCTCTGCCCATACCCGTGCTCCGCCGGCTGGCGCGGTGACCACAGCCTGGAAACGCCACAGAGCAAATCGACTGCCGTCCTAACCCGCTGCTTATTGTTAAGGCGCCCGGGGACACCGAAGCCATGTGTTTCGAGTCGCCAGTTCCCCTTACTGGTGTGTTTGGTCCACTAATTGGGCTGATTTCCTCAAGCACATTCGTTCGGGTCAGATATATACTCTGAAGTGCGATCCACCAAGACCGTGCCTCCTTAGTCTCCCACCACCCCTCCCTCAAGATCTCCAGCCCCTCTACTTTGAACCTGATAAGAAGCCCACCTCACACTATAGCCTCGTTCCCACTAAGTTTTTGGCCCAGGTTCTCTTCCCATTTTTCAACACCCACCATAACCATTATGGCGCATCAACAACATTATTTTTTTAACGTCATCCTCAAGTAAATCTTTCATGGGACAGTAAAATCTATGGGGAAAGCACCTGGGAGAAGCAGAGGAATTGCTTCAGGAGTGGTTGCGTTGGAAGGGAGAACTACAGAGCGATCTAGGTGAGGTAAAGTATTAAAATAAAATTTGTCCCACGTGTGCACTGGGACAAGGTGTTTCCAGTCCCCGGTGGAGGTGGGGAGGAGCAGGGATAGGTTAGGGGTGGCTCGGATATCCTAGGGACCCGCACGTTTCCTGAGCTTTTGTTATGTATACACGGAGGCGGAGGGTATCACTTACTGTACTTGACGCTTTCACTTCCTCTCCAGCTTTTAAACAGCCAGAGCCGGGAGTTGGGGGAGAGAGGCGAGGGGGGTCGGGTTTCAAGGACAATGACTAGGACGTTAAAAAGTGAGGGCTGCAATTCTGAAACCACTTGCCCTGACCCTCCTACGGGGCTTAGAGCTGTAAAGAGTCACTTCAGAAGCCTCGGCCCAACCGCGGATGAGAGGCCTCGGGGATGGGACCAGGGACTCAATGGTGTTGAAATTCATTTGTGATCCTGGTGGCGACCAGAGCTAGAGACCAAAGGGTGTTTCCGGCAGCTGTTCAGCCCTTTGAGAAACGTGCTGCAGTTCTTAATTTCTAATTGAAAGTTTCCTTCCTTAAATGGAACGTTATGGAGCCGTATTAAACCGGAGTGTGAGCGCACAAGGCTCAATTCCGGACCCATGGAGGTCATGGGTCAAACATTTTTTTAATATTAAAAAAAAAACTTATTACTGGGGAAACACCCAGTAACTGTGGACAGCAAGGACACACACCGTGCGTTCCCTGAAAGTAGTAAATCAGAGTTAGCCCGTCCTAAGGCGCGCACCTACAAGCATTTTGAGCGGGAACTGCACATTTACCCGAGCCGGGGAGGGGTTCGGGCGCAGCCGGGCCTCGAGGCTGGCATCGTGAGGCTCCAGGGTACTTTCTGAGGGTGCAGTCAGGCGGCAAGTGTGTCCCGCCGCCCAGCACTCCCGGGATAACCCAGCCCCCGTAACCTGACCAACAGTTTCCAAAGACCTTCTCTGCGGCTGGAGCCTGACGGGTAACGATGGTAACCGGGAGGGGGCGGAGCTTCAGACTCAGCCCCCGCGAGGTTCTCTCGGTAGCCAATAATTTACCGTCTGTTCCCAGCCCATTGTTGTTTATTGCTGACCCCGCAGCGCTCCGCTAGGAGATTGGCCGCTTTAGGAAAAGAGGCGGAGCCTCTCCCGCCCTGGAGCCACCTTTCGGCTCCATTCACAAAATTCCGGCCTTTCTTGGTCACGTGGTTGGGGGCGTGACGGGGTAGGGGAAATGACACAACAAAGGCCCAAGTTTTCCAAACCACAAAACTTTTCTGCCTCGCTACCCCTTCTCTGTTCCGTCAACGAACAAATACTAGAATATGAGGAAAAGGAGGCTTGGGTCTGGGAGCAACAAAGAGGGGGGAAAAAAATAAGTCCGAAATTAAAGGAAGACTCACAGGGAGATAATTACGGGGTACATACACTGCATATGAGAAAAGCTGCGAAAGAGGAAAGGAAGAGAATAAAGGAGTGGGGAGAAAGCCTTAAGGACAAGCTAGGAACTTAGGCTTGCTGTTTCAAGTCATTGCTTTTAGACTGTCAAAGAGCAAATGGATTTCAGTTTTCTCACAACACTCTAATTTTCATTCCCACCTTAGATTTATCCCATAGTTTGTTAACTTTTTAAAGCTTCTTTTAGGCACACTGCAGGTTTTCACTGGCTGACAGTTTTAGTTTCCATTTGCCAAGACTTCACTTCGGCCCCCAAAAGCACTACCCCTACTTCCCACCTACGCTGGACTGACCAAGAGAAGCTGAGCCTTAATCCTCGGATTTGACTACGTATTGCAGGGGCTCCATAATTTCCCTTTGTATTCTTTAAACGAACTCAGCTTTTCTAACTATTTGATCTTAACAGTAACTGAATATGATAATATGTGAATAAGCAGACAAGCCAGTCTCACTACAGCTTAGTTTTGTTGAAACAGCACACAGTTTTGAAATTAATGTTTCCCTCTAGCAAGTGGACTATCGGACCACGCTCCCTCCTCCCTCCCACTTTCTCTTCTGCCCTTTCTCTTTCTGTCCTTTTTGTGCCGTGATACTTAGTGAGACGCTAGCTTTTAGTTTGGCTTCTGTTTATCTTCTCTGCTTGGCGCTGGGAAAAACCAGTAGACCTAGTGGCTGAAGGCATTGGAAGGGCTAAAAATTCGTTTTTCAGAAATTGTTACCATTGTGGAAAATGTCTACAGAGGCAGCTGTTGTATCCACAGAGAGGAACGTCAAAAGTTGCACAAAGTTTCCACTACTTTTGAAAGTGAGTCTTTAAAAATCAGCTTAGTAAACGCCAGTCCTTCTTGAATGGAAAATTTCATTTTGGCAGGATTTCAGGCATAGAATGGCAGAGCAGAGGCCAAGAGGCTTTGACATTTATTTACTTGTATTTTGAAATTCCATTTGGGTTTTGAAATTAGAGCTCTTGAGAGAAAGCCCACCTCTCCCCCTCTGCCCCCCATAAAAATCCATTTCTGAGTTTGGAAAGTTTTTAACTTGCATAAAAAGCTATTTAAATCTTTATAGTTCCTTTGCTGTTATTTAATAAAATAAAATTCATTAGTGGCTTTTCTGCAGTTAACTTATTATAGCATTATACTGAAAATGCCTGATGTTAAAGCACATTTCTAAAAGCAGCAAAAACAAACTAAAATGGTACTACTGATAGTCTGAAATGGTTAATATGATTAAAATTAAATGAAATTTGTTCAAATTGGGTAGATTATTAAGTAAAATAGTAACCTGTATAATTTTTTGAATTCTTTATAAGCAAACTGTTAATGGCCTAGTTTGCACAGAGCTACATCAAATAGATAAGGAAAAGACAGACCATTAAATAGACAAGTGGGCATAGGAATGAACAGGTGAATATAATTTTAAAGGAAAACTTAGAAACCTGACAGAATAGTGAAAGATAATGAGTGGCTATAGTGGGCTCCCTGTGGGAAGAGAAGCAGGGATTTGAGAGGAGGGTAGACCCTAGGAAGAAGGTAAGGGTATCAAGAAAGTTGACACTGTGTACAAGGTGTTAGCTCCCACTCTAACCCTGCCATTCTCAGCAGGGGAATATCTCCAATATTCCCTTGTAGAGGAAATGTGATTTAAAAAATGGTTAACTGCACTGGAAGTCAGGACATTATTCATTAAAAAAATTTAAAATATCTTTATCCCATCAAATTGGAAAAAAATTCTAATGTCCAGGGATGTTAGTGTTGGGATAAGGGCACTCACATGTATTGCTGGTTGGAATGTGACTTTCTGCAACCTTTATAAAGCAAGTATCTACTAGACCCTAAAATGTCTAAAGTAAGTATGAAGTCAGTATCTACTAGACCCTAAAATGTACAGTATCTATTAGACCTTAGTTAGACCCAATAATCCTGATTTGGGAAATCTGTTCTATAAAAATAAAAGCAATGTGCATAAGGACATTTACTGAAGTATTATGTATAGAAGGGGAAATTTAGAAGCAACTTCAATACCCACCAATGAGGACATGGTTTTTAACATAGTATGATCATTTCATACTTTGGAATTCAATTATGGTGCTTATATAACTATTAAAAAGTATGCTGTGTTCTTGGTTCTCAAACTTGAGATTACTTAAGAAACTCCTTGTTAAAACTTCAGATTCCTGGATGGACCCACAGAGTTTCCGATTCAGTAGACCTGAACTTGGGCCCAGCAAGCACATCACATGAAAATTCTGTTGCAGAGGATTTTGTTGTAGTTGGCCTCTGAATCTTTCTGGGAAACCCTGGGTTGGACCTCTACCAGAAATCCAAAGGGAGACCTGCAAGGTTTACTAGTTTGGACATGTTTTGCTTGACCCACATAATGTTGACATGCTTGGAAATTTCATCATCAACACGTAAAATTTCGATTTCCACTATGGCTTGACAAATCAGAGAATATGATAACACTGAGACTAAATTCCCAAATAGCAACCATCAGCTGGAGCCTGTGAAGCTCTTGTGAAGGAGCATGGGTTTCAGTTTTGCCATGGCCCACACTCTTCCCTAATCCCTGTTTTTCTTATTTATGTTATGTTATTTATGTTACCCACCTGACCCCTGTAAGCATTTGCATGTGTCAGTCCCGGATTACACGTGGCATAGCATGTTAATAAAAGCAAGGGACAGAATATAGAGTATCATATATTCTGTTTTTGTTCAAAAGAAAAAATAGTGTGCATAAAGGTGCCTGTATACACATATAGGAGACATATGTGTATATATACCTATACACCAGTGTTTGTCAACAATTTTTCATTACTGCCTCCCCAAAGAGGCTTTGTGGACATTTTTTATTTCTAATTGCCCCCCTCCCATTCAATTTTAATACTACAGATATACTATATATTTGTTTATATCCTTAATCCTTTGGAAGGTCACAAATTAGTGTAATATCTAACATTTATCCCTCCAAGAACCAATTTTCAACACTTGGGGGCAATATCACCCCCATTGAGAATGTATAATATATACCTTTACTTTTCTCTTTCTATAGGTACTATATTTAGCTAAAAACATTGATTTTTATCATCCCAAAGAATACACATCCATCTCTTATTATTAGTTACAGGTACCTCTAGTAGGTCTGATTGGAGGTGTGAGGTAAAAGATAATCATAGGGGGCTTCCCTGGTGGCGCAGTGGTTAAGAATCTGCCTGCCAATGCAAGGGACATGGGTTCGAGCCCTGGCCTGGGAAGATCCCACATGCCGTGGAGCAACCAAGCCCGTGTGCCACAACTACTGAGCCTGTGCTCTAGAGCCCGCAAGCCACAACTACTGACCCCACGTGCCACAACTACTGAAGCCTGCATGCCTACAGCCCGTGCTCCGCAACAAGAGAAGCCCGCGCACCGCAGTGAAGAGTAGCTGCCACTTGTGGCAACTAGAGAAAGCCTGCACACAGCAACAAAGACCCAACACAGCCAAAAAAAAAAAAAAAAAACCAAACAAAGAAATTTATAAAAAAAGATAATCATGTTTTTCTTTTAGCACGTGGAATGGTTTGTTACAACATGCATGTATCAGTCATTTTCTAATCCATTTAAGGGGTGAACACATTAGTAATTTAGAGTTAATTTTGTAAGAACCATAGAAATTTTCATTTATAGAATAACAATATATCTAGATAGTCATGGATCTTAACTTGGAGTGATTTATAAATTTTAGAATAAATAATGAACAAGAAACAAAACAAATCTTTAACCTTTCTTTGGAAAGAGGACTACTTGCATTTGAAGGCATGGCATTGGTAACATTAAACAGTAAGACATCAGCGGAGTTCACCAATCTCTACCCTTGTAGTTGTTTTCTGGACCACTGTGAGAGATGCAGGTTTGGTGGAGGTGCTTTCCTCACGTAAAAGGGAAAAAATGATTCTAAAAGTCCACTTTAGAAATGGAATTTTATTCTCCTGGGACAAAACTTGATTTAGAACAATCTAAATCACCAGCAATAAAGTTAATCTTTTATGTGTATTACACATTGGGAGGACTATTTCCAGGCTGGCTTCCCAAAGTACCTCCTCTGGGTGGTCCTCCTGGAAATAGTTTGTTTTCTCCAGTTCTGAATCCCAAGGTAGCTTTAGGAGAATATCTTCTTCTGGCCTCTCAGAGCTGGCATTTTTTCATAGCTCTAAATTCTGTGTAAATGTTAATAACTGTCCTTCATTCAGTACTTAGGACCTGATTACAAGTACCTTAGCCACTGGCATATAGAAGGTGTTTAATGCTTGTTGTAGGATGAATGAATCAGTGAATGGATAGCCTACTACTGAACTGCCTCACTCTACAAATATAAACACATTTCAAATATTAACTAAGTAATGTTGTAGGCAGACTGTACTGAAAACAAATAAAAATTTGCTGGACAACTGAAAAGGGCCGATTTACCTGAGTACAAATGGCTTTTTGATAAAAGTTTGTTCTTGATTTATTATCAAAAAGAAAATTAAAAGCTGCCTTGAGCTAAATATATTTCTCCTATGTATAGGTTTCTTTCATTTTTTTTTGACACAGAGAAACATTCTTTGTGATTTCTCAGGATCTGATATTTGTGACTGACAGCAAAGTATCTGAAGTATATAATTCAGAATCATAACTTGTACCAATGTAACCTTTCTTTCTTTTTTAAATGTATTAAATGAAGGGTTTGTAATAGATACCCTTGAGATCCCTTATGAAAGAAGTCTCCTATCTTATTTTTAGTCAGCGACTGTGATAAAGTCACTCAGAGGAAAAAAAACAGTGGTGTAGTGGAAAGAGGATTTTGTATCAGATGGTCATAGATCTGAATGCCGGTCCAACACAGGCTAAATTATGTCATGTCTCTGAGTCTCAGTTTCCACAGCTATATAATGGATATAAAACCTCTTTTCCAAAATTGCTGAGGAAGAAATGAGTTAATGTATTTAAATTGCCTCGCAGAGTTGGTACTCATAGAAGTTGCCTTTCTTGTCCTGTGTGTTAGAGATTTTCTCTGACATAAGACAAAAGATTTCTCCTCTCTGGGTCAGTCCTCCTTGGCCTAATGTCACAGATCTATCCCTGTGACCTTCCAGATGACTTTTAGAACTGTCCTTAATACCTAAGAACAGTCAGCCTGACTTCCTGTTATGGACTTCCTGTCCATGTTTAAAATAATTTTCTAGCTTCCTATCAATGTGGAGGTCAATTCCTGGTCTCCAATACTTATCCTGCTCAGGCAGGGGACTGACACATCAGATTCCTCTCCCTGGTCTCTAGTGATCAGCCAACGTGACGCCTGACACCACATGCCAATTATCTTGCAGTTAAGATCTCCTTGCTGAGTTCAAAACTCTAGCACAGTAGCTGAAGGAGAGAGAAAATGCTGCTTGACGGCAGTGCACAACAGAGGAATTAGTCTCAAGAAAGTAAAACAGAAAAGTTGTCCAAACAGAGCAGTTTCTGCAAAGGGGGCAAGAGAAGAGCCTCGTGTCCCTCACTTCCTTAATACCTAGAGAGTCTTCCCTGAATGAGGGTCACCAATGATCCTTAAGTCAGTTTCTTGGTATTTGAAGAACAATGTGTCTTTGAACTTTGTAATAGTGATTTCACTTCTTTGTGATCTTCCTGAATTCTCTTTTATATTTAAAATGTTCCTTTTGTCCTGAATTTCTTCTCAAGTTTAAAAATAGCCCTTTGACTACAGGCATTTCATGTGAGCACATCAAAGAAAGCTACAAATCTTCTTTGTATCTGTCTGACACACTCTAAATACAACTCAGGTTTTTATTCTTGGTTCACTTTTATATTCTAAATTGAAATTACTCCCTATTTCTCTTGTGTCAAATAATATCAATGCTCATAAGTTTATCAAATATATCTTGGAACAACATAGTCCACCCAGAAAAATAAGTTATTTATGATGAGAGTCTTACCTTTGTTAGGAAAGATTTGTATCTGACACTCTTGACATCATTTGAGTCCATAAAGGAAGGCATTATCAGAAAGGCATTCAGGAAGCGGGTATGTATATGGATACGACCTAAAAATAATTTTGCATTCAGAGTTAAAACAAAGATATTCTTTCCTGTACATATACATATTCTCACACCCACTCCTACTGAAATATCAGAATTCTTAAAATAATAAGTGTTATCAGTTAAAACAGAGGAAAAGGCCATGACATTCATTACAAATAGTCCTTGTTATTTGACTCATTCATGACGTAATGTGAGATATCCGTGCTTGGTTTCTAGATAATTCAGTCTTATAGCTCAAAGGGGCATCAGTAGCTCATCAAGTTTGTTATCAATGCCATCACTACTCTTCTTATTTTCCAACACATAGAGCTATACTTATTTAGAGCTTATCAATTCTTACTTAAGCCTTCCATATCTGATCACTGATCAAGAACATTCTAGATCACTGTCTCTCAAATTATCTGCAGTGAAAGACCAGCGTTAGTTATCCATCACTGAGTTACAAACTATCTCCAAATTTAATGGCTTAAGTTACTCCACATTTATTATCTCACTATTTCTGTGAATCAGGAATCTAAGAAAAACCTAGCTGGGTATTTCTGGCTCAGGGTCTCTCCCGAGGCTGTAGTCAAGCTGTGATCTGGAGCTAGGAAATCTGCTGCCAGGCTCACTCATGTGGTGGCTGGTGCCCTCAGTTTCTTGGGACTATTGGCCACATAGCTCAGTTTTTCACCATGTGTGTTTCTCCATAGGGCTGCTGATGGCAAGGCTTTCAAGTACCCATAATCCAAGAGAGACAGCTCAAGATGGAAATCAGTCTTTTACAACCTAATCTCGGAAGTGACAAACCATCAGTTCTGCCATAGACTATTGGTCATACAGACTAATACAATGTGAGAGAGAGATGGCACAAAGGTGTGAATATTAGGAAGCTGGGATCACTGGTGGCAATCTTAGAGGCTGACTATAAGAACTTTTTTCTTTTCAAATGTCCAGTCTATCACAGATTGAACACAGATTTACTTGCCATTTTAATGTATGCCAAGTGGCTTCCGCAATGAGACCCAAGGCTCCAAGAGAACAGGGACTTCATGTTACTCATGGCTGTATTCCTATCACCTCAGTCATCTCTGAGGGATGACTGTTAAAGGACTTATTAAACACATCCTCTTGTTAAAGATGCGTGTATGGACTGAATGTTTGTGTCCCTCCTCGCCAAATTCTTATGTTGAAGCTCTAACCCCCATTCTGATGGTATTGGGAGGTAATTAGGGTTAGATTAGTTCATGGGGGTAGGGCCCTCACAAGAAGAAGAAGGAGGAAAAGAAAGAGGAACTCTCATTCTCTCTGTCTCTCAAATCCCTTCCCTCCCTCCCTCTCCACTCACAGCTTCTTGAGCACAGTGAAAAGCCAAGCCAGGAAGAGAGCTCTCACCAGAACATGACCATGCTGGCACCCAGATCCTGGATTTCCAATCTTCGCAACTGTGAGAAAATAAATTTCCATTGTTAAGCCAGTCTGTGGTATTTTGTTGTGGCAGCCCGAGAAAACTACAAGAACTTCAAATTACAACACCATTTAGGGATTTAACGCTTCAGGATTGGGATGTGCTTAGTAATAGCTAAACTAAATCCCTTATGCTGAAGTGGAAACTTATTTCCTCTTATTAAATTCTCTGTTCAGCAAATGAAGAAGTGCAGCTGCAGGTCTCAGCGCTCATCATCACAGCATACCAGGCACTGTGTTATATGAGGAAGACACAAACAACATAGCACCCCCAATAGATGAAAAACGTAAGCTAGAAGGAGAGATATCCCAGCCAAGCAGCCTTTTAGAGGGCCCCTCCGTGACTCACCCCGTGTTTCCCCTAACTCACTGTTTCTCCGGCATATTAATCTGCTTTATTCATCATAGGATTTAGCTTGTTTAAAATATTCCCACTTGTTTACATACAAGTGGGAATGGTTTTTGTTTGTTCCCTGGTTTTTGTTTGTTCCCTGACTCTTCCTTACCCACTACAAGATGTAACTCCAGGAAAGTTGGGTGGGTCCTGGTGGTCTTGTTGATTATTTTATTTACAAACCTGCCTGGAATTGGACTGAGCTCAAACGAAGCATTCACCAAATACACACTGAATGAATACAGTTAACTAGAGGTACATTCAAGGCAAGATGGGATCTGTTACGCTTTTCTATAAATCCTGTCTCAAACTGTCCATGACAAGGCCTAAAATTCTACTTTGTTCATTTACGCTTTCACCTAATTTCTGGCCTTTCAATATTTTGATCATTGTTTTTTCCCTTCACTCCGTCCTCTTCTTCCGGCTTTTTAAGCTTTGGCGCCACAGTACAAGCACAATATTCTCGTGTCTGTTCAGTGATTCTACTTCATCTTTGGATCACCTAATTTAGTTTGGAATCAAGTGACATCAATGGGAGTTTTGCATGAATAAGGGTTGCAGATGAATCTGTTCAAATTAAATGGAAATTAAAGAGATGTTTTCAAGGACATTTGTTCTAAAAATTGATCTGCTTTATAATTAGTCTCATGTAAAATTATTTTTCAGTAGTCATGGAAATTGCCAGGTAGCCCACTAACACAAATGAGTAAATTAACCATTACCTAGGAATTTATAAAACTGGGATGGGAAAGGCTTTTTTTAATCAGAATTTTTTTTGGTTAATATTTAACTGTTTATTTGTGAAAAGAAACATTGAGTTCTGCTCTGTGCTAAGCTGTGCAGTGGGCATATTATATACTGCACGATTTCTCTCACCAGATCGTCAGAACAATACTGCAACAGTGGTACTGGTGTCCCATTTTACAGTCTAGGAAACTGATAAAAAAAAGGAAAAGGAATCACCTGGCTCACAGAGCCATCAAGTGGAGGAACAGAGCTGCAAACCCCAGCTCATATGACTCCCAGGTACCTCAAGACCATGAATAATTGGCTGCTGAATAATTGCTCAAGTCTGGTTTGAAGCACTTTCTAATGTGTAGTCGGGACAAATGTGACTACACAATAAACAGAACAGAGTTCCCCAAAGTTTTTCTTGAGGGAAGGACTTGATCTTGAAATACTAATAGATATCTGGAGAGGAAAAAGTTGCCAGGGTAGGTTTGAAAGTTTGAGAAATCCTGAAGGGAACACAAATCAATTTACGACAAAACAAAAGAAAGCAAATAACCCTTTGGCACTTATTAGAACCTTCAACGCACTAATGCTCTGGGTGAATTAAATCTCCATGGTGGTGGTTTAGAGCCCCCTAGAGACGGGGAAGATGGGGACCTGGATTGAGACAGTACAATAAAATTTCCAGAAGTAGTTGATCATCTAACATTTTTCCCTCTTAGAACATTTTTAGGACTAAAGCCCTATGGGTTACAGTTTGTAAAATACTTGCGTAAATTATTAGAGCAAAAAAAAAAGCAGCAATTCTGAAGGAGTTTACAATGAGGGCTGCTAATTATACTGATTCAATATTACCACATGAACACAAAAGATGCCCTTTTCGAATGCTCCTACACTGTTGGTGGGAATGTAAATTGGCACAGCCACTATGGAGACCAGTATGGAGGTTTCTTAAAAAACTAAAAGTAGAGCTACCATATGATCCAGCAATCCTACTCCTGGGCATACATCTGGAGAAAAACATGGTTCAAAAGGATACATGCACCCCAATGTTCACTGCAGTATTGTTTACAATCGCCAAGACATGGAAGCAACCTAAATGTCCGTTGACGGAAGAATGGATAAAGAAGATGTGGTACATATATACAAGGGAATATTACTCAGCCACTAAAAAGAATGAAATTATGACATTTGCAGCAACATGGATGGACCTGGAGGTCATCATACTAAGTGAAGTAAGTCAGACAAAGACAAATATCACTGATATCACTTACATGCAGAATCTAAATTTAAAAAATGATACAAATGAACTTATTTACAAAAGAGAAACAGGCTCACAGACTTAGAGAATGAACTTGTTTGACTTGAGTCCTAGGCTTTGTGAAATTGACCTCAGCTACCTTTTATTGTGTCTACTTTTCCTTATGATTGTCAGTATGGGTTTAAAAGTTATAAGTGATATTTGCATGAAAAGGATGATTCTTATTTCTTAATTTGTTTTGGTTGGGAAAAGATAATAGCATGCCATTGCCTGGGAAATATGAAGGATGCTAAATAATAGGCAGATAACTTTTGGAGAAAGTTATTTCTACAACAAAACTTAAGAGTGTTTGACTGTGAACTTTATTTTTTAATGAGAGGCAGCATAGCACAATGGTTAAGAACATGGCTAGATTTGACTTCTTTGAACCCTGAATATCTTTGTTTTCATGGGCTCCTTCCTCCATTAAAAATTAATAGTAAAACTATAAAATTATATTGTTATATTTTAAGACTGTCTTGGCATAAGAAATCTGAAATTATATATTCAGTGTTATGATATTAGTTATATTATACACTTGATATTATACTTATTATCTACTTGTTATTATTAAATTCATTTTTTGCTTCTGATTTTAAAAGAAACTTAAATTGAAACATTTTTTATGGTCCTCTAAAATATGGCAGGCCCTTGCCTCTATGTCTATGTGCCTAATGAGAAGTCAGCTCTGCTTAAGAATGTAGGTTCTGAAGCCAGACTGCGATGTTGCAAATCCTAGCTTTTCTACTTAGCAGCTGTGTGAGCTTGGGCAAGTTATTTTACTTTTCTGTGCCTTTATTTGTTCTTCTGCAAAATGGGGATAATTAAATACCTCCATCACAGAGTCGATAAAAGGAATTATCTCTTGTCAAGTGCTTAGATCAATGCTTGGCACATTCACTTTCTAGTAGGTTATACCAATTTATTTTATTAAATTAAAAATAGCTGATATTAGAGTTGAAGTTCTTTTGAATAGAAACAGGCTTCTCCTTGCCCAGGAAGACAAATAATAATAAAGAAATGTGTTGCATTCAACTGAGAGAAGATGGGAGAGGAGGTGGACATTGAGAAGGATGAATTCCTGGGGCTACATCGCCTGATTCCAAACTTGCTTCAGCCATTTAATAGTTGTGTGATCCTGGGCAGGTTGCTTAATCTCTCTAAGCCCTGTTTCTACATTTTTGAAATGCGGATAAAAATAGCATCCAGTTTATAAGGTCTTTGTTAATTGAAATGACCAGTTTATGATATACTTATAATAACAGTTACATACTATCAGCAATTATTTTTTTAATTTATTTTTTCTTTGCAGTACACGGGCCTCTCACTGTTGTGGCCTCTCCCGCTGCGGAGCACAGGCTCTGGACACGTAGGCTCAGCAGCCATGGCTCAGGGGCCCAGCCGCTCCGCGGGCTGTGGGATCTTCCCGGACAGGGGCACGAACCGTGTCCCTTGCATCAGCAGGCGGACTCTCAACCACTGCGCCACCAGGGAAGCCCAACAATTATTTTTGTTTCTTAACTTTCTACCAGCTGTTTTGCACTTTAGTTCTCCCTTATTACTTCCACATTTCCTTGGAATCCAGAGTGTTGGCCTCAACTCTATGGAGTGACAGCAGTAGCTGTAGTTGGGGAGCCCAGAGTAGCCTCCTTGATCCAAAGTGTGTAAGGAACTATGAAACTAAGGAAATTTTACAGTATAAATACAAATTTTTTATCATTAAAAAATTCTTTGTCTCCATTTTCTCACCGATCTCCACAAGCACAAGTCCTTTCTTGATTTGTATTATCAATTTAGCCATTACTAAAATACAAAAGTGGTGGAGTGTGAGGAATGAGGATGTAAGAGGGAAATATTAAGTATAACTTCCAATGACATTTGCTGTATACATCACTGGTTCTAAAGAAGAATCTCTGATGTATGATCATTACCAAGAGTGGCTGAAATGACGTTTACATGCAAGCTAATCAATCTTTTCAGGGCAAAATTATATTTGGGGATAAAAATTCATGTGAAGGCCTATATAAGTGTGGGACCCTTGTCAAGTATGAGTCCCCTCTTGTCTAAGGACAGAACTACTTGGATGCTTCATAAGTCTCTTCTATTCCCTTCTATTCTTCCACACTTTTAAGAATGAAAAGGCGTATGACACGTATGTACATTTGGTATTCATAACCTCATTCTAATGGTTGGCTTATGTTCAACAAGTCTTTCATTCAATGAAATGGCATATCTTTAATGGAAGAATAACAAAGAAGGGCAATTTGCATTTCCTGTTCGGTAAAGTGAATACAATATATAGAATTTAGGAAGTGACTGCTAATATTGTCAGGAGGTAGTTATATACTATTACAAAAGATTTGTTTTCCAAATAATATCATACATACAGACATAATTTTTAAGTCTTTAAAAAAAAGAGTTGTGAGTTTTATTTATTTTTTTAAAGATTTTTTGACGTGGACAATTTTTAAAGTCCTTATTGAATTTGTGACAATATTGCTTCTGTTTCATGTTTTGTTTTCTTGACCCCAAGGCATGTGGGAGCTTAGCTCCCCGACCAGGGATCGAACATTCACCCCCGCATTGGAAGGCAAAGTCTTATCCACTGGACTGCCAGGGCAGTCCCCACGAGGTGAGAATTTTAAATCACAGATTGAAAATATGGGTACTTTAGGGTAAGTCTATGTGTGCATAGATAAATATACAAATATAAAGACATTTTTTAAAAATCAGGAGAAAGAAAAATATTTATGACATTTGTCTATTCATACAAGTTTCTACAATTTGACTGCTTATTTTCTGTTTGGTTAAAGAAACCAAAGATATGATTTCTTTGCTGTTTAGATGTAAAAATTTCATACACACTTCAGAAGACAGACTGCATCCCCCCCCCACCCACGTATTATCTATTTTGTGTTAGTTAGTCGTATAATTTTCCTTTAGGGAATGGGCAAAAACTCGCCTTATTGGCTAAGTATTCTTGTACTTCGTACGTACAAAGTATAGCCAGAAAGTTTTACTGCGAGACTTAATCTAACTTTATTTCTTTTCATCCAATGGAAGATAAATGCCTTACGATTCTTTTTTTTTTTTAATGGAAGTATTGTTGCTGTACGTTTTTCTGGATTTTCCATTGAAAATTTCAGCAATTCTGTTGATGTCACATGCTAACTGAAGTCCACATCGATTGCTCTTGATTTCTCGGAGTCTCATGTTTTGCTCCTGATACATGAAAGGGACTCCAGAATGTTTTAATGGGAGGATTTGAGACAACAACCAGACAATAATCTGTCCTGGCTGAGAGGAAGGGCAGTGGAACATGGCAGCTGCATTTGCCTCACAAGTTTACTGTTCTTACACAGATTTTATTTAAGGTGTCTTGGGACACTGATCTTCAACTCAGATAGAAAGAGAAGGAAAAAAAGGCCATAGTCAATATTAGAGCTATGTTAATTTAAATGTCTTTATTAGTTATATATTTTTCAAAAAAAATGACTCGTTGGGTAGCTATTAAGGTACTAGAACTGATAAATGTGTACAGGGTCCTTTTGCAATAAAACTGCCTATGACTTGAAAAATAATTCTTTATGTTCTAGATTTAACATCACCTCCTCCATAAGTTTTGGAACTCAATTATGCCTCTGCTTCGGTTTTCCCAACTATAAAATGGAATTACTACCTTCTCTGCTTTCTTTCCTGCCCTCAAATCTTGTGGACTCCTCTGAGTATTGAGTTCAAATGAATGCCCTTGTTTTAGTCTCGTTAAAGTATTGCAAACAGTTCCCATTGATAAAGGCTAATGTACAAAAAATATGTATGCATATTGTGATTGTGTCATTATTGAGCTGATTTCCAGCAAACATTCTAGATCTTTCAATTCAAAAGAATGCTGGCGCTTTGATATTTTGGCTCTTTGGTTAGCAGTGGGCATATGCCTAACAGATGCTTCTAGAAAAGGGCATTTCTTGAAGAAAATCATAAATAAGGCAAATATACATTCCTTATATTTAGTGAGTTGAATACAATATATAGACTAAAGGATGATGTTTATTTCAAAGACACCGCCATCACCTAAAGCACTTTCAGATTTCATGCTTTGTAGCTGGCATCAATGCTGGCAGGATATTCTTATTGAATAATTTTAACATAAGGGAGTCTTTGAGTATGGATTTTCTTTGAAACAACTAAAACCTTTTGGAGGGCATCTTGTGAATAAAACAAAGTGGGGGCTTCCCTGGTGGCGCAGTGGTTGAGAGTCCGCCTGCCGATGCAGGGGACGCAGGTTCGTGCCCCAGTCCAGGAAGATCCCACATGCCGCGGAGCGGCTGGGCCCGTGAGCCATGGCCGCTGAGCCTGCGCGTCCGGAGCCTGTGCTCCGCAACGGGAGAGGCCACAACAGTGAGAGGCCCGCGTACCGCAAAACAAAACAAAACAAAGTGGGTAATGTTACTTTTGTTCAAACACTGATGTGAGTTTAACGTACTAGTATTGAGACTCACTCTGTTGTGTAACTCAGATGGACTCTGAAGACAATAAGAAAAGGGAATTCCAAAACTGTTAGCTGATGAGAGAATCATTGTAGTGACTCCTTTAACTTTCAACATTAATACATGAATGGCAGTTAAGATGGCAGTTCTTAGGTTATTGGGCTAAAGGCCAGGGAAACAAAGTATTTGGAAAAAATTACCATTATAACAGAAAATTCAAGTTGGCCGAAGCTTTGGAGCCTCTTATCACAATCTTTTTAACTTACAGAGGATACTTTTGAGAATCAGAAGAGTTAAGCAATTTAACCAAGTCCACAGATGTAAAATCAGAAACTGGGACTAGAGTTAGGATACCTGACACACAGTAGAGTTTTTTTCGCACCACTGCATCATGAATGGTGACAAGTTCACTGGGCTGTCTCTCAAAATAACAAAGCTTTGTAGAGGCAAATCTCTTGAATGTGTAATGATGTACACAGATAAGGGCTAAAGAATGCTGTATTTTTTTTATGTTAGGTCTCACCCCTTGAGCTTGTAAAAACAAATTTGAAAGCTTTAAATTTTTCTGTGCATTGGAAAGTCCTAGAGAGTTTTTACCTACGATGATGCATTCTAACAAACAGAACATTGGATCATATATGTTTATTTGATATATATAGTTTGAACTTTGCCTTTTGATGTTTATAGCAGAGGAAAGTAATTCTAATTTAATTATTCAGAGTTATGTTTATAGTTAATTTTCAAAGGAATTTTTATTGCTCAATACTTGCAGCCATTATAATTTTCAGTTTCTAAGTACATGAGCAAGAAATGTCACATTATCTTTCTTGTCGTTAAATCAAATTGCATCTGACTCCAAGCCTCTCCTTGTTTGGCTGGTAAGAGATCCAAATTCAGTCATTTTGGCAACATCCATCTGCCTCTCTAGGACCACACAGAAATCCACGTATTTAATAGGAAGACTGGAACATGGAAGAAGGCCTCAGTTCTTTAGTCAAATATGACTTTAGTGATATGCTCAATATTCAACCCCAGTTTTTTTCCAAAAAAATAAATTATATTTTAATTTTATGTTTTAGTCAACTTATTTAAACTAAAAACAAACAAACAGTTCTTTCATGTATCCCATCCCCATCCCCAGCTCTGGCAACCACTACTCTGTTTTTGGACCTATAAACTTAGTTTTAGGTTTATTCTTTTTTATGCACGAACACACACACACATATATAGTATTTGTCTTTCTCTATCTGACTTATTTCACTTAGCATAAGGTCCTTGAGTTGCATCCATGTTGTTGCAGATAGCATGATTTCATTGTATTTTACGGCTGAGTAATATTCCATTGTGTGTGTGTGTGAGTGTGTGTATACACACACCACCTCTTCTTTATTCATTCATCCATTGATGGACACTTAAGTTGCTTCTATATCTGAGCTATTGTAAATAATGCTTCAATGAACATGAGGCTACATATCTTTCTGAAGTAGTGTTTTGGTGTTCTTTAAATAAATGCCCAGCAGAACTGCTGGAACATATAGTAGTCCTATTTTTAATTTTTGAGATAGTGTTTTCCATAGTGGCTGCACCAATTTACATTTCCACCAACAATACACAATGGTTCCCTTCTTCTCACATCCTCGCCAACACTTGTTACTTCTAGTCATTTTTATAATATCCATTCCAACAAGTATGAAGTTGTATCTCATTGTGGTTTTGATTTGCATTTCCTTGATGATTAACGACGTTGAGCATCTTTTCGTGTACCTGTTAGCTATCTGCATGTCTTCTATGGAAAAAAGTCTATTCATTTTTTCTGCCATTTTTAAAATTGTTTTTGTTTGCTTGAGTTGTATGAGTTCTTTATATATTTTGCATACTACTCCCTTATCAGATACATGATTTGCAAATATTTTCTCTCAGTAGGTTACCTTTTCATTTGTTGATAGTTTCCTTTGCTGTGCAGAGCTTTTTAGTTTGATGTAGTCCCACTTGTTTATTTTTGCTTTTGTTGCTTTTGCTGCTTTTGCTTTTGGTGTCAGATTCAAAAATCATCAACAAGACCTGTGTCAAGGAGTTTACTGCCTATGTTTCCTACTAGGAGTTTTATGGTTTCAGGTCTTACACTCTGTAAGTCTTTAATCCATTTTGAGTTAGTTTTTGTATATAGTATAAAATAGTATTCCAGTTTCATTCTTTTGCTTGTGGCTGTCCAATTTTCCCAATACCACACATTGAAAATACTCTCCTTTGCCCATTGTTTATTCTTGGCTCCTTGTCATAAATTAATTGACCATATATGTATGGGTTTATTCTGTTCCACTGATCTATGTGTCTGCTTTTATGCCAATACCGTACTGTTTTAATTACTATACCTTTGTAATACTTTGAAATCAGGTAGTGTGATGCCTCCAGCCTTGCTCTTTTTTTTCAGGATTGCTTTGGCTGTTTGGGGTCTTTTATGATTCCACACAAATTTTAAGATTTTTTTGTTCTAGTTCTGTGAAAAATGGCATTGGAATTTTGACAAGGATTGCACTGAATCTGTATATTGCTTTGGGTAGTATGGACATTTTAACAATATTAATTCTTCCAATCCATGAGCATGGAATATCTTTCCATTTATTTGGTCTTCTTTCATTTTTTTCACTAAAATGTCTTATAATTTTTAATATACAGGTCTTTCACCTCTTTAATTAAATTTATTCCTAGATACTTTGTTTTTTTGAGGCATTTGTAAATGGCACTCTTTTAATTTCCTTGATTGTTCATTATTAGTGTATAGAAACACAACAGATTTGTGTACTGATTTAAAACTACAACTTTACTAAATTTTTTATTAGTTCTAACAGGTTTTTAATGGAGTCTCTCAAGTTTTTTTATATATAACATCAGGTCAACTGCAGATAGTGACACTTTTCCTTCTTCCTTTCCATGGGTGAGTTATTTTTTCCTGCCTAATCAGTCTGGCTAGGACATCTAAAACTATGTTGAATAAAAGTGGCAAGAGTGGGCATCTTTGTGTTATTCCTGATCTCAGAGGAATAGCTTTCAGCTTGTAACCACTGAGTATGATGTTAGCTGTGGGCTTGTCATACATGGACTTTATTATGTTGAGGTATGTTCTCTCTCTACTCACTTTGTTGAGAGCTTTGATCACAAATGGATATTGAACCTTGTCAAATGTTTTTTATGCACCTACTGAGATGATCCTATGACTTTTATTCTTCAATTTGTTAATGTGGTGTATCACATTGACTGATTTGTGGATGTTGGTTTATTCTTGCATCCCTGGAATAAGTCTCACTTGATTGCGGTGGCGTATGATCCTTTTAACGTATTTTTGAATTCAGTTTGCTAATATTTTGTTGAGGATTTTTGCATCTGTGATCCTCAGGGGTATTGGCCTGTAATTTTTTTTCTTGTGGTGTGTTTGGTTTTGGTATCAGGGTCATGCTGGCCTTGTAAAATGAGTTTGGAAGAGCTCCTTCCACTTCAATTTTTCTTGGAATAGTTTGGAAGGATTGGTATTAATTCTTTGAATGTTTAGTAAAATTTACAAGTGAAGCAGTCTGGTCCTGGATTTTTGTTTGTTGGGAGGTTTTTGATTACTGATTCAATCTCCTTACTAATAATCAACATATGTTCAGATTTTCTATTGTATCATGATTCAGTGTTGGTAGGTTGTAAGTTTCTAGGAATTTATCCATTTCTTTAGGTTGTCCAATTTGTAAGTGATTATTCATGGTAGTCTCTTATGATCCTTTGTATTTCTGTGGTATCAGTTATAATATCTCCTCTTTCATTTTTGATTTTTTTAATTTGAGTCTCTTTTTTATTGGTGAGTCTAGCTAAAGGTTTGTCAATTTTGTTTAACTTTTCAAAGAACCAGCTCCTAGTTTCATTGATCTTTTCTATTTTCTTTTTAGTCTGTAAATTCATTTATTTCTGCTCTGACATTTTATTTTCTTCCTTCCCCTAACTTTGGGCTTTCTTCTTCTTTTTCTAGTTCCTTGAGTTGTAACATTAGGTTGTTTATTTGAGACCTTTCTTGTTTCTTTTTTTTTTAAATTTATTTAATTAATTAATTTATTTTTGGCTGTGTTGGGTCTTCGTTGCTGTGCATGGGCTTTCTCTAGTTGTGGCAAGTGGGGGCTACTCTTTGTTGTTTTGGTGGCTTCTCTTGTTGTGGAGCATGGGCACTAGGTGTGTGGGATCCAGTAGTTGTGGCATGCAGGCTCAGTAGTTATGGCTCGTGGGCCCTAGAGCACAGGCTCAGTAGTTGTGGCTCATGGGCCTAGTTGTTCCGTGGTATGTGGGATCTTCCCGGGCCAGGGCTCGAACCCGTGTCCCCTGCATTGGCAGGCAGATTCTTAACCACTGTGCCACCAGGGAAGCCCCTTTCTTGTTTCTTGAGGTAGGCATTTATCTTTATGAACTTCCCTCCTGGAACTGCTTTTGCTGCTTGCCATAAATGTTGGTATGTTAATTTTCTATTTCCGTTTGTCTCAGAGTATTCTTTGATTTCTTCTTTGACCCATTGGTTGTTCAGTAGCATGTTGCTTAATCTCCTCATACTTATGAATTTTCCAATTTTCCTTGTGTAATTAATTTCTAGTTTCATAACACCGTGGTCAGAAATGATGCTTAATATTATCTCAATCCTCTTAAATTCACTAAGACTTGTTTTATGGCGTAACATATGATCTATCTTGGAAAATTTTCCATGTGCCCTTGAGAAGAACATATACAATTGACCCTTGAACAATACAGTGGTTAGGGGTGCTGACCCTTTGGTGCAGCCAAAAATTCCTGTACAACTTTTGACTTTCCAGAAACTTAATAACCTACTGTTGATCAGAAGCTTTACTGATAACATAAACAAATGACTGACCTGTATTTTGTATATCTACATTTTTATTCATTCATAACATACCTTTTTCTTATTTTTTTGATATTTCTAGGCTATGCAATTCACCTGTGAGTTTTTCAAATTGTTTCAAATCTCCAAAAGATTTTCCAATATCTTTATTAAAAAGAATCTATATATAAGTGGATCCAAGCAGTTCAACTCATGCTGTATAAGGATCAACTGTATTCTCTTGGTTTTGTATGGAATGTTCTGTAAGTACCTATTAGGTCTATATCATTTAAGGCTGATGTTTCTTTATTGATTTTCTGTCTGGATGATCTATCCATTGATGTAAGTGGGATATTATAGTCCCCTACTATTACTGTATTGATGTCTATTTCTTTCTCTAGGTCTGTTAATATTTGCTCTATATATTTAGTTGCTACTATGTTGGGTGAATAAATATTTACAAATGTTATATCTTCTTGGTGGATTGACTCCTTTATCATTATGTAATGCTCTTCTTTGTCTCTTATTATAGTATTTGTTTTAAAATGTAGTTTGTCTGATTAAATATGGCTATTCCAGCTTTCTTTTTGTTTCCAGTTGTATGGAATAACTTTTTCCATCTCTTCACTTTCAGTCTGTGTGTTTCCTTACATCTAAATGAGTCACTTGTAGGCAGCATATAGTTGGGTTTTGCTTTTGTTTTTGTTTTAAATCCATTCAGCCACTCTATGGTTTTTGATTGGAGAATTTCATCTATTTACATTTGAAATAATTATTGATCAATTTATGCTTACTGCCATTTTGTTAATTGTTTCTGTCTGTTTTTGAAGTTCCTCTCTGTTCCTTTCTTCTTCTCTTGCTTTCTTCTTTTATGATTTAGTGACCAAGCCCACTTCTTTTTTTTTTTTTACAACTTTGAGTATAATTGCTTTACAATGGTGTGTTAGTTTCTGCTTTATAACAAAGTGAATCAGTTATACATATATATATGTTCCCATATCTCTTCCCTCTTGCATCTCCCTCCGTCCCACCCACCCACTTCTTCTTGAAGGTAGGTAGTGCCAGTGAAAGGAATCTTTGTTAAGTCCTTCAACAGCAACCTCCCTAGAAGTCCCGTGTACTCAACCAACCTCCCCCAGCT
Source organism: Lagenorhynchus albirostris (assembly GCF_949774975.1). NCBI lineage: Eukaryota > Metazoa > Chordata > Mammalia > Artiodactyla > Delphinidae > Lagenorhynchus > Lagenorhynchus albirostris. Next base: position 66,490,923 of record NC_083102.1, read on the forward strand.
TTTTCCATACTCTTGGGGTTTCTGCAAGGCCTGAGGCCTGGATCCCTATAAATCAAGGGTTCCGTAGTCTTCCATTCCCTTCCTTTAATGCTTCCTCTACCTTGCATCTTTCTCCATTCCTCTTTCCCTCTCTCTCTCTGTCTCTCCAATCTCTAGTATAACTCCTCCTAGTAAACTGAAAACAAAAGCTGGGGAGTGAGTTTATCTTCAGGTAACAAAAGGAACACAAATTCTGGTCACTTACTGGAATGAGGACGGGAATGTAATAGAAATGTCAAAGTAAAAATAATTCGTGTTCTTTCTGATCCTTCCATAGCAGTGAAAATGAAACACAAATTAATATTTCAATAAATTATCCTATCACACATTCTGCCATGAATGTACATTGTATTTTGATCATTATAAACACTGGTATATAAAAATAATGGTTAAGCACAATTCTTTACTACTCCAGTATCCTATCACCAGAAGGGACTCTGAAGCTGATACAGTATCAATTCCCCATTTTATAGGAAATGAAACTAAGATCCAGAGTGAGACATCTTCATTCTTACCATCGTATACTTTGGTAAAGTTAGTATTAACTCCCAGTGCAGCAACTTTGTATTAGAGAAATTCAAACACTTTTCCTTATCAATAGGAATAAATGACTCCAATGAAAACCAAAGAATTTCTTAAAGCACCAACACTGCCAAACTTGACAATAGTTTCAGAGTAATTTGCACATAGCTCTTCCCTGATATAGACTTAAACTCTAGTTAAAATCAGTCAATAAAACATTGAATAAATGCATAGAAATATACAATTAACTTACATTACAAATTACTTCAAATTAGAACATTCTTCCTGCCTCTCCACCCCACCTTATAGAGAAAGCAGAAAATCAACATGGATAGGCATGAAAAAATGAATTTTTTGTTTGTTTCCCTTTTTTTTTTGAAAGAGAAAGCACCTTTTAATTGAAACAAATATTCATACAGTATAGGTCACAAAAATCCAGGTCTTACAAAAAATACAGATAGGAATAGAAAATAACCACTTTTACACTGTCATCTAGTAAATCCCTTTACTGCAGCTGAATTATGAACACATTTATAGGTAGTACTGGTGGTTGTGTTTCCTCTTTAATGATGTAATGATAGTTTGGGGGCCCCACTTTCTTATGGAATCTCCCTTACCTTTTCTCTAACCATGGCAACTGGGCGCAAATAACATACTTGATGGGTTACCCTCTTCAGAATTCCTTATAAAAAAAAGAGAGAGAGAGAGAGAACAGCAATTATTAAACTGTGGGGGAAAAAAAAAGTCAGAATTGTTAGGCCCATTTTGACATGAAATTTCTAATAAAACTGGGCAAAGGATTTTTGGGTTGGATAGCCAACCCAAACAAATATAAAATAACTAAGAGAGAAATTTCAGTACTGAATCTTTAGGTTACAGTAACACCATTTAAACAACTTTATATTTTCAGTTTTCAGACCCCAGGTCTTCAGTGTGAGTGTTGTACAATAATTACTAGCTGCATATTAATTTCCAAGGGGAAAAAAACCAGTTAATCCCTAAATTCTCATTATTTTGAGCTTTCTAAAACAGTTCCATCTTGTATATAAGGGGTTTAAAAGCAATTTAAGGGTTTGACCATCTCAGTATTATTAATGAAAAATATAGCTAAATGTATAGCGGTAGATCTTACTAAGTATCATGGCAAAGTAGTAGGAATTTTGAAATAAAATTGTATGATATATATAGTATTTTGCTTCTCATATGATATTTTGATTGGACTACAGGCAATCACTAGCAATCACTCAGGGAGGCAAAGTTTTGGTAAAATTAATAAATGCTGGATATTTTGTTTAATGATGTCATTTTCACATGGAAGTCAATTTAAATGTGTAAAATATTCTGGAGTGTATCTATATAAACATGATTCATGAGGTTTCCCTTTTAAGGAAGGGTTGACTGAAACTGATTTTGGGTAACGTGTATCAGAATTAATCTGAGTAATTGTTAAAAGTTCAGATCTTAAGCAATTTTCTCATGAATTTTATTACTGCAGATTAAAAATTGTACCTTTTCATTCTTCTGTTTGGTGCAAACAGAAAACAAAATCCAAATCCCTCAATATTTTAAAACATAGTTTTACTCATTTAAATTGCTAGCATTGGGGCTTCCCTGGTGGCGCAGTGGTTGAGAGTCTGCCTGCTGATGCAGGGGGCACGGGTTCGTGCCCCGGTCCGGGAAGATTCCACATGCCACGGAGCGGCTGGGCCCGTGAGCCATGGCTGCTGAGCCTGTGCATCCGGAGCCTGTGCTCCATGGCAGGAGAGGCCGCGACAGTGAGAGGCCTGCGTACCGAAAAAAAAAAAAAAATTGCTAGCATTTAAATGAAGTCATTGTAATTTCTCACACTAGTAGAAATAGGAATAATCAAAAATAATCAGTATAGGCCAGTCATATAAACATTTTGTCAAGTATGAAGACAAAACTGAATATATATATATATATATATATATTTTTCAGTTTCATAATGGAGATACAGAAACTAAATTTCTATATTGGTTAATTTTCATTTATTTTCTTACAAGTTGCACTTATTACAAGGAATATCTAGAATTGTATCTTTAGAAGTTAAACCATTTTGACATATATACATATTTCAGATATTAAATATAAATGTAAACATAATAAAAATTACTTCCTTTGGCCAATGGAATGTGGGCAGAAATGATAGTTTGACAAATCAGAAAAAAGCAAAACAGCATGCCCTAGGTAGCTGCTGCCCCCTTCGCTTCCCATCAGAAAGAAGACACATGAAGAAAACCTGAACCCACCCATCAGTCTGTAGCTAAGCCCAGCTGAATTGTAGCCTAATGCAGAATTCAGTGTAGTTCAGCTGAAGAACAGTGGACATCAATCTCCTAAACACGAGGATCGATGCTTCTTGTTGTATGCCAGTAGAACTGTGATGATTATACAGCGTTGTTGAAACAATAGAATAAGCTTATACAGGACACTTACAGAAATGTGAAAAATAAATACACTGATGTATAAGTGTACATATATACAAATGAAATAAGTGTATAAATCATCTGAACAGAGAATTAGTCCAATATACTTCTGGACTCAGTGTCATCCTTAACAGTATGATTTGGGCAAGTCATTGTGTTACTCATATTTCTCAACTGTCGTGCTAGTGTTGGATGGGGTAGTTTTTAAGGTCCATATACAGTCGATAAAGCAAGAACACCCTTGCATTCCAAGAGTAATTAAAAGTGCCAAAGATAAATATTTCATAAGTTGAGCGTCTCTAGAAAACTATTATTGCAAGTTACATGTTACGATCATTAATTCATTCAGTGGTTCCTTTGAAACAACCATCCTGAGTCCAGTATTTATGCCAAGCACAACAAGGGACGAAGAGAAAGAGATAATGATGTGTTTTTTTGTCTGTAAGAAGTGAAAAACCTAACAGGTGACATAATACAAAAAAGAAAAATCTAAGTGTTTTAAGAACATTACAAACTAAGGGCTTTAAGAAGGTAATCTCTTGCAGCTGAAGAGATTAGGAAAAGCTCTTGGGAGGAAGTGCCATTCACACTGGATCTTGGTGGACATGATTTCAACGGGAAGAAATTTTAAGTCATTTGTTGACTGAAGGAAGGGCATTGAAACAGGGCAGAACTATTTATTTGAAATGCTGAGGGTTTTTTTTCTTTTTCTTTTCTTTCATTAGAGTATACTGTGTCACGGACAGCGTAGATATACGGCTTAAAAGAGAGATAGGGGATATATTTTGAGGATTTTGATTTCTATGTTCAGAAGCTTAGACTTTATCATGTACAGGATGATTAACAACTAAAAATTTTGAAGTGTGCATAGTGAGTGCTAGAAAGTTCCTATGGGTTATATGCAGGAAGAAAAGAGATGAGGAAGACACAAGGGGAGTTGGAAGCAGTTTTCAATGGGCCTGAGCTAAGGTGAGTGGGGGGGGTAACAGGCATTTTAATTTAATTTTTTCCTCCAGTTTTACTGAGATACACTTGACTACAGCTCTGTGTATTTTTAAGGTGTAGGCGGACTTTTTGTTTTGTTCACTGTGCAAAGGCTTTTTAGTTTGATGTCCCTTTTGTTTAGTTTATTTAATCCCACTTGTTTATTTTTGTTTTTTCTTGCCTGAGGAGATAAATCCAAATATATATTACTGTAACTGATGTCAGAGAAGTTACTACGTATGTTTTCTTCTAGAATTTTTATGGTTTCAGGGCTTATATTTAAGTCTTTAATCTATTTTGAATTTATTTTTGTGCATGGTGTGAGAAAGTAGTCCTGTTTGATTCTTTTGCACATAGCTGTCCAGTTTTCCCAGCACCATTTATTGAAGAGGCTGTCTTTTCCCCATTATATATTCTTGCCACTTTTGTCCTAGATTAATTGTTCATATAAGCATGGGTTCATTCTGGCCTCTTTATTCTGTTTCATTGATATATTTGTCTGTTTTTGTCCTAGTACAGTACTGTTTTGATTATTGTAGCTTTGTAGTATAGTTTGAAATCAGGGCACATGACACCTTCAGCTTTCTTGTTCTTTATCAAGATCATTTTGGCTATTCAGGGAAGGGGGCACAAACCCCAGCAATGTGCATTTATTTTCTTTCAGGAAGTTAGCATATTGATAAGATAAAATGGAGTTACTAAAGAGTGACTTTAAACTACTGCCAGATGATAAGAAAACAGCATTTTAAAAAAGGAAATTCAAGTATTAAAGTAATGTTTCTCAAACTTTAGTAGAAGAAGTAAAACTGTCACTGTTTTCAGATGACATACTATACATAGAAAATATGACACTATCAGTAAACTACTAGAGCTCATCAGTGAATTGGGTAGAGTTGCAGGATACAAAATTAATACACAGAAATCTGTTGCATTTCTATACACTAACAACAAAAGATCAGACAGTGAAATTAAGGAAACAATCTCATTTACTGTCACCTCAAAAAGAATAAAATACCAAGGAATAAACCTACCTAAGGAGGAAAAAGATTTGTACCATGAAAAGTCTAAGATGCTAATGAAAAAAACTGAAGACCACACAAAGAGATGGAAAGATATACCATGTTTTGGATTAAAGAATCAATACTGTTAAAATAACTAAAATGCCCAAGGCAATCTACCAATTTAAGGCAATCCCTATCAAATTACCAATAACATTTTTCACAGAACTAGAACAAAAAATTTTTTAATTTGTATGGAAACACAAAAGACCCCAAATAGCCAAAGCAATCCTGGGGAAAAAAAAGGAGTTGGAGGAATCAGCCTTCCTGGCTTCAGACTATACTACAAAGCTACAGTAATGAAAACAGTATGGTACTGGCACAAAAACAGAAATATAGATCAATGGAACAGGATAGAAATCCCAGAAATAAACCCATTAAATTAATCTTTGAAAAAGGAGGCAAGAATATACAGTGGAGAAAAGACAATCTCTTCAATAAGTGGTGCTGGGAAAACTAGACAGCTACATGTAAAAGAATTAAATTAAAACATTCTCTAACATCATACATAAAAATAAACTCAAAATATATTAAATCCCTAAATGTAATGCCAGACACTATAAAACTCTTAGAGGAAAACACAGGAAGAACACTCTGCAATAAAGTGCACCAATATCTTTTTGGATCTACCTCCTAGAGTAATAAAAATAACAACAAAAATAAACAAATGGAACCTAATTAAACTTAAACTCTTTTGCACAGCAAAGGAAACCATAAACAAAACAGAAAGACAACCTACTGACTGGAAGAAAATATTTGCAAATGAAGTAACCTACAAGGGATTATTCCCCCAAATATACAAACAACTCATGCAGCTCTATATCAAAAAAAAAACAAACAACCCAATCAAAAAATGGGCAGAAGATCCAAATAGACATTTCTCCAAAGAAGACATACAGATGACCAAAAAGCACATGAAAAAGTGCTCCACATCACTAATTATTGGAGAAATGCCAATCAAAACTACAATGAGTTATCACCTCACACCAGTAAGAAGAGCCATCATTGAAGTCTACAAAGAATAAATGCTGGAAAGGGTGTGGAGAAAAGGGAAGCCTCCTACACTGTTGGTGGGAATGTAAATTGGTAAAATCATTATGGAGAACAGTAGGGAGGTTCCTTAAAAAACTAAAAATAGAACTACCATATGATCCAGCAATCTCACTCCTGGACATATATTCAGAGAAAGGCATCATTCAAAAAGATACATGCACCCCGATGTTCACTGCAGCACTATTTACAACAGCTAAGACATGGAAGCAACCTAAATGTGCATCAACAGAGGATTGGATAAAGAAGATGTGGTACATATATACGATGGAATATTACTCAACCATACAAAAAGAACAAAATAATGCCATTTGCAGCAACATGGATGGACCTAGAGATTATCATACTAAGTGAAATAAGTCAGAGAAAGACAAATATCATATATCACTCATATGTGGAATCTAATTAAAAAAATAATACAAATGAACTTATTTACAAAACTGAGACAGACTCACAGATTTTGAAAACAAACTTATGGTTACCAAAGGGGAAACATGGGTGGGAGGGATAAATGATGAGTTTGGGATTAACATATACACACTACTATATATAAAACAGATAACCAACAAGGACCTACTATATAGCACAGGAAACACTACTCAATATTCTATAATAACCTATATGGGAAAAGAATTTGAAAAAGAATGAATATATGTATATGTATAAATGAATCACTCTACCATACACCTGAAACTAACACAACATTGTAAATCAACTATACTCCAATAAAACTTAAGTAAAAGAAAATATACATAAACATCAATGTTCATAGCAGCACTATTTACAATAGCCAAGACATGGAAGCAACCTAAATGTCCATCGACAGAGGAATGGATAAAGAAGTTGTGGTACATATACACAATAGAATACTACTCAGCCATAAAAAGGAATGAAATAATGCAATTTGTAGCAACATGGGTGGACCTAGAGATTATCATACTAAGTGAAGTAAGCCAGACAGAGAAAGACAAATATAATATGATATCGCTTGTATGTGCAATCCAAAAAAAAAAAAAAATGATACAAATCAACTTATTTACAAAACAGATACAGATTCACAGACATAGAAAACACACTTATGGTTAGCAAAGGGGAAATGAGGGGAGGGAGGGATAAATTAGGAGGCTGGGATTAACATATGCACACCGCTATACATAAAAGAGATAACCAACAAGGACTTACTGTATAGCACAGGGAACTATACTCAATATTTTGTAATAACCTGTAAGGGAAAAGAATCTGAAAAAGAACAGATGTGTGTGTGTGTGTGTGTGTGTGTGTGTGTGTGTGTGTGTGTATACATATATATATACACACACATTATACATGTATCTATGTATAACTGAATCACTAGGCTGTACCCCTGAAACTAATATAACATTGTAAATCAACTATACTTCAATTTTAAAAATCAAAATAAACTGATTAAAATTGGAAAAAAATGTTTTAATATGCATAAGAATCACCTGGGGTTCTTGTGAAAAATGTAGATTTCTGGGCCTCAGACCTAGAGATCTTGAAAGAGTTGGTGCTGAGAGAGACCCAGAATTTGTAGTTTAATAAGTACCTCAACAGATAACAATAAAGGTGGTTTACAAATCATTCTTTGACACTGGTTGGAATATATAACAGTAACAATAAAAGGAAACACTTATTGCCCACTTGGCTAAATGCATGTATACAGTATCTCAATTTACCCTTTTAGGAAGCCTAAAATGTAGCTATTAATATTATTTCTCAAAGTTACAAAAAACCAAGAATTAGAGGGGTTTTACAGCACTTTAAAAGTCATAGAGTTAATAAGTGATGAATTCAGAAGAAGAGTCAAAGACTGTCCAACTTCAGAACTCATATTGGATAAGTTTATGTTATTAAAGACTGTAGCTTTTGCCTCTCTTCTTATACTTTCTCTTTTCGAAACTTTCAACTGATTGGGACGAGTGCCACATTTAACAGGATTTTCTGATTAAATTTACTCCAGTAAAAAATTTCATTCCTAAGTAGAGAAAGACCAGCTGGAACATAATCAGTCATCATAGTGGGATGCCCTAGATATGAAGATGCCCATCCTACCAAGAATAATACATATGTGCATAGCAGTAATTCTAAAATAAATATAGGAAATTTCTGCAGCATGTGTTATTGTAACTATTTAAGCAAACACATAAGAACTTTAAAGTAGGACGTTATCATTGCCTAGAACATTTTTCTCTCATTTTTCTTTCTGTCTTAAAACTGACAGCTCAAAATAAATCCATCATCTAGAATTTGAAGCATTAATTATTGAAAGGAATGGTCCACAATAAAACATGCTAAAAGTCAGATTTAATTTATTCTTCTTAACTATCTCTTGACCTAAGCTACTATTTTTTTTTAAGACTGAAGGTCCAGTCATTTATCTACATTTCCTATGATAATGGAAGCAGTAGTAGCTTACGGTGTTTGAAGTAAAGGAAATGAGTTAAATATGTTATGTGCCACTATTCGAAGTCCAATCAACCCAGAAAAGACTTTACAAACACACTGAGAAAAAGGCCTAAAGTGGGAATCATTAATAGATTCTTTCCTCCAAAAATTTAAGGAGAAATGAACTCAAAAATTTTCCAGAGTTGGAGAAGCAATTGATATCTGTTATCAGTTGTAATTTTCCAGTTTCAAACCCAACAACTGTTCATTGTTATTTGTTCTTGAAGATGGTGACTGAGAAAAAGGTGATGGTAGTATGTTGCCACTTTAAACTGATAATAGAATTTTTTATTTGCTTTTCTTGTCAATGATATTCTTTCCAGTAGTTCCCTTGCTCCGCAAGTGAAAAGGATAGTGTTAGAAAAATTTCCTTTTAATTTCAGACTTACTAATCAAGGTCCACTTACAAAGTTTTCATTGTTTTTTCTAGGCCACGTAGAGGGAGCTTCTTTTATTTTTTTCTAATACATCTTTATTGGAGTGAAGTTGCTTCACAATATTGTGTTAGTTTCTGTTGCACAACAAAGCAAACCAGCCATATGCATACATATGTCCCCATATCTCCTCCCCCTTGAGCCTCCCTAGAATCCTCCCTATCCCACCCCTTGAGTTCACCACAAAGCACTGGGCGGATCTCCTTGTGCCATGCTGCTGCTTCCCACGAGCCAATTATTTTACATTCGGTAGTATATATACCTCGATGTTACACTCACTTTGCCTCAGCTTCGCCCTCCCACCCCATATCAAGTCCATTCTCTATGTCTACCTCTTTATTCCTGCCCTGCAACTACATTCATCAGTACCATTTTTTTTTAAGATTCCTTTTTTTCCCCACATCTTTATTGGAGTATAAGTGCTTTACAAGGGTGTGTTAGTTTCTGCTTTATAACAAAGCGAATCAGCTATACATAAACATATATCCCTAGATCCCCTCACTCTTGCATCTCCCTCCCACCCTCCCTATCCCACCCCTCTAGGTGGTCACAAAGCACCAAGCTGATCTCCCTGTGCTATGTGGCTGCTTTCCACTAGCTATCTATTTTACATTTGGTAGTGTATATATGTCCATGCCACTCTCTCACTTCATCCCAGCTTACCCTTCCCCCTCCCTGTGTCCTCAAGTCCATTCTCTACATCTGCATCTTTTTTCCTGTGCCGCCCCTAGATTCTTCAGAACCATTTTATTTTTTAGATTCCATGTATATGTGTTAGCATATGGTATTTGTTTTTCTCTTTCCGACTTCACTCTGTAAGACAGACTCTAGGTCCATCCACCTTACTACAAATAACTCAATTTTGTTTCTTTTTATGGCTGACTAATATTCCATTGTATATATGTGTCACATCTTCTTAATCCATTCATCTGTTGATGGACACTTAGGTTGCTTCCATGTCCTGACTATTGTAAATAGAGCTGCAATGAACATTGTGGTACATGACTCTTTGAATTATGGTTTTCTCAGGGTATATGCCAGCAGTGGGATTGCTGGGTCTTGTGGTAGTCCTATTTTTAGTTTTTTAAGGAACCTCCATAGTGTTCTCCATAGTGGCTGTATCAATTTACATTCCCACCAACAGTGCAAGAGGGTTCCCTTTTCTCTACACCCTCTCCAGCATTTATTGTTTGTAGATTTTTTGATGATGGCCATTCTGACTGGTGTGAGGTGATACCTCACTGTAGTTTTGATTTGCATTTCTCTAATTAGTGATGTTGATAATCCTTTCATGTTTTCTTGGCAATCTGTATATCTTCCTTAGAGAAATGTCTATTTAGGTCTTCTGCCCATTTTTGGATTGGGTTGTTTGTTTTCTTGATATTGAGCTGCATGTAAATTTTGGAGATTAATCGTTTGTCAGTTGCCTCATTTGCAAATATTTTCTCCCATTCTGAGGGTTGTCTTTTTATCTTGTTTATGATTTCCCTTGCTGTGCAAAAGCTTTTAAGTTTCATTAGGTCCCACTTGTTTATTTTTGTTTTTATTTCCATTTCTCTAGGAGGTGGGTCAAAAAGGATCTTGCTGTGTTCTGCCTATGTTTTCCTCTAAGAGTTTTATAGTATCGGCCTTACATTTAAGTCTTTAATCCATTTTGAGTTTATTTTTGCATATGGTGTTAGGGAGTGTTCTAATGTCATTCGTTTACATGTAGCTGTCCAGTTTTCCCAGCACGACTTATTGAAGAGGCTGTCTATTCTCCATCATATGTTCTTGCCTCCTGTGTTGTAAATTAGGTGCCCATATGTGCATGGGTTTGTCTCTGGGCATTCTATCCTGTACCATTGATCTATATTTCTGTTTTTGTGCCAGTACCATACTGTCTTGATTACTGTAGCTTTGTGGTATAGTTTGAAGTCAGGGAGCCTGATTCCTCCAACTCCATTTTTCTTTCTCAAGATTGCTTTGGCTGTTCAGGGTCTTTTGTGTTTCCACATGAATTGCAAGATTTTTTTGTTCTAATCTGTGAAGAATGCCATTGGTAGTTTGATAGGGATTGCATTGAATCTGTAGATTGCTTTGGGCAGTATAGTCATTTTCACAATACTGATTCTTCCAATCCAAGAACATGGTATATTTCTCCATCTGTTTATGTCATGTTTGATTTCTTTCATCAGTGTTTTATAGTTTTCTGAGTACAAGTCTTTCACCTCCTTAGGCAGATTTATTCCTAGGTATTTTATTCTTTTCATTACAATGGTAAATGGGAGTGTTTCCTTAATTTCTCTTTCAGGTTTTTCATCATTAGTGTATAGAAATGCAAAAGATTTCTGTGCATTAATTTTGTATCCTGCAACCTTACTAAATTCATTGATTAGCTCTAGTAGTTTTCTGGTGTCATCTTTAGGATTCTCTATGTATAGTATCATGTCATCTGCAAACAGTGACAGTTTACTTCTTTTCCAATTTGTATTCCTTTTATTTCTTTTTCTCCCCTGCTTGCCGTGGCTTGGACTTCCAAAACTATGCTGAATAAGAGTGGCTTGAGTGAACATCCTCATCTTGTTCCTGATCCTAGTGAAAATGCGTTCAGTTTTTCACCATTGAGTATGATGCTTGCTGTGGGTTTGTCATATATGGCCTTTATTATGTTGAGGTAGGTTCCCTCTATGCCCATTTTCTGGAGAGTTTTTACCATAAATGGGTGTTGAATTTTGTCAAAAGCTTTTTCTGCATCTATTGAGATGATCACATGGTTTTTATTCCTTAATTTGTTAATGTGGTGTATCACATTGATTGATTTGCATATACTGAAGAATCCTTGCATTCCTGGAATAAATCCCACTTGATGGTGGATGATCCTTTTAATGTGCTGTTGGATTCTGTTTGCTAGTATTTTGTTGAGGATTTTTGCATCTACATTCATCTGTGATATTGGTCTATAATTTTCTTTTTTTATGTGATATCATTTTCTGCTTTTGGTATTTAGGTGATGGTGGCTTTGTAGAATGAATTTGGGAGTACTTCTCCATCTGCAGTTTTTTGGAAGATTTTGAGAAGGATTGGTGTTAGCTCTTCTCTAAATGTTTGATAGAATTCGCCTGTGAAGCCACCTTGTCCTGGACTTTTGTTTGCTGGAAGATTTTTAATTACAGTTTCAATTTCATTACTTGTGATAGGTCTGTTTATGTTTTCTAATTTTTCCTGGTTCAGCCTTGGAAAATTTTACCTTTCCGAGAATTTGTCTATTTCTTCGTGGTTGTCCATTTTAGTGGCATATGGTTGTTTGTAGTAGTCTCTTATTATCCTTTGTATTTCTGTGGTGTCTGTTGTGATTTCTCCTTTTTCATTTCTAATTTTATTGATTTGCGTCCTATCCCTTTTTTTCTTGGTGAGTCTAAGGGTTTATCATTTTGTTTATCTTCTCAAAGAACCAGCTTTTAGTTTTATTGATCTTTGCTATTGTTTTCTTCGTTTCTATTGCATTCATTTCTGCTCTGATCTTTATGATTTCTTTCCTTCTACTAACTTTGGGTTTTCTTTGTTCTTCTTTAGTTGTTTTAAGTGTAGTGTAGATTGTTTATTTGAGATTTTTCTTGTTTCTTGAGGTGAGACTGAATTGCTATAAACTTCCCTCTTAGAACTGCTTTTGCTGTGTCCCCTAGGTTTTGGGTTGTCGTGTTTTCATTGTCATTTGTTTCTATGTATTTTTTTATTTCTTCTTTGATTTCTTCAGATCACTGAAGAAATTGGTTATTTAGTAGTGCATTGTTTAGCCTCCATGTACTTTTTCTGTAATTGATTTCCAATCTCATAGCGTTGTCATCAGAAAAGATGCTTGATATAATTTCAATTTTCTTAAATTTTCTGAGGCTTGATTTGTGACCCAAGATGTGATCTATCCTGGAGACTGTTCCATGTGCACTTCAGAAGAAAATGTATTCTGACACTTTGGGGTGGAATGTTCTATAAATATGAATAACATGTATCTGGTCTATTGTGTCACTTAAAGCTTGTTTTTCCTTATTTATTTTCTGTTTGGATGATCTTTCCTTTGGTGTAAGTGGGGTGTTAAAAGTCCCCTACTATTATTGTGTTACTGTCAATTTCTCCTTTCATGTTTGTTAGCATTTGCCTATGTACTGAGATGCTCCTACGTTGGGTGCATAAACATTTATAATTGTTATATCTTCTTGGATTGATCCTTTGATCATTATGTAGTGTCCCTCCTTATCTCTTGTAACAGTCTTCATTTTAAAGTCTATTTTATCTGATACGATTATTGCTACTCCAGGTTTCTTTTGATTTCCATTTGCGTGGAATATGTTTTACCATCACTTCACTTTCAGTCCGTATGTTTCCCTAGGTCTGAAGTGGGCCTCCTGTAGACAGCATATATATGGGTCTGTTTTTTGTATCCATTCAGCCAGTCTGTGTCTTTTGGTTGGGGCACTTAATCCGTTTACATTCAAGGTTATTATCGATATGTATGTTCCTATTACCATTTTCTTAATTGTTTTTGGTTTGTTTTTGTGGGTCTTTTTCTTCTCTAGTGTTTCCTGCTCAGAGAAGTTTCTTTAGCATTTATTGTAAAGCTGGTTTGGTGGTGCTGAATTCTTTTAGCTTCTGCTTGTCTGTAAAGGTTTTAATTTCTCTGTTGAATCTGAATGAGATCCTTGCTTGGTAGAGTAATCTTGGTTGTAGGTTTTTCTCTTTAATCACTTTAAGTATATCCTGCCACTTCCTTCTGGCTTGCAGAGTTTGCACTGAAAAATCAGCTGATAACCTTATGGGGATTCCTTTGTATGTTATTTTTTGTTTTTCCGTTGCTGCTTTTAATATTTTTTCTTTGAATTTAATTTTTGTTAGTTTGATTAATATGTGTCTTGGTGTGTTTCTCCTACTGTCTATCCTGTATGGGACTTTCTGTGCTTCCTGGACTTGGGTGACTATTTCTTTCCCCATGTTAGGGAAGTTTTCCACTATAATCTCTTCAAATATTTTCTCAGACCCTTTCTTTTTCTCTTCCTCTTCTGGGACCCCTGTAATTCGAATGTTGGTGCATTCAGTGTTGTCCCAGAGGTCTCTGAGATTGTCTTCAATTCTTTTCATTCTTTCTTCTTTCTTCTGCTCCTCAGCAGTTATTTCCACCATTTTGTCTTCCAGCTTACTTATTCGTTCTTCTGTCTCTGTTATTGTTATTGATTCCTTCTAGTGTATTTTTCATTTCAGTTACTGTGTTGTTCATCTCTGTTTGTTTGTTCTTTAGTTCTTCTAGATCTTTGTTAAACATTTCTTGTATTTTCTCAATCCGTGCTTCCATTCTATTTCAGAGATTCTGGATCATCTTTACTATCTTTACTCTGAGTTATTTTTCAAGTAGATTTCCTATTTCTTCTTCATTTATTTGGTCTTGTAGGTTTTTACCTTGTTCCTTCATCTGTGACATATTTTTTTAACGTCTTTTTTTTTTTTTTTTTTTTTTTATGAGTGAGATTGTGTTCCTGTTTTACTGGTTGTTTGGTCTGAGGCTTCCAACACTGAAGTTTGTAGGCTATTTTGTAGAGCTGGGTCTTGGTGCTGAGATGAGGAGCCCTGTGAGACCTCACGCCGATGAATATTCCCTGGGGTCTGAGATTCTCTGTTAGCTCAGTGGTTCAGGATTGGAGCTCCCACTGCAGGAGCTACCCCCCGACCCCAGGTTCATGAATCAAGATCCCACCAGCCACGTGGGGCAGCAAGAAAAAAAAAAAGAGAATAACAAAGTAAAAAATAAAATTAGACTAGGAAAATAAGAGATATATTAGAAAGAATGTAAAAATAAACATACAGATGAATCAACAGCCAGAAGGTACATCAGTACCACAATAGTAAAACAGAGGAGGAGGGAAAAGAAAAAAAAAAAAAGGCAGGGGTGGGGCAGGAAAGGCCTTGGCTGTGGTGAGCGGGGCTAAGCAACAGCGAGGTTTGTGTGGTTTGTGGGGCCAATGCTTAGGACCCACAGGGCTGGAAAATGCCCTGGGAGCTGTGGGGGATGGGGCTTAGGCTCAAGGAACAGAAGGGGCCCAGGCATGTCCCCCTCCCCTTGTCTCAGAGGGCAGGGGACCTCACCTGGGAGCCCAGCAGGCTTCCTGGGCTCAAGTGGGTGGGGTAAATGCCTTACTCTCCTCTCCTCTCCTGCTCCTCTGGTCTGGGGTCTAGGAAGTCCCCTCCCGCCTGCCACTCCTGATCTCCCCGGCCTCCCTCCTATGCCTCCAGGAACCACACTGCCTGGATGGGGCTTTGGAGGTGGGGGAACCAGCTTGGGAGCTCAGCAAGCTCCCCCACCCAAGTGGGCCAGGCGATCACCCTCCACTCCTCTCCTGCTCTTCCTGGAAAGTCCCTCCCACCTGCCTCTCCTGATCTCCCCAAGTTCAGGGGCACCAATCTTGTCTGGCCTCCACTTCTCCTCCCCCCCTCGGTCCCCCTATGTCCTACCAGTTCATTCCAGGGTTCCTCCCACCTCCTTGGGGGTCAGAGTTCCCCACCAGTTGCCGGCAGGCATCATAGTTGTGGGGAGACGCTAACTCTGCATTTTCCCACACCGACATCTTGATTCCTCAGGAGCTTTTATTTAAAGTTTATTTAGAACCAACTATGTCCCAGACACTGTGCTAAACTATATGCAGAGCCCTGGTGGGTACTGATTTCTCTGCTTTGCTTTCCATTTGTATCCAGCTTGCTGTGTATCTTCTTTTATCCTCCAGGAGCTTATTAACCCTTCAAGCATAAGGGAAAAATTAAAGTCTACTCAGTACCATGAACAGAAATTTTGATATATGATAAAGTATGTATATTTGAAAAATCTATCAAATGAGAGTGGCAGAATTTCTCTAATTCCTTTAAAAGAATCATTCATCAGAGGTGCTAGACATTTGTGGCTGACAGAAGATGTATCAGATAATCCTTCAAGATCCCGTTTTACATATGTCCTCTGGTTTATACTTCAGTATAAACTTTTTTTTTTTCTATGTGGTATATTTTTTATTTATTTTAGCCAGTCACATAACCCATTTTATTTGACTCTCAGGTGAAAACAGAGTATCTGCCCATTTTAAAGATAAAGACACCGTAGTTGAGTAATTTCTCTGAAGTGACACAGGTAGAAAGGAAAGAATTAAGGACTATAATTTATGCCTTTCCATCTTTTTTTTATGCATAACTGATTTACTTTGTTATAAAACAGAAACTAACACACCATTGTAAAGCAAATATACTCCAACAAAGATGCCAAAAAAAAAAAAACAATAAAATGTTGCCATTTCCTCCAAACTCTCAGTATTCACGTCTCATTATTAATTCACCACTCTGTTATTAGGGGTTACCACTGAATCAGTGATGACTCCAGAACTTCTGTAGAAGGGGTTTGGGGCAGGTGAGCAATTCATTCTGGGAAAGAGAGTCTAAAACCAAGTGAACGGCCCTTTACATTAGCATGGGGAAACTTCCCACATCCCACCTTGTCTCAACAGAGCCATTAATCTAGAAAAAACTACAGTGTCACTTTTCAGAGGTCTACCCTGTGTGCACACATGGAGAAGACACTTAGAATGTTAAAGTCAGCATGTTAAGTAATTTTCTTGAAATACTGTAACTAGCACCCTATTACTTTCTTCACAGTCCTTTTCATAATCTATTTAATTTTAGTCCTTTTTAATTGTCTGGTACACCATTAACACCTAAACTCCAAGAGAGAAGGAGCTTCATCTTATTTCCAGTGCCTAGCACATAATGGTTTCTAAATGGAACTGATTCCAAGATTGGCCTCATTTAGGAATGGATCTGTTGTTATAATCAGGCTTCCGAAATCTTTAGTATCAATATGGAATCCTTTCCTCTCACGTTTCACAGGAAGCTAGACTTCTTAAAGCCCAAACATGGATACGTCTGAAGTTTCCTTGACTGATTTAAATTGAATTAAAATAATTATATTGTACAGGAAAAACTTTCAAAATTTTTACATTTTTCAGAACATAACCACCTTTTCTTTCTCTACTTTCTTCCCTTCAAAACAAACTTTGCAACATTGGGGTGAGTTAAATAATCAGAAATCTAGCCCCAAATTAAGCTCTCAATGACATGAAACACATTTTTTGCTCCTTTTTAATAAAAATCCTATATGCAGTACATTAATGTTTTCTTTTAGAAATTACGTTGACAACTTAATCCCTAATTTGAGGCATCCATATAATTGGTTTACAGAAAGGTTCTTCGGCAAAATATATATTTTTTTTTATCTGATTTAGATGATATTTATTTATTTATTTATTTTATTTATTTATTTTTTTAACATCTTTATTGGAGTATAATTGCTTTACAATGGTATGTTAGCTTCAGCTTCACAACAAAATGAATCAGTTATATACATACATAGTATAAACTTTTTGATTACTTGATAATGTGGAGAGAGCCTGGCAGTAGTTCTAGAAATGGAAGACTGAAAACAGGGTGCCATAGTTATTTACTTAGGATATGATTTTATTTATTATGACACCAAAGAGAATCAACTGAAACTGTTTAAAACCAATGTATAAATACGAAAAGCAGATACAAAATGAATACATCTAAATCAATATTCTTACATTTATCAAAAAAATACATCAATAATAAAAAGAATATCCCACTCCTAGCAAAGAAATACAAAGTAATAAACCTAAAAAATGGACAGAAATTATATGAAAAATCTCTAGAAAATTATCTCTTTATGTAACATTTGCATAAATGAAGAGATAGCAGATGTGAATACTCAATATTGCAAAGATTTTGATCCATTCTAAGTGAATCCTATAAATTTAGCACAATTCCACTCAATATCCCAATTAGATTTTTCTTATAAAAATAAATAAGTGCATTTTCTTTTTGATGGAATGACTTTCTATCTCCAACTTTTGTTTCATTTTCTAGCAGCAACTTATATTCTTTAAGTGAATTATCAGCCTGCAATACTTGTTTTATTTTTTTCAGTTTAGAAAAATCTCTCTCAACCTCACGTATTCCTCAAGCTGCCATTTGTTTCCTCTTTCTCTTTACAGCAGTACTCCACCAAAGATTTGTCTATATTTTTAAAGTTTCCCTCTATCTAGTCTTTCTTCAATTCACCCTAACTCTCCACCAGAATGCTTTTATCAAGGTCACCAAGCAACATGACATCCAACATCCATGTTACTAAAACTAATTGTCCTTTCCCAGGTCCTTAATGTATTTGACCTGTCAGCCTCCTTATACACAGCGAGTTGAGGCATGTTTTTCTCCTGACCTCCAGGATACCACACTCTCCTAGTCTTCCTATTTCCTTACAGTTTTCTTCCTCTCAGGCTCCTACTTATGGATCCTCCTCAGCTCCCTGATCTTTAAATTTTGGGGTGACTCCCAGTTTGGTCCTTAGATCTTTTTTCTGTTGATATATAAGTTCTAGGTGGTCTTATCTAAACTCAAGTCTTTAAATACCACCTACAGGTATTCTGAACATTCCCAAATTCATGTTTGCGATTGGGCCCTTTCTCTTGTTATCTGACTCATACATTCAATTGATGACTTGAAGCTTCACTTGGATGTGCATTAGGCATAGTCAATGGACAGTTGTCAGACTCAGCTCCTATTTCCATCACCTCCAAACCTGCTTCTCTCATAGCATTTCCCCATCTCTGTAGATGGCAGATCCATCTCGCCAGATACTTTGGAGACATTCTTGACATTTTTCTTTCCTTTCCATACCCTCCATCTATTCCATCAGCAAAGTCTTTTGGCTTTTTCTTTAAATGTATCAGATTCTCATCACTTCTTAGCACATCCACTACTGTCACCCTAGATTAAGCCTCCATCTTCTCGCTTGAACTAGAGCAAGCAAAAGCCTCTTAAAACTTTGCCATGGACTTCATGTTTGTGTCCCCTCAATTCATATGTTGAAACCTAGTGCCCAATCTAATGATATAAGGAGGTGGCGTCTTTGCGAGGTGCTTAGGACATGAGAGTGGAGCCCTTAAGGAAGGTATTAGTGCTCTTATAAAAGAGGCCCCGGGCTTCCCTGGTGGCGCAGTGGTTGAGAGTCCACCTGCCGATGCAGGGGACACAGGTTCGTTCCCCGGTCCGGGAAGATCCCACATGCCGCAGAGCAGCTGGGCCCATAAGCCATGGCCACTGAGCCTGCGCGTCCGGAGCCTGTGCTCCGCAACGGGAGAGGCCACAACAGTGAGAGGCCCAAGTACCACAAAAAAAAAAAAAAAAAAAGAGGCCCTGCCCAACTCTGTAGCTCCTTTTAGCATGTGAAGATACAACAAGAACTCAGCAGTCTACAACCTGGAAGAAGAGGGTTCTCACCAGAACCCAACTATGCTGGTACCTCATTTACACTTAAAGCCTCCAGAATTGTGAGCAATATATTTCTGCTGTTTATAGGCCACCTAATTTATGATGTTTTGTCATAGCACCCTGAAAGTACTAAGATACTCTTCTTCTTGCTTATGTCCATATTCCCCTGAAATTACTGCCAGTAGAGCAGCAAGCAGAATCCTTTCAAAATGTAAGTCATCACAGCTCCGCCCAAAATTTTTCAAGAGCTTTTCATCTCACCCAGAGAGATAAAATGTCACCACAGTGACCTATAGTATCTTAAATGATATATTAGTCATCTATGGCTATATAACAACTTACCCCAAAACTTAGAGGCTTAAGACAAGAAATGCTTATAAATCACAATTTTTGTAGGTCAGGAATCTGGGGGCAACTTA
The DNA here is from genome assembly GCF_949774975.1 of Lagenorhynchus albirostris. NCBI lineage: Eukaryota > Metazoa > Chordata > Mammalia > Artiodactyla > Delphinidae > Lagenorhynchus > Lagenorhynchus albirostris. Next base: position 66,510,689 of record NC_083102.1, read on the forward strand.
GTTGGTTCCTCCAGCTCAGGGCCTCTTAGAAAGCTGTAATCAAGGTGTCAGCCAGGGCTGTTGTCTCATAGAAAGGGTCCACTGTGGAAGACCCACTTCTAGTCTCACTCAGGTGGTTGTTGGCAGGCTTCAGTTCCTTGCTGACTGTTGGATGGAGGTCTCCCCTAGTTTTGTCACAGTCCTCTCCTTAGGTCAGTTCACAACATGGCGGCTGGCTTCCACCAGATCAAGTAAGCAAGAAAGTAAGAGAAGTAAAGCAAATTTAGAACCAGAGTCTTTTTACACTTAACCTTGGAAGTGATATCCCAGGATTTCTGCTTTATTTTCTTTACCAGAAACAAGTCACTAGGTCTAGCTCACACTAAATCGTTGGTAGTGAAACACGAGCATGAATGCCAGGAGGTGGGCATCATTGGGAACCAACTTAAAAGCGGCCCACAGCAAATGACTACCCCTCTTCCATTACACATGTGGCTTTTTCTCTTGCCATTTTCATCTCAGTTGCTCTGCTTTAATTACATAGGCTCCATGGATATCCCATGTGTGAGCTATACCCTCTCAGGCCATTTGGGCTAGACAGGTTGAAGAGATTTTTGATTTTTAAACGTTGTAGCCAAATCCTAAGAAGTTGTCTGGAGGATCAAGGATGGTAGTTATCTCATCTCAGCTTCATAGGAATCCACTGTTGTCCTGAAAACAGGAGCATGTTTAGTATCTTGCTGCTGAAACTAGGCTACGTGAAGTAGTACCATGAATTCACAGCATCGTGCATGATGGAAAGTATCTCAGAAATCATATGAAGCTGGCCTTGTAAACCGCAGGATTCTCTTGACCAGTTATGATTTTACCAGCAGGTAGGAAGTGAATCTCAATTATCGCAGAGCTTGTTCATTAGTTAAGATAAGAATGTCATGGTGGCTGCAATGTTCAGAATGATCAACAGCAACAAACAGACAAACCAAAAACCAAGAGGAAAGCAAAACTATTATAAAAGTTTACCAGGTTGAGCTTCACAGGACTTGAAGCAAAGGCTACAGACAACCTAGAAAGCCTGTGAATGAACTGAAAAGTGAATATGATAGGATAGGGGTAAAATATACCATTATTATAGAAGCAAGGCCAGAGATGAGTACCTAAATTGTGACTGTGAAATAGTACACATCATTAATCTGTTCTGATGGAACAGTGAGAGGAAGCGAGAAGGTCTAAAGGACAATAGTATTATAAGAGCTCCAGTTTGATACAATATCTTGCCTTTGTTCCACCAGCTCTTTCATTAGTAACTCCTTATAAAGGTTGGCTACATTAGCAGATACTCCTTCAGACAAAGATCGGGCTTTGTGGGTTTCCACGGAACTTTACTGACAATTAATAAGTATTAAATAATTAATTTCAAGTCAGCAAACAATGACAGGATCTTCAACAATAGCACTACATTTCCCCATTACATTATCTACAGATAAACAAATAAAAAAAATAGTATGATTATTTAGAGTATATCTTTTTCACTAAGTTGCTATCTCCTACAAAACACTTATAGCGTATTTATTATGAACTCATATTTTCTATTTAAATATCAGGTAAAATTTGAGTATAATTACCAGTGTAAGTATCAAACACTAAGAAAGAATACTTAAAGAGAAGTAATTTTACCATAATATTAAAAGTTCTAGACCTTTAAAAATTCTTAGTCTGTAAAAAGTTCACTATAAGTTAGACTACTAAGGCAAACATTCCCAGTTGCTCTATAGCACATAAATAGTAAGGTTTTTTAATATTATATGGTAATGGAAAGGGGTCATGGTTTGGATTAAATGTTTCTAATGCTAGCTAATCATATTCAGAGTTCTCTTTACCTCACATGGTTCACCTGATATTTAAAAATGGGAAGAAATGCATCTAAATCTATACTACACGTTTGAAATTGATAGTTTATATTTGGTATAAAAGGGATAAAATTTATAGTCCTGAGTGACAATTTTATGTAACAAGGCATGAGAATGTAAAATTCCATTCAAATTCCCCTCTTATCACTATTCATGAAAACAGCATTTCTCAGCTGGGAAAGCTAACAGCGATATTACATGGTGACATTATTTCAGAAGAGTTGTCTACGATGCAGAATATCTAATTTTTTCACACATGAGTAAGGACTATGTAAAATTTAGCATTTAAGTTGCATTCTGTACACAATATTTTAAAGGGCAAGGGTAAGTACTTTTTGAAATAATATAATAACCTAAATTAACTTCAAAACAAAATTTAATATTCATGTACTTCTTTTCTTTCAAGTCTTTCCAAACAGCTTTTCCAAAAAGAATAGTATATCTTGATATACTAAAAATAACAAACACTCTTATTGCTGTTTTAGTAAAAAGGAAACTGGAGCATGGAATTGCATAAATGATTTTTCGAAGGGAACCCAAATAAAGTATAGGGGTAGAAGAATCATAATATAGCCACAGTATTCCTAATTTTAGTGCTTGATGCTTTTCTTTTAAATAATAAAACCAGTGGAACAGCCTAATAACATCAAGTGCAAGCAAGGAAGATGTTAACTGCTCTGTTTTCACAACCTTATGGAATCACAGCTGATGCGAAACCATGCAATTTAATCCCCTGTATTTATGGACAAGGAAATTTAAATTTAGAGGCATTGTGACTTGTTCAAGGCCATCGAGTATGTAAATAGCACATACAAGAATCAAACTCATGTGTCCTTTATCCCTTATATAGTGCTGTGTCCACTATGATTAAAATGAAAGAATTCATTCCGGTTGCCAGATATCAATACTTTGATCCTTTATGTAATTAGATTAATGGTATACAGAGTTTTGGTTTTGACTTTAGTATGTTTCAAAAATAGTCTGCACATGAGGCATTATACTGCATCTGCCTTTTATATTTAAGAGGTAACATAAGTTTAATAATCATTTTTACCTAATTCAGAAATAACAAGAAAATATTTGCTACTCTTCACAGCTGATTTTCCACTTATTTGTTTTTTAACAAAATAGCCACCAACTCTTATATTCCTGCAACTTAGCCATCTAAAGCATGTGTCAGCAAGCTTCTTCTGTAAAGAGCCAGGCAGTAAATGTTTTTGTAACTACACAATTCTGGTGTAACTCCCAGGGTTTGTAGCATGAAAGCAGCCACAGACAATAGGTGACTGAACGGAAGTAGCCATGTTTCAATAAAACTTTATTCACAAAAACAGATCATTGGCCCATGGGCTGTAGTTTGTTGACCCTATCTAAAGCATGGTGATTGCAGAATGAAGGACCAAGATGGTGATATGCTATGGCATTTCAGTTCAGGAGTATCTCAAGTTCTGTAATAAGAGCACCATCAAAGTCTGAGAGTTCTGGTTTTCCTAAGTGATATCTAGAAACCACCTGAGTTGGCATAACTTTTAAAAAATAAAATATCTTAACCTTTCTCAGATTTCTTTTTTGTAATACTTATCGTAGTGTTATCACTGGCATCCTATTTTTAGGAGAGAATTAGACAATATACAGAGTTTAAACTTTTCTTTTGGCCATTTTGCACGGTTTGTGGGATCTTAGTTCCCCAACCAGGGATGGAACCTGCGCCCTTGGCAGTGAAAGCATGGAGTCCCAACCACTGGAACACCAGAGAATTCCCTACAGACTTTAAATAACACATTATATTCCTTCTTAATTTGAACTTTTCCAAACCTTTGACCCTCACACCCATTTGTCTCATCACTCATTTTTGTCTCTTCAGAGTCCCAATGAAACGTCAATAAAAGAATTGGAAACAAACTAGTGAATGTAACAAAAAAGAAGCAGACTCACGGATATAGAGAACAAACTAGTGGTTACCAGTGAGGAGAGGCAAGGGGGGAGGGGCAATATAGGAGGAGGGAATGAAGAGGTGCAAACTATTAGGTACAAAATAAGCTACAAAGACACATTATACAGCACAGGGGACATAGTCAATGTTTTATAATAACTATAAATGGAGTATAACCTGTAAAAATCGTGATTCACTCTACTGTACACCTGAAACTTAAATAATATTGGACAGCAACTATACTTCAGTGTTAAATAAAGAATTTAAAAAGGTATAAACTCACAAGTTTACAGAGAACCAGAGGAGTAAAATGATGGGCCAAAATTCTAAGCCCACTTTTGGAAGAAGGGAACCAGAGGGAGTGGTGTTGAGACAGATTAGTGGAGGAAGCTAAGTGTAAAGTACCTGCAGGGGAGGCCCTGCAGGGGAGAGGGCTGATCCCAGCTTCAGGGTGCAAAGTACCGGGAGACTCAGCACTTGAAGGCAAGTATCAGGGCAAGTTGACGAGGAAGTTAAGATGTGAGGCATGGAAGCAAAGATTGGATTAGAGTTTGCATATAAAAAGTGTAGTTGCCTTTTTCCCACTCCCAGAGTCCAACTGTCTCACAGCCTTACGTCCCTTCAATGCCTCCATAATTAGTAGGTACTGGACATTTACTTGGAAGTAACTGAGCCAGAGAAGCTCAGGGCTCAGGGACATCCAGTCTGATGGGGAGCTGGAGAGGAATGGGACAGATAGCAAGGAGATCAAGCTCCAGTCAGGACAGTGAATTCGAGATCCTCTAGGCTTCCTTGTACCTTGTTCCCAGAACACCAGCCATAAAGCCCAAGGAGATGTCTCCTGAGAAACTAATAGTCCTGGAGAAGAAAAGAGAAAACAAAAAAGCCCCACGAAAGGACTTCCCTGGTGGCACAGTGGTTGAGAGTCTGCCTGCCAATGCAGGGGGCTCGGGTTCGAGCCCTGGTCTGGCAGGATCCCACATGCCAAGGAGCAACTAAGCCCGCGCGCCACAACCACTGAGCCTGTGCTCTAGGGCTCACGAGCCACAACTGCTGAAGCCCGCACACCTAGAGCCCATGCTCCACAGCAAGAGAAGGCCCCGCAACGAGAAGCCTGCGCACCGCAACAAAGAGTAGCCCCCGCTCGCCACAACTAGAGAGAGCCCGTGCATAGCAACGAAAACCCAATGCAGCCACAAATAAATTAATTAATTTTTTTAAAACCCACTATGTCTTAACATATGAGGGTCTCAGTTATTCACCCTAAATTCTCAAACCTCAGACTAAGGGCAAGTGGATTATGACACACTGGGATGATATGGTGAGAATAAAACATCAAACAATGAAAAATCTGGGTCCTAGAGCTCAGGATAAAGATCATTAAAATTGGAAAAGAAGAATATAATTATTCAATGTTAATTAAACACAATGCATCAAGTGGTAAGATAAGCATTTGAAACACGTGCATACTGATTTATTCTCAATGACAATCTTGTGGAATGATTATCGTTATCTTCAATTAATCAATTACTAAAGTGAGACAAAAAAATACAGGCGAGTTGCTATTGTTATAAAAGTAATTTTCACAGGTTGTATATTTTTCCCAATGCCTTTCCAGTAGAAGGATTATATATGTCTGCTCCTTGCTGTATCATTTGCTATGCCTCCCTGAGGAAGGAATATACTTTTGCAGATCATGAGCGTCATACTTGTTTATATGACTTACTCTAGACATATACGTAAGCTATATTCAATTAGAAACTTCAAGAACAATCACACGAATTTGTTATTGTTCTTTTCCTTTTTCCAGAAGATAGGATTTTTCTCCTTCAGCCTGGCTCCAGTATAAATAAAGCATGTGAAACAGAGTAGAATACATATGACATAAAATATAAGCAAGGAAGTAAAATTTTCTGTTGTAAACAAACAAACAAAGTTCTCAAACCTCACTTCCCTGTCTCTCCTTTCCAATCTCTCCTCCCCACCCCAGCTCCTCTCAGCTTTTCAGCATTTTATTATTATATGTGGTTTGTCAGCTAAAGATCACCTGTTATTGCAAGAAGTTCTCTGACACAAAAGCAAAAGACACCAAATAAAACATTAAAAACAAGAAAGAAAACTCCAGAATAGGAACCTAGAGGAAAGACCTAACACAGGAAATAGAAGGATACTTACATTTAATAGCGTCAGAGGGATAAGAATATTTATTACATCTCCAAAATGGGAACGGAATGCTATTATAAAGGAGCGGTGATAGAATAAAAGGAAATCTCTTAAAATGAAAAGTATGACCATGACTATAAATCAAAGGTAGAAAGATAAAAAGAGAAAATCTCATAAATTAGAACAATGAATCAAGAAGTGAAAAATAAAGAAAAAATAAAATCAAAGGATTGATCCCAAGTGACAAACATCCAACAAAGAGAGTTTTCTGGAAAGACACAAAAGAGAAGGAAGTTCAATTATCAAAGAAGCAACAAAAGAAAAATTTTGAGAAATTATAAATACTTAAACAAATTCATAAGGTGTTGAGCATATTTTAATATTTTCTAGTCTATAGTACTTTTATATATAAAGAATGGTTATAATAGAGATCAGAAAATGCGATACTATAAAATTTAGAGCAATTTGGAAACATTGACAAATGAAATGAATTATGTATAATGTAGGAGAGGCTAATTTTGATCTATTCTGCTTTAGTCAGATTGGAAATGAGAATACTGTATTCTGTATCATACTTTCAAGGGATAGATACTCCAAGGATGGAGTAATGGAATGAGTAATGGGCAATTTACTGTATCGGTTATTTATTGGTAGGTAGATTTGAAACCAAATCTTTGTGGTTTCAAACAACAATCATTTCGTTTGTTTGTGATTCTAGAAATCAGCAATTTGAGCTGGGCTCAGCCAGGCAGATCTTCTGCTGGTCTTGTCAGGGGTCATTCATACAACTACAGTCATCTGGTCACTAGACTAGGACTGGACACCTCCTTTATGTGTCTAACAATTTGTGGTGGCTAACAGCTGAGCCGCTCTCATCCTCCCAGAGACCAGCCCAGGCGTCTTCGCACGGATGTCTCAGATTCCAAGAAAGTGAGACTAGAGGCAACAAGACCTCTTTAGGTTTATATTCAAGCCTCTCATAACTTCACTTCTACCGTATTTTATTGGTCAAAGCAAGCTGCAAGGCCAACCCGGATTCAAAGCGGTGGAGCAACTCTATCTCTCACTTCTTGTGACGAGCTACGAAGGCACGCGCATACAGGGATGGGAAGAAGCTGTAACCATTATTTTTCAATCTGCTATATTTACTCCAAACCATGTAACATGAAGAATGCTTGAAAAAGTTAGGCATGACAGTATAGGAGCAGTACAGTACAGGAGCTATGGTCATTATTTTTGACATTTGAAGTGTTGTAATGTGGAGGGGACATCACTCTTATTTTTTATGGACACTACAGATCAAATGAAGTAAGTATACAGAAGTTTCAGAGAGTCAATTTCCGTCAAATACAAGAAAGAAGTTTTAAAACTTGTGAAATGCTCTATCAACAGGAAGGATTCAGGTGTATGTGGGACATATCTTTCCTGGGAGGATAAATTACCACAGCTGTGGGTTTAAAAATCTATGGTTACCTTCCAACCTCCTGCATTTTTAACTGAGTTTATATTTGGCCTCTTCTGAGAGAAACACAACTAAACAACCAGGAGAAGGTTGCATTACCTAATCCAGTTGTACATTCGTTGCAGGACAAAAACAAACTCTAGCCCCAATAAGCAAGGTAGACAATTTCCTGGAGACTCTTGTGTTTCCTACTTCTCTATTTAGCTCTTACCTGGGACTGACTCTAGTATAATGGTGATACAGAGACACCTACATTCTTATGAATCCCTCCCGACTCATATAGCAACAAGACCTTTATAAATTTAGTAGCTGAAAGACCACAGAAAGAATAAAAGCAAAGCTGTCGATAAAAGATTAATTATGAGAAAGTTTTCAAATAGAATCATGAAGCCTGCAGGTATATTGGATCAATGTAAAAGACAGGAACTTAACATACGCAGTAGACATTATGTTCAAAGTAAGAATGGGGTTCCTTCTAGACTTAGAGTTAGCACTGGATGTCATTTGATGTGGGTGTGTCCCTTTACTGAGGCGGCTTAAGGAATGAGGAGGGAACTGCTGGGCTGGAAGAATCCATGGATTCGTCCTGTGCCTTCCTCCAGCCTCACTGGAGAGCAGACCATGATCAAGCAATGTGAATGTATGCTTTCCTGTCTGGGTTTTCCTATCTGGAAATCCCCTGGCTGGCACAATTGGCACTCATTTCCTTGCGGTATTTCTAGCAATGCAGATGTGTGTCCTACTACACCCATCATTAATTTTTTTCTACATCATTTAACTGGACTATGTCTAGGAAATTCATATTCTTCCTTCCAAATTCTTCTGGATTTTACTGTGGCAATCTTTGACGACTAGGTAACCCACATAGTGCCCTTTTCCCCAGCTTTCTAAATGAATGTCAAATTTGGACGTTTATATTTATATAAATTTTACTTAAATATATGTTGTATATAAGAAAAAAATTTATGTGTATTATATATAAAAATTGATTTAGAGACATAAATATATGCCCATATATATTTTCATATATATGCATAATTATTTCCAATTTCTCTTTCTCTATCTTATAAAGTTTTAAAAAGTCAAAATAAGGTTTTTAGGAGACTTTAAGTAGAGTTTCCTTCCTGGCAGCTGTTAGCTTTGGTATTTGTCCTCAGTTACCAACAACAAAAATGCCCAGCATTTTATTTATACTCCCAAAGCAGAAAAAAAAAAATACTGGGATTAAAGTAATATGCTCACATTTCAATAACTTCAGCTTCTAATATATTTCTTTTTCCAATAGTTAACCAATCCTTGCTTAAAACACTTATTGCATATTCCTCAGAATCAGCAAGAACACCCCTCACTTACTTGAGAAATCACTAATTATTATTTTTGTTGATCCATGTTTTTATGTATTATTACTGATTCATATTCACATCACATTAGCGGGAAATAGATCAAGTAAGAGGAGAAAATTCCCTACACTTTTCCTCTAACCCCGAGTCTCAAAGGCCATTCCTGTTAACTATTTTATGTCCACCAGAATTCCCAGCTCCCACCACTCTGTTCTTTTATTCCTGTCATTAACTGGCATCGTGCCATACGTTTGGATTTTGATAATTATATATCACTGACATTGTTCCAGATCAACATACATAGCTTTCTCATTAATCTTAATAGCTTACAGAATATTCCTCTATTTTATTTATTGATTTCTTCATTGACAGACATGTAGGATTTTTTTTTTACCCTATTACAATCAATGGTGCAATGAACATAAACACAGAGGCACAAACTTACACTTTTTTTTTTTTACTATAGAGCATTATTTTTTAAGTGGAATTATTGAGTAATAAGAAACAAATTTACCTGTTATAAAAGACAGGTATATAAAAGTATCAAATTTGTACTCTCATCAACACGTTTTGAGAGTATCTTTTCTTCAATAATCCATGTCAAAATATTTTTAAATTTTTTAACTATGATGGGTAAAAAATATTAAAGTGGTACTTACTTAATTTTTAGTGGGAATAACGATTGCTACATAACCTTTGCCCATTTTTGAGTTGGGCCATCTTTTTTTGCATTGATTTTGTATCTAATGATTTGGCAAATTTTATATCTCTATATTTATGTCTCAACAGATCTGTTATAGTTGTTGCAAATGTTTTTCACCTGCCTATTATTTTTTCCATTTGTTTTTCTTTTTTTTTCACACCTTTATTGGAGTATAGTTGCTTTACAATGGTGTGTTAGTTTTTGCCTTACAACAAAGTGAACCAGCTATACATATACATATATCCCCATATTCCCTCCCTCTTGCATCTCCCTCCCACCCTCCCTATCCCACCCCTCTAGGTGGACAGAAAGCACCGAGCTGATCTCCATGTGCTATGCGGCTGCTTCCCACTAGCTATCTATTTTACGTTTGGTAGTGTATACATGTCCATGCCACTCTCTCTTTGTCCCAGCTTACCCTTCTACTTCCCCGTGTCCTCAAGTCCATTCTCTACATCTGCGTCTTTATTCCTGTCCTGCCCCTAGGTTCTTCAGAACAATTTTTTTTTTAGATTCCATATACATATGTTAGCATATGGCATTTGTTTTTCTCTTTCTGACTTACTTCACTCTGTATGACAGACTCTAGGTCCATCCACCTCACTACAAATAACTCAATTTCGTTTCTTTTTATGGCTGAGTAATATTCCATTGTATATTTGTGCCAAATTTCTTTATCCATTCATCTGTTGATGGACACTTAGGTTGCTTCCATGTCCTGGCTATTGTAAATAGAGCTGCAATGAACACTGTGGTACATGACTCTTTTTGAATTACGGTTTTCTCAGGGCATATGCCCAGTAGTGGAATTGCTGGGTCGTATGGTCGTTTTTCTTATGAAAGAACTCTGTGTGCTGTCTCCTAATCACATCCTCTTACCTGTTCCCACTCCACAGAGATAATAATTGTCTAGAAATCTCTTTTCTCATTTCTTGCTCTTTTTCATAAAATATAATTTTAGCACATATGTATGTATTCCTAGATAACATGCTGCTGAATTTTGCTTGTTTTTGAATTCTAAAAACATGGAATTGTACTGTTTATATTCTTCTGTATCTTGCTTTTTTCATGCAATGATATATTTCCAAGTTGAATTCACGTTGATATTTGTAGCTGAAGTTCATTTCTTTTCATGTATTACTCTTATGTTCAAAAAACTGGCTAAACCCTATTTTTAATTATACTAGATGATCCATGTACTTTGTTGTGTTTTCTATGTGGGCGATCATAACACCGTTAAGTAATGACTGTTTTATTTCTTCCACCCCAACTGCTATCTCATTCATTTTTCTTCTTTAACTGATCTTACCCAGCCCTCTCTACTAGGTCGTGTTTTGACAAACCAGCTCCCTCCTACTGAGCCCCATTTTCCCCCACCCTCTACCCTGAAATCCTTGATTTGTAATATTTGCCAGATTCAGTAATGCAAATAACCATAGCCATTTTCAAGCTACCAATAGTATCTTGGAGATGGGAAGAGGGAGAAGGCGTACCTAAAGGACTCTCTTTGAGCCTATACAAGCAGGGTCCACGAGCCCATCATACTGTAGGCACTTTTGTCTGGTCCCTAACTTCTTTTTATCATTGAATCAGATGATTGCTGTAAGTTTTTTTGTTCTTGTGGTATTTTTTTTTTTAATAGATACCTTTGATAGGTTAGACAGTTCTTTTCTATTTCAAGTTTGCTAAGAGTTCTCATCATAGTTTTTTAATATTCCAGCAGGTTTTCTGTGCCTAGGGAGATGATTTTTTTCCTTCCTCCTTTACCTGTTAATATGTAAATGAAATTTAGAAATTTTCTTGTGCTGATACCCTTTATTCCCTTGGTAACCTAACTTGGTGATTATCTATTATCTTCTTTACATAATGTTAGATGTAGTTTGCTAGTATTTTCTTCGGGATGTTGTATCTGTGTACAAGTGGTAGTTTAACTTTATACATACCATTTGGCAATATAATACCCTTAGTTAGTCTTAATGTAGTTTGGGAAGCTTTTCTTCTTTATCTGGGTGAGTCTATACATGTTCTCAATTATCTGTTCCAGAAATATTTGGTAGAATTTTCCTAAAAAAAAAAGCAGGTTGAGACTGGTGCCTTCTTTGTGAGAAGATTTTTAATTAATAATTAAATTTAATTAATGAATATAGGAAATTTCAGGGTTTTTGTCCATAGGTTTTAATCACTTTTGATAAGATTTTTTTCCAGGAATTTTCCATTTTTTGTGTACTTTTAATACTAATGAAGTATTTCATAGTGTTTACTACTATTTATTCTTTATTTTATCCCTAATTATGTCCCATTTCTAAATTGTCTTTTTCTTTTTTCTTTATTAGTCTTATTAGAAGATTGTACATTACATAGTTTTCTTTAAAGAACAAATTTTGTTGTTCTTGGTTGAGCCGCTATTGTAAATTTGTTTTTATTTTATTAAGTTCTGCTTGTATATTTATTATTTCTTCTATATTCTTTAGTTTTTATCTGTTTTTTAATAAATTTATTCATGGTGTACTTTAACATACGCAAGGTAATAAAAGTGGTATCATATATTTTCTTCCAGTACTTTTATCATTTCTTTGTTGTTGCTACTTACGTATTAAATCCAGTTGGGATTTACTTTTGTTATGGGGTATGTTATTTTTCTCCCAAACTGACAGTTAATAGTCTCATCAAGGTTTAGTAAATGCTTTCGAAGTTTGATATCCTCCTTTGAAAACCATATATTAAATTCCCCTCTCTGCCTGGGTTCTTCATTCCATGCTACCTAGCTAGTTATTTATTTGTCTTGTGGTAATATGCTCTTTTAACGATAATAGCTTTATAGATTATTTTAACTTTTAATAATAAAGTCCCCTCTAATTATTTTTGTCATTTTCCTACAATTTTCTTAGCTATTTTCACACACTTATGTTTCTTGATGAACTTTATTCCTTTTAGGATTTGGTAATATGTACGTGTGTTACAAAATTTACAAAAGGAAATACAGAGAAAAGCCTCTTTGTACACCTCTCTGCCAGCTCTTTAACCTCTTATTGGAGACAATTCCTCTTATTAGAGACATTCTATGCAATAAAAAAAACAAAACATATAAATATATTTTCCTTTTATTCTCATAAAATAATAGCATTTGTGATGTACTTTGCCTTTATTCACTTACTATCTTGGCCATTTTCTCAACATCAGACATAAGGGTTTATGTCTGATGAACTTCAGAAACAATTTGGCAAATTTTCAACCAAGTCTATATGTTCTCTCAAGCATATGACCAAATGCCATTTTCAAATGCTATTTCTAGCAACTTAAATCAAAGAAAGTAATATTTTATCATGTCGTATGAGGTCAATTTTTCAATTCAATCAAATAACAAATTATATCAATTTGTGGATAATATTCTTTAAAAGATGAAATATACCAGCTTTCCTGTTATCACATTGTACTGAGGCAGGAAATGTTAACTTAAATATAAACTTATATATATATATATATACATATATACACACATATGTATACATATACATATTTTTCATAAATTTGGGCAAAGTACTTATTCTTCTATGCTTCAATTTCCTCATCTTTTACAGCAAGTATGAATAACTGAGATCTCTTTCAGCTCTAAAAGTCTACTATTTTATTATATTCTCAAAGTAATTACTTCCTGTTAGCTCAAACACAGCAATGTATTGGAAGGATAATGTAAAACATCATTGCCTTTTCTGGAAGAGGTGAATCGTTGATACTTAAAAAGCTTTGTGATCATAGCAGCATCAGTGGCCTCAGCAGTAGCCAGCCATGGGCTGCTTAGCAAAGTATTGCCATTGATATGATTCAGCCTTCTAAACTTCCCTTTTCCCTGTCTCTGGGTTCAAAATTGCATGTTCTTAGGGTGGAGTATCTGGACTAGCTTGACTTGACTTGAGCCTCCAGCCACCTCTGGAACAAGAGGCCAAAAGGAGCAAGAATTGGAGCATTTCACTGTGAATTGAAGCTTTTCTGAAAAGAGAACAACATTGTTATGACTTTGGTAGCTGTATCAAGAGGTGTTTATTCATCCAATATGAACGGTACTCTGAGTATAATTCTGTATACTAGGCATATTATAGTTTTCATAATACATTAGGGAAAGAGTACTGAACACCATTATTAAGTACATATTTTGATTTCACAAGGGCAATTCAATTGTAAACACTAAATTTGCACTGCTTTTTTTCTGTATACATAAAAATTCTTGAATTTTCTTTTCAGTTTACCTCCTTCTTGTTTGGGTGTGGGATTACTGCCAAAATGTAAGGTTGATTCCTTAAAAATATTTTAGAGTCTAATAGAAAATGAAGTAGTATTGATTTCACGAAGAAGTCAAAGATTTCTTATTATCTTACCTAATTTCTAAGATAATACATTCATGTTTGTTATTATATAGCTATTTATTTAATGGACATGGCAGTAGACTGAAAACCAAGGCATGTTACTTTATTTATCTACGAATGAGGACTAATAATTTTGACCTAAGGAAAAAAGAGACTGTAAGGGTTAAGTAATGTATTTAGAGGAACTTGGGAATAAAGGAAGTTGAAAAGGTGACATTGTAAAGGTTTATTCGTGGTCTAGCTTTTCCTCAATAGCTTTACCAGACTATTGCTAGTTTGTGAGCTCTCTAAGGGCTGGAATCAAATCCTTATCACTTATTATTCCTAGAAATTATGGCAAATACTCAATGTCTCTGTATTTGATAGAAGGAAAGTGGTACTAGGAGAAAATACAAATGGAATTACAATACAAAATATACTTAAAATGAGACTAATAAAGCCATAATTGTAAAGGTAAACTGGCATAGAAGCTCGACAGGAATGCATACACAGAGGAAACAGAATCAGGGAAAATGGAGGTCATAGCCCAGCTGGGCCAGACAACAGGCACACACAGAGGATTTGGCCAGCCCTCAAACTCTACTACCCTAGGTAACTGTTGATCATCTTCTTGTCCTTGCGCCAGCCTGTCACTCTCCTCTGATTCTTTGAAACCATACAGATTCTGAAGCCATCCAAGGAATATTTCTCTTTTATGGCTTTGAATCTTGAAATCATATTCAGTTGATATTTGACATACTTGTTGACAGCCTAAATGGATTTTTTAATAGTGTAGCTTAGATAAATCTCTCTTCTATTGTAGGGGAGCCAAAAATGTTTTTATGGCTAACTCTAGCTTAATAAGCAGCCACAGCTTTAAAAAATTCAACCATTTAATTTTTAATATGGATTGGTTCCTTTTGGTAATTAAAAACAAACATTTTGTAGAACTGCCAACATATTAATCAAAACAATATAGTGTTACGTACATCAGGCACTTAAATATGTTTTAAACCTTTCTGAGGTGGAACCATGAAATAAAATTAAAATAGATGGAAACAAGGCCTTTTATTGCTTATTCCCAGTATAGACCAAAGGTCATATATAAAGTTCAGTTACGGCCACAATAAACTTTAGTAGATTCTAAAGTTTGCTTGGGGTAATACATATCTAAATGTTGTGTCACTGTGTTAACATGTAGGACCAGGAAATAAAAGAACTATATAGCACTTTGGTTATGCAAGCCTCAGAGTTTTTGCCACTAGTCAAGGCTGATCAATGATGACCCAGATCTCTTACATTTTTCTTATTAGCAGCAGGGCGAATATGCTGCTCTTGGGTGAGGATAACAATGTAGCTACACCTTTTTTTGGAAACTTAGAGCTAGAAACTCTCTGTTTTAGCTGCAGACCAAATTTAAAAAGCCCCAAAAGAGATGTTTCTTTCTTTTATTTTCTGCCTAGAAAGCTAAGTAATTAGTATGCTCCCAGACATAAGGATTATCAAGTATAATTATTTCAAGGGCTTGAAATGGTTGTGCTTTGTGTAGTTCTATGCAGTGTGCTGGCGTTTCATTCACTTCTATTATTTCTGTACTGCTGGGGGTGTTCTAGAATTATTTTTTGCCATCTGTTATTACATCAGTAAAAAGGAAATCAAATACTAGTTATCTTACATTGGTTTGTAATAAAAGTCAACATGTTAACACTTTTATCTTAATATTAACACGACGTGTCTTACTCTTTGGCTAATATCTTACTAACTTTCCAACCTCAAATCCTGATATATATGTATTTGTATAATATTTTATTATGCCATCCTTGCAGTTCTCTTGGTTTAATCAGATTCTTAGATTATTGGAATATTAAGAATGATCAGACAGCATATGGAACCACAGAAGATCCTGAATAGCCAAAGCAATCATGATAAAGAAAAGCTGGAGGCGCCACAATTTCTGATTTCAAACTATATTACAAAGTTATAGTAATCAAAATAGGATGGTTTTGCCATAAAAACAGGCATGTAGATCAATGCAACAGAATAGACAGTCCAGAAATAAATATGTGTGATTAATTTTCAACAAAGGAGCCAAGAATATACAATGGAAAAAGGATAATCTTTTTGATAAATGGTGCTGGGAAAACTGGATATCCACATGCAAAATAATGAAACTGACCCCCATCTTACACCATACAGAAAAGTCAACTCAAAATGTTTGATTAAAGATTTGAACGTAAGATCTAAAACCTTAGAAGTCCTAGAAGTAAACATAGAGGTTAAGCTCTTTGACATTGGTCTTAGCAATGATTTTTGTGGATTTGATGACAAAACCAAAGGCAACAAAAGCAAAAATAAACAAATGGGACTACATCAAACTAAAAAGCTTCTGCCCAGCAAGGGAAACCATCAACAAAAAGACAACTTACGGAATGGGAGAAAATATTTGCAAACCACATGTCTGATAAGAGGTTAATATGCAAAATATACAAGGAGCGCATACAACTCGATAGCAAAAAACCCAAATAATCCAATTTAAAAATGGGCAGAGAATCTGAATAGACCTTTTTTTCAAGGAAGACGTACAAATGGCCAACAAGTACATGAGAAAATAACATCACTAATTATCAGGGAAATTCAAATCAAAACCACAGTGAGATATCACTTTACACATTCAAAACGCTACACCTTCAAAAAGACAAGAGATAACAAATACTGGTGAAGATGTGGAGAAAAGGCAATCCTGGTACACTGTTGGTGGGAATGTAAACTGGTACAGCCACTGTGGGAAATAGTATGGAGGTTCCTCAAAAAATTAAAAACAGAACTACCACATGATCCAGTAGGTCCACTTCTTGGAGAACCTAGCGGCAGGACAGGAATAAAGATGCAGACATAGAGAATGGACTTGAGGACACAGGGAGGGGTAGGGGTAAGCTGGGGCGAATATATATATATGGTGAAATCACAATCTCAAAGAGAAAATCTGTAGTCCCATATTCATTGCAATATTATTCACAAAGGTATGGAAACAACCTAAATTTCTATAGATGGACGAACTAATAATGAAAAATTAATGAATTTATGAATATGAATATGGATATTATTGGCCTGCCATTTGTGGATGAAACTGGAGGGCATTATGCTAAGTGAAATAAGCCAGACAGAAAAAGACAAATACTGCATGTTTTCACTATATGTGGCATGAGAAAAAAATAAAAATAGAGACAGAGATTAGAATGGTGGTTGCCAAGAACTGGGGGTGAGGGAAATAAGGAGAGGCTGTTAAAAAGTACAAACTTTTAGTTACAAGATGAATTGGGGCAGATGATCTAATGTATAGCATGGTGACTATAGTTGACAACATTGTACTGTGTAATTAAAATTTCCTAAGAGTTGAACTTAAGAGTTCTCAAAAAACCAACAGAAAACACATAAATATGTGAATTAGTGGATGTATTAATTAACTCGCTGGGAATTGCTTCACAAAGTACACTATCATTTCATTGGTCAATTATACCCCGATAAAGCTGCAGAAAAAAAAAAAAGAATGATCAGACATATTTGTCAATTCCACCCTTTCAAAAGGTTGAGCTGAGAAGGTCATAAAGTTCTTAATTCTGAACTTAATTTTTCTCAGTAAATAAATCTAGTTTAATAGTAAGTGATCATCAATTAAATGATGAACTCAGTGTAGTTAGTTCAACACTGAATTCAAGAGAACATTCCCTCTGCTCAAAGACAATGCAGCATCATTAATTTTCAGAGAACTGATAAGTTCCAAGTGCCAATAGTTTGGCCTCTATAATATTTACAAGTTTTAAGCACTTTGAAATAATGTGAAGATGCAGATGGAGTTTGGAATGAAACTTGAACTACCATATAGATCTGTCTGCTTCCTCCTGATTGTTAGTTTTTCCATGTACTTTTGCAGAACTATGAAGGTGAAGATCACTAGACTCTCATTTTCTTTATGTTGATGGAGCCACTGAAAGCCCCAAATCACCACAAAGTCAGGAAATGTGAACTGTGGTCGCTTTCCACAACCTATTATGAAATAAAACTGCTTAGTCTTCTTACCTTATGTGAGGTCTCAGATATTGATCTGGAGCATACATCATCAACAAGCAAACAAATGAATGTGGCCCTCTTCCCCCCTTTAGTCTCCATAATAATCAGCCTGATATTATAGCCAGCTACAAACTTCTTTCTGCCCCCCAAAAGATTAGCATAGGTGCGCTACGAAAAAAGTGTTTTTTATTATTATATACCATTAATGTTCAGTTTATTTTTGCAATAAGACTCTAAAATTACCTTTTTTTATAGGAAGATTTCCTATAGTTCTGTGTTTGGGAAATTCAAGTATAAACAGTAAGAAATGCTCCACCTGAAATACAATATACTGAATTTTGGCCGTTGGAATGTAAGGCCATTTTATAGATGCCACTGAACTGAAATGGTCTTTATTCACTGAACAAAAGATAAGATGTATTTTGCCAGTTAATGCAGCTCTTCAAGTAAAAACGTATAGGTTGATATAAGCTTCCATTTAAAATAAATTTTTGCCACAGCATCATTAAACATGTTCTTTAAACTTTTCATGTTTTCTTAAGAAATAACTTTATCAACTTTCCCCTGAAATAATCAGCCTCATTTGCAGCTGTGAACTAAGATTATTTATTGAGACAATTTGAAAATTCTTAAGAGTTTCTCTAAGGCCCCCAAAAGTCTGTAATGCAAAATACTATAGGATTTAAATGTGTTCTTTGTTTTACTATCACTCTCCGCCATTACAAAAAGTAACACAAATGCAAGCCAAAATCCAAAACTAAAAACCCAAAACAAATTCTGTCATGACAATATAGTTGTGGAACATGTAGAATTTGGAACACAGTAAACTCGGGTTTGAATCTCAGCTTTCCTGTATTACCTTGAACAAAATATTAGCTTTTCTAAATTTTAAATTTATATGTAAAATTCTGGGCAATGATAGTGGCAATCTTGGGAGATTCTTGGAAATATTCCATGATATAGTCTGTTTAGAAGAGCAGCTGTCACAGGAGACAGTGGTTTTCAGGCAAATGCTTGTTGGCTCTTATCAGACTTTATCTATTGTTATGAGCTGATTTATATTCCCCCAAAAGTCCTATTGAAGTCCTAATGCTCAGTAACTCAGAATGTGACTGTATTTGGAAATAGGGCCTTTAAGGAGGTGATTAAAGTAAAATGAGGTCATATGGGTTGGCCCTAATCCAATATGAATGATGTTCCTTCAAAAGAAGAGATTTTGACACAGATGTGTGGGCACACAGAGTAGAGAGAAGTCAGCTACCCACAAGCCAAGGAAAGAGGCCGCAGAAGCAACCATGATGGCACCTTGATATTGGACATCTGGCTTGTCTATCTATGAGGAATTAAATGTCTGTTATTAAAGCCTGTACTGTTTTGTTATGGCAGTCCTATATATCTCCCCAAATTTCTCCTCTTGTTTCAGACTTACTGTGTTGGACAGAAGGGTTGAGCTTATGACTAGGCTAGGCTGTGACCCTAGCACCTTATAACAGCCATAGTCATCAGGTACCCAGAGAGAAGTAAAGGTGAAAGGCAGAGAGAGAGAGAGAGTCCCAGAGCTGCCCTTTGATTCAGCCACTCTCTTTAATTTTGTGAGCTTCCCTCCAAACTTTTTTTCTTTTTAAGTAGGGTTGCAGTTACTTTTAGCTAAAAGAATACTGACTATTCTTTTGATTATTGTTATAAAATTGAACATATGGTTCATGAGGAAAAAAGCATTCTTACATCAACAGAATTGACATGTTATGGGTTAAATTGTATATTCTCAGTCCAAAAAATAAGGTGTGTTGAAGTTCTAACTCCCAGTACCTCACAATGTGACTTTATTTGCAAATAGAGATTTTGCAGATATAATGAGTTAAGATTAGGTCATACTGTAGTAGGATAGGCCCCTACTCCAATATCACTGGTGTTTTTATAAAAAGATCACCATATGAAGAAGCAGAGACATGCAGGGAGAATGGTTTTTAAAGGCAGGCATCATTTCACATTTTTTAATAATACCAATGGGCTTCAATACAGTAGGTTTTCAAAAACTACTTGTTGAAGCTATTTTCGTATGAGGGTTCAGTTCCATGAGCAGTATGTCTTGTTTCAAACCTTGGATCACTACACTACTAGGTATGAGAAGAGTGTCTACCTCTTAAATTGTTGATTCTGAAGTTAGTCTTTACTTTTTCTGCTATTACGTTATTTTATTTCACTTTCTTATCATTTTTCATGTTATATTTTCAGTTTCAACATGCTATAATATTAATTGTATGAAATATCCAAATGAATGAGTACATTTCAGGTCTGTACTGCAACAGGTTTTTCTATCTGGGAATACTGTAGTATTGACAAAAATTACAAACATTTCCATAATTCTCTCAGATTCATAGCTGATAAGTTATATCTAATTAAGTAATGGAATAGCCTCTTATGGAATCCTTTTGGCTAATCATTGTAACTTTGTTCTTTATGAACAAAAGAAAATCATAATATACTAGGATTTTTTGATATCATAGAGATGACAAGTAATGATCACTTATCAGAGAAGAAAGAATATACATAACTTAACTGAAATGTTTATCATTTGGGGAAATGTTTTAGAAAATCTTTTACATAATGGGAACCTAAAAGTCCCTGGACTGAATTTCCGAAAACCAGATTGAGGTTTAACTGCATAGTAATTGTGATTTCGAACCAAATGACTTAAATTCTTAGCATCTCAGCTTCCTTTCTTATATATTATTTTCAAAGCATCTCATCAAGGTAAATAAATAGGAAGCCTTATTTTTCTCTTCTTTTAACAAGGTCTTATTCATACTTGTGTGTGAAGGTTCAGCCCTTTCTTTAAAATAAAAAATTTATGGCACAACTAGTCCTAAAATGAACATTTCAGCAGACATGCAACTAGTATGCAGTAGGGAATCTAGGCTATGGTTTCCTCACCTAAACATTATGTCCTAGTCATGCCATGTAGATTGAAAAACTGAGACATTTTTGCTTCCTTTCAAACTGGCCACTCAACTAGCATTCAGAGAGTTTTGCATTTGAGTCAAACAGATGCTAAAGGGTTGGGAAGAAAGAAAAGGAAGGAATCAAATCTACATCCACTGCAAAAGGAATCTAAAAGACTAAATGACTTGTTGGAAGATATTCTAAATTGCAGCTATTACAAGAACGACATTTTAAAATGAAATTCTACATCAGGGGTTCATAACCTCACATCCACTAACCCCTGGATCCATAAACAAATTTCAAGTGCTGTGTGAACTTGTATGAGGAAAAATTACACCTTTATTTTCATTATCCTCCAACTGAAATTTACATTTCGTTCAATTATAAATGCAGGCAACCAAAGTAGCACTATATATAATTTAATCACCAATAGAAATCAGAGATATTTAAAATCACATTACAGTTGTTGGTGATATCACCAGCTACTGTTTACGCTCACACTGTTTTGACAGTGATTTTACACATTGCTAAGTCTTGTTATTTAATGTGTTAATGGAGTCACACCATTTAAAAAAATTAAATGGCTGCATTTTAATATAATTGGCTTTGCTTTTTTTATAATCCTATATGCTTTGTTTTATGCATTTCAAAACATCATTCTTAGAACTTAGTCAATAAGTGAATACCAAAAAGGTCCAAGACACAAAAAAATGTTAAGAATGTCTGATATTCTGTATTAAATTAGTATAATCTGCTAAGATTTGTGTTTTAAACCAATTTCAAGGACAAAATAAAAAGAATTGGGGGAAATTTTCCTTAAAATTCTCAAAATGGTATAACAATGTCAATTTTAAAAAAGCACTATTGAAAAGAATATAAATGAAACTTATAAGTTTATGTGTATTATTAAATGGTGGGAGGGTAACTGTCTTCCAATAAAGCATACTAATACAATTCTAAAATGCTGACCCTGTGCCAGAAAAGGAAAGCTTTCTTATCTCTCTCACACAATTTCTGTAGTATGAATATGTGTCTGCCAGAGAAAAGACAACACTCACTTTCCATTACTTTGACATTGCCTTTGAAGAGACATGTGTGAAAATTCTCTCACAGAGATTTTGATATATTTAACATCAACTTCCATATTGTTTGCACATTTTTGTTGAGAAATTTTCTAGACACTATTGCCCTTGTGACGGAAATATACCAAAAAAAACCAGGTGTCTTTTCGTAAACCTAAAAGAAAAAAAAAAACTTTAAATGTAACATTGGATTTGGATGCCCAAGAATAAGATTTCCATCAATCTTTACTCTTAAGAGCATCTCTACTTCTAGAAAGAGATAACTGAAATTTTTCCATTTTCTTTTTTAATTTCTGAGGAATTATTGAGGTGTTGTTTTTTTCCTTGAGTTTTGCTTTTTTAAGTGGACATAAAATGTCTTTTATGTTACCATAACATTTGAAAAAACTCTATAGGCAGTGAGAAGTCACCAGATTGGTTCTGAAGATAAAAAGGAAGCATATTGACAAACAAAAATAAGCCCCAACATCAATAACAAATTGATTGTGAGGTCAAGGCATTACAAACCTAATTCAAAAAAATACTGGGCTTTAAAATAGGGTAAATAAATATTATTTATTTTAGGAAAGCCATACTCGGTTACATAGTCATATGCATATTAGTCCTGATTTGTACATGAACATGACCCTAATATCCTCTAATTTCTTTTTCTCTGTATCTATCTTTCTTGAACTTGTGGAGTGAAGTAAAGGGGTGAGGAAGAATGATAACAAGATATTTTAATCTTGCTTGAAAACTTAATGGTACAGTGCATACCAGCTCTTCTAACCATAATCTAACCATAATACACCAAAATAGATATTATGATAACCTTTAATCTCTCTATTGGGATTGTTTTCAAGGTGTGTTTTATGAGAGGTTAAACAAGAAATATTCCTTTTTTAAAAAATGGGGTAAATTAATTCAGAAATTATGAAACTAGAGCCACAGGTATTCAACCACCATCTAGTTTATATTTATTTTTCCACTTTGGGAAACAACATATGAGCCACAAACTGACAATAAAATATAGAGAGTTGAACAACATGGGGTACCTTCTATGTACCATGAAAAAGATGTCACTTTTTGAAGTGTTAGTAGTTAAATCTTTTTCACCATATCTCTTATTACCAAATAGAAAGGTCTTGAAATTGAAGGCTACCCAGTATTCCAGAAAAAACTGACTCATAACTTAAGTCTTTCAGAAGTTTTATAGCTGGTCCTTCTATCTATAGAGAGAAGCATGTTTAAACAGTAAAGTTACAAGAAAGAACGACTGAATTGATCAATTTTTTAGACCTTGAGTGAACAAAAGGTTAAAATCTCCCTCCGTTTTTATGATCAGAAAGCCTTTTCTCTCTCTCACCTAGGGAAATTTAACTCGTTCATTAGCTTGTTAGTTATTCTCTGTTTGAGGATGCGTCATAAATTCCAACACAAATAAGGCAAGAACTGTAACTTTTGCTTTTCTTACTTTCTCTAAAACGTCTCACAATAATAATGGTCCTTGATGTTTGTATGAATCGATTCTTAACAAATGTAGGCTCTCCCGCATACATTATTTTATTCAATTCTTACTAAAACTCAGGAGTAGATACAGCAGTGTTCTGGAGCCAGCCTGTCTCAGCTCCTGAGACCCAACTGCTAAATTTTCAGAAATAAGTTTAATAAAATTAAATATTAAGCTATATAGCTTATAATCACATAAATTATACTTGAAACAAAGGTACTAAATACTCAAGACTCATCATTTCCTAATTACCACAAACTCTATCAATCAGGGATCTTTTTCCTCTACTAAGTAGCTATTATTAGCCTAACTTTATTAATGGGAAAACTGAATCTTGAAGAGTGGAGAAAGTAAGTGACTTACTTAACACAATAGGGACTGGAGCGGGGCCTCTAACCCCTATCTTCTCACTCTCGTTTTAATTTTTTTGTGTCAGTTCCATAAGCCAAAAATATTGAGCACTAATCAATAAGTGAAAAGCATTATAACTGGAAATTTACAGGGAAATCCCAACACCACCTCCATCCTTACTCTCAGATGATGACTTTGCTCTCCATTCCATCAAGAACATAGAAAGTCTCAGGAGAGAACGTACTCAAGCTCCCTCAGCCACGTGTGATCTATCTCCTTGCGTCTACCCCTCACCTTAGGTGAGTTATTTGCATCATTTGATAGTGAGGACTACTCTTCTCTGAAACACATCCTTCTCTGGGATTCCAGGATATCACTGTGGGCTAGTTTTTCTCGCTACCTTTCTGACTGCAGTGTCTCTCTTGCTTTCCTTCTCATCTCACTGACCTCCAAGTGTTGGGCTGTGACTAGGGAAGCTCACCATGTCTCATGGCTTTATAATCTGTCCATCTGTCTATTTATCCACCTTTCTATCAGATTTATATATCTCCAGTCCAGAAAGCTCCCCAGAACTCCAGATCTCTATCTCTCACTGACCTATTTGACATTTCCACTCAGATTTGATGTCTTAAATTTAACATGCCTTAAGCTTAAGACTGAGTTCCTGATATACCTGTCTGCTACCTAGTGCTATAACAGCTCTTCCTACAGTCTTCCCATTTCAGGCCCCAAATCTTGATTCTTTTTTTCCCTCATCCCCCAAATGCACCTAAAAGCCAATTCTTTCAGTAATATTTTCAAAATATACGTAGAATTTGGTTGCTTCCCAGCACCCCCGTTGCCACCACCCTGGTCTAAAGCGACCATTCAGCTCTCATCTCGACTATAACAAAGGCCTCTTAACGCACCTTTCCCTCTTCCCTTAGGCACCTGTTGTCTGTCACCAACACAGTAACCAAAGCGACGCTCTTAAAACTTGTCAGAACATGCCACTTCTCTACTCAGAACTTCCAATAACCCACCTCACCTGGAATAAAAGCCAAAATCTGTACTGGGACGGAAAAGGCTCATCGTGATCTATGGCTCTACGTCTCACTCCCCCCTGGTCCCACCTCCCCACGACCAAGGCTCTCGGACCTCACCTCCTAACATTCTTCCCCTTGTTTATTCTGCTAGTCTTTGAAAACACCTGCCACGAGGTCTCTGTGTTTGTTTTCCCCTCTGTCTGCATAGGATTTTCCAAGTATGCTCATAGTAATGCTCTTATTTACTTAAAGTCTTTACTCAAAAGTAATGGTCTCCCTGTGGCCTATTCTGGCCACTTTAAAACTCAACATCCCGCCTTCCCTACTTCAGTGTTTCATATTCCCTTCCTTTGTCTTATTTACTGTCTTTCTTAGCATTATCACTATCTTATAAAGTATGTTTAACTTATTCATCTTCTTTATGGAATATCACTTTCTGTAACATAATTTTCAGGAGATCAGGAATTTATTTTTGTCTTTCTTTATTCAGTATCTTATCCTAAAACTTAAAACAGTGCCTAATGTTACTCAATACATGTTTGTTGAATAAAAGATTAAATGACAAGACAAAAAATATGGAAATGAGAGCCGCGAATTATCCAGTTATGCTTATATTGATATAAAGAAGGGAAGTTCAGCCAAGCTTCTCCAAGTTACGAGGTAGTGATTGTGGGTATATATACCAGGAAGTCAGGAATTCTGAGGTTTATTACCAGGTAATTCCAAGTCAGTTCAGGGGACATGGGCTATAAGAATTTGTGGATCCTCACTTAAGCACTGAACCATTTACTTGATTTTTCTCCCATCCTGCTAACCTACTTTCAGACAATGTATTCTTTTCTGCATTGTAGAGTTTTATTCTCTCATGCCTTTGGCTTGAACATAGCCCATGTCCCGCCCACCCCACTTCTGGCTTTATATATCAGGAACTTTCAGCTTCACTGCTGTTTACTTTTGTCTCTTACATGTAAATCATAAGAGATATAGTCCTCTAGTGGATATTTTTACAATTTAGGTAACTGGTCAGTCTAAGAATTGGCTGTCTTTGTTTCAGACACACTCTTAGAATATCATCTGGTACAACGGCAGTCAGTGTCTTATTTTACAAAATGGTTTCCTAGGGAAGAACACTTTTTTTAAAAAAAGGTTTAACATGTCAATTTTAATTGGAGACAAAATAATATGCCATTGACTCTCTCGACAAATCTCTATTTCAGGATTAATGGCTACTATCAGTAATTTGGATTTAACATTTTCCTCACATCTTTCAGAAAGTAATGTCAGAAATACCACTATCTCATCTCATGCATTCAGTATAATAATTTTAGGTTAATTCATGCAGTTGAAAATATTTACTAGTATTTATGCAAGAAAATGGAATATACAGAAAACCAAGACTGAGTCCTAAGGACTAACTCTTTAGCAGAAGCTATTAACAAGGAATGGTTGGCATCAAGACTGATGTATTCAGTAAAATCTAATGGCATAAGAAACATCATTATCATGTTAAAAATAGAACAATTATCACAATGCATGCTAGAGTGGTCAGTCATTCAACACATATTTATGGAGCAATTTTTATCTCCATACACTGTTCTAGGCACTATGCCACAGTGGTAGACAAAATCCATAAGGTCCTTGCTTGTATGATACTTAATGCTGGAGGACAAGATGGACAATAAACAAGTAAATAAAAGAATTTCTGACGGCAATGACTGCAGTGAGGAGAAGCAAAGTCCCGGCTGTTATTCTAGATTGGGAAAGAAAGTCTCTCAGGGATAGGTATTAAGCAAGATGTAAATAACAAAATGATACCAGTCATGTGAATATTGGGGAGGGGGCAATATTGCAGCTTAGTGTAATAAACTTGGTAAATTTGAGGAAATTTTATGATAGTGTGACTAGAGCGTAATGGTTGAGATGTACAGCCCAGACATTTTAAATTGAGGATTTTGGACTATACTCTAGGTGGGATAGGAAACCACAGAAAGTTCTTAGGAAGAGAAGCAGCCTGATCTTATTTACTAAGATCAGTTTGGTTGCACTTGTTGTAGGCAGACACAAGTGGAAGATGGGCTACAAATCAGTAGACTATCACAATTAGCAATCATCTAGGTGAGAAATGGAGGCCTAGACAAGGAAGGTGTCAGTGGAGATGGCAAAAAGTGGGGAGACTTAGGATAGTTTTAGGGATTAAGTTGATGGACCGCGTTGATGAACTGTATTTAATAAATTAGAACAAATGGGGAGTAAGAAGTCTGGTTGCACCTAAATATTATTTATTGTCTCACAATAAACTCTACACTTTTAAATTGTTCTGCTTTGCAATGACTGAAAACATGGAACCAACGGTACTCCAACTCACTTTTCAGCAGGTACTGATTTCAGGTTTGCCAGTGAGGGATTCTTGTGTGTGGTTTGGAAGTTGGACAAGGAAGAGGCATCGTTAATTTTCGGTGGGAGCTGTAAGCAGCTGCATGGCCATTGGAAACAGCAGGTACAGAACTTTCCCAGTGACTTTCAGTTTCCTGGGCAGCTAAGATTGGTAACAGTAGTCTCCTGCTTACTTCAATTTCATCCCTCCTTGGGGCTTTCCCAGACTTGCTAGTGGTTGTGTAGTTCTCTAGTTGCCTGAATTAAGTCATTTCCTGTATGAAATGCTTAGAGTCGTTAATATTTTCCTAAACAAACTCTGACTAATATAGGGAGAATAATCAAGAATTCTACTTTCTGGATTTCAAGAGAAAAAGATCAGAGCTGGAGATATAGAGTCACTGGTGTTTAGATAATGAACATGGGACAGGACAAGCTTCCTTAGTAGATAAAAGAAATAGGGCAGGAAAGCATCCTGTGGGTTCACATCTGCTGTCATCAAATAAAACAGAAGTTTTATTGATGAATAAAATAAAGAATACTGAGCAGGAGAGGTCAATCAAAAGGATACTCAGATGGGCATGGCATTATAAATGCCAAGGGAAGAAGATGTTTCAACAAGGAGGGAGGTTACTGAAATCTAGAATGGTCAGGGGAGGTTTAATAGGAGAGGAAGGGCCTTGAAAGGTAAATCTATTTTGAATTAGAAGGAACAATTTTTAGCTACTTACTGAAGACAGCTAGAAGAGTTTGAGCATGGGAGCAGAAATGCTAGTGTATACAGGATCTTTGTGGATGGAGTAGGGTGTAAGAAACATGAGACCCAGTAGAACTGGTGAAAGTTATAGGTGGGGCAGGTTGTTGAAAAAAATAAGGTGAGGGCTCCCTGGTGGCGCAGCGGTTAAGAGTTCGCCTGCCGATGCAGGGGACACGGGTTGGTGCCCTGGTCCGGGAAGATCCCACATGCCGCGGAGCGGCTGGGCCTGTGA
Organism: Lagenorhynchus albirostris; assembly: GCF_949774975.1. Classification (NCBI taxonomy): domain Eukaryota; kingdom Metazoa; phylum Chordata; class Mammalia; order Artiodactyla; family Delphinidae; genus Lagenorhynchus; species Lagenorhynchus albirostris. Next base: position 66,538,836 of record NC_083102.1, read on the forward strand.
GCCATGGCCTCTGAGCCTGCGCATCCGGAGCCTGTGCTCCGCAACGGGAGAGGCCACAACACTGAGAGGCCCGCGTACCACAAAAAAAAAAAAAGAAAAAAAAAAGAAAAAAAAGTGAAATAAGCAAGAGGCTTTTCAATAGAAGACATTTCGTAGGTCTTGATGGCATTGATCATTGACATAAAATAGCTTGTTGGCAGTTTTAAGTTGGACTGATTAAGAGTAGGATAATATTATTGACAAAGAGGGAAGTTAGGAGAAGGAACTGATTCTGCCTTGTCTGTAAAAGTGGCAATTTTTTTTTTTAACAGGGAATAATTGTCATTCAACAGAATCAGAGTTAAAATTCATTGAATAAAAATTTTACTTGGAAATAAATTGCTTTTCTCTTTTGCTCTCTTATTATAGAAGTTCCAAACTTAACGCAAAGTAGAAAGACTAATCTGATAAATCTATGTGTTTTTAAAATCCACTTCAACAAGAATCAACACATGCCCGATCTTGTTTCATTAAACTTCCCCTTCAGCCCCCAGATTATACTGATGCAAATCCCAGTCATGGTATCATTTAGCCTATAAATATTTTATGATGTAACTCTAGAACTCGAAAAAAATCATAACCACGCACAACTAAAATATTAACAAAAAAATCCCTTAATGTCAGTCCGATGTTTAGACTTCAGATTTCCCCGATTTTCTCATATTTCTTTGTTGGTTTGTTTGAATTAGTATCCAAATTATGTGGACAATTCTCTTTGGAAAAAACATGATGTGATGTTAATACCCACAGAAGAATATACATATAACATATAGGAAAGATACAAAGCAGATAATACAACAAATTATCTGAACCCCAAATCCCAACTCAAGAACTAGAATTTATCAACACTGATGAAACTACCTGTTTTCCTCTCCCCTGTTCAAACCCTGTGCCACTGTATCAAAAAGTAGCACTATGCTTGATTTTATATTTATCATTTCCTTGCTTTACTCCTCTTTAAAAAAATAGTTTTACCACATATATATGTGTTCTTAAACAATATGTTGTTTAGTTTTACTAGTTTTTAAGCTGTAAGAAAATATTGCATACTGTAGTTTTCTTTTCATGCAACATAACATTTCTAAGTTTCGTCTGTATTGTTTTGCATAGCTGCAATTAATTCATTTTCACTGCTGTGTAATCCTTCATAGAATGACTATCATCGTTTATTTATCCACTCTCCTGTTTATGAACATTTTGTTTCTGCCTAGTATTTTTTCCTATTATTAACTATGTGTCTCCTATTACACATGTAGAAGAATGTCTATAATATTAACCAAAGAACGACATTGCTAGATCACAGGTTATCATCACATTCAACTATGCAAAATAATGCCAAATTGTTTATCAAAGTGATTATACCAATTAATACTCCCATTAGCAGTTTATTAGAATTCCCATTGTAGCACATCTTTACCAAAGGAAGAACTTTTAGAGTTCTTAAATTTTGCCTGTGTAGTTAGTAAAACCAACATCATCTTGATTTTAATATGTGTTTTCCTGAGTACTAGTGCGGTTGAAAACTTTTTGTATTATTTACTGTGAAACTTCTCTGTGAAGTATCAATAGTAGATCATCTATTTTTGTCCTTTTTCATGGGTTGACTTTTTATAATTATTAATGTAAAGCTTTAATCTGGTTATCTATAATCCTATACTATTAGCATGATTTGAAACACTTTCTGCGAGGTTGTAGATTCTATTTTCACTTTCTTTGTGGTATTTCTTGATGAACAGACATTACTTTAGAATCATTTTAGTGTTAGTGATTTTGGAGTCGCTGTTAAGAAAATTTTCTTACCTCAAGTTTATAAAAATTATTTTCTGTTTTCTTATAAAATTGTAGTTTTACTTTTCACATTTACATTTTTATTTTAGCCAACTTTTGTTTGGATAATTCTGGAATAACTCAATATTACTTTCTTTTAAAGTATTTCATATAAAACTTTACTGATTATAAAATAAGTACCATGGGCTAGACTCCCTGGGAAAGACTCTGAGTTTTTTTGACAAGAGGTTGATTTGGGGAAGAACATCTGTGAGGGGTGAGAGTAGCTGGAATGGGCAAAGGGAGAGGCTGAACGGTGAGGAAATCACAACAGAGGTCTCAGTGACTCCAAGGAGGCACTCTGGAAGCCAGGCCATGCAGAGTAGTCCCAGTTGGGTTAAGGACCAGGGCTTTGTTCTGCCACATCCACCAGCCACCAGTGCAGCTGCTACAGGGGCTAAAACTTTAAAAAGGCAGCCTCCTTCCACCAAAGGCAGTTCCCGGAGAGGGACTGAGGTCTGGGCCTTCAGGGGGCAAAAACCCCTGGCAGCTGAGGGAAGGATCACGCTGAGGGGCATATGAGTAGCACACAAGAATGTAAAAACTTTAATGAGTTTACAAAATAGGGTAGAAAATTATGTTCCCTGCTTTATCTCCAGTAAAAACACGATGTCAGAAACAGAGAGGACATCCAATAAATGTTGAGGGAATGAATGTAACATGAAGTAGACACAAAGGGAAAATATTTCTATTCCCCCTAAGCTGTTTTGTATGTATTTGATGTATTAAATAATTGAGTATGCCACACTGAATAGACTTTGTTGAAGTCTACACTCCGATCATCTTAATTGGAAATTGTTGTGTTCAGTCGGATCCTTTGGTTGCACACAATGGAAGCTTAACTTGAAACAGATGATTGCCTGCCCTCCGTCCCAACTTATTCACCTACCTGATCTGCCTCTGACCATGTGCCCTCCACTGAACTGACCTTTTACCTTACCATTCAGTTAAATAGCTATAAGATTTTGGTTGGAGTCCTTTTCCTTTCTAATGAAGTGTTATGATAATGATCATTAAGATAATTAATTTTGGAATATTTCATTTTCATTAGTTCCATCAGGCCATGAATGTTGGTTTGCTTAAATACATGCCTCTCAATTAACGTATATGGAACACAATACTTGCCTGAGATGTTTCTTCTTTATATGTGAAATTGATGTACCTGGGGGAATTTTTGCCATGTCATTTTTTTAGTTTTTCAGGTAGCAGCCTACCTTAGATCACCTTATAGTCTATACTGAGAAGTCATGGTAAAGGTTCTTCTACAGTTGCTAACAAAGTTCTGTTTTAGAATTTGAGATAAGTTGGACAAATATGGCTAGATAGAACTTTATTTTTATTTTCCAAAGGAAAAAAAGGGACTTATTGAACTAGTGAGCCTTATGCGTTATGTTGCAGAGGAAAATACTTCTCTCTTAAGAGAACTAGCTGCTTTAAACTTGTGATAAATTTTTCAGTCATCTGAATTATACCTTCATTATAAAGCATCTAATTTTAGTCTTAGGTATTGTTCAATTTAGCTTGGTTCTTTGCCATCCTCATTTTAAATTATTTTCTACCTACTAGAGAAAAATATCTACATTATTTTCTTAAGCTTGTTGTGTGTTCAGAAATGATTATATGTATCTTTTAAAAACAGTCAAGAATTCAAGTTTTATAGTAGTTGAATAGGCTTTCTCCAATTTCTTTGAACTCAGAATTTTTTTTAATGCAATTTTTTTTTGTGTGTGGGAGGATATGGTAGAAAAGAAGTGATATACTTAGAAGAGTAATTACCAGAGGTTTTTTTTTTTTCTTTTTTGAGAATATTTTTATCCAAGACAATCAGAATTTTTTGATCAAGTGAGCATAAGGGGATGAGGACAGGTAGGTGTGATTTTCCATGTGTCTGATTTCCCTCCATGAGACTGATGGCCAATACTCCCTACTTTGGAAAATTACCTCCTATCCTCATATGTACGGTTATGGGGGGAGTGGGTGAGCAGTTTGAGATAGTCTGTCTTTGTCCCTCTTGTCATAGTTTATCCATCCAAAAATGGGCATCTGACTTAAGTCTGGTTCTCCAGAACCCTGTCTCAGGATTTTCAGCATTGTCATCCAGAATACTGTTTGTCTCTTTCTAATGATAACTGTAACATGTAAAGTGTGAGCTCTATTTTGGCTGACCTGAAGAAAAGTGAAGAATAGAGCTCAAAGAAGAGCAGAGCTGAGAGATGCTGAGAATATCCTGTGACATTTGCATCCCTGTATCTAGCGGCTCCTCTCACCCAGGCACGTTCTTGTTCTTGAGTTCATGAGACACAGTATCTTACATTAATGATCTTTTTTGTTAGTTATGAGAGACGAAATATTGTTTATGTCACATGCAACCAAAAGACTCGGGCCCAGTATGATTACAGTTTCCCCAGAAGGCTCTAGATAGTAGTCAACAGGTTTCATTTTGAATTCCAACTATGGTCCCTATTGGAACTAGCTGCCTGGGATATTGGGTTGAGAGGGAATTTGAGGTATATATACTTGATTGAGAGAGAGAGAGAGAAGGGGGCATGATCATGTAGAACAGGGCTTCTCGACCTCACACAACTGACATGTAGAGGTGAACATTTTTTGTGGTGGGCTGTGGGCTGCTGTTCTATGCATTGCAGGATGTTTAGGAGAATCTTTGCCCTCTACTCTCCACCCAGTTGTGACAACTAAAAATGTCTCCAAACATTGGTATATATCCCCTAGGAAGCAAAACTGCCCTTGGTTGAGAACCACTGGTACAGGGATATTTGCAAGGGATGGCACAGTAGCAATACGTAAACCAAATGTTTTCTAAAGCAATTTAGATCACATAAAGTGTGCATCCAATTTAGCAAAGGGAAATTAATAATGGGTATTTATTTGTAAATTAGCTGCCCTTTCAGTTAAAAAGATAATCACGTGTTTACATATAAGCTAAAGAAATCCACAGAAAGAAAAGTACATAAGCAAAACCAAATTTTACACTTCTGTTGCTTTTACTTGGGCAGCCGGACAGTGGTCCTCCTTGACATTGCTGTCACTCCTGCGGGCAGCAACCACAGCCTGAAACTGCTCTGACACTCTTTTAAAAACGACAGAAGTCGAGAGTAGTGAGGGCCCTCATGTAGAGGAAAACTATAGAGGATGAAGCCAACACAGAGGAAAGCTGACCTGAGAAATGGGTAATACCGTTTGAGTCTGGGATCCAGCAGGAACTGAAGTCAGTATTTTTCAGATACTTGAGATAACATATCTCCCTCTCTGACTTAGACTGATTTTAGTTGTTCCCTTCTTTCACAACTCTAAAGGTCCTCAGCAATGCAGAAAAGTACGTCAAAGAAAGATCAGGATATAATTCTTTCATTATAAATTGACTTAGATTTATTTTGATGTTTGCATACCACAAAGAGAAGTTATAGAAGCACTGAAGATGGTGTAGTGAAAAAGTTTTATGAGGTAGGAAAATGAATTTTATGAATAGGATTTGTAACATATCTAGAGAAAATAAAATATAAACGTGCTTAGATATGGTTGACTGCTTTCTAGGAAAATTTCGCCATGTATATAATATATATACACCAAATTTAATAGCGATATCATCAATCATTATGTCTCTCGGTATGTGGCTCCTCCCCTTGCGATCGATGAGGAATTATTTCTCTATGACTCCTGCTGAAGCCTTTCCTGGGAGCCACGGTTTATACCATGTGACCCAATCCCCAGGTACAGAACCAATTAGACTAGGAATGGTCTCGAGGACAGTTAATCTGTATGCTTAATGATGTCTGGAGCAAAACAATGAACTTTGCTAAACAGATTCCCTCTTTTAAGGACTTGGACACTAGGTCCTGGTAGAATACACCTGTTAGAAATGTAAGTTGAAGCAGAAATGTCTCCCACAGAAAGCAGTTAGAGAGACTATGATGAACATATACAAGTTACAATGATAAAGAAGGAACCCAAGAATGAAGAGAGAAGGGTAGATTTAAGAGAGAGATCTTGAGACAAGACTTACAGTCAGGAGAAACAGAAAAAAAAGGAACGGCTCCCTAATTGCAGACTTGATCGCTTATGATTTTCTAGTGTCAGTTATAGGTTCATTCCATTCACAATCGTGCCACTTATCACTTGAGTGCCTCTCAGCTCCAAATTCACCCTTCAGTACCTGCTCTGCAATAATGGATTTGACATCAAGCATTTCTCCCTTACAGGAACACATATTAAACCATCAGTAGAGGGCACAAGAGAGGCACGGGGGGAGGAAGAAGGCTGCTGACTCTGGGGTGCTGCCCTTTATCTTGTATTTTATTTTTGGCTCCTGCTGTATGTTCTGTCAGTGGTGGAAGTGTAGGGATATCCACTGATACTGTCCCAGTTGTACCCCCAGAACTTGCAGTCCCTCAGTGACCACGCACCCATGGCTCTCTGGTGACCATCTAGGTGGCCTTCTCTCCTGGAACACCTCATGTACGTAATGTTCCCTGCTCTGCGTGCTTGCCCACTGGCCTGCGCCTTGGACAGTTTTTCCCACAGCCCTGCCTATGAACACCAAGCACTTCAGGACTCACGGCAGTCCTCATGCACTCTGTGCACCTACTCCAGCATCGGCTTGTCTGTACACCTGGAAAAGCTGCTTCCCAGGGCCCTGTCTACACAGACACCACTGGCTCTAATTCTCCAGTGAAAGCTCCGCCGCTACTCCCTCTGTATACCCTTACTTAGGAATCTTGGCAAGCTGCGACCTTATATCCTTTTGTCTCAGCTGCTGTGGTGGACTATCTCTGACCTAAGTAACCTCACAAACTTTCCAGGAGGCTGCAACCACAACTTCTCCAACGAGATTCAATGCCTCCTTTGGAATTCCCTTGTCCAACCTTGTCCTTCACTGCATACTTTTCCTCTGCCCTTAATTAACCCATAGAGTTCTCTGTATATCCTTGTAGTTTCTCCCCTATCTTAATTTAATCATTCATTATACTAAAATTTGTACACACTCAAACTGCTGTGACTTTTTTCTCCTTATTGGACTCAGATGGATTCACCTTCTTTATAGTAAATTCCATTTCTCTCGGGCTAACTTCAATCAATTTCTATATCTTGTGATCACAAGAGCTGGATTCAAGACGCCGGGACACACCACTTAATTCACTCTGAGATTCAGATGCTTCTGCCCTTTTCTTTGACTCCCATGGAATTTCATGAAACTGACCTCAAGGCCTAGATCTGACTGTACGTGCCAAGGTATAGAACACTTAAATCAGTTTAGATGAACACAAGGTTTGACATATTTGTCAATAGTACCAGGAAGAGTTGTGCATACTATAATACTTAAACAGCCACAGGAGAAGGGCAAACCTATATAATTAAGGTTAAGGGTATGTGGAATAACTGACTGAGAGAAGCTTAGTGTGTCCTTATTTCTATTTTAACTCTGTTCAGGTTCATGAATCAATGAGCTAAAGCAAAGACATACAGAAAGAGTAAATATTCAAACAGGATTTGCTCAAGTTTCCCCAGATGAATTGTTAGTCATGCAGGTTAATGTATTCTTTGAGAAAGCAAGTAATTTTCCTGATATACCCATATGCTCTGGGGCTGCAGGTCAATTCTTTCATTTAAGAAATAAAAAATGACAAAATACCTTCAATAATTATCAATGATTGATCTCATTAAGATGTATGCCCAACAAATTTCTGCAAAATTACATTCACAGACGTTGGTCCACTTTGGCACAGAAAACTTTGAAAGGTGGAGATTTGGAACAAAGCTCCTATAACATATCAACCCTTTCTATTTTTAAATATGCTTAGTCATTAATTACATCAACTAACAAGCTAAAAATGTGCTATACAATTTTTTTTAAAATTAGCACTGATATAAAAATATTCAATCATTTTAGGAAAAATGGATATAACACAATATTTCGGGGATTTTTATATATTTTTAAGTGATGTAGTTTATACTAACAAGGGAGAATTAAAAGTAGTCCAACAATCAATAATTATGTAATAATACTAGAAAGAGCAAAGTACAGTGATTTTCAGTATAGCTGACTCTTTAATTACAGGTAAAACATCTTACAGAATATGAAAAGATGAAGAGCATTTCTGCTTAGAAAATCTGATTAAACATTATAGTGTGCAATCAATATGATATTTGCAGCACATCAAAAATTAGTACTGAAATATTAACTACCTCAAAGAAAATTATGGCTAGGTCATGCCATATTACAGAGTGACATTGAAAGAACTGATGAAAAATGTCTTTCTGCATAATTTACTTTTTCATAGTAAAATGTAAGGAAAAAGTTTTTTAAATGCCTTAAGAAATATTCTTAAAATAACATTTAACTGAGATCAACACTTCTACCATCTCAAGATAAAAAGAATAAAGGCATGAGCATTTTTGGTGAGAAGTGGAGTACCAATTTGGATTATCAGAGAAATTATTTCTCCTGAATTAAGCACACAGATATTATTTAACTATAATTTTAAGAACGTACCGAATAAGACATTTCTAATGCAAGTATTCTTGCTCTGAAGAGCACGCAGTATTTTGTGGGGATATTTCTTAACTTAAACATACTATTTACAAGTAGAATTACATACTTTGGGTATAAATCAAAGGTGTTCAGAAATTTTAAGTGTTCAACAAAATTTAGGTTAAAAAGATTGAAAGAAAACTCCCCGAAAAGTAAGAACTACAGACTGATGGTGAAAAATACTTGAATGCAAAAAGAAAAAAAAAAGATATTAGGGGAAAATATTAAATGTCTAACTCAGGCTCTGGATAAAAATAAACTTGTGGAAAGAACAAAATGAAAATATATACAGAAAGTGAAACCCTTATGCCTTGTTTTTTTATAATTGAATTTCTGGAGAGTATAGTTCAAGAGCTAATAGATGAGTTTGGGAAAAAGAACTCAATTATTCCTTAGAGATACTGAGCCAAAATTGAAATATTCAACATACGAGTCCAAATGTTGTCCATTCCTGTTCTTTTGAAAACTCTAAAAGCTTTTTATTTCCACAGGACTCTGGAAGGGTAACATCACATGTTGGTTAAGTGTACAGTTCCACTCAGCTCCACACCTTATTACCTGGCTGAACTTGGATAATTTTCTTAGCTCTCTGTACCTTAGCTGCCACCTGTAAAATGGGAAAATAACACCTGTCTTCTAAGGTGATGTATCAAATAATCGCATATAAAGTGGTTAGAACAGTGTATAACTCATAGTAGCCACTCAATATTATTAGAATACAGTCTGATTATTTTGGTTTTTGGTTTTTTTGCTGCTCCACGCAGCATGTGGGATCTTAGCTCCCCAACCAGGGATCAAACCCATGTCCCCTGCGTTAGAAGCACAGTCTTAACCACTGGACTGCCAAGGAAGTCCCTACAGTCTGATTTATTTAGTAACCTTTCAACAGCATTGATTTTTATACACACATGACACAGTGATAATTAAAGATCATAATTATCGATTCAATCAGCCTATTCATTCCTTCCAGAATAGTCTTATTTAATTTTTCATCATTCTATTTCACTGTTCAAGAACTAATAATGCTTCCCTACTGCATAGGCCACCAGAGCTAAGTTCTATTTGGATTCTAAAACTTCTGTAATTGAAGCCCATTTTACTTATTTGCGCTCCTTTCCTTTTTCCCCCACATTACATCGCATCTGTTGCACTTGAGATTACCCATTCTTTCCTACAAGTGACGTGGATTTGTTGATCTGTTCCATTGGCCTAAACCAGCTTTCTCTTTTCCATTCTTTCAGAAACAGTTCCAAAGCATTTCACTGAGTCTTTGTGCTTGGAATTCCCTTCCTCCTCATTCTTTAACCAGGAATATTTGAATATCTAATCTTTGCAAGGCCCTGCTAGGTATAGCAGGGAGTTAGCCAGCATGGTCCAATGATCTTTAGTGATGATCTGTAGAGGAGATGCACAATGAAATAAGCAACCAGACCATAATCGATCTGCCTAGATTGTTCTTGCCAAAGCTCTTCACAAGACCTGCTCCTCCTTCACTTTCAGGACTTAGCTCCGATGGTACCTTCTCTAAGATGGCTTTTTTTTTTTTTTTACCATCCTGTCTAAAAACAGCACCTGTCCTACCTACAGTCAGTATCTGTCTCATTATCTGTTGAAAAATTTTTATAGAATTTACATTATCTTAAAACGTCATTTCCACAAATGGATTTACTTGTCAAGAAGAGAGTTGCACTGTCCCCCAGCCCAAACCCCCAATTATCCATTAACAACAGTGATGTCGGTGCTTGGCACTGATATTCCTCAGCTCCAGTGTGGGTCTTGATGGCCACAAATTCAACAGAATAATTTCTCCACCCTTGCCAGAGTAAATGGTTCAGGAAAGGTCAGTAACCCAGACCTAAGCTATTCAGTGCAAGACATCCTCCTGGCCACAACACTACAGCTCAGAGTCCAATGTTTGGAAGGGGAAGGGAAGAAAAGATTTCTCTTTTGCTCTGGACGGTATGGTATACACATGAGAAGTCTGGAATTGCTGCAGCCGTTTGGCTGCAAATAGGGAAGTTTTATTTTTTCCTTTCCTAACTGTGTGCCTTCTATTTTCTTTTCTTATCCTACTACGGTAACCAAATCTTCCAGTAATATGTTGAATATGAGTGATGAGAGTGGATATTCTTTCCTTCTTCCTGATCTTAAGAGAAAATGATCCAGTCTTTTACCATTAAGTACTGTGATGTTGGCTATAGGTTATTGTATAGACGCTTGTTAGCAATTCAGGTGACTGTCTTTTATTCCTAGTTTGCTGAAATTTTTTTCCCGAATTGGTGTTGGATTTTGTTAAATTCTTCTTCTGGGCCAATTGATATGATCCATATGATTTCCTTTTCAGACTATTGATATTAATCTCGGGTGGCCTCGGCCTGCTGCGGCTTGAAGCATGGTTTCAGTTCCCAGCCAGAAACTGAGGTTGGGTCGCAGCGGTGAGAGCACTGAATCTTAGCCACTAGACCAGTGGTCAGTGACAAGGCCCTGGCCCTTCGGCTTTGCATAAAAGAATTCCCACAAAGACGGAAAGTGGTGATATAAGTAAAGTATTTATTAGGGAAAAAAGAAGTACACTACGTGTTGATAGACACATGGGCAAGCTCAAAGAGAGAGTCGCACCCTCATGGCAGTTTAAATCACTTATATGGGGCATTTCTTCTGGGTTTCCTTTGGCCAATCATTTTGATGTGCCTCGTTCAAAGCCCGTTTTTGGTATAGCTCAGGATTTTCCCATGTGTGCACGCACATCTCTTAGCCAAGATGGATTCTAAGGAAGAGGCCTATGGGTAGGTTTAGTCACTTGGCATCATTCCCCTTTTGACCTCCAAGGAGCCTTTCTGCACCATGTGTAGTCAGGGAGGTCACCTGACTTTGAGAATCAGGAATATGTGGTTTCTTATCTTCTATCTGGGCAGGGTCCAGCCTCCTCGTTCAATTGTCCTGTTATTCCCATCTCGGAGTATTGGTCCACAGGGAACGAACTCAAACCGTTTGCCCCGGGGCCCGTCTGTCTCCTGCCTCAGTATGATGGATTATACTGATTGATAGTTGAATATTTAACTACCCTTGTATATTCAGAATAGTTACCACTTGGTCATGGAAAAAGTTCTTTCAATACTTGGTTGGGTAAGTTTCACTAATGTTGGTATGGAGGATTTTTATGTAGAAAGTCTTGAGAGACACTGGTCTGTCATTTTTTAGTACTGTCTGACTGTGGTATCAGAACAATTCTCTCATTCACAAAATAGGTTGGGAAGTGTCCCTTCCTCTTCTATTTCTGACACAGATAGTGTAAAATTTGTAAAATTGGTGTTAATTTTTCTTGAAGTGTTGGTAGAATTTTCCAGTGAAACCAGATGGTGCTGGTGATTTCCACTTTCCTCTCTGGGAGATTTTAAAATATGGATTCAATTTCTTTAATAGTTATGGGACTATTCAGATGATCTATTTCACCTCAGTTCAGTTTAGGTAGTTTGCAGTTTTCTAGAAATTGGTACATTTCTTCTAAGTTGTCAAATTCATGAGCATAAAGTTGTTTGCCCTATTTCCTTAATATTCTTTTAATGGCTATAGGATCTAAGGTGACATTCCCTATTTCATTCTGGACATTAGTGATTTGTGTCCTTTTGTTTTTATTGTTGTCAGTCTTGCTAGAGGTTTGTCAATTTTATAGACTTCTTTTGAAGGCCAACTTTTGTCTAATTGATTTTCTCTATTGTTCCCTTGTTTTTAATTTATTGATTTCTGCTCTTTTCTTTATTTCCCTCCTTCTACTTTCTTTGGGTTCCCTTTGCTCTTTCCTTTTTTCTAGATTCTCCATGTGGGAACCTAGAAAATTGATATGAGACCTTTCCAAATTTCTAAAGTAAGCATTTAGTGCTATATATTTTTTTCTCACATGGTTGTTGCTGCATCCCACATATTTTCCTATAATATGAAATTTACTTACTGAAATTTTCAATTCTATATTTTCCATTTTCTTCTGCTGGTTCTTTTTTTTTTATAACTTCCTTTCTTTCCTGAGTTTTCTCTTTTCATTTGTTTCAAGACAATTTATAATTGATCTTGAAGTATTTTTATGAACTGCTTTAAACTGAATGCTGGCAATTCCAACATCTGATTTATCTCATGATGTAAGTTGATTGTGTTTTTTCCATTCTACTTTTTATTTCCCTAGTTCTTACTATGATAAGTGATTTTTGCTTATACTGTATAAGTTTTGCTTGTATCCTGTAAGTTTTCCCATTGTGTTAGGAGGCTCTGGTTCCAATCAGATCTTTAAATATTCTATTTTAGTAATCATTCACTCTGTTTAGCATGCAGATTTCAGCCTAGTTTTGTTCCACTGACAGTTTAATTTTGTGGTGTTTTTTTTTGTTTTGTTTGCCTTCATGGTTTTATTTTGGTCTTCTTGGTTCATCTTATGCTACTGCGGCTCTCACTGCTTCTTGCTGGTATTGCCTGGGGGAATGGATGGGATAGGGATTTAACCAAAGCCGTCTCCTTTGTGTTGCTCAGTACGAAAATCTCAGGCCCACAGGTTCCTGCTTGTGACATTCCACCACTATGGAAATGAAATCCCTAATGGATGCCTGTCCGCCACCCAACTGTAATTATACTGTAATAAAGGGACTCCTACTAGGAAAGCACTAAAGTGACTTTTGCTGTGAGAACTGTAGGAAAATGTAGAAGCAGCCATCACAGATCTTGTTTCCTAGCTTCCTCATAAGGGGCTTTAACATAATAAAAGGAGACAGCTATTCAGGGCATAATTACATGGGAGTCTTGAGATGGTTAATTATAAATGGTATGTATAAGGAGAAAACTGACAGGGTGTTCACTGATAGCTTGGTGGAATTTTATAGGAAATTTAGGAACTTACAACTCTCTAACCTCAAACTTTCTAGGATATAAAAACCTCAAGGCATATATGCTCAGTCTGAGCTTAGACCAATAACTAAGAAAAGTTCTGATGCGGCTCCAGTATTGGTTGTCAAAATGTCCTCTTTTAATGTTAAGTTTGTAATATAAGAAGAAAATTGACATGAACGTCAGGGTCCCTTGACCCAGTCTCCAATAAGTTACCCCAATATTGGGTGCAATGGTTTGAAGGCTGAATAGAAATGTTTAAGCCTATTAGATAAAGGAGTACAGTGTATAGTACTGCCTAGACCTGCCAGTAGGCCTGTTCCAGGTGTAGAATGAATGTATGGGGATATGGAGATGCTACAGTAGTTGGGAAAAATAAATGTCTGCTTAAATTTTGGAATGTATGATAAAAAAATGTATGTCCTGGTGGCACCTGCATTACTTGAGTGGATAATTGGTATAGACATAATATCTGAATGAAAATTCCTCCTAACCAGGTACACAAGAAAAGATATCTTCCCTTTGTCAAATGCTAAGTAGACAAGCAAAATTGAATCAGAATTACCCAAGCCAACTCAAATCAGAAAACATCAGATTCAGGTGTGTATTCGTGTTCAGAACTCATTGTATAATAGCCTGGTGTGGACAGTGAGGCAAGCCAATGGAATTAAGACACCAACAATAAATTACAAGAGACTTAATAACTCAGTATTCTCAATATCCTCACTTTGTGAGATAATATAACCTATTCAACTGATGAATATTTGAACTCTCCCTTATACTGTCACAATCTAATGAGGTGGGACCAAGTCTAATGCAACTGGCAAAATTATAATATACTATACTGATGATATTATAATTATTTCTGAAATTGAGAATCAAACTCAAAGCAACCTTACTATGGTCATGAATCACATGATAATCAGGGATTATTGATTAACCCAACGAAAATCCAGAACCCCACATAGGCTGTGAGGCTCTTAAGGATTACTTGGATGGGAGCAACATATGGCTTATCACAGATCACTAAAAACAAATCGTTTTCACTGCCTGTCTCTCTGTATGAACCATGCCTATTGGAATTTCTTGACTTTTGGAGAATTCATACTCCTTGCTTTGGGATACTGTTGGCTAGAATCCTTAACACCATTGAAAGAAAGTCCATATTTAACTGGAAGCTTGAGCAAAAACAAGTGTTCTTAGAACGGCAGAAGGTTGTAAATCAAGCTATTTCTTTATGACTACATAGCCCTAATGTTGAAATGACATTAACAAATGTTGGCCACCTACACTCATGCCAACTGGAACCTCTCACAAAAGTCTGTACCTACTACTACTACTTAATGGCAACCTATCTAATCTTTTGGACTAGAAAATTATCAGATGCGGTTCTCTGGCATACTCCCTTTGAAAGACAGTTACTGACTTGTTATTGAGCACCTTTGCAGACAGCCAAAGTAAGTAAATGCTTAAGATTGTATTAAGACCTGAAATACCTATAACCATAGGTGATAGCTGGAAGGCATTCCAACAGAGGGCAACACCTAAAGAAGCTTCCTCACAAGATGGAAGGCAAATGGTATGTACAAGAACATGCTTTTTTTTTTTCTGCAAGAAAGGGTCACTGCATTCATAAGCAAGTAGTCTCATTTCTCCTATAACCTACCGTAGAGCTGCCTGAGGACTTACTGATAGCTATTGCTTAATGGGCTTGCTTTTGACCAGGTGGCTAAAGATGCCAGGCAATTGGTCTGGTTTAGAGAGTGCAGTTCCAGAAGCATGACTGGGCCATGACTCAGTGTAAAAGTCAGCTACCCTGCAAACAGCAAATAGTAAAATCCTCATGTAAGAGCTGAATTACAGGCTCTGCTCCTTGCAACGATAAAAGAACTGGGAAAAAAATAAAAGCCCTACTATTTGGGTATACTGACTCTTGGGCTTGTAATTTGTTCTGTAAAATGGGTCATGAAAAGGACCTTTATAAGGGATACTACTCTTTAAAAATCTCTATGGAAATTCTGAGATAAAATCAAAGTGAGGCATGCTGACACTTAACCAAAACAACCCTATGGCCAGGATCTGAAGATGATCACAGTCAAGAAGTTGACACTCTAGTTTGATCTCTTGAAGTGGCAGCTTAGGTCCATGACAGGAACAGACGTAAGGGAACTCAAGTCATGCAACCATGTGCCAAATGGTGATATGTACTGGTAGCCCCCACCAAAGTCAAACGTTTAACAACCAGAAAAGGCAAAGTCTAAAGTTTACCCTTGCCAGCACATAGTGGGCTAGTAGATTACTTTCGCTTTTTACTTATGGCTGGGGGTAGGGAAGTGTACTTAAATGGACACTGACAGGACTTGATTCATGTTCCGGGTTTGGATTTCCATACCCAGTAAACTGAAGCCAATGTTGTTAATACTATTAAAAGACTGGGACAAAAAGGAGTCAATGCTAATACTATAAAAAGACTAGGACAAAAAAATATTGTACCAGTTTGGTCTTCCCAGTTACATTTCATCAGATCAACGCATTCACTTCTCTATCCACCTAATGCAGCAGTGGGTATAGAAACATCACTAACAATAAACATTTCATATTCTTTACATAATAACTGACATGGTCAATTAAAATATCTGTTTAAAATGATTGATGGTGACAAAAGATTAAAGGGCTAGTCTACAAACTTCCGGCCTTATATTTTGCAATTTAATATCAAGAGGTCTAATTATGGGTCTTCATTAGCTAAATTGTTATGCATTTGTGGTGAAATTGGGGAAAAGGGAATGAGGGAGGATACAGGAGCTTATATTCAAGACTTATATTTAAGCACAATATTTTTTCAATGCCAGTCTTAGTAGTTCCTAGACTAGAGCTACTGTCCCAGAGCGTGAAATGCCCAAAATGAGAAATTATATCTGTTAATCTGAACCTATCTAAAAAAATTCCAAAGGGATGAGTGGGATGGATTATTTCTTCTCCATACCTTGCCAAGTTGGGGTTGATGGCTGTAAATGTTTTGTTGCCTAGTGAATGTGATAGTCCCATTCCCAGTATTTGTTCAATCTGACCCTCCATAGGCAGAAATGGAATAAAGGAGATGTTTCATCTAGCTACCAGCAATATGAAGGGTCAGTGCCTGAACCTATCTCAGTAGGAAAGGTTTAGATGAAAATTAATGATAAATGAGAGAAAAAAGAGATTGTAAACTGAGGGAGAAGGAGTCAGTGAATGCATATAACAAAAGGGAAATGCTAATATAATTTTGGTGCCTTGAAAGAAACTTGGAGAAAAATAATAGCTACCTTAGATTTGACTCATATGCACTTGCAGGGAAGCACTCTGTTGAAATTTCCTCCTCATGTAAAGAACTAAGTAGTGAGGTGGATGGCAGCCATTCAACACATTCAGGAGTTGTCTGTGTACTCAAACTGGATAAAATGATAGGAGCTCTGACTATGATCATATGAAACAATATTAACATGGTTATGTATTTTGATTCTAATTTTCCGGGATGTGTCTATTACCAAAGAGACATGAAAGGAAGAAACTTACAGGGAATATTTACTCAGTGCAATCTGGAGAACACAAATTCATAATAATCTGAATAAACACTGTGAGGCCATTAATTGTGAGGGTAAAAGTTTAAAAAGGTGTTGAGATTTGCTCATGTAAGATTATCTGCTGCATGTCCCAACTGTCATAATATTATATATAAAAATAGGTAATTGCCCTGTTTTTGTGGGTAGAAATTAATATTGTAAAATTTAATAAAACTTAAGATAAAACTGATATTAATGCAACTAAACAACAACAAAAACATGTAACCCAATTTTAAGATTAACAAAGGACCAGAACAGATACTTCTCCAAAGAGGATATACAAATGGCCATCAAGTATATGCAAAGACACTAAAATCTCATCATTAGAGAAATGCAAATCAAATCCACAATGAGATATCACTTCACACCCATTAGGATGATCACTATAAAACCACAACAACAAGTGTTCATGAAGATGTGGAGAAATTGGAATGGTGATGCATGGTTGGTGGGAATGCAAAATGTTGCAGCCGCTATGAAAAATAGTATGGAGGTGCCTCAAAGCATTAAAGATAGAACTACCACATGATCCTGCAATTCCACTTCTCGGTATACACATATGTACAGAAGAGTTGAAAGCAGAATATCAAAGAGATATCTGTACACTCATGTTCATTGCAGCATTATTCTTGATAGCCAAGAATTGGAAGAAGCCCAAATATCCATGGACAGATAAATGAATAAAGAAAATGTGGTATATACATACAATGCAATATTATTCAGCCTTGAAAAAGAAAGAAATACTGTCACATGCTACAATATCATTGAAATTTGAAGACGTTATTCTGCGTTAAATGAGCCGGTAACAAAAGGACTATTAACATATGATTCCACTATATGAGATACCTAGTGTACTCAAAATCATGAAAACAGAAAATGGAACGGTGGTTTCTGGGGGCTGGGCAATGAGGAGGAAATCGGTATAGAGTTTTAGTTTTGCCAGATGAAAGAGTTCTAGAGATCTATAACAATTAAATACAGTTAATACTACTGAACTGTACACTTAAAAATGGTTAAGAGGGTGAATTTTGCATTTTTCTTTCTGCTACAATCAAAAATTTTTAAAAACCACTGATATTGATGTCAAATGCATGGGTAGATTAAGTGAAAACCTCCCCAGGTCTTTACATCGATGGAGGAGAATTGCCCTGAAGAAGATTCAGATTTGACTACTTATATATATATATATATTTTTTTTTTTGGCGGTACACGGGCCTCTCACTTTTGTGGCCTCTCCCGTTGCAGAGCACAGGCTCCAGATGCACAGGCTCAGTGGTCATGGCTCACGGGCCCAGCCGCTCCGCGGCACGTGGGATCCTCCCAGACCGGGGCACAAACCCGCGTCCCCAGCATCGGCAGGCGGACTCTCAACCACCGTGCCACCAGGGAAGCCCTACTGCTATGTATTTTTAGAATTATAGTTGTTAATCACTCAGTAAATGTATACCATAAAGTACAGATAGCTGAAGATCAGAGATGCAAAAGAATTGTAAAGTTAGTACAAAAATACAAGAAAGTTTGTGCTAATGTAATGGGATGATTCAGCTGTCTGTTTAAATCCATACCAACTATTACAAAAGTACAAAATGTAATCTGTAGGACATCTTAATTGTGTATTTAATTATGCAGTGTTGTCAGACAAGGGAACAGTTAATGACTAATGGAATCACTATCACTTCTGAATCTATTATTTCACCATAATACATGCACATTTGACCCAAACTGTATACTTTGTTTCCTACTACTACTAGGTTTTGTGGAATGACATATACACAGGAATAATTGTCATTTGTGGCCTGTCTTCCTATACCAAAGATATTTCTACTTTTTAGTTCTATTCTTCCTCTAAAGAATAGTACATGCTGATAGATTTTTAAAAAATTTGTTGGATTAAAAAAAAATTTTTTTGTTATATTGGGGCTTCCCTGGTGGCGCAGTGGTTGAGAGTCCACCTGCCGATGCAGGGGGCGGGGGTTCGTGCCCTGGTCGGGGAGGATCCCCCGTGTCGCGGAGAGGCTGGGCCCGTGGGCCATGGCCGCTGAGCCTGCGCGTCCTGAGCCTGTGCTCCGCAATGGGAGAGGCCGCAACAGTGAGAGGCCCGCGTAGCGGGAAAAAAAAAAAAAATTGTTAGATTTTAAGGAATATAGGGGAAAGGTCAACTCCTTTATTCATACTAAATGATTAAAACTGGTATGATAGTTATTTTAAAATCTGATACTTCTTCCATTTATTATATAATTTTTATGACATCAACTGTAGAGTTACAGTATTCAATTATTATTGCCTTTTCTACAGCTACACTGAAGGACTTGTCTGTTAAGTTTATCTTAATGGTTTGGAGACCTTTATCCCAAGTTGGAATAGTTAGTACCATATTGGATAATAAATATTAACTATAACATATTTTAAAAAATGTTTTTTGATAAGATGCTTATTGAGCACATTGGGGATTTTCAGAACAGTTTTGAGTAAAAAGTGATGTAAATATTTCTACCAGCTATCTTACCACATATATAATTATTTGGCTATTTTTAAGGAAATAACACACATATACGTATAGATTTCGAGAAGTGAAGCTATAGATAGTTGTCTATAGTCATTAACAACTCTTTTCCTCAAAAATGGCATTTTATAAATGTCTCTGCAAGTTCTTTATTAATTTAAATGATGTTATAAATTTGGTGCTTTCCTGTATTTCTTTCTATTTTTGTGTACTTTCTTCAGTTCTCTAGTTGGTCCATTTGAATAACCATAAAACTTAAAGTTAGGAGAAACCGTCAAAATTCTCTCATGGGTTAGCTGTGAATTAGTCTCTGGGAAAGCCCTTCATCTCTAGGTTTCCTTTTTGTTTGTTTGTTTGTTCTTAGACTCCAGAGTGAGACATTGAAAATGTCAATGACTTCAATTTTTTTTTTTTTAAGGTCCTGGAAAGTTCTTTCAAATCAAATCTTACAAAGAAACAATATGCAAAAACAGATGAAAGTCAAGCTTCTCTGATCATGATGGGAAGGCCTAGAGGAACCCTGCTTACTTCTATGATCCACATTCCCCCACCCTTGTTTCCATTAAATCCCCACCCAAAGGGACTCTTTGAAATTACCAGAAATCCATTTACCTCAATTTGAAAAACCTATGGATTCAACTATTGTCAATTTCATTTATTGACTTAAAATCCCAAGTACAAAACCTAATTTACATGTAAGTGATTCACCTAAAATCAGTCTCATATATTAGCAAATTTCTAATTATTTAAAGGAATTAAATAAGATGTCATTTCTAATTTGTCCCTGCAAGGTTTCAGGACTAAGTAACATAAAAATACAGCAATGTGATATTTTATATTTCTGTAGTAAGGGGGTCAGAGTTTGAGATACAGTAGCCTAGAGCCTCATAAATTAAAGTAGATCCCATTTTTTTGTGAGACAGCCAAGAGAAAGTATGAGATTCCTAAATCTCACACTCAAATCGTATTTAGTTCAAGTCAAAACAAGACTAGATACACAAAAGAAATATGTTGTCTTATTAAAATTCAGAACTCAGGTTAAGAACCCCAGTTTTATCAAAGCATTTAAATTTTAAATAATCGTTGAAAGGGCATTGTTACTTATTTTGTGTCAATGGCAATTCAGCAATATAGAGGAAAAAAGCACTTACCCCAAGAAAGGTAAAATAAATGCAAAGGTGAAATAAGGTACAGGGATGCTTTGGGCAACCGTGCCATGAGTATTCTGATGCTCAGTTTTCATTTCCTTCATTAGACCCAGATGGTGCAGTTTCTCAACATACCTAGTAAAAAGGCAACAACAAGATGTTTACAAACTATCAGGCTTCCAGAGATGAAAATGTGACTGTTAATTGCAAAGTTCTATTTCCAGATGTTCAGATAGCTGAGTGCTTTTCAAACAGCACAAAAAGATTCACAGAATAACTCCAAGAAAGTAAAGTAAGGCAAGAGATTAAAAAAAACAAAAAACACTACTGAAGTTTGAGAAATATGAACCCACCATAAAGGAGTGGATATTCAAAAAATCTTGGTGATGGGAACATCTGGAAGATATGTAAAAGCTGTACTAGGAAATAGAACA
This sequence comes from Lagenorhynchus albirostris, assembly GCF_949774975.1. Lineage (NCBI taxonomy): Eukaryota > Metazoa > Chordata > Mammalia > Artiodactyla > Delphinidae > Lagenorhynchus > Lagenorhynchus albirostris. Next base: position 66,559,805 of record NC_083102.1, read on the forward strand.
ACCAGTTTAGGCTCACTTTATGAAAGATAAAGCTCATCATAATTTATTTAACTTGAATAGTAAAAAACACGATATACTTCTTTTATTAGGCCATCAGTTGTGAACACCAAGAATTCAACAAGAAGAAAACTAGTATGTTGGTTACTTGTTTTAATAAGTAAAATGATTCTCAGCAAAAGGAATATGATTCTTATCTTCTTTTTTTAAAGTGTTCCTATAGTTCATCATTCTTTCAAGAAAAAAAATTCTTCCAGTGCAGAACATTGCTATATCTTTATTTAAGGACAGCTGCAAATTTCTGTGGATATATATGTCCTATAAAATCAGATTCTACATATATATCAAAATTTTTCAGCAAAGACCATTGAAAAGCTTAATTTCTTCTGGAGCAGATTTGTGAACATGCTAAGAAGTCAAATACGGGTGGTTTTTGGAGCAGTGTAACAGGGTAATTTTCATAAACTGATCTCTGAACACTGCTGATCATATATCAATATTAGTGAAACATTTTAAAGTATGTACACCCTGTATATGTGTATTAATTTTGGTAATAAAGAATAAACCTGTACTTTTATTCTAGCATTCAAGCTACATTATAAAATATATATTATATATAATTTATATCTATATTTTAAAGGATTAAGTGGCTTCTGTGTTGGATGTAATACATCGTGGTAGGTATAACAACTAAACTTCAAAAGGATATCATAAAGAAAACTAATTTTGAGAACATGAGAGTACTCTGGATTAGCAAAGACTAAGTGAAATAAAATTCCAGAAATGAAAGGGCTCTCTGGGAGAGCTCCAGACATCTAGCTGTTTCCTTTCCTGGGAGTATTTGCCAAATATTGGTATGAGCTGAGCTTGGTTTAGGGAGAGGGTCCCTACTGGGGGGAAAGGGAAACCAGCAGAGCTTTAAACAACTGTACATTTTTAAATGATGGATTGATATTTGAGGAATCTCAAATGCATGACTGGCTTTCATCCTGGGATATTTGCTGACTTCTATGGTGGTGTGGGAAGCTGGGGACTGAGAAACATTTTAAAGGCAGAGTGAAATATTCTGTAGCTTTGTGGTGCTTAAGAGAAAGTTCTCCTAGAGGGACTGCTTCAAATTCACAGTCATCTCTGTCTCTAGATATATGTCACATTTGAACCTCCACAGGGTAGAAGTTTAAAAAGCTTTTCTCAAAACCTAATAATGGTGGGAATTAATCCCTCCCAGTGTTTCAGGACCAAGGAAGCAGAGATCTGCCAGGCTCTCAATCAAAAGCCAGATGAAGGTCTGACTGAAGGTCAAACTCATCCAGACCCAGCCTTTCTTTTTCTTTCAAACTAAATAATTTACTCCACTCATTTCTTGCTTGCATGGTTTCTGAAGAGATGTATGATGTAATTCTTAACCTCTGCCTGCATAGGTCAAGATTTGCTGTTTGTCTTTGGTTTCTGCAGCTTAAACATGATGTCCCTAGGTGTAGATTTTTTTGGTGTTTATCTTGTTTGATATTCTTTAAGCTTCTTAGATCTGTGGTTTGGTGTCTGTGATTGAGTTTGAAAAAATTTTAGCCCATATTACTTCAAATATTTTTTCTGATTTTTTTTCTCTTTTCCTTCTGTTATTCTCATTATGTGTGCATTACACCTTTGTAATTTTCCCAGTTTTGGGATCTTCTATTTTTTGTTGTTGTTGTTCTTTTTGCCTCTTTGCTTTTCAGTTAGACAAGTTTTATTGACATATCTTCAAGCTCACTGATTCACTCCTCTGCTGTGTTCAGTCTACTAAACAGGCCATCAAATGCTTTCTTCATTTGTTAGTGATTTTGATTTCTAGCATTCCATTTTGATTCTTCCTTAGTGTGTCTATTTCTCTGCTTATATTACCCATCTGTTTTTGCATATTGTCAATTATTGTTTCCATTAGAGCATTTAACGTATTAATCCTGTTTTAAATTCCCAGACTGATAATTCCAAAATCTCTGCCATGTCTGCATCTGGTTCTAATGCTTGCTTTGTCCCTCTAGACTGTGTTTTCTCTAGCTTTAAGCATGCCTTGCAATTTTTTTGTTTAAAGCCAGACAAGATATACCAGGTAACAGGAACTGAGATAAATAGGCCTTTACTATGAGGTTTTATGTTTATCTTCTAGTGTTCTTGTTATTACCTTTGGGTTTCCATAGAAACTCCATCTTAAAGTTGGTGTCTTTCACCTCTCTTAGTTGTAATCTACTGTTATTTTCTTAGGGTCTCTTGATGTGTTGGTAGGCATTGGGGAGATGAAGTATTCTATAATATTTTGCTTAAATCTCAGGTTTTTTAAAGAGACCTTAATTTCTGGTATATGATTTTCAGAGTTTCTTAGCCTTTTTTTTCCTTCCCTTATGTAGACAGGAAGGCTAGCATGGCTGGAGTTGTCTAATAGCTCTCGCTCTAGGCTAGATAAGGCTTTGCCAGGGTAGTTTGCCTTGAGGATCCACCTTCGATATGGAGACCTGAAGGCTCTAGTCATATTCTGAAATGGTTACTTTCCTCCTTTTGCCATTCTGGAGCACAAGGGGACTTTTCTCTGATCTTTACCACGAGAATCTGGTGAGGATCCTGAAGGTAAAACTCATAAAAATGTGGGCAATCCCCCTAAGACTGTGCCTTTTTAAAATACATTAACTTTTTTATATTTAATAATGATTATATAGTGAAATTGTCCATTACAGAACTGAAACCAACATGTTTAGAATAAAATATAAAAATCCTCTTGGTCCCCACCAATTGCCATCTTCTCCTCAAAATTAACCATGTATCAGAGTTTGATGTGCCTTAGATTTCAAAGAAGGCAATCATATGTTTTGCAAACAGTTTTACCTCTTACTTTCTAACATTTATACCCCTTGTATTACACACATCTTACGTGAGGCTTTAGATCCTCTTTCACTCACCTATCTCTAGTCTTGCCAAGGCTCCCACTGTCCACCCCAGCCACAGACTTCAGTGCTTCCTTCTTAATAATGAAGGTATGAAACCCTATTGATTCTCAAGTATTTAAAAACAAAAAGTTTGGGTGTGTTAGCTCACTATGGGAGACCAAAGGGTCATAGAAGTCACTGGCTAAATCTTTAGCTTAATTTTCCTCCCAGACGAGACTTTTTAAAGATAGTTCTATGAGACGGAGCAACTAATTGTGCTTGACACCAAGTGATGGCCAGCTCAGGAACGAAACCTTGTACTGGTTGTTTTTCTTTCCTAACTCACTCCTGCTTCCCTATGATTGTACTCCTTAAAAAAGTAGCAGCACAAGAACTTTTGCCTTAAGGTCTGCTTCTTAACCTAGGGTAAAACACCATTTTTTTCCTTTTCTTACTCTATTACATTGGCCAGGACCTCCAAAAACATGTTAAAGAAAGATGATAATTATATAGATTTCATGTATGTGAATTTTTCTTTTTGCATTTTCATTTGACTTCCTGCTTGTGATGAGAAGCCTGATGTTGATTTCTTATTTTCCTTTTTTCTTCCTTTTTGAAAGAATCATACACTATTAATTTTTTAAAGATTTTAAAACTCCTCTTTTTTACACATGATTGGTTTGGTCTAGGACCTGGGAGTTTCTTAAGTGGCCTTAGATCTTTGTATCACCTCCTACAGAGGGCTACCAGTGCCTTCCCAGGACCTGTTGTGTGGCTACAATAAATAGTTAAGATCTCTGTTCCCTTCCATGAAATGGGATGGTTATAGTAATTAAGTGATTTGAATAAGGAACTACATCAGAGGTGCTTTATCCTTACCTGGAACTGAGAGAGATGAGATTCTGGATTCTGGAGCTTATATACTTTTCTGGGATGAGAATTTGGGGGAACTTGGGAGGGGATGAGAATATTTTGCCTGTGGAAGTGCTGTGAATTTTGGATGTCGGAGGGTGAAATGTAATAAATAGCCTCTAAGATATTCTATGCTTTTTATTCTGAACTTCCGTGTAGTATGTATCTATATATGTTTTTTTCCTTATATTTCAATTTTGTCTTTGATATTTCCTTTCCATTTTAAGACTTGAGTCTTTTCTTCATCTTGGGAAAATGTTTTTTAGCTGTTCTCTCTCTCATTTTCTTTCCTTCTTTTCATATTTCTTCCTTTGCATTCTTTTCCTTCTAACCCTCTGGGGATGAGATGCTGTATTTTCTGAGAACATTATGTCTTTCAACTTGATAACCTACACTTTTTTTGGTTTCACTCTGTAGTCCAGAAATTTGATTTTATCTTGTATAGTACTATTTATTCTTCATCTACTTATGATTTTACTCTAGTAAATTTTTATTTTGGCAATGACATTTTAAATGTTTCTTGTTCATACATTGAATCTTTCCTATAATCCCATTTTCTCTTTTTTATTTTTCTAGGTACAGTAACTTCCAAACACTCTGAAAATATTATAATTCTTAAATTCTTTTACTTCTTGTATTATATTCCTTTCTGTGGGCTTAACTGTTCTATTCATTCACTTTGGTCTTTCTTTTTTCTGCTGTCAATTTTCCATGACAGATAAATCTTAATCATCTACTTTTGCTTAAGAAATTAATGGAATATATTGACTTTCATAAATGAAATCTCTAGGAATGAGCAAGATCTCTCTCTTCCATTTCTAATCTCCATTTCTTATAGGTTCTTTTTTATCTTCAGGCAACAGTCTCCCAGTAGAGAGATGGCTACAACAACTCCAGGTTAATATTACCACCTTCATTCCCAAAACACCAGCTTTACTTTTGAAAACTTCAGCAAATGCCCCAGAAAATAATTTGTTTAGCCTGATTTAGATCATATATCTTAAGTCCATTTTTGAAGAATTACCAAGGAAATACACATTAGTTATAACACATTTCAATCTTAAACATGATGTTCTTTTTAAAAATAGACCTCTTGCTCTTATTTCAAACTATAATATATACATATATATTTTTTTAAAGCTTTAGGTTACATGAAGTCAATTACTTTTTCCAGTGACATTTGAAAGACAAATTCTTCACTTTAAAATTGCTCTTTCCCATGTAACTAAAGGCTTCAAAATTCTGCCTTCTGATACACAATATTATGAAATCATAAGGAAGATTTTCGTTCTATTAGAATAAATACCAATAGATTGGACAGCTGTCTTGGTAGAACACAAATGAAAGGGTGAGGCCCTGTGAAAATGTAAAATGTTACTTTTTCTTTTTTACATCTTCTAAATTTGGGAGTTCATTTCTGAACATATATGGAATATTAGCACAAATGTAGAATGTAAACTCTAAGAAGCAATTATTTTTACTGTGATTGTGTCATAAGCTCATATTTATTATAGTGTTTAGTTTGAGTCCTGCAAATTTTAAAAGACTACATATAAGTTCAAATTTATTACAGTGTTTTGATTGAGCCCTGTAAATTTTAAAAGATTGCATATAACTTATGTCCTCAAGGAAAGGTTATTCTGCACAATCTCTTCCATGTACTACCAAATCTATAAATTATCCAAAACACCAATAGTAATAGATTAAATTGTATTGACATGAAGAGGAGGACTTGCCTGTTGGAAAGAGGAATATCTTAAGTACAAAGAGATCACTACCAACCAGTAAGAAGTAGAATAAAGAACCGTAAAGATCAGCAGGAACCTGGGACAACTGCATTGAAGACATGTAATCTAGAGATAAAAAAGCCTATTTCAGAAAAGGATCAAAGCCCTAAGAACAGAGAGAAAAACCGCAAAAGGAAAATTTGGGGAGGTGATCATGGAAATAAGCTCTCTCCTGGGTTTTGGCACCAAATGCTCAGAAATTAAAGTTTTACAAAAAGTGGAAAAAAAAAAAAAGAAAGAAAGAAGCTCTCTCCTATTGGAATGAACTTGCTGAAATTTTGTTGCCTCATTCCAAAAATACTTCGAATACATCATAGAAGGGTTTCTTCAGAGACTCAATATATCTAACATCTAAAAGTTCTTTAGTTAAAAGAGGGAGAAGAAAGGATTTTGTTATGTAATGTGCCATGCTTGATTTGAAAAACTTCACAGGTCTTGAAATATCTACTGTGTATATATATAGGTTAAGAAAGGGGAAGACCTTCAAGATGGCAGAGGAGTAAGAGGTGGAGATCACCTTCCTCCCCACAAATACATCAGAAATACATCTACATGGGGAACAACTCCTACAGAACACCTATTGAATGCTGACCGAAAACCTCAGACTTCCCAAAAGGCAAGAAACTCCCCACGTACCTATGTAGGGCAAAAGAAAAGAGATAAAACAGAGACAAAAGAATAGGGACGGGACCTGCACCAGTGGGAGGGAGCTGTGAAGGAGGGAAGGTTTCCACAAACTAGGAAGCCCCTTCGTGGGCGGAGACTGCGGGTGGCAGAGGGGGGAAGCTTCGGGGCTGCGGAGGAGAGCACATCAACAGGGGTGCGGAGGGCAAAGCGGAGAGATTCCCGCACAGATAATCGGTGCCGACCAGCACTCACCAGCCCGAGAGGCTTGTCTGCTCACCCGCCAGGGTGGGCGGGGGCTGGGAGCTGAGGCTTGGGCTTCAGAGGTCGGATCCCACGGAGAGGACTGGGGTTGGCTGCGCGAACACAGCCTGAAGGGGTCTAGTGCGCCACAGCTAGTGGGGAGGGAGTCTGGGGAAAAGTCTGGACCGAAGAGGCAAGAGACCATTGTTTTGGGGTGCGCAAGGATAAGAAATTAAGAGCGCTGCTTAAAGGAGCTCCAGAGATGGGCGTGAGCTGTGGCTATCAGCGCAGACCCGAGACATGGGCATGAGACGCTAAAGGTGCTGCTGCACCACAAAGAAGCCTGTGTGCAAGCACAGGTCACTGTCCACACCTCTCCTCCCAGGAGCCCGTGCAGCCCACCACTGCCAGGGTTCCGTGATCCAGGGACAACTTCTCCAGGAGAACACCCGGCACGTCTCAGGCTTGTGTAACGTCATGCCGGCCTCTGCCGCCGCAGGCTCACCCCGCATTCTGTACCCCTCCCTCCGCCCAGCCTGAGTGAGCCAGAGCCCCCTAACAAGCTGCTACTTTAAACCTGTCCTTGGGGCTTCCCTGGTGGCGCAGTGGTTGAGAGTTCGCCTGCTGATGCGGGGGACATGGGTTTGTGCCCTGGTCCAGGAAGATCCCACATGCCGCAGAGCTGCTGGGCCTGTGAGCCATGGCCACTGAGCCTGCACGTCCGGAGCCTGTGCTCCACAACGGGAGAGGCCACAACAGTGAGAGGCCCGCGTACCGCAAAAAAAAAAAAAACAAAAACCGTCCAGTCTGGGTGGGGAAGAGACGCTCTCAGGCGACCTACATGCAGAAGCAGGGCCAAATCGAAAGCTGAATCCGAGGAGCTGTGCAGACAAAGAAGAGAAAGGGAAATCTCTCCCAGCAGCCTATGGAGCAGCAGATTAAATCTCCACAATCAACCTGATGAACCCTGAATCTGTGGAATACCTGAATAGACAACGAATCATCCCAAATTGAGGCAGTGGAGTTTGGGAGCAACTGGAGACTTGGAGTTTGCTGTATGTGACTGACTGGTTTCTGGTTTTATGTTTATCTTAGTTTAGTATTTAGAGTTTATTAGCATTGGCAGATTTGTTTATTGATTTGGTTGCTGTCTTCCTTTTCTTTTTTATCTGTAGATATATATATATTTTTTTCCTTTTCTTTTTTTGTGAGTGTGTATGTGTATGCTTCTTTGTGTGATTTTGTCTGTATAGCTTTGCTTTTACCATTTGTCCTAGGGTTCTGTCTGTCCGTTTTTCTTTTTTTTTTTTTTAATGTAGTTTTTAGGGCTTGTTATCATTGGTGGATTTGTGTTTGGTTTGGTTGTTCCCTTCTTTCTTTCTTTCTTTTTTTCTCTCTTTTCTTCTGAGCCGTGTGGCTGACAGGGTCTTGGTGCTCCAGCCGGGTGTCAGGCCTGTGCCTTTGAGGTGGGAGAGCCGAGTTCAGGACACTGTTCCACCAGAGACCTCCCAGCTCAACATAATAACAAACGGCGAAAGCTCTCCCAGAGATCTCCATCTCAACGCTAAGATGCAACTCCACTCAACAACCAGCAAGTTACAGTCCTGGATGACCTAGGCCAAACAACTAGGAAGACAGGAACACAACCCCACCCATTAGCAGAGAGGCTGCCTAAAATCATGATAAGGTCACAGACACCCCAAAACACACTACCAGATGTGGTCCTGCCCAACAGAAAGACAAGATCCAGCCTCATCCACCAGAACACAGGCACTAGTCCCCTCCACCAGGAAGCCTACACAACCCACTGAACCAACCTTAGCCACTGGGGACAGACACCAAAAACAACGAACTTGCCACCTGCAAAAAGGAGACCCCAAACATAGTAAGTTAAGCAAAATGAGAAGACAGAGAAACACACAGCAGATGAAAGAGCAAGATAAAAACCCACCAGACCTAACAAATGAAGAGGAAATAGGCAGTCTACCTGAAAAAGAATTCAGAATAATGTTAGTAAAGATGATCCAAAATCTTGGAAATAGAACAGACAAAATGCAAGAAACATTTAACAAGGACCTAGAAGAACTAAAGATGAAACAAACAATGATGAACAATACAATAAATGAAATTAAAAATTCTCTAGAAGGAATCAACAGCAGAATAACTGAGGCAGAAGAATGGATAAGTGACCTGGAAGGTAAAATAGAGGAAATAACTACCACAGAGCAGAATAAAGAAAAAAGAATTAAAAGAATTGAGGACAGTCTTAGAGACCTCTGGGACAACATTAAACGCACCAACATTCAAATTATAGGGGTCCCAGAAGAAGAGAAAAAGAAAGGGACTGAGAAAATATTTGAAGAGATTATGGTTGAAAACTTCCCTAACATGGGAAAGGAAGCAGTGAGTCAAGTCCAGGAAGTGCAGAGAGTCCCATACAGGATAAATCCAAGGAGAAACATGCCAAGACATATATTAATCAAACTATCAAAAATTAAATACAAAGAACAAATATTAAAAGCAGCAAGGGAAAAACAACAAATAACATACAAGGGAATCCCCAAAAGGTTAACAGGTGATCTTTCAGCAGAAACTCTGCAAGCCAGAAGGGAGTGGCAGGACATATTTAAAGTGATGAAAGGGAAAAAACTACAAACAAGATTATTCTACCCAACAAGGATCTCATTCAGATTTGATGGAGACATTAAAACTTTTACAGACAAACAGAAGCTAAGAGAATTCAGCACCACCAAACCAGCTTTACAACAAATGCTAAAGGAACTTCTCTAGGCAGGAAACACAAGAGAAGGAAAATATCTACAAAAAAAAAAAAAAAACCCAGAATTAAGAAAATGGTAACAGGAACATACACATCAATAATTACCTTAAATGTAAATTGATTAAATGCTCCACCAAAAGACATAGACTGGCTGAATGGAAACCAAAAAAAAGCCCCATATATATGCTGTCCACAAGAGACCCACTTCAGACCTAGGGACACATAAAGACTGGAAGTGACGGGATGGAAAAAGATATTCCATGCAAATGGCAATCAAAAGAAAGCTAGAGAGCTTCCCTAGTGGTGCAGTGGTTGAGAGTCTGCCTGCTGATGCAGGGGACATGGGTTCGTGCCCCGGTCCAGGAAGATCCCACATGCCACGGAGCAGCTAGGCCCGTGAGCCATGGCCGCTGAGCCTGTGCATCTGGAGCCTGTGCTCCGCAACAGGAGAGGCCACAACAGTGAGAGGCCCGCGTACGGCAAAAGAAAAAAAAAAAAAAGGAAGCTAGAGTAGCAATTCTTATATCAGAAAAAATAGACTTTAAAATAAAGAATGTTACAGGAGACAAGGAAGGACACTACATAATGATCAAGGGATCCATCCAAAAATAAGATATAACAATTGTAAATATTTATGCACCCAACGTAGGAACACCTCAATACATAAGGCAAATGCTAACAGCCATAAAAGGGGAAATCGACAGTAACACAACCATAGTAGGGGACTTTAACACCCCACTTTCACCAATGGACAGATCATCCAAAATGAAAATAAATAAGGAAACACAAGCTTTAAATGATACATTAAACAAGATGGACTTAATTGTTATTTATAGGACATTCCATCCAAAAAGAACAGAATAAACTTCTTTCTCAAGTGCTCATGGAACATTCTCCAGGATAGACCATATCTTGGGTCACAAATCAAGGCTTGGTAAATTTAAGAGAATTGAAATAGTATCAAGTATTGTTTCCAACCACAATGCTATGAGACTAGATATCAATTATAGGAAAATATCTGTAAAAAAATACAAACACATGGAGGCTAAACAATACACTACTTAATAACCAAGAGATCACTGAGGAAATCAAAAAATACTTAGGATCCAATGACAATGAAAACACGATGACCCAAAACCTATGGAATGCAGCAGAAGTAGTTCTAAGAGTAAAGTTCATAGCAATATGATCATACCTCATAAAACAAAAAACATCTCAAATAAACAACCTAACTTTACAACAAAAGCAATTAGAGAAAAAGAACAAAACCCCCCCCAAAGTTAGCAGAAGGAAAGAAATCATAAAGATCAGATCAGAAATAAATGAAAAATAAATGAAGGAAACGACAGCAAAGATCCATAAAACTAAAAGCTGGTTCTTTGAGAAGATAAACAAAATTGATAAACCATTAGCCAGACTCATGAAGAAAAAAAGTGAGAAGACTCAAATCAACAGAATTAGAAATGAAAAAGGAGAAGTCACAACTGACACTGCAGAAATACAAAGGATCATGAGAGATTACTACAAGTAACTATATGCCAATAAAATGGACAACCTGGAAGAAATGGACAAATTCTTAGAAATGCACAACCTTCCAAGACTGAACCAGGAAGAAACAGAAAATATTTGAATTGGAAAAGAAGAAGTAAAGCTGTCACTGTTTGAAGATGACATGATAGTATACATAGAGAATCCTAAAAATGCTACCAGAAAACTACAAAGCACTGAAATTGAGACTGTGATTAAAAGACTTCCAACAGGGCTGCCCTGGTTGTGCAGCGGTTGACAGTCCACCTGCCGATGCAGGGGACACGGGTTTGTGCCTCGGTCTGGGAAGATCCCACATGCCACGGAGCGGCTAGGCCCATGAGCCATGGCCGCTGGACCTGAGTGTCCGGAGCCTGTGCCCCGCAACAGGAGAGGTCACAACAGTGAGAGGACTGCATACCACACACAAAAAAAAACTTCCAACAAACAGAAGCCAAGGACCAAATGGCTTCACAGGGGAATTCTATGAAACTTGTAGAGAAGAGCTAACACCTATCCTTGTCAAACTCTTCCAAAATATAGCAAAGGGAGGAACACTCCCAAACTCATTCTACAAGGCCACCATAACCCTGATACCAAAACCAGACAAAGATGTCACAAAGAAAGAAAACTACAGGCCAGTATCACTGATGAACACAGATACAAAAATCCTCAACAAAATAGTAGCAAATAGAATCCAACAGCACATTAAATGGATAATACACCATGATCAAGTGTAGTTTATCCCAGGAATGCAAGGAGTCTTCAATATACACAAATCAATCAATGAGATAAACCATATTAACAAATTGAAGGAGAAAAACCATATGATCATCTCAATAGATGCAGAAAAAGCTTTTGACCAAATTCAATACCTATTTATGATAAAAACCCTCCAGAAAGTAGGCATAGAGGGAACGTACCTAAACATAATAAATGCCATATATGACAAACCCACAGCCAACATCGTTCTCAATGGTGAACAACTGAAACCATTTCCTCTAATATCAAGAAGAAGACAAGGTTGTCCACTCTCACCACTATTCAACATAGTTTAGGAAGTTTTAGCCACAGCAATCAGAGAAGAAAAAGAAATAAAAGGAATCTGAATTGGAAAAGAAGAAGTAAAGCTGTCACTGTTTGAAGATGACATGATAGTATACGTAGAGAATCCTAAAAATGCTACCAGAAAACTACAAGAGCTAATCAATGAATTTGGTAAAGTAGCAGGATACAAAATTAATGCACATTCCTATACACTAATGATGAAAAATCTGAAAGAGAAATTAAGGAAACACTCCCATTTACCATTGCAACAAAAAAGAATAACATACCTAGGAATAAACTTACCTAAGGAGACAAAAGACCTGTATGCAGAAAACTATAAGACACTGATTAAAGAAATTAAAGATGATACAAACAGATGGAGAGATATACCATGTTCTTGGATTGGAAGAATCAACATTGTGAAAATGACTCTACTACCCAAATCAATCTACAGAGTCAATGCAATCCCTATCAAACTACCAATGACATTTTTCACAGAACTAGAACAAAAAATTTCACAATTTGTATGGAAACACAAAAGATCTTGAATAGCCAAAGCAATCTTGAGAAAGAAAACCGGAGCTGGAGGAATCAGGCTCCCTGACTTCAGACTATACTACAGAGCTACAGTAATCAAGACAGTATGGTACTGGCACAAAAACAGAATAGATCAATGGAACAGGATAGAAAGTCCAGAGATAAACCCACACACATGTCACCTTATTTTTGATAAAGGGAGCAAAAATATACAATGGATAATAGACAGTCTCTTCAATAAGTGGTGCTTGGAAAACTGGACAGCTACATGTAAAAGAATGAAATTAGAAAACTCCCTAACACCATACACAAAAATAAACTCAAAATGGATTAAAGACCTAAATGTAAGGCCAGACACTATAATACTCTTAGAGGAAAACATAGGCAGAACACTCTATGACATAAATCACATTAAGATCCTTTCTGACCCACTTAAAAGCTTTTGCTCAGCAAAGGAAACCATAAACAAGACGAAAAGACAACCCTCAGGATGGGAGAAAGTATTTGTAAATGAAGCAACTGACAAAGGATTAATCTCCAAAATTTATAAGCAGCTCATGCAGCTCAATATCAAAAAAACAAACAACCCAATCTAAAAATGGGCAGAAGACCTAAACAGACATTTCTCCAAAGAAGATATACAGATTGCCAAGAAACACATGAAAGGATGCTCAACATCACTAATCATTAGAGAAATGAAAATCAAAACTACAATGAGGTATCACCTCACACCCATCAGAATGGCCATCATCAAAAAATCTACAAACCATAATTGCTGGAGAGGGTGTGGAGAAAAGGGAACCCTCTTGCACTGTTGGTTGGAATGTTAATTGATACAGCCACTATGGAGAACAGTATGGAGGTTCCTTAAAAAACTAAAAATAGAACTGCCATAAGACCCAGCAATCCCACTACTGGGCATATACCCTAAGAAAACCATAATTCAAAAAGAGTCATGTACCACAATGTTCATTGCAGCTCTATTTACAATGGCCAGGACATGGAAGCAACCTAAGTGTCCATCAACAGATGAATGGATAAAGAAGATGTGGCACATATATACAATGGAATATTACTCAGCCATAAAAAGAAATGAAATTGAGTTAGTTTTAGTGAGGTGGATGGACTTACAGTCTGTCATACAGAGTGAAGTAAGTCAGAAAGAGAAAAATAAATAGCATATGCTAACACATGTATATGGAATTTAAAAGAAAAAAAATGGTTTTGTAGAACTTAGGGGGAGGACCAGAATAAAGATGCAGATGTAGAGAATGGACTTGAGGACACGGTGAGGGGGAAGGGTAAGCTGGGATGAAGTGAGACAGTGGCATGTACATATATACACTACCAAATGTAAAATAGCTAGCTAGTGGGAAGCAGCCACATAGCACAGGGAGATCAGCTCGGTGCTTTGTGACCACCTAGAGGGGTGGGAGGTAGACCCACGAGGGAGAGCTATGGTCATATATGTATATGTATAGCTGATTCACTGTGTTATAAAGCAGAAAGTAATACACCATTGTAAAGCAATTTTACTCCGAAAAAGATGTTAAAAAAAAAAAGAAAGGTACACAGGGACACACTTTATGTTATCAAACTTAATGCTAATTCAGTTTCCACTTGTCAAATGCGGAAAACACTGCACTCTGAGGTACAGGCTAGAAGATGGATGTAATAAGAGTAAAAGATATCTTGACATGATACATTTAACACACTGCTTTAGATTACTGAGTCATTGTGCACATCTGTGTTATATAGCAATATTTACTTTTGCTAATTGTGAGAGTGACTTACAGCCCAAGTCTGATGAATAGAAATGAACTTCAGCTAGTGAGTGAGATGACCACTGAGCACCCACATTCACTGTAGATTTGAGTTCTTGTCTAACATTTATAGTTTATAAAATCCTAACGAAGTGCTATAAAACTGTGTTTTATTGTGAAAAATGACTCTGGAAAGAAATCCAGCTGCTAGTGGTAGATATTCATTAAGAGTATTAATGTTTTTATCCATAAATTAACATTTTGGGTAAATTCAAAGTGGATTGTCACCTTATATGTTGGCTTGGAAATCTGAAGTTTTCAAACGCACCATAAGTTTTACATGAAAACAAAAATAAGTGATTTGTGAATCTAATTCAGCAAATGTTCTAAATAGTCAAAAATTTGTTCTTATTGTGAAAGATAAAACTTTAGTAAAGTCTGAAAAAGCAATTAACTCCTAGTAAGAAATATGTAACTTCAGAAGGAAACGTGCTTTTGGAGACACGTATTTTAATAGCTGTATAAACAAACAGTAGTCCCATATAACACATGCATGAAAAGTCCAAAGATATCATTGGCATTTTTCAGTTATATGCTATTGCATTTGAAAGCATATATGCTTAGAGCTGTGTTCTCAAATTTGAGAAAGTCTCAGAAAGCACTTTACCAGAATATGAAAGCTCTACTGTATTTCACTCATAATTATCAGGAAGAATTCATGGTGGAGTGGAAATAAAACATGATCCACCGAATCTGGATTCTAGCCTTGATATTGGTACCAGATAGATGTGCCGTTTTGTTCAGGGCACTTATTCTTTCCTGGGTGTGGATCCTTTCTCTTTTAACTGTAGGGGTGAAGGGTGGAGTAGTAAACTCAAGTGGGTCCCTTCTAACTCTAGGCTGCCATGCTTCCTCTGATGTTCTCTGTCTAAAAACTAAATACCAAGGTCCCGAAGTATCTGCAGGTGATTCTAAATCGTTTCAGCTGCTTCTCACTTTACATGCTGGCAGCACTACAACTAAAAAAAGCCTTTCTGTCACGAGATGAGTAAGCAATTGGGATCCATCTACTCTGCGAGCAGCCTGGCTCCTTTTCCCTGCCACACGCCCTCAGAGTGAGTGGGATGTGCCTGCCAAGCCAAACACGATGAAACTGTGGATTTGAACATTAGCCTAAAACACAGAAAAAGTTAAATGCTATGACAACTGTCTATGATTCCATCTACACTTTAACTATGTATTCAATGATAGTATTCTGTCCTTTAAATCCATTTTTGTTGTTGGTGGTTTTTTTTGTTTGTTTTGTTTTGTTTTTGTTTCTTGCGGTACGCGGGCCTCTCACCGCTGCGGCCTCTCCCGCTGCAGAGCACAGGCTCCGGACGCACAGGCTCAGCGGCCGTGGCTCACCGGCCCAACAGCTCCGCGGCACGTGGGATCCTCCCGGACCGGGGCACGAACCCATGTCCCCTGCATCGGCAGGCGGACTCTCAACCACTGCGCCACCAGGGAAGCCCTAAATCCATTTTTATATTCAAATATTTCTATAGTGTTCCCCCTGCCACCTCAGCATTTTATCCTTGAGAATAATGTTTGTGGCATTTTATCTGTGAAGAAATATAAGGAGGGGGAAATAATGGGTTTCATCATACAAATCACTGATGCTCTGTACTCATCTGTGACTCTTGTGACAGAGAATTAAAGAGGAGCAAGGCGTCTAGAGCTTGTGCGAACCCCATGCCTTCACCTAAAATTGCAAAAGAGGTGCTAAGGTCAAGTTCCATTACTCATTTAATTTTAAAGGGCAGAGATTTTTACCATGTTCCTTGATAGCTAAGATGTTTAATCACTGAAATAGGCTGGGGTTTGTAGTCAGGTTTCAGGTTCTGTTCACATGGGACCCCCTCTGAACCTTGCTTGCCTCCCCTGAGCAGACTCCACCGCTCTTTCCCAGTCCACATGGTGAACATGCACCTTAGCACCCATCACTTCTTTTCTTTTTTTTTTTTTTTTTTTTTTTTTGTGGTACGCGGGCCTCTCACTGCTGCGGCCTCTCCTGTTGCAGAGCACAGGCTCCGGACGCGCAGGCTCAGTGGCCATGGCTCACGGGCCCAGCTGCTCCGCGGCATGTGGGATCTTCCCAGACCGGGGCACGAACCCGTGTCCCCTGCATCGGCAGGCGGACTCTCAACCACTGTGCCACCAGGGAAGCCCAACACCCACCACTTCTTGATGCAATCTATCTCCTTAGATGTTTGCAAATATGATGGAGCAGTCCTAGAGCAAAGACCTGTCCATTTTTTCTACTTTAGCAACTAAGAGCCACCTGTCACCTAGTAGGCTGTTATTAAATGCTTGTTGGATTGACCTATGAGTAATGTTCCCCAGATACTAGTTACATCCTCTGGAATTTCTTTGCTACAAGTTCTGCAACAGATGATGGCAGAACTTTGCCCAAGAAATTAATTGCCCAAATTTAAGAGGAAGTGAGGTTGCTTTTTTGAAAATGATAGAGAAAAATTTTATTCTAGTTAATACCTATTGTAGCTAATATTCAGGTAAAGTTTAATTCATGCCCAGCTATGTCCTAAATTCTTTACATATATTGACTAATTTAGTCCTTACTCAACCGTATGTGAAAGATGTCATTATTATTCCCATTTACAGATGAAGAAACTGAGCCCCAGAGAGGCTACTAACTTCAGCCAAGTCATACAGACATTGGCAGAACTGGGAATCAAAGCCACACACACAGACCTTTTACAATGTTCCTGTTCTTAAACATTCATGCTATGGTTCTCTGGAGCTATATTCCATTGTCAGTCAGGTGGAACCGTAATTTTTTTTATATAAGTTATTTATTTTTGGCTGCTTTGCGTCTTCGTTGCTGAACACGGGCTTTCTCTAGTTGCAGCAAGTGGGGGCTACTCTTCGTTGCGGTGCGCAGGCTTCTCATTGCGGTGGTTTCTCTTGTTGTGGAACACGGGCTCTAGGCACACAGACTTCAGTAGTTGTGGCTCACAGGCCCAGTAGCTGTGGCTCACGGGCTTAGTTGCTCCGTTGCATGTGGGATCTTCCCTGGTCAGGGATCGAACCCGTGTCCTCTGCATTGGCAGGCATATTCTTAATCACTGAGCCACCAGGGAAGTCCCAGAACCGTAATTTTTGAATTAATAAAGCTGATTTAGTTCATTAGAATTGGAATACATCATTCAGAAGAATTCTTAATCAGCTATACTGGTTAACAATATTCCCTTTGGTGTTGTCTTTATTATTTAAAAAGAAATAACTCTATAGGATAAATGTAAAGGATTGCCCCATTTAGAAAGAGGATTGATTTTGCAAAAAATCTTTTGCCATCGACTTTGGTTTGCAAATCTGAGAAAGTGTAATTACTTAGCTCTCCCACATAGTTCTAATGTAGCTAAGTTTGTTAAACCAATGAGCAAACTCAAGAAAGCTTTACATATTCTCATATGGCTAGCCACTTGTGATTTTTTACTTTTTGCATTGCCTTACTGACCTTCCAAAACCATATTGGCTGCCTTATGATCCTTGTCAAAATGAGAATAGAAGTATGATAATGTAGATTTTTGTGGTCCAAAAATTGAAAATAATCTAGACAGTCTTAAAAAGCTAGTATCTGGGACTCCCTGCAACCCACACAAGCAGATTGCTGCCTTGCATTTCAGCAGTGGAATAAATATATTATGAATCTAAGGCTGCCTTAAGAAATAGAAAAGAAGGCGGAAAAAAGGTTAAAAAGTAGACACATACTTGGCATCAAGCCCTGTATTGTAAAAACAGATTTTGAATCTGCTGGGTCCATAAGTCATTATAGTACTGAGCAAATAATAAATATGCATTTGTAGGGGAAAAAAAAGTAGTGTTAATAAAGCTGTCAGACTTGAGAGAGGCATTTCCTAAATTGTCAAAGCACTTCCTGCTGCTTCAAATTCAGCTTCTCTTTGGTAAACTGATTATTGCAAAAGAGTATCTGAGGATCTGACAGGATCTATAGCAGTTTTAAGTTAAATTTCTTTTCCCACGTAAGTTACATTTTCATTAATTTCATTAATTTGTTTTTGGCCTTTGAAAAAATAGTCACTTAAGGTATATTTACTATACGTATAATAATTTATTAGGAAATGGAAATTTGAATTACAAATCCAGAAAGTTTCATACAAAATTCCCATAGATGTTGTATTTCATGCAGAAACTGTGCTGCATAATGATCATATGTGATGGATTATTTTACTTTACAAATTATTTCTCCACTATTGATGAGTATTTGGAGTTTACTCTAAAAAATTGAACTAGTACCTGTACTGAAAATGGCATTTGCAAAGGGTGATGTATTTTTAAACTGCTATACTTAAATATATTATCTGATAATAGTGTTATTTAAATTACTATATCTGATACAATCTTTTAAAAATAGATTACGCATACATTGATGAAATTAAGATATATTTGAATATAGTAGCATGATTTTTAGAAAACCTGAAAATCCAGTAGAGTCTCATTCCAGAAAATTTTGGGCAACTACAGAAGCAGGAATGGTATGTGTCCCATGTCACACAAATCAATTAACACTTTTGAACCTTCTTGCTTATTTACCTGTTGGCATTTTTTTACCTTATTGATTTATCTCTCCCTCTTGTTGTATGACTCTTATAATACAGGTCCCTACTTGTTTTTCTCTTAATTCTCTGGCTGTTTCTTCTGAGTCTTCTTTGCTTTCCCCTTCTACTCAACCTGTAAACGTTGATGTTCTTCTATATCCACAGCACAGATATCTCTCCTGAACTTTTTTGCAGATATTTAATGAAACATCTCCATCTCCATTTGAATAATTAATTTGTCCTTTTCCTCTTTCAAAAACAAAAACAGACCATGATACCTATGCTCCTGGGGCAATGTTTCCTATATTTGATGATTACACCAATAGCCATTCCATTGTTTAAACCAGAAATGAGGGAGTCATCCTTTTTTATTTCTTTTATCTCTTCTACTCAGTCACCAGTAACTCTGTATTTTACCCTTCCAATATTCTCGCATATGTCTTATTTCTTTTCTCTGCATTCTCCCCTCATGCCAGGAGCAGCTTCCTTAAAGAAGAATCCAGAATAATACTAAGACTATCGCTTATAATACTTACAGTCCTATAACTGCATCATACTTTCTATCTCTGCTCATCCCGGTCATGACCAGATGTGAGAGCTTTCCAGGTATTACCATTCTACTTTCCTCTCCATGCTTGGTATCCACTCATCTGACCCAAGCACCCACACAGCCTTCTTCACAAAAACCCCACAACTACCAGTTCACCCACTGTGATTACAAAGCTCCCTAGTACCTTTAACCTCCCCTTGAAATTTTCTTCTCTTCTCCTTGCCTCATGTAAACTCCAGATATCTACTGGGGTAACTTCTTCCTATTCTTAACTTGAGGTTGTTTTCTTTCTCCTCTTCCCAATATTCCTTGCAATCCATTACTTCAACTTCATTTTTTTCAGATTTATTCCTCTGGATAAGTTACTTCATCCTTCTCATTCACACTGTCATCTAACAGTCTTCCTTTCACCCAGCTCGTTCACTGAACGCTAGAACTTACCTAATAATTTTTCTCCCTACTCATGTCACTTTTCTTTCCAACTTCAATATGTACAAATCCTCTCCCCTGGTCTTTCAGTTTTCTGCCGTTCTCTTTTCCAAAGACCTTTTCATCCATTTTAGTGCTGCCATTACCTCTTCTGATAATATGAATAAACCTTGTTATCACTAGAAACTTTTAAAGTAGACTTAAAGTAATCCACTGTGAGATCAACAACTTCATTTTTATAGCTTTTCTATCAAATATTTCTATGGCTACAAATATCTGACCTCCGATATGTTAACTCCATCACTTTTCCAGTATCCATCTGCTTCCTAGATCAGCCTGGTTTCTATGGTCCATAAATAACATCTCGCTTTTGCAAATATTCTCAATTGGTTGTGTGGCTTTCCCTCTATTTTTCTCAACTAGTAGGTCTGGATGAGCCCTAACAGCTCTCTTTTCTGTATGTGAACTGAACTGCAGAATAGCTATTGAGGAAATCACCCACCTGAGCCAAGGAGATTTTGCTGCATACGTGTGACATTCACATTTACAAATTTAACATGGTTAATTTAAGATTTTTTGATTTGCACTCAGTGTGGCCCAATAATCATATTACATCTCAAATAGACTTATTGCCCCACTACCTGAAATTATTTTATACCGCTATCTTGGGGCAAAAATTGGTTAACTCCTCTCCAAATCATTTTGTTTTTCTCCTGGACTCACAAGCTCCCCTTGCCTCCTTTGCAGCTGGAAGTAGTCATGTCCCTGAGTTCTGGGCAATGGAATGTAGGCAGAAGATATATCCATCACTTTGGGACTTGCCCCATAAATATCTTCTACATACAATCCTTCTCTTTCTGTGGGCTGAATGGAAAAGCACAGTGAGGACCTAGAAGATGGTGAAGTCACAAGTTGGAAAGAACCTGGGTCATGAGTGATTACGAAAACGATAACTTGTCTATCAGGAATATTCACATTGGTTTTGTGTACACAATAAATAGGTGGGGTTTTTTGTTATTTTCAGCTGCTGAGAAGTTGGCATTTGTTTTGTTATAATAACTAGTATTTATATTCTAATAGAATATTATTTCCTCCTAGTGTATGGTCAGGTAATATACAATTCATTAAGAAAATTGAAACCACCAGAAGCAAATTCTCTCCATTTTCCATCCCTAAACAACCTGCTTACATTAGTACCCATTTTTTCCTTCTTCTCTTTTGTTACAGTGGAATGATTAGCCCTCCTTGTTTCCAAGGACAGTCATTCTGCTAACGTTCTGTGTTCTATCCTTTATAACCTCTTTAAGGAACTATGGCCCCCTCACTTAATTATCTCCATCTCACCCACAGCATCAATTTCTAGCTACATAGGCTCTTTCACATTAGCATACAAACATGCTCTAATCCTCTAATAAAAACCCTGCCTTGGGCTTCCCTGGTGGCGCAGTGGTTGAGAGTCTGCCTGCCGATGGAGGGGACACGGGTGCGGGCCCCGGTCCGGGAAGATCCCACATGCCGCGGAGCGGCTGGGCCCGTGAGCCATGGCCGCTGAGCCTGCGCGTCCGGAGCCTGTGCTCCGCAACGGGAGAGGCCACAATAGTGAGAGGCCCGTGTACTGCAAAACAAAAAACAAAAAACCCTCCCTTAAGTCCACATTTCCTTTCAATTATAGCATTTTCTCTGACTTAACCAAACCTTTTCAAATACTTTCTTACATTTACCCATTTAACACTTTCCTTACATGCATGTTTTATAAATTTTGACAGTAAAGTGGGGTGAAGGGATTCCGAACACAGCAGAAAAAAAAAACCACAAAGAAAAAAATAATCATTCACATGTCTACCACCCTTAACGCTGATAACATTATGAAATTTATGATTTTACTTTTTAAAATAACTTTGTTTTTCAAAGTGATAAATACAAGTTATACAGTTTAAGTTTTGCAGAGAAATTATAAAGATGAAAGATTTGGAGAACAATCTCCAAATACATCTGAAATTATCTTCATTTATACAAAGCAAACGCATATATCATTCAATACATGTAAAAATGAATGATTGATATTTTTTATAGAAATGGAATCATATTGTACATATTATTTTAAATAAGATGCTTCATTTGAATTTTGCTATTAATATTTTATATTCTGCAAACCTATGACTTACTTCTTTTATAAAAATAATTATTTTCAATGTTGTTTACAATTGGATTTCTGTGGGGTTTTTTTTTTGGTTTAATGTTTACCACTAATTATTTTATGCTTTTGTCTTCATTTTCATCCTTCTCTTAATTTTCTGAATTTCTTTGTCAAACATTGTTTCCCTCCAAGAAGGGTGTTTAGGTTGTGTATTCCCTGATATTTTTCACAGCTGAGAATATATCCCTGTTGCCTTTACACTTGACTGATACTTTGGGCATAATATTGTTGGGTCACCCTTTTTTAAGACTGTTGTGGAAACTACTTCATTGTCTTCTGGCCTTGCAGTTTGCTAAGGAGAATTTTGATGTGAGCCTCATTTTCTCCTGTTGTAGGTGAGTTGATTTTTAAGTCTAGATGCTCTAAAAAGACTTCTTTAAAATACCACTTAAATAGCTGACTTAGAATATACGTTGGTCTTGACATTTCTATATCAAATCCTTGAAGACCGTTCTCTTTCAATTTTCAGATTTAATTATTTCTTTATCTCAGGGAACTCCTCTTGTATTAAATTTAAAAATAATCTTCTGTTCTAATGTTGAGTTTTTCAACATTGAGAAAAATTATACTTAATGTCAGCTTATCTTGCTCTATCATCCGTGTCCAATTGTTTCATTCTGTTTCTTTAAGCTTTTTTTTAAATCTGTGATTATTTCAAACACTTGCTCTATGTCAGCAATTTTATTTTTAGTTTTGTCATTTTTGTTCTTTGTTTCTAATTAATTTATTAATTCTATTTTGATGCTTTAATCCTCATTCCCCCTTACATTTGCAATTCTTTTCAAATTAATTTTTATCTTATCATTTCCTCTTGGAGCTTTTTTATAGAAACCACATTTCTTAATTTGTTCTACAACGTGAAGCAGTTGGGAAGAATTTCATTTTGTTCTTCAAGTAATGATTTCCTATTGGATGAGCTCTTTTTCTTTCTTCCCATGCTTTCTTTCTTAAGTTTTTTGCCATAGTGTATTTGCTTAGATGCCATGACAGTTAATTTTTCTTTCTTATTCCTGGTTGTGCCTACCTAGACACTACATTTGCTTGCCTAATTGTGAAAGTAACTTAGCTATTTTCCTGCAGTATCAAGGCCAGCACTGCTTTATTTTCTCCCTGAGATATGGTGTGAAGGCTGAATAATTGTCTCTATCCAACTTCTGTGGGACAGGGAACAGTCAAGAGGGTAGAGGTGGTGGTGTTACTTCTAACAGAATCTCTGCTTTTTCCTTTATGAAATTTTTATGTACACTACCAAGGTTTCCTCTTGTTAGTTATAGGCAAGGGTAAACTGACGTTTAGTGAGCTTATACAAATTTTAGGGCCCTTGTTAAGGAACATAAGGCAAAATTATGAAAATAAAATTAGGTTCAAGGCCTTAAAAGGGACTCATGTAAGTGAGTGAAACCTGAAGCTTAAGCTTTATTACCCTATAGTAAATCTGCCTTAACTAGGTGCTGCCTTAATTCCGTACCCACGTGATTCAAGATTATTTTTCTTATGCAATGTATAGTCCTGATGCCTTTCTCTCTATCAGAGTCACCTTCTGTTTTCTTTCTCCACTTTACATAACTCTACAGCACTTTCCAGATGCTGTTTCCTTTGTTTCATGATCAGAAGAAAAAGAGAGTGTACCACCTTTGGTGGCTTCACTCAAGATTTTGCCATATTGCTCGGGATTGCCTTTGCAAATGTCAGCATGTCTGAGTCAAGGTTCTCCAGAGAAACAGAACGAGGAAGATACATTTTTGATAATATACATATGAGGAGATATATTTTAGGAATTGGTTCACGTCATCATGGAAAATGAGAAGTCCTAAGATCTGCTGTCTGTAAGCTGGAGAAAAAGGAAAGCCAGTGGTATAATTCAGTCTGAGTACAGAGGCCTGAGAAATGGGGAGGCCACTGGTATACCCAGAGTCTGGAGGCCCAAGAACCAGGAGCTCCCATGTCTAAGGGCAGGAGAAGATGGACTTCCCAGCTGGAGAAGAGAAAGACAATTTGCCCCTCCTTTGACTTTTTGTTCTATTCGGCCCTCAGTGGATTGGATGATGTCCACCCACATTGGTGAAAGCCATCTTCTCTACTCAATCTACTGATTCAAATACAAACCTGTTCCAGAAACACCCTCACAGACACACCCAGAAATAATGTTTTACCAATGCCCTGGGTACCCCTTAGCCCAGTCAAGTTGAAACATAAAATTAACCATCACAGGGAGGGGGACAGGATCTGTACCATGCTCTCTCTTTCTACTCTGGTATAGAGTCCTATACTTTTTCCTTTACCCAGTTTACTAATTTAGGTTATTATTGCTTGTTTGACCACTATATATAAATTTTATCACGGGTTTTACTCTAGGAGACAAGAGATAGATATTGTGAGGAATTTCTTAGGGTAAAATTCTCTATTCACTCCTAATCCTTCCAAACTGCTCCCATCACTCCTCTGCTCGCATCAGGGGTACAGTAATCTCCTTGTGGAAAAAATAAGCAATTCTTTGAATTTGTCTTTCTTGATCTCCCAACATAATTTACTAAGACTGTCCACTGGCTTTTTAAAAAAATATTTTCCCCTCTGGGCTTCCCTGAAACAAACTGCTCTTAATTCACTGGCAGGGATTTTGCTGTCTTTTGGCTGGATTCTTCTCCTTGTCTTCTGAAGGGAAGTTGCCTTCAGGCTACAGTCTTGAGCCATCCTCATTTCCTCTGCACTCGTTCATTCCTGGCTTACGTACCTATTCCCGGGGCTAAGATTTCCAAACTGTTATCTGCAGCATGAACTTCTACTTTGAGCTCCAGAAAATGAATGTCTGTCTGTGCTTAGATATTTCACAACTATCTGCAACTTAAGTAAACAAAACAGAATTTTACTTTTGTCTCAGATCTCTACCTTGCATTCCACGTGATTGTGCATTTTAGTAAACAGGAAAAATAAATCATAACCTTGCTCATCTATTTACTGTTGAAAAATAAAACAGATGTACAAAAGATATATAGGTACATAATATATGTACAATTTAATGACCATTAAATGACTATGAACAAAGTAAATACATATGTACATGATACTGACCCTAAGAAATAGATTAATATTAGGAACTTTGATGTCCTTTGCATGACCCTCTCAGGTCCATCTCCTACCCAACTCCCCCATGTAATCACAATCCTGACTGCTCTCGATTTTTCTTATGGTTATTGCATGTATGTAGGTGTCTGAATATAACCATATATGTATATGTTTATATAAATATACTCATATATATATACCTTATTTTAGAAAAATTAACCAATGAAAATTCAATAGTGAGCTCTGAAGCTAACACCTATATGAAAATATGATATATAACAAAGATGGTATTCAGAGATCATTGGGACAAATCTATGGAATAAATGGCACTGGGACAATTAAGCATATGGAAAAAGCTAAATTGGATTTCTGTACCACTCTGCTCATACAAAAATCACTGTTTATTTAAAACAAACACATAAATACAACAAGGCTTGGGAAACAGGGGTGGCACCCATTAGAACAGGAAGATCAAAAAAGATGTCATCCTCTTACACATGATGGCCATTCTGTCCACTGTTCAGCTATGATCAAGATAAGTGAGAAAAATAAAAATAAGGAATGGGTAACTTTAAGAAGGAAATACGGTTATTAAAAGAAAGGGAGGGCCTTCCCTGGTGGCACAGTGGTTGAGAGTCCGCCTGCTGATGCAGGGGACACGGGTTCGTGCCCCGGTCCAGGAAGATCCCACATGCCGCGGAGCAGCTAGGCCCATGAGCCATGGCCGCTGAGCCTGCATGTCCAGAGCCTGTGCTCCGCAACGGGAGAGGCCACAGCAGTGAGAGGCCCGCGTAACACACACACAAAAAAAAAAAACAAAAAGAAAAAAAAAAGGGAAAACATTCAACCAGTATTAAAGCAAAATTTTAAACCTAACAATTGATTTAAATGAGAAAGAGATAACCAAAAATTAAGACCAGAGACTAAAATTTGGAAAACTATAAGACTAAGAATTTGTAAGTTAGAATAAAATAATACTCAAAATGAGGAAAATTTTAAAAGTCAGGGAGATATTTTTTAAGTGGTAAAATTGAGATACATCTGATAGCCAAAAGCTAAAAGATAAAATTGACAAATTCTTAACAATTTGAAGAAAGAGTTGAGAGTTAACAGAAGGAAAAAAGTTAAAAAAAAAAACATTAGAAGGAGACAGGCACTGTGTATTATGGAAAGATTTTTTTAAAAATATTTATTTATTTAATTTATTTATTTGGCTCTGCCAGCTCTTAGTTGCAGCACTCGGGATCTTTGTTGTGGCCTGTGGGATCTTTTAGTTGCGGCATGCGAACTCTTAGTTGCGGCATGCATGTGGAATCTAGTTTCCTGACCAGGGATCAAACCCTGGCCCCCTGCACTGCGAGCATGGAGTCTTAACCACTGTACCACCACGGAAGTCCATTATGGAAAGATTTTTGAGGGCTCTCCAACTTCTTTGGAAATATCGTATTCTATTACGTATTTCATTTTCTCCACATTCTTTTTGGAGATGTGAGAAATAGAATCATTGATTGTCACTCTTTTTTATTTTATCTTTCATTCTACAGCACATCACAGAAATTTTTTATTTCTGGTATACTCTCATGCTTATATTGCCATTTTACTCTTTTGTTTTTCCTTTCCTTTAGAAGGGAAACCTGTTTGTCCATTTCAAGTCACCAAAGTTTTAACATTGTTTTTTGTACAAATAAACCCATGCACAAATAAAACTCAGACGGCAAACTTTTTACAGGTACTAAGCATAGTTTATGTATTTAATAGGTATTTGCTCAACACTCAAGAGCAAGAAGTACCATTATGGTTATCTAAAAGCAAATTGAGATTCCCAATATGAGACGTTTGGATCTCTCTGTCACTCTAAGGCAGAATCTTTGAGGTTTACAAAGTGCTTGGAACACGGGAGGATTTGCTCCTTAAATCACGGTAAATCCGATTATTGCTGTTTCTCCTTCCAATCACAACTAATGAACACCTGCTCTTCCTATTTCTGTCAAGCAATGATGCCTCTGAGAGGCTAAGGCATGAATCTCACTCCTAGCAGACTTAGCCATAAAGAAACTTGCTGCGGCTCTGCAGGGCTCACGTCTGGGATCCAGGCTTCCCAAGCATCCTGCCCTGCACCCCGCCTCCTGCCTGCCGAGAACAAACAGGGGCCCTACGTCGTCACTGAGAAAACTACACGAACTTCACCGAAACCTCTTCCCTTCCTAGTCAAGGAAGATGAAAAGTGCTGCCTTTCGGGTCCACTACCTATGCTCAATAGCATCTGCTCAATTCCATTCCCTTCCTACACACACACACACACACACACACACACACACACACACGTATAAACTATATATTTAAATCCAGATGATGAAATAATATTGTTTTAGAGGTGGCAGATCTCTGTTCTGGACCCCTAAAACAATTGAGCCCTAAGGAAAGAGGGTAAAACACACACACACACACACACACACACACACCTTTCATTCTTTCAATCCCTTACTGTGGTGAAATCAACATCTTAAGGAAGAATTTCTGTGTAAACATGGTAGTCTTATCTGAATCCCTTTTGCATTGCATCCCCTCCTTTTGCACTACTGGTCCCACATCTGTAGCTCTCAGTGCCAATGTTCCACAACCGTTTATTTCTACAATTTCTCGGACTTTGTCACCTATATTTCTGTGGTTCTAGCCTCTCTGGATTCTACTGGTATTAGTGATGCCATCTGCGCCTGCATCGTCTACTCTGCTAAAAATTCTCCTGACTTTGACCCTTGTAAAGTATAAGGTCGTTTCTCTTTGTCTGACTGTATCTTTACTTTGAATATTTTCTTTGCTCTCTTCTATACTCTTCTCCTACTCAGAAAAACTGGGAGGAATAGTATGGTCCAGGCTGTCTTTTAGATGAAAGAAAGAAGCTTTCAGATCGCCTTTGACCCTCAGCCTTCTTTGATACATCTTGAATTGAAGCTTCAAACAGCATCTCCATTCTCCACTCCACCTGAAATGGCACAAAATTTTACAGCCTAACTCTTTCCTGCCCACTGCCCTGTAGGCTACGTCAAGAGATTCTAGTGTGCTTCCGTATTAAGCTAAATCATGAAAAGATTTTAATTAGAACTTAGGCTCATCAAGGAAAGCTTCCATTTTATCAGCTGACTTTCTTCTCTTTATGAAAAAAGAAATGGTGGCAATGTCTCCTATTAGCAACAAACTCTGCCGTTACCTAGTCTGATAAAACTCAGATAGGGCTTCTCTTGTCTTTCCTAAATCACCTATTCTTAGGTTTTCCTTTCTTCCATGTTAGAAAAAAGATTAAGCAGAAGAAAAAAACAATGGTAATTAGCTCTTTGGGATTCACGAATTACCTAAGACTTTGAAATTTTTGTTTTTATGCTAGAATAATTTTCTGGGTGACTAAATTATGTAATTTAGGTAGGTTTTTCTCTCAGAATTTTGCACTATCTAAAATGCATCTTCTGGCAAATGTTTAAATTTAAACTCAGTGATATGTTCCTACAATAGTCTGCTCTAGCCCTATGCTCAAAAATGCTACTATTCTTTTACTGTTTAGAAACATTTGAATGAAAATTTTCAATTTCCCCATAATTGTCTTAAAATCTAGAGCCCTAAAAGGGAAGATGAGTTTAAAAATCCATTAGCAGTTGGTAATTTCTTTTCCTTAAGTCTCAAAACTGTCTATGATATTAAACTATCTTGTATTAGAAGGCACTCTGCTATAACACAAGTTAGCACTGCTTTCATGTTCACAGGTCATTCCAATTCTTGTAAATTGCATAGAATAAACACTGACAATCATGTTGCTTTTCAACAACTGGGATTGAAGTTGTTTATCATCAGAAACCACTGAAAAATTCTTCGAACGCAAGTTGGGATGAGGGTATCTACTTTATAACATAACTATGGGAAAATTACTCAGCTGTCTGGATGTACACTAAATGCAGACATTCTTGGAGAGCACCTCTCTGTTATTTCTTATTCTATTAGTACTATTTTTGACGTTTCTGACCTTTAGTGTCAGAGAAAGTTCTCGTGATGCCAGTATTTGATCCATGTGCGCTGAAATTCAGAAGGAGATACAACATAAACCTAGCTTGAGAGAAGCAAAAATATTTATAGGTTTGAAAAGTTTTGCTGGTCTTGGCTAAACATTTTAGCTTTCGAAACCTAATTTACTAGAAATTAAATATGAAATATGTTAATACATATAGTAGTTATTTAAGTATTTTATACTGCTTTAATATGGCTCACCTATGATATTCTATGAAACTCTGAAGTGATATTCAGAGAATGGCTCTCTCAACCCCCTGCCTCTGCTCACTGTATAAACTTTACCCCCTTATCTCTAACAAGAAATGACATGACATCATCTCTTTGCCTAAGACAACAATGTATCCTTTTGTTATAGAGAGGTTCAAAAAGTTAGCCACACTAAATATGATTCTGGTTTTTATTATGTAACAAATGACACAACCTGTATGGAAGACAGAGTAACATCTCTCTACTGCAGATAGAAAATGAGACAACTGGAACTTGCTGTGCTAAACTGCTGAGATCACCATCATGCATTATTAATTGAAATAAATAAGAAATAAAAGAAAAAATGACTTTTGCTCCTGCTATTTGAAAGGTCTGTAGTGCATTATCTAGTCATCAGTTTGTTTTTACCACATCATGCATCCAGGCTTAAATGATGTGGGTGACAAAAACTCTTTCTGACCTTGTCACTTTAAGTTTTTTCCCCCACCCCAGTGTCTGTCTCACAGTCATTAGAAACTCACTTCCTTGAATCTTGTATTCACAATCACAGAGCCTTGGGAAAAAAGTACAACTGCTGTCATTGATAGGTTATTTCAAAATAACCAAAAATAATATGAGTGAATCTGTCACTTGGAAAACTTAGAGTTCCACATTCTGCTGGGTGACCTTGGAAAGAACACGTAAGTGATACCTACTAGATTTCCAAACAGACAACTGAGGTGGCCAATTGGGCAAAATAGCAGATTTTAGAAAACAGAGGAGGAGCTGAGGAGAAAGAAGGAAAGGAGGAAGGAAGGAAGGAAGGAAGGAAGGAAGGAAAGGAGGAAAGGAGGAAAGAAAGAAAAAGAAAGAGAAAGTTCAATTTATTGAAAAAGCCAATTATGTTTTAGTAAACTTACTAGCTTTTAGACTAAAGTAATCAGTATTTTAAGTTAAAAAATGAGGAAATTTTAATCTCCCAAATAATCTTTGGTGATTTAAAAGTATTTCTGCAAATTCACTGACATTCCTTTTTTCACAAGGAGTCTAATTTCCCTACCCTAGAATGTGGGCTGGACTTGGGAACCATTTTTAATAAACAAAATGTGGTGAAAACCAAGGCTAGGCCTCAAACAGGACACATTTTTTGGTATCACTTCTAGAGGAAACCAGTTGCTATAATATCAGGATACTCAAGCAGCCCTGAGGAAGGTTTATGCAGAGAGCTGAGGCCTCTCAGCCACAGCCAGCACCAACTTGCCAATGATATAAGTGAGCCACCTTGGAACTGGCTATTTCTGACAGAGTCAAAGACACCAGATAACTTCTCACGTGACCAATATCTAACTACCATATCATGAGAAACATCAAGCCAGAACTGCCCATCCAAGCTGCTCCTGCATTCAGGACCCGTATAAGCCATGAGAGTTTAAGAGTGTGTTGCTTCTTTGAGACTAAAGTTTTGGGGAACCAGACAAGGACATTACAAGGAAAGAAAACTACAGGCCAATGTCTTTGATGAACATAGATGCAAAAATCCTCAACGAAATATCGGTAAATTGAATTCAACAGCACATTAAAGGTATTACACACTACAATCAACTGGGATTTACCAAGGGATGCAAGGATGGTTCAACAACTGCAAATCAATTGATGTGATACAACACATTAGCAAAATGAAGGGAAAAAAAGCGTATGATCATCTCAATAGATGCAGAGGAAACATTTCACAAAGTTCAACATCCTTTCATGATAAAAATCCTCAACAAAATTGGTGAAGAGGGAACATATCTCAACATGATAAAGGCCATATATGACAAGCCCTTAGCTAACACCATACTCAATGGTGAAAATTTGAAAACTTTTCCTCTAAGATCAGGAACAAGACAAGCCCCATTCTCACCATGTTTATTCAACTTAGTACTGGAAGTCCTAGTAACAGCAATAGATAATACTTAGCCATGATATACTTTCATTCTTTAGCATCTACCCTTTGAGTTAATGATGGAGATAAATGTCTATTATATATATGTATATATATATGTATACATTCTACTATGAACTTGGTTCTTATAGTTCTCTGCTTAAATTGCAAAAGAAAAATAATGTAATAGAAACAAATATGAATTCCTATTAAAGATGGCTTTAATATGACGGAATAAATAGTCTCAAGGGTAGTGCTCATTTCTCTCTTTTTCTTTTTTGCAGCTAATTCATTCAACAGACATTTATTGAAGTCCAGCTCTGTGCCTGGTAGTGGGAATGTAGCAGTGAATACTATAGACACTAAGGATTTTACAGAGAAGTTAATCTATAATGTATACAATTAATTTATGCTATAAAACAAAGAATTGGAGTGATTCAGCATATTCACATTGTAGCTAGCAAGAAGGCCCTCCACATTTAATCTCTTTGCCTGTGCTACTCAAAATTCTTGTCTATGAGGACGTACATGAGTGTGCCTGAATGGAAATCAACACACTGTTGCCTTCACTGCAAAAGTCTTGCTAAGAAAAAAATAGCAACTGAAATTAAGAGTGTGCCTCATGATATAGGTAACTTATATTCTGGTACAAGCTCCTTATCTCATCACGCACATTCTACCAAGGTCCTTATCTTGCTGTAGACTAGCAAGAAACAGTTTGCAGATGGGCAGCCGGTCTTCTGACCTCACGTTGGATTACACTGCTCTAGACTACATTCCAGCCTTATTAAGAGTTATCACCGGGGCTTCCCTGGTGGCACAGTGGTTGAGAGTCCGCCTGCCGATGCAGGGGACACAGGTTCGTGCCCCGGTCCAGGAAGATCCCACATGCCACGGAGCGGCTGGGACCGTGAGCCATGGCCGCTGAGCCTGCGCGTCCGGGGCCTGTGCTCAAGGGGAGAGGCCACAACAGCTAGAGGCCCGCGTACCACAAAAAAAAAAAAAAAAAAGGGTTATCATCTGTAGCTCAGTTCACAAAAGCTGTAATTTGACTGCATGCATAAGAAAAGACTAAATCTTAGTATAAAAGGTCCCTAACAAATCCCATTGAAGAGTATACTCTGGGGGCATAGTGCTTGTTTGTTTCATACCTGTCATGTGTGGTAGATGAAGGGTAAAATTTTACAACTATAATTTTTAGAGAAATGGTTTCTTTTTTAAATTTAATGTTTACCATTTTTCCCTTTCATCTGTATCATCCACTATTCCTTTTATCATTCTTTTCTAAGATTTATATTGGTTTCATATATAATAGGAAATTAGTTATAATGCTGATCATTAAATATCATGGAAATGGTTAGGAGAGAGAAATATCTAGGAAAATGCTTTCCTTTGCCTGGGTTTAGGGAAAGATAAATTTTACTCTTTTTGTTCTGTATTGGCATTTATGTCATTTTTTCGCTTGCTTTCTATAACAAAAACAATGTTTATTTAATATTATTTATTGAGAGTTCCAATTTTAAAAATTATATAAACAATTTTCAAATCGTTTAAAGCAGAGTAGTATAAAGGAAAGTTATTACAGTGAAACATTTTTAAATTATTTTCCTTGTCAGTAGGTTAAGACACTAAAATTTTAGAGCCAGGATCTTAGGATTTACCTGGTCTCACCCTCTCAGTTTATACTGTATATATTTTTCCTATCGAAAAATCAAAGCCCAATGAAATTGGGCCAAAAGTGGGGGAAATGATGGTAGAACTCATCTAGTAGAGGTTTTTACCACTTCTTTATCGTCTTGCTGCTTGTTTTAGACATACTTTTATCAGCGTGCCAAATTTACATTTGATATCATAGTTGCTATTTTATTCTCAAAATCTTACACGATTTTCTTACTTTCCATCTGACTACCCAAAGGAACGTGCTTTTCTCTATCATGAAAACACTATGAAGCTACAGAACTAGAAATGGTTCAGAAAGACCAGAGGCTGTTCTGACTCTGCACTCTCAAATCCATCACCTGGGTCACTAGTGCATAGTTGCAGGTGAATAATTAATGCAATTGAACTGTGCTCTTGGTTCAGTAGTACCTGCATGTGTACACGTTATTTCTCCTCTACACCTATTTTCTTGAATGTATAATCAAGTTACTAAAGAACGGACTATGAAAACTTTTTAACTGCTTGTTCCACCGACAATAGGTCATCAGTGAAATCCCTCACATTCTTGACTTTTTTGCAGAAGTTGAAATCTGCCTACCTTGGAATCGTTTCAAGTGGCATAGGTTTGCTTCTTCACAGACTGCATGTTCCTCTCCTGGAGGTGCAATCAGCCACTCTCCTGCTCCTTTTTCTTTAAAAAATCCAGTTTTTATGCCCATGATTCCATGTCATGAGACTATCCTATCAAGTATCCTTCCTTGCTGCAGTTGGTGTTTGGCTCTCTCATCACTTTCTTTCATTCCTGGAAAATTTTAGTTCCTGGTTCATGGTCACTCTCTCCACCACTACTTCTGCCACACTTCTAAAGAATTTCAGTATCCACTTAGATGGTCCTTTCAATATCTTTGCCTAGAGTTCTTTGACATCCTTCCCTCCAATGCCTGTGTCTCCAGCTATTCACTTTCAAGGTCCACGCCCTAAAGCTTGTCATTGCCAGGAACTACAGTCCCTCCACATTCCATTCACAAGCATTCTTTTTCCCCCCAGCAACCACATCCTGTCTTTCCAGTTCACTTAGTCTAAAATTCCAACTCCAACAATGGTCTATAACAACAATGGTCTATATAGGCTCATGGGTCTATAACCCATTGACTGCACCATCTTTGATTATCCCTCACCCATCCTCATGTTTCTACTTCTCTCCTTATTCTGCTTAAATTCCATGTTCAGTCACTATAATCACTCCCTGACCTCCACCCTTAGCTACCTTGACTTTCACTCATTTTCTCTGCTCTCTTGGCAAAGCCTGTATGTATCTGTTTACATCCAACTTGTCTCATTTTCTAGTCCTGCCCAGACACATACAGCTGAACACACTGGAGAAAAACATACCACATGCCTTTAAATATGACTGCCAATGAGTTTTTCATGATGCCTGGAATTAACATTGTATTTCCCCAATCTAGTGTCTCTTCCATTTTCCTAGATAACTATTTCAAATCGTCTTCTCTCTCCTCAAATCTCCAACACCTACTCTTTCATGCACATTCTTAGTCCATGATGTAGCATGGCTGTTTTTCTGAGACTAATGAAGCAACAGAAGAGAATTTCAAAATGCCCCAAGAAATGCATATACCTACTATCTGTCCCTGTGCCTATGAACTGTGTCTATTGCTATAAACTGTTTGTACTCCAAGCAGTGATCAACCTTTCCACTTACGTGCTGGTTTCTACTCAACCACTCCAGCACATTGCTTTGGCCAATCTTCTCCCTCTGCTCCATCATTGTTTCTTCTCTGAGATTTTTCTCATAAACACAAAATATTCTATTAACTCTCACCTTAAAACAATTTTCCTTGGAGCGCTCTTCTTTCTTTAGATACTACATCAGATTTTTTCCATTACTTTACAGAAAAATGTCTCAGAATAGTCATCTTCATAGCACTCTCTAAATTCTCTTCCTTTCTTCTACCTTGAACTCACCTCATTCAGGTTTTCATGCTTCCAATTCCACTGAAATGACTCTTGTCAGTGTCACCAATAACCTCTGCATTGCTTCTATTCTTAGTCCCCATTTACTGGACTATCAATAGCATTTGACAGAGTTAATGGGTCTCTCATCCTTAAAACACTGTCTTAACTTGGCTTCCAGTTGTCATGGATTTTCTCCTGTGTAACAGGTTGCTCTTCTCGTAAGCTTTTTTACGCTGGGCTCTCCTCTCCTTGCCTACCTGTAAACTTAGAGTGTTCCAGGGCTCAATCTTTGGACCACTTTGCTTTTTAAACAACATATTTTTTTCTCATAAATCTCAACCTTAAGATCATTTAAATCTTGATGAATTCTAAGTGAACATCTTCAGCCCAGACCTCATCCCTGAACCCCCAACTTGAACAACAAACTGCCTACTTGACCTTTACACCTGAACGTCTAACGGGAGTCGTCAAGTTCACATATTATAAAATGAACTCCTTAGGTTCTAACCTTCCACATCCCATTTCCCTGAAATCTTTATCATCACTTAAACCCATTCTTCCAGTTGCTCATGCCAAATATCTTTGGAATCATCCTCTGACATCCTCGTTTTATCTGTCAGTAACTTCTTTTGGCTTTACCTTCAAAACGTATGCAGAATATAACCACCTCTCACCACCACTTTTTTTTTTTAAAACCTCTCTAGTCCAAGCCTCCATTATTATTCACTCAAATTAATGCTGAAACCTTCTTACCGATTACCCAGCATCTGCCACGGGCCTTCTCACTCTGTTCTTATCCCAACTGTTAGAATGCTTCTTATAAGATATAAATCAGATCAGATCATCCTTCTGCTCATGATTCTTCAGAGGCTTCCCATCTCATTCCATGTACAAGCCAAGTCATTGGAAAAGATCTGGCCTTCTGTTAACACTTCTGGCCTCACCTGTTACAATATCTCACTTTCTCACTTTATTTAAGGCATATTAACTTGCTTTCTCTCCCTGAGACAAGTCAGACATGCTTCCACATGAGGGCCTTTCTTCTTGCTGTTTCCTCTGATGGCAATGTTCTTCTTAGGGACCCATATGTCACTTTTTACCTCCACCAGATCTTGGCTCATACGTCCCCTTCCCCAGGAAGACTTTTTGCAACTCTATTTAAAATTGTACCTTCCATGCATTCCCTACAATTCTTTCATTTTTTCCAGTAGCGTCATCTAATATACTATGTATTTCATATAGTTTACTTATGATCTGCATTCACTCACTAATAAACTAAAAGCCCTGTGAAAGTATGGATTCTGCTTTGTTCACAGCTATATTTCTAGCATCTAGAATAGAGCCTGATGCAGAATATAAATATTAGTGGTATCTATGTTAATTATATTACACAAAGTAATGTTACAAAATGAATGAATTAATGTTGCAAAATGGTTTGTTTTTTTTTACATTCATGATGGTATGAGCAACATATACTAAAAGTGTGTTCCTTTTATTCCTTTAGAGGTGTTTAGCAATGGGTGGTTCAATACAGAAATGATTAAGAATGGAGACACAGGGTCTTCTAAGACTGGGTAGATATGGCAGGCCAGGATGAAAATGGTTAGAAGGGGAAATGTGAGGACAATTAGGACACGAAAGGGATATTTTCTGTGGCTTCAGAGTTAAAGCTGAGAGTCAATCAATTCAGGTACTCACGTGGTGGGAAGATCAAGGTACGGAAGATAATTTTATGAGCTACCCACGTATCCAGTAATTCAGACCAAGAAAAATGCACAGTTTTATCAGCATTTATAAACTAGCAGGAGCCAGCAATCACCTTTTAAATAAGGTGCTAAGGACTAGCAGTCACTGATGGGGGCATATAGCTCTTTACTATTTTCAAACACATTTTCACGTGTTCCCTTATTTGCCTTGGAAAAAGGCAAAGAATCATTTCAACTACAGAAATGAAGTTTAGAAGTTATGTGCCATAGGGGCAGGACAGGAATAAAGACGCAGATGTAGAGAATGGACTTGAGGACACGGGGAGGGGGAAGGGTAAGCTGGGACGAAGTGAGAGAGCGGCATGGACATATATACACTACCAAATGTGAAATAGATAGCTAGTGGGAAGCAGCCACATGGCACAGGGAGCTTTGTGACAGCTCGGTGCTTTGTGACCACCTAGAGAGGTGGGATAGGGAGGGTGGGAGGGAGACGCAAGAGGGAGGGGATATGGGGATATGGCATACATACAGCTGATTCACTTTGTTATACAGAAGAAACTAACACAACATTGTAAAGTAAAGCAATTATACTCCAATAAAGATGTTAAAAAAAAAAAAAAGCTATGTGCCACAGCTAATGTCATATGGCTTTAAATGAGTAGAATTGGTATCTTAGCCAGTCTCTCAGTTCAAAACACTTCCCTTTGCATCATTCCCAGCAATAAGCCAGGCATCCTGATTGGGCTGAATCTACCCAGAGAGGAGGAGGGTTTCATCTCTAGGGCACAAAGTTGCTGTACGGCCATTGGCATGGGACATTCCCTTCCAAGGTGCCAAAGGCTCTTTAGTGTGGCTCGATCCTTTCAGTGAGGCAGGGCTCCAAAACTGTTCAACACAGGGTACTGCTGCTATATTAGCCATCTGCTGTACATAACAATTTATCTCCACACATAATGGCTTAGAACAAGAAACATTTATCATCTTTCGGTTTCTGTATTTCATGGATTTGGGAGCATCATAACTGGGTGGTTCTGGCTTTAAGTCTCTCATGAGGTTTCAGTCAAGATATGTGCCATCATCTGAAGGCATAACTGTGGCTGAAGGATCTCCTAAGGTTGTTCTCCCACGTAGCTGGCAAGTTGTTCTTGACTCTTGGCAAGAGGCCTCCTTTCCCGGTGACACTTCTTCCCCACAAGACTGCTTGAGTATCCTTCTCTAACAATACCTGGCTTCTCTGTAATCGAGTGATCCAAGAGAGCAAGGTGGAAGACGCAACGTCTTTTATTACCTAGCTTTAGACATCACATTCCATCATTTCTGCAGTAGCCTGTTGATTGCATATGTCAGCCCCACTTAATATGCGAGGGCCTAATAAAAGTGTGTGTTTATCAGGAGGTGAGGACCATCAGGGACCACTGCGGAGGCTGGCTCCCACAGCTGCCCGTGGGAGAACCAGGTCTCTTATTTCTAGCAAGAGCATTCTATTTTTGAGAGGATGGGTCTAAATGCTGAGGCCTGGATAAATGGACTTTTCTAATGTTAGAAAAATATTTAACGTAGCTGTTTATGTTTAAAAAATAGTTTTCAATTCATACTTCCCTGCCTGCATTCAAAATATATCTCAGCATTCAATTCTTCAGGAAGCTCGGCCACATCAATCAGAGTAAGAGCAAAACAGTGACAAGACGGGATCTCTCTGCTCACATCATAATAAAACATCTACTACTGGCACTCTGAGAGTAGTCATGGGTGCATAATTCTCATTAATTTCACATTAAATGTCCAGCAAGCATTACCTCATCATATAGGTCCTGTTGCTATAGCACTATCACTTCAACTGTTTTCTAATCAATTTAAGAGTATTTTTGAGCAGAAATAGTGGTGTAACCCAAGTAATCTGTAGATTTATAATGTAATTTTTAGGTTGGAGGAAAAAACATACACAATCCAATTGAACTGGATTGATTAAATTGAGAATTTCGTAACTCTCAGGGAGTTAGTGTTGTTTTTTACTCATTAACAGATAAGAACATGATTATCCATATTAGTAAAACAATTTGCTCAAGATCTAACAAGAAAAATACAGAATAATCACAATTTTAAGGCATCATGTAAAGTTCAAAATAACCTAGTCTAACATAAGTAACAGGTAGTCATCTAGACTAGCACTCAGCCAACTATTTCTGTAAAGGGTCTGATACTAAGTATTTTAGATCTGAGGACAAGGTATTCTTCCACAAGTACTCAAAGAGCCATGGGCTATACATAAATTAACGAGCATGGCTGTGTTCCAGTACAACTGTATTTACAAAAACAGGCAGATACCTGGATTTGACCCATGAGCCATGGTTTTCCAACCCCTTTTAGACTATGGCTCATACACTGGTAACCCAGGCCTACATGAAAACAATAGTAGTTTCCTTTGATTACTATCGAGTTCATGTGTGTGTTTGTTTTTTTTTTAAGAATGAAATCCATTAAGCAAACATGTTCTTGGAGATACAGCCATCTTACACTCTGTTGTTTCAAACTCAGTCAACTTTGAAACAATTGTGTTTATTGGCCACGTCCAAGTGCATTTGAGTCCAGTTCACAATTGGCTCAAAGGCCC
The DNA here is from genome assembly GCF_949774975.1 of Lagenorhynchus albirostris. Lineage (NCBI taxonomy): Eukaryota > Metazoa > Chordata > Mammalia > Artiodactyla > Delphinidae > Lagenorhynchus > Lagenorhynchus albirostris. The sequence continues at coordinate 66,598,901 of NC_083102.1, forward strand.
TCTGTATTTGGGATCTCACTATCTCTCGAGGTAACTCATTAACCGATTGATTTTATTTAAATGAATTAATCACTACATCCTCAGCTCTCCCTAGTATATTGCATGAATTTATCACATTTTATTAATTTTAATAGTATAGATACTAGTCTCTTCTGCCTGATTGAAACCTCTTTGAGACGTGATATTTTGTCTCATGTACTTTTTTACCTCTGCATCAGGTGCATTGTCCAGCATATAATACATGCTTCAATGTTTTTTTGTTGCTGTTGAATTTATGTCCAAGTTTATCTTCCCCTTTGAACTTCCTTCCATGGGCCTCTCCTGCCATTGGGAGACTAATACTCTAGTTATCACTTCCAAATCCAAACCGTGTAGTCATGGCACACCACTATGCCACTACCTTCACGTTTTCTCTCAGGCTAAATAAATTCATTTTTTCCGATGACTCATCACAGGGCATGGCCTTTGGACCCTTCATTACCTTCATCGTCCATCACTGGATGTGCTCCCACTTGTTGGCATCCTTCTTGAGATGCAATGCCCACAGTAGCACTCTACTGTGCAGTAAGTCTTTATTTAGCACTTACTGCATGCCAAGGCACTGGGCAAGGCACTAGTAAGCCCTGTGCTGAACCAGGGCAAGTATAAGTGGTGCTTTATCTTTTTCTTTGTTTTTTTCCTTTCCCTTGTGTTTTTTAAATATTCTGAAATTTAGCTCAAGATGGAGGATAAGACCTATGGTATACCACCACTGTTTCTGCACAGTTTTCACCCTTTGGCCTCTCCACTGGTCATCATACTGCATCCAATATAATGATAGGGGCTCTAGGAGATTTATTAGAACCCTTGGATATTACATTTCTGGACCAGAGATAAAACTTTATTTTGCAGTTTTATTGAGATATAATTTACATAACATTATGTAAATTTAAAGGGCACAATGTGTTGATTTGATACATTTCTATTGAAAAATGATTACCCCCACAGTGCTAGCCACCACCTCCATCATGTCACGTGATTACCATTTTTTTGTGATGAGAGCATTTGAGATCTACTCGCTTAGCAATTTTCAAATATACAATACAGTATTGTTAACTATAATCACAATACTGTACATTAGATCCTCAAAACTTACTCATTTTATAACTGGAAGTTTGAACTCTTTTGACCAGCAAGAGATAAAACTTGAAACAGTCACTGCCCTCTTTTAGGCTCATTATCTATTTTTGACTTAAATTCAGCCTGGCAAGTAAAGAGTTTGTTAGATGCTACTGGGACTCTTTTGGAATACTAATGAAGTAAGATTCCTTCATCTGTAACACACGTGACTGACAGAATATATTAAAATTCTACAGATCCATAGAAAGGAACTAACAATCAGACTGACAGGCAAAGATAAGACGATACCATTCACAGAAGAGGAAATGTGCATAGATAGTGAACCTCCTCAATGATCTGGGAAGCCCTGTAATACATATGTGGACACATGTAGTTACTTTTCACATGTATCTTATTTCCATTCCCTGGGTATTCATGTACATTAAGAATCTGAGGCTAAAATTTGTGTTCCTGACACTTGTTCAGTTTTTTTCTGTACTGGCTACTCTATTTTCTTTTTCTATGTATTTCTTTTTCTGTGAATTTTAACTCAAGCTATCAAATTTTATTTCAATCTTTTCCCTAATCATAAACATACATACACACACACACACACACACACACACACACACACATACACAGAGTCATCTCTAATTTCTTTATTTCCTTTCCAATCCCCTTATTTCTCCTAACGAAAAGTTCAAAAGCACCAGCAGTGCCCAGGAGACTTCCAATTTCTTATTACAAAGATATGTAAGTTATGTTTCAGCTCTCTTCTAGAAACATTCCAACCTTCAGCATTATAGAAACTCAATAAATATTTGCTACACTGCATTAAAATGCATGTTCATGTTCTTCATATGAAGTCATAAAAGAGGTAGCAGTGATTAGAGTTGATATATACCACAGGGTAGAGAGATACTTTCTTACTAGCTCAGCTATACTTGCCTCTTGAGTACCATTCACCAATGGGTATTTTGACAAGTTCTCTGACTAACATGAGAATTCTTCACCTCTCCCGTCCCCTAAGAATCATCCTTTCCACTTGGTTTCTCCTTCTTCCCAAGGCCTGGATCACTGTTTTACAAACTAATACTAATGAATCAGGAAACCAGTTTATGATTAGCATTTCTTAAATCAAGTGATACCTTAGCCGGAGTCCCTCCCATGCCTCTCTCCCCCAAAAGTAGAAGTTGAGTCTTGAGTATATGTGCAAGTGGTTTATTTGGGGTTTGATCCCAAGAAATAGTAGTCGGGGACTTAAGAGTTGTGAAACCAAGAAGAGAAAAACCAACCCCCAGGTGTGTTGTCTTGGTCATTACTACAGGCACCAGGGGCTAGAGCCCACCGGAGTGACTCTGAAAAGCCATGAGTCATGTGCCTCAGGAGAGGCATGGAAGAGGGATGGTTTTCCACTGGCTCCTATCCCCTCACAATCAAAGATACTCCGAAAATGAATTAATTACCTCACACTTTTAGTATCATGCATCAGAACAGTTGATGGTGTTCTCATCTAGTTCTAAGCAGAGGTGGTTGAGAAGCCCCATGGCAGAAAGCAAGAAACACATGATGCAACTGAGGCAAATACTAGCTTCTGGTTGCACAGCAAAGACCATAGTAAATAGGTGGAGAACATTAAGTCGCTCCAACAAAAGTAAACAGAATAGAATAGGATGGGATGAGATGACAGGGGATAGGATAGATCAGAAAATACCAGATATGTCACAAGTAATAATGGCAAGTGTTATTTCATTAAGGTGGTATTTCAGTTCTTCCTCACATGTGTGTGCATGTGACTGTGTGTGTGTTACTGGATAATGAAGTAAAAAATATATTTCTTGGCTTTGGCCTGTGGTCCAAGTTCGAAAGCCACTTGGGCCAGGCTCTTCTACTCTTGCATGTATTGATACCCTGACTTTCCTCTCTAGAACCCAGACTTTTTTTCTTACTTCTTCTGTGATCACTTTATATTGAACCATCATAATGTCTAATAAACAGAACGATACAGAGCAGTTCCTACATTGTTCATCCTCTACCATTTATAACTGAGTATTAATTTGTAGTTTAAGCATCTTGAATCATGTACAGAAAGCATGTGGACTGGATGGTGGTTTCCCCAGGAAGTTAGGCAAAAGTTTTATATTGTACTTTGTTTATAGCTGAGGAACAATGGCTGCACCTGGGAATCTACTTATGAGAAAATCAATCAAATAAAATGTGGGCAATGCATTGAATTTAAAAAGAATTAAACTTCTGGAGTTTGAAACTGATCTCTATAAAATGCATCTCATTGTATGCATTTGCTTGATGCCCAAGGAGAGAGAAAAACTAAATAATATTTGGAGGCCTACAAATAAGGTACCATCTTTTTTAAAAAAAATTCAGAGATTTGATTATTAGATGATCTTCCCTGATTTCCTCCTTCATGCAAGGGTTTTAGCTATTGTTAGGATATTTTCAAGAAGTACAATGTTTGAGCACAAATGAAAGCACTGAGTTGGATCTTTCACCTATTACGGCATTTATGTTGAAAGACTGTATTAAGGCATGTGAACTGACAGCTTTGGATAAATTATTCAAAAACCCCTCTTCTTTTTTTTTTTTTTTTTTGCTGTATGCGGGCCTCTCACTGCTGTGGCCTCTCCCGTTGCAGAGCACAGGCTCTGGATGCGCAGGCCCAGCGGCCATGGCTCACGGGCCCAGTCGCTCCGCAGCATGTGGGATCCTCCCGGACCGGGGCACGAACCCGTGTCCCCTGCATCAGCAGGGGGACTCTCAACCACTGTGCCACCAGGGAAGTCCTGGGATGGAAGTTTCTATTTCATGCTTAACATATTTGATCTTATTGGTAATTCAATCCGTCAAGTAGACTAAAAAAATTTCATTTATGACTTAAATTTTTTCAGTCTTATAGAATAAAAATAAATGTATATACATTTCAATCATCTTTGTTTGGTTTGGAGCATCTGCTCTGAAAATCTTGCATTAGTGATGTCTAGGTATATAAACATTTAAACTATCATCTCAAGCACTAGAAGTCAAAATGAATTTACTGCTTTGGATTTTGACAAGCATGCATCATTAGTGTGACATTTTCTTACTTAATCCTTGGCCATCCCTAGCTTTTAAATGAAATAATACTTTTTCAATTTCCATTTTCTACTAGCTCTGATGGCTTGAATGCTATTAAAGAGGGGCAGCCACTTCTTTGAAATGTGTGTTTCTGTTCTTGAAATCATTGACAGCATTACTCATAGACAGCTAACCAGTTTCATTCTAACTCTGGGTGTGTTGGTACTTCATCTGGTCTAATATTAAGTCAACTCATCAGGGAACAGAGCCAGAAGAAGTTTTGATAATGATGCAATTCTCTCTGCTGGGAAAGAAATAATAATTTGGAACTAGATAGACACATGATAGGGAAGCAGAGGTGGTGGGCGTGGGGCGTGGGGAGGCGGATTAAACATGTTATCTTAAAGTCAGTAACAAGAATCCCCAGCTCCTCGTTTTCAGTGGCTCCCTGTGTTGCTACAGGCCCACAGGAGGAGCACATTTATGTAGTAGAGAATGCCGCTACGAGCTCCAAATCCCTAGCTGGTGGTTCATGTTCATAAAGTAGGCTGGACCTTGTGAGAACTAAGAAAAAGCCTTTTGCTTCTTTAAGGCTCAGATTAAGTCAAGCTCATACAGGCTACCATGATTTTCCTCCCAACCTTTTATCTGAAGATTGACTCCCTTCATATGGTAAGAAACCATAGAAGATTCAACTCAGAGAAAAAGAATATCTCCCTCCCTCAAAAACTTGTGTGCACAGGCTGCACCTCACCTCCTTTGTGGCCCCAAACCCCACCCCGTCCTGCTCAACTTTCCAAAGGCAGAGAAGCACATCTATGCTTACCTTCCTAGACTCTCCACTTGGAAAGAAACAGAGGAGACGGGGAATGCTGTCCAAATCCATAAAATTAATGATCAACATTTTTTTTGGATCTTACCACATGCCAAGTGATGTCCTAGGCTATTTACATTTAATATTTTATTTTTATAACCCAAGAACTACTACTATTCTCATTTCATAGATTAAAAACCGAGAGTGCTAAGATTTGAGTAGAAGTCCACTGTCAAACAGCTTGTAAGTGGGGGAGCTGGCGTTCAAAAGATAAGCGTGGGGAGGTATCAAACAAAGACAATGCTTTATTCACCTCCCTCTTCCCACCTCAAGCCGTGCCCTTGAGCCACGTGCCCCATCCTGCATACCACCCACTCACCTGTCCTCCTTAGGGCAGGGTAGGGACGGCTGGGAATGTGACTCACAGTAAGGAAGTCTTTAAATGTCATCATTTATTTAACTCTTGGCCTCTATTACTAATAGTCTTTCCTATGACAGAGTCTCTCTAGATTTCCAAGGAGGGAAAGTCCTAAGTCTTTGAGAAGGGAATCTGTTGCATTATGTACATTTACTGAGGTGCTTCTACAAACATTTCACTCCCGTTTGATACCCGTGTCCAAACATCCCGGCATCATGCACAGCTCATCATCTAAAATATGTATTCAGAGCCTGTGCCCTTGAGAGTTAGTGTCCTATGGGATCGCCTTACTTAGGATGCAATTTTAAAGAGGAGAGGTATTTTTACCAACTTTGTTTTTACATTTGTTTCACTCTCCTGATGAACTTGTTTCTCCAAATATTCTCTAAGGACAGGAGAAATTAATAGTAATGAGCTCATTTGGAAAGCAGTGGGCTCATGATCATTTTGGCTTTGTTTACTCTGCTAAATGGTTCCTGCTCATTTTATTTTAAGGAATCTTGCTTAGGCAAGATGCTGAGCGCAGCAAGGTGGTTTTCACTAAAATAAACTTATTGAATTTTGGTGAGCCTCTGGGACAAGAAAGGAAAGACAATTGCCTACAAAATGTGGAAGTGTTATCTTCTGGTAAAGAAGAACAGTAGGTATACGCAGCATCTAAGTGACAAACATGTACATTCCTAACTTCATTTGTACACCTGCCAAATTTCCCCAGCAGCTGTCTGCATTACAGCCATCTGAGCACAAATAGAACAAATGCAAAATTTCCCTGGCAACATGCATCATAACTAAACTTGAAAATGGTTTTTCTATGATCAGTTGGAAAGTTTGACAGTATGTATATTTTAGAGTGTAAAGTTTGTGGAGATTTTTATTCCTTTCATTTCATATAAACATTATGGTTTCCAAAGACAGCACATTTAATACATGGGGATTAAGATGGCCACAGTTTCCTTCATGAAGCAAACTACCTGATATTGTTACAGAGACATTGGGTAGTAACAGTAACTTGACCCAACAATGTCAAGGAAATGAAATGATCACATGTCACAGCTTCCTGTTCTCCATGCACACAGTTTTGAATACCTGGGTTTTTATTTGCTTGTTGGAAAAAGTTGGGGACATGGAAATGAGAAGATACTCTCTGTTGCTTGAGGAGATTCTCCAAGGTGATGTTCCTAGCCTCACGCGTGAGTATCTCGGGAGTTGGCTTACCCAATGTAAGCCTTGGAAGGTAGACTGTGGAAGCATCCCTGCTACTTCTGGCTTGTATTCCTGAACCTTCTCTTATTTATTCTGTTGCTTTATCTGTTTTGCCTTTCTGAGTTTACCCATTTGAAAAATAGGGGTGAGGACCAGTGTCTATGGTACTCAGTTATTCCAGCTGTTAGACAACATAACGTGTGCAAAGTGCTTAGCATAATACTTGGAACATATTCCTAAAGAAAGGCAATTGATCTTCTTATTCGTGTGAAAGCTGGAGAAATTTCTTTATGAATTGATTTTCTTTTTTTTTTTTTGTGGTACGCGGGCCTCTCACTATTGTGGCCTCTCCCATTGTGGAGCACAGGCTCTAGACGCGCAGGCTCAGTGGCCATGGCTCACGGGCCCAGCCGCTCCGAGGCATGTGGGATCCTCCCGGACTGGGGCACGAACCCGCATCCCCCACATCGGCAGGCGGACTCTCAACCACTGCGCCACCAGGGAAGCCCATATGAATTGATTTTCAATGTTCAGAAACTAGGACTCACGTTCAAAGGGCTTACGAAGGGGCTGAGAAAGTGTCCTGAAGGCTCTAATGGGACACCTTGAAAATGGCAGGTCAGGTTTTGTTGTATAGTGAGGCATGATTCTTATCATACAAAGAAAGCTTTGTCTTTCATGAAGGAAATGAGGCAGATGACTGCGTGTGTGTGTGTGTGTGTGTGTGTGTGTGTGTGTGTGTGTGTGTGTGTGTGTGTGTAGTGTTTGCTTTTGGCATTCGAGGGGGAAAGAGAATTCAAAAGCATGTGAAGGCAGACAGAAATTCCAAAATTCTAAGTCTAATCTCAAAATTTAAAGCACAGGGGATTTGGGAACAACATTCAGAAACTGATTCTCCAGAGGACGAGGGGGAAAAGGCGGAGGAGTAAGACGCGGAGATCACCTTCCTCCCCACAGATACACCAGAAATACATCTACACGTGGAACAACTCCTACAGAACACCTACTAAATGCTGGCAGAAGACCTCAGACCTCCCAAAAGGCAAGAAAGTCCCCACGTACCTCGGTAGGGCAACAGAAAAAAGAATAAACAGAGACAAAAGGATAGGGACGGGACCTGCACCAGTGGGAGGGAGCTGTGAAGCAGGAAAGGTTTCCACACACTAGAAGCCCCTTCGCAAGCGGAGACTGCGGGTGGCGGAGGGGTTAAGCTTCGGTGCCGCGGAGGAGAGCACAGCAACAGGGGTGCAGAGGGCAAAGCGGAGAGATTCCCACAGAGAGGATCTGTGCCGACCAGCACTCACCTGGCGGAGAGACTTGTCTGCTCTCCTGCCAGGGTGGGCGGGGCTGGGAGCTGAGGATCGGGCTTCGGTCGGACCGCACGGAGAGGACTGGGGTTGGCGGCGTAAACACAGCCTGCGGCGGGTTAGTGCGCCACGGCTAGCCGGGAGGGAGTCCGGGGAGAAGTCTGGAGCTGCCGAAGAGGCAAGAGACTTTTTCTTCCCTCTTTGTTTCCTGGTGCGAGAGGAGAGGGGATTAAGAGCGCCGCTTAAAAGACCTCCAGAAACGGGCGCAAGCCGCGGCTAAAAGCGCGGACCCCAGAGACAGGCATGAGACGCTAAGGCTACTGCTGCCGCCACCAAGAAGCCTGTGTGCGAGCACAGGTCACTCTCCACACCTCCCCTCCCAGGACCCTGTGCAGCCAGCCACTACCAGGATCCCAGGATCCAGGGACAACTTCCCCGGGAGAATGCACAGCGTGCCTCAGGCTGGTGCAACGTCACGCCGGCCTCTGCCACCGCAGGCCCGCCCCGCACTCCGTGCCCCTCCCTCGGCCCCGGCCTGAGTGAGCCAGAGCCTGCGAAGCAGCTGCTCCTTTAACCCCGTCTTGTCTGAGCGAAGAACAGACGCCCGCCGGCGACCTACACACAGAGGTGGGGCCAAATCCAAAGCTGAGCCCTGGGAGCTGTGAGAACAAAGAAGAGAAAGGGAAAGCTCTCCCAGCAGCCTCAGAAGCAGCGGATTAAAGCTCCACAATCAACTTGATGTACCCTGCATCTGTGGAATACATAAATAGACAACAAATCATCCCAAATTGAGGAGGTGGGCTTTGAGAGCAAGATTTATGATTTTTCCCCCTTTTCCTCTTTTTCTCAGTGTGTATGTGTATGCTTCTGTGTGAGATTTTGTCTGTATAGCTTTGCTTCCACCATTTGTCCTAGGGTTCTACTCGTCCACTTTTTTCTTTTCTTTAAAAAAATTTTTTTCTTAATAATTATTTTTTATTTTAATAACTTTATTTTATCTTACTTTTTATTTTATTTTATCTCCTTTCTTTTTCTTTCTTTCTTTCCTTCTTCTTTTTCTCCCTTTTATTCTGAGCCGTGTGGATGAACAGCTCTTGGTGCTGCAGCCAGGAGTCAGTGCTGTGCCTCTGAGGTGGGAGAGCCAACTTTAAGACACTGGTCCACAACAGACCTCCCAGTTCCACATAATATCAAATGGCGAAAATCTCCCAGAGATCTCCATCTCAACACCAGCCCCCAGCTTCACTCAACGACCAGCAAGCTACAGTGTGGGACACGCTATGCCAAACAACTAGCAAGACAGGAACCCAACCCTACCCATTAGCAGAGAGGCTGCCTAAAATCATAATAAGTCCACAGACACCCCAAAACACACCACCAGACGTGGACCTGCCCACCAGAAAGACAAGATCCAGCCTCATCCACCAGAACACAGGCACTAGTCCCCTCCACCAGGAAGCCTACACAATCCACTGAACCAACTTCAGCCACTGGGGACAGACATCAAAAACAATGGGAACCACGAACCTGCAGCCTGCAAAAAGGAGACCCCAAACACAGTAAGTTAAGCAAAATGAGAAGACAGAAAAACACACAGCAGATGAAGGAGCAAGATAAAAACCCACCAGACCTAACAAATGAAGAGGAAATAGGCAGTCTACCTGAAAAAGAATTCAGAATAATGATAGTAAAGGTGATCCAAAATCTTGGAAATAGAATACACAAAATGCAAGAAACATTTAACTAGGACCTAGAAGAACTAAAGATGAAACAAGCAATGATGAACAACACAATAAATGAAATTAAAAATACTCTAGATGGGATCAATAGCAGAATAACTGAGGCAGAAGAACGGATAAGTGACCTGGAAGACAAAATAGTGGAAATAACTACTGCAGAGCAGAATAAAGAAAGAAGAATGAAAAGAACTGAGGACAGTCTCAGGGACCTCTGGGACAACATTAAACACACCAACATTCAAATTATAGGGGTACCAGAAGAAGAAGAGAATAAGAAAGGGACTGAGAAAATATTTGAAGAGATTATAGTTGAAAACTTCCCTAATATGGGAAAGGAAATAGTTAATCAAGTCCAGGAAGCACAGAGAGTCCCATACAGGATAAATCCAAGGAGAAATACGCCAAGATACATATTAATCTAACTGTCAGAAATTAAATACAAAGAAAACATATTAAAAGCAGCAAGGGAAAAACAACAAATAACACACAAGGGAATCCCCACAAGGTTAACAGCTGATCTTTCAGCAGAAACTCTGCAAGCCTGAAGGGAGTGGCAGGACATATTTAAAGTGATGAGGGAAAAAACCTGCAACCAAGATTACTCTACCCAGCAAGGATCTCAGTCAGTTTCAACAGAGAAATTAAGAACTTTACAGACAAGCAAAAGTTGAGAGAGTTCAGCACCACCAAACCAGCTTTACAACAAATGCTAAAGGAACTTCTCTAGGCAAGAAACACAAGAGAAGGAAAAGACCTACAATAACAAACCCAAAACAATTAAGAAAATGGGAATAGGAACATACATATCAATAATTACCTTAAATGTAAATGGACTAAATGCTCCCACCAAAAGACACAGATTGGCTGAATGGATACAAAAACAAGAGCCATATATATGCTGTTTACAAGAGACACACTTCAGACCTAGAGACTCATAAAGACTGAAAGTAAGGGGATGGAAAAAGATATTCCATGCAAATGGAAATAAAAAGAAAGCTGGAAAAGCAATTCTCATATCAGACAAAATAGACTTTAAAATAAAGACTATTAGAAGAGACAAAGAAGGACACTACATAATGATCAAGGGATCGATCCAAGAAGAAGATATAACAATTGTAAATATTTATGCACGCAACATAGGAGCACCTCAATACATAAGGCAAATACTAACAGCCATAAAAGGGGAAATCAACAGTAACACATTCATAGTAGGGGACTTTAACACCCCACTTTCACCCATGGACAGATCATCCAAAATGAAAATAAGGAAACACAAGTTTAAATGATACATTAAACAAGATGGACTTAATTGATACGTATAGGACATTCCATCCAAAAACAACAGAATATACATTTTTCTCAAGTGCTCATGGAACATTCTCCAGGATAGATCATATCTTGGGTCACAAATCAAGCCTTGGTAAATTTAAGAAAATTGAAATTGTATTAAGAATCTTTTCCAACCACAACGCTGTGAGAGTAGATGTCAAATACAGGAAAAGATCTGTAAAAAATACAAACACATGGAGGCTAAACAATACACTACTTAATAACGAAGTGATCACTGAGGAAATCAAAGAGGAAATCAAAAAATACCTAGAAACAAATGACAATGGAGACACGATGACCCAAAACCTGTGGGATGCAGCAAAAGCAGTTCTAAGAGGGAAGTTTATAGCAATACAATCCTACTTAAGAAACAGGAAACATCTCGAATAAACAACCTAACCTTGCACCTAAAGCAATTAGAGAAAGAAGAACAAAAAAACCCCAAAGGTAGCAGAAGGAAAGAAATCATAAAAATCAGATCAGAAATAAATGAAAAACAAATGAAGGAAATGATAGCAAAGATCAATAAAACTAAAACCTGGTTCTTTGAGAAGATAAACAAAATTGATAAACCATTAGCCACATTCATCAAGGAAAAAAGGGAGAAGACTCAAATCAACAGAATTAGAAATGAAAAAGGAGAAGTAACAACTGACACTGCAGAAATACAAAAGATCATGAGAGATTACTACAAGCAACTCTATGCCAATAAAATGGACAACCTGGAAGAAATGGACAAATTCTTAGAAACAAACAACCTGCCAAGACTGAATCAGAAAGAAATAGAAAATATGAACAGGCCAATCACAAGCACTGAAATTGAAACTGATCAAAAATCTTCCAACAAACAAAAGCCCAGGAGCAGAAGGCTTCACAGGCGAATTCTATCAAACATTTAGAGAAGAGCTAACACCTATCCTTCTCAAACTCTTCCAAAATATAGCAGAGGGAGGAACAGTCCCAAACTCATTCTACGAGGCCACCATCACCCTGATACCAAAACCAGACAAGGATGTCACAAAGAAAGAAAACTACAGGCCAATATCACTGATGAACATAGATGCAAAAATCCTCAACAAAATACTAGCAAACAGAATCCAACAGCACATTAAAAGGATCATACACCATGATCAAGTGGGGTTTATTCCAGGAATGCAAACATTCTTCAATATACGCAAATCAATCAACGTGAGACACCATATTAACAAATTGAAAGAGAAAAACCATATGATCATCTCAACAGATGCAGAAAAAGCTTTTGACAAAATTCAACACCCATTTATGATAAAAACCCTGCAGAAAGTAGGCATAGAGGGAACTTTCCTCAATATAATAAAGGCCATATATGACAAACCCACAGCCAACATCGTCCTCAATGGAGAAAAACTGAAAGCATTTCCACTAAGATCAGGAACAGACAAGGTTGCCCACTCTCACCACTCTTATTCAACATAGTTTTGGAAGTTTTAGCCACAGCAATCAGAGAAGAAAGGGAAATAAAAGGAATCCAAATCGGAAAAGAAGAAGTAAAGCTGTCACTGTTTGCAGATGACATGATACTATACATAGAGAATCCTAAAGATGCTACCAGAAAACTACTAGAGCTAATCAATGAATTTGGTAAAGTTGCAGGATACAAAATTAATGCACAGAAATCTCTGGCATTCCTATACACTAATGATGAAAAATCTGAAAGTGAAATCAAGAAAACACTCCCATTTACCACTGCAACAAAAAAAATAAAATATCTAGGAATAAACCTACCTAAGGAGACAAGACCTGTATGCAGAAAATTATGACACTGATGAAAGAAATTAAAGATGATACAAATAGATGGAGAGATATACCATGTTCTTGGAGTGGAAGAATCAACATTGTGAAAATGACTCTACTACCCAAAGCAATCTACAGATTCAATGCAATCCCTATCAAACTACCACTGGCATTTTTCACAGAACTAGAACAAAAAATTTCACAATTTGTATGGAAACACAAAAGACCCCGAATAGCCAAAGCAATCTTGAGAAAGAAAAACGGAGCTGGAGGAATCAGGCTCCCTGACTTCAGATTATACTACAGAGCTACAGTAATCAAGACAGTATGGTACTGGCACAAAAACAGAAAGATAGATCAATGGAACAGGATAGAAAGCCCAGAGATAATCCCACGCACATATGGTCACCTTATCTTTGATAAACGAGGCAGGAATGTACAGTGGAGAAAGGACAGCCTCTTCAATAAGTGGTGCTGGGAAAACTGGACAGGTACATGTAACAGTATGAGATTAGATCACTCCCTAACACCATACACAAAAATAAGCTCAAAATGGATTAAAGACCTATGTAAGGCCAGAAAGTATCAAACTCTTAGAGGAAAACATAGGCAGAACACTCTATGACATAAATCACAGCAAGATCCTTTTTGAGCCACCTCCTAGAGAAATGGAAATAAAAACAAAAATAAACAAATGGGACCTAATGAAAATTCAAAGCTTTTGCACAGCAAAGGAAACCATAAACAAGACCAAAAGACAACCCTCAGAATGGGAGAAAATATTTGCAAACGAAGCAACTGACAAAGGATTAATCTCCAAATTTTACAAGCAGCTCATGCAGGTCAATAACAAAAAAACAGACAACCCAATCCAAAAATGGGCAGAAGACCTAAACAGACATTTCTCCAAAGAAGATATACAGACTGCCAACAAACACATGAAAGGGTGCTCAACATCATTAATCATTAGAGAAATGCAAATCAAAGCTACAATGAGATATCATCTCACACCAGTCAGAATGGCCATCATCAAAAAATCTAGAAACAATAAATGCTGGAGAGGGTGTGGAGAAAAGGGAACACTCTTGCACTGCTGGTGGGAATGTGAATTGGTACAGCCACTATGGAGAACAGTATGGAGGTTCCTTAAAAATCTACAAATAGAACTACCATATGACCCAGCAATCCCACTACTGGGCATATACCCTGAGAAAACCATAATTCAAAAACAATCATGTACCAAAATGTTCATTGCAGCTCTATTTACAATAGCTCAGAGATGGAAACAACCTAATTGTCCATCATCGGATGAATGGATAAAGAAGATGTGGCACATATATACAATGGAATATTACTCAGCCATAAAAAGAAACGAAATTGAGCTATTTGTAATGAGGTGGATGGACCTACAGTCTGTCATACAGAGTGAAGTAAGTCAGAAAGAGAAAGACAAATACCGTATGCTAATACATATATATGGAATTTAAGAAAAAAAAATATCATGAAGAACCTAGGGGTAAGACAGGAATAAAGACACAGACCTACTAGAGAATGGACTTGAGGATATGGAGAGGGGGAAGGGTAAGCTGTGACAAAGCAAGAGAGTGGCATGGACATATATACACCACCAAACATAAAACAGATAGCTAGTGGGAAGCAGCCGCATAGCACAGGGAGATCAGCTCGGTGCTCTGTGACCACCTAGAGGGGTGGGATAGGGAGAGTGGGAGGGAGGGAGACACAAGAGGGAAGAGATATGGGTACATATGTATATGTATAACTGATTCACTTTGTTATAAAGCAGAAACTAACACACCATTGTAAAGCAATTATACTCCAATAAAGATGTTAAAAAAAAATTGATTCTCAGTCTGTTGTTCATTGATGTTGGATGACACATTGAGATGGAATTTGATGTGCTTCCAAACAGTGTTTGTTCTTCTACTAGAGGAGTACATAGTTCTCTTTTAGCTTTTAAGTTACATGATCTTTTGGGTTTTGAAATCACCTGATAGACTAGAAAATTGATAGACTTCAAAGCAGGCACAGCTAAATTTGAATTCAGCTACTCTTATATCACAATGGAATTTTAGTTAAGTCAATTGCTTTGAACTGAGTGTCCATGATAAGACATTGGGGGGCTTTATACCTATCTTATAGGATTTTTGAGAGAATCAAAGTGAATAATCTATGAAACACCTAGGACCACGCTTGCCTCATTGCAGATGTTTGAAAGAGATTATGTTAGTCTCTTTCCCTTACATAATGGAGTTCTTGATGTTAACTGTGGGTTGTGGTAGCTAAAGAGCTTATGGACATGAACAAGAAAAGGTGTTTCGTGTAAAAGAGCAATTGAATCAGATAATCTTAGGGGATGATGATTCAGTAAAGCCATTCACTTAGTAACACTAACTGAAACCAAAACAGGTACTAGGTTAGTTTCTTACATCCATCCTGACTGCCAGTCTGTACAAAAGCCCTCAAATAATAGGAAACATCTTATAAACAAGCAAACAATCTTAGAGAGAGTTGGCAGTGGTGCTTATTGTTCTTGTTACATGTAGGAGATAAAATGCAGATACAACCCCCTGTACACAAGTAATAAGCTCTAGCTCATTTTTAAAAACTATTATTTTCTAATCTGACTTAAAATGGAAGAGAAAAAAGAATTTTCTATATTTTGGTTTCAAATAAGACATTTAAATTACTGACAAAGTTAGATGTTCTTTTGGAGTACTTTTTTTTTTTTTTTTTTAATAATGACACCTTACTATTAGTATCTTAAACTTGTCTGTGGTACATATTTGTAAAAGGTTTAGAACTTCACAATCCTCCTAAGAGGCAGTAGAGAGGCCAGAGCAGACCACCACAATCTTGAGTTTTCATTCCAAACTTGCTGCAATTTAACCTTCTAACTTTGGCAAAGTGAAAACTTTTTGAACCTCTCTTTACACAGTCATTGAAAGTATGATCTTGATTTTCTGTTAGATCTCTTCTTCAAAAAGCGTTTCAAGGTCATATAAATAAAACAAACAAATCATTTGAAATGACTGCTCTTTGACAAGGAAATCACTACAGTAAAGTAGCAAAATGTTTCCCACTACTGTGAAGAATCTGCTGTGTCATTTTTCAAAACCAGCTGAAGTGAATATTTAAGATTATTCATGAGACAATGTTTTAAGAAATACTCAATTAAAATTGTAATTTTATTCTTTCAAGTGTTGCAGGTTGGTTATGTACACGTTGACTCAAAATACATGTAAATTTAATTCTTTTATTTTAGACGCCACTGTTGAATAGCTTATCAATAAAACATTTTCCAAATCAATCCATGTTGAGTTTTCATATATTTCTTTGTTTTGGTCATGTTAAATGTAGATTTTCCTATATGAGTTGCATATAGTAAGAAAATTATATTGTCACTACTAATAATACATATAAGAACTATTCTATAATCAATTCACTTTGGTTATTGGATTTATTCTTCTACTCCTTGCCAGAAGTAAGCTTACAGCTGGCATTGTAAGACTTTTGTTTAATATTAGAGGGCAAGTGCGATGGTTTCAGAGTTTGGTTATATGAGGGAAACATTAACAAACAAAATCAACGTGATTTGGAGCTTTCTAGCACTTAGTGGCAAAGTTCACTTTGAACTCTAAATTATTTATGGCACAGAAGGAGACACTCGGTAAATAACAGGAAAAGCTTAGAAATCAAATGCAGCTTGTGGTATTTGCTAACATTAACACTTGGGTTCCCAAAACCCAAGCCTAGCGATAATTTATTTACTCTGAATTACTTCCCAAAGAACAGTTACATTTCTGGTGGAAAAAAAAGTAGGACATTAGCAAATGACTGAAAAAAAAACTTCACAAGGGAAAAGAAAAATCATTCTTCTGATTTGATGTTAAAGCAAATTGTACAAAGCTTCCAGGAATCTGAAGATATTTTTTCTTAAAACTGATGAATGCTTGACAAATAGTCTATCTTATTTCAGTATAAATTAACATGGCATGTGTCCATGAAATGCAATATACCACTACCAGGGCAGCAAACAAATACTCACAAGAAAGAAGTTTAGGTGTGTGTATAAATTGTTACATAGATGTAAGTAAGTACATTTTATATGTGTGTGTGTGTGTGTGTGTGTGTGTGTGTGTGTGTGTATATGTATATAATCTGAGAACGCTATTGACTAAAGAAAAAAAAACAACAATGAAATCCAAACACTTTGTGTCAACTAACATGAATTAGAGTCTACTTATGCCAAACCAAGTTAGAGTTATAGAAAAATTGATCTCTTGAATTATCCTTTTCACTTAATGTATTTCAGTATCCCCTATGGTATGCAAGTAATTATCCTTAGTTTTAAAGCATTATCTTTTAATACTTCAATATTTTTTATTTAAATTGGCTTCTACTTGTGGATTTCGTTTGACACCATGAACTTGAATCCTAAGGACTTGATCAACCTCCTTTTTCATGGAAGGAAACGGTCACAGATGATGCTTCCTTTTATTAAATTCAGTAGTGAACATTTTCATTGGCATCTGCTCCTGATGACATCTGGTTTATTTGTTATGTAACAAGGATTTTTGTTGTTGTTGTTAAAGTTGAAGTCATCATACTTTTTTCCTGGCATTTCCCTTAAAGTTTCACTATGCATACCTTCTTAAAAATTCAGTATTTATTATTTATACTGCTCAAGTTCATGGCAAACTCCCTTTAAATATAAATACCACATTATTCATTTTAGTTTCCAAGTGGTGGAGTCCAAATACAGTAATAACTAGAGCATGAGTGCAGCTTTTCCTTTTCTCATTCATCTTTGGGCTCTTACTCGGTTCCTTATTTTCCTTCTCTCATTATTTTATTTTTCTTAGGAATCTGGAGTTGAGTCAAGCTGACTGAAAACCCAGTAAACTTTCTGCTATGCAAGGCTGTTTCTCAAAGGAAGCACTTTATAAAAACTAAATCCCTATCTAAAGATGTGGCTATAAACAGTCCCTACAGACATGGATTGTGTTATCAATTTTTTGTTCCCAGAGGCAAGTAAGATCTGTTTCAGTGGGAAACACTACACATTTTTGGTAGAATGCAACCATTTATAGTTGGGATTGGCAAGGGCACCCTTAGAGAAGATGACAAACATTGAAGGAAGGTAAGCTCTGCTGAATTTTGACCAAGGCCAGATCAGTATACACATGCCAGAATAAAAGGTACTTGATCAGGCAGCATTTATGATTGCATCTATGCATGTGTGTAGGTATGTATGTATGGCTTCTCCAAAAAGAGCTGCAGATAAGTAGATCTGTATTATGGAATTGTTAAAGGGAGGAGCTAGGAGAAAAGGAACCCTACAAAATGGTAGGATAGAACCTCTTGTGACTTCATCATGACGGATTTCCTGAGGTTCCTCACTGGTGACAGGAAAAAAGAAGGAAGCAATAGGTATAACTGTGGGAGATTAGAAATCCTGACCCCTGGCTCCCTTAAATTTAAAGGTAAAGAGACCAGAGTACAACAGGATGTTTTCAGAAAGACCTACTGGCAGGGAAAGTAAACTTCACTCCTAGAAGAAAATAGCTGTGAGGAAAGGTAAAATCTAAGCTGGTGTTTAGATTAAGACAAAGATCTAAGCAGACAAAGATCTAAGCAGTGAAAGTTGTGCGAATACAACTTTCGCTTGGAGGAGGAAGCATACCCCCGCAGAGCAAACGTTGCATGGCGTTATGTTTTATATTTGGGGAAATGGCCAAACATTGTGAGTAAAGGAAAGGAAGCACAACTTTAGAACCTGTGCTTGGGGTGCAGTCACTCTTAGAGCACTCAGGAATCTGCACCAGCATAGGCATCACCTCCAGGAGTTTGTGGACACCCTTTAGCGGTGTCACCTAGTGGCTGAAACAAACAATGGCACAATTGCAGGCATCAAGACTCATCTTGGCCTCTGTCTGTGCCATCACCCCATGCCTCCTTCTCTTCATACTACAGGATCCTGGTGATTCCTGCACCAGAAGGAGGTATAACTTGGTTTTCATGTGAACAGGATATGTGAAAACATGAGCAATCAATTATAAAAATAAATGCTATGTGACTATATCTGAATCCTGAGTTGATAGAGAAGGTCAAAGATTGAATACATACACCTTTTCTTCTCTATCTGCGAGAACACTGTTAATCCACTGAAAGGGCACGAGCAAGTGATACAGACACCATCAGCAGAAGGGAAACAGACTAAGAATGCATGTCCATGTAAGCACAGGCAATGGTGGAAAAGGAGACACTTTCCTGTCATTTCCATGCAGCCAAAGGTTGACAACAGGCCTTGGGAGTGACTTTGACCTTAATTTAAAATCCATGTTAAGTTGGTAGAGATAAGCTAAAAGTGAGTGCATATACTACAAAATATTTATGAGGTATTTACTCTTTAAAGTGTTAAACTAAGGACTCTGTTTTATTGGTAAAATTGCTTCAAATCAGTTTTTAAAGAAATACGTTTTTAAAGTTAAAATAAATAAAAATATGCTCTTCTCTAATCTAAAAATCAAATAATGTTGTAACTTTGCTCTTACCATTATGATTGGAGAGCACCATACCTGGCTGTAGTGTTTCTTAACCAATTTTTCTAAACCAAAAAAAAACACAAAAAAACAAAAAAACTTGAAAGAATCTGGAAGTCTAAACGTTTAAAATAACAAATAATCAATAGTTAATATAAGTATATGCATGATTAGGTTCTCCTTGTTATTGCTATTCTTAGTTATTTCAATTATAACTTTCAATTACATACCTGATTTGGGGTTTTGCATTTTACCCAAGACATATTAAAACTCTGAAAAACCTTGCCAACTCCTGTCAACCCCACTCCTCAATTATCCATATTATCAGGCATTGTTTATTCAGGAGAAGCAAATTTTAGTATTTGCCTAATAAAACATAATTATGCAAATTGCCTCTAAAATTAAATATTCTCTAAAACCAAATATTTTGGAAATAACTATTCTACCATATACTTCTATTGGAGAATTCAGATTTAACTGAACATCCTTCTATTTTAAAAGTCTCATCGTATTTTTTTTTTAACCATTTGGAAATATTTATGGAGATGGGAGTAGTTTTGGAATAGGTGGGTGTTTTATTCCTAGTTAACTGTGAGAATGCAGCCGAAGAACTTAAGTTATGCAGGCATAATTTTTCAAGGTTTTTTTTTTTTTTTTTTTTTTGCGGGACTTGGGCCTCTCACTGCTGTGGTCTCTCCCGTTGCAGAGCACAGGCTCCGGACGCACAAGCTCAGTGGCCATGGGCCACGGGCCCAGCCACTCTGCGGCATGTGGGATCTTCCCAGACCAGGGCACGAACCTGTGTCCCCTGCATCGGCAGGCGGACTCTCAACCACTGCGCCACCAGGGAAGCCCTCAAGGTATGTTTAATGAGGTCTTCTTACCGTCCTAAATATCTGCTTCTAAAACGTGCAAAGTATTACTGGGACTAATTTAGAGAAATTAACAATATGATAGAAATTAAATGATACTTTTGACAAGATAAAGACACCAGAGAATGAGAATTCTGTTCACATATCTGAAGTACAAATCCCAAGACTTAGAAAAGGAATACATAATTTAAAAACTAAAATGAGTTATTAAAAATTGTTTTTCAAATTTGAAAAAGTCAAATTTCAAAATAGCTCAAAAATGAAAATGTCCAACAATTTAAGAATTATAAAATTAGATGCTATTATGCTTTTTAAAAAATATCTGGACTAGAAACCAATGGAAGATTGAGTTTTAGCAAGGAATATTGATTTGATGTTATTGTTTTCTATTTTCTTTAAAGTCAACAGAGGTTTCCAGTGTAGGAGTATTTATAAACTAGAGAATAAAATCAACATAAAATCAAAAGAGTTAAGAATTTATTCTTGAATTTATAAATGTTATTGTTCTTAAATGTCAATACTATGTGTTTAGCGGCAAAGTTATTTGAAACCAAAGGATCATTTAGAAACCTTCATTTATGCATTTGTTAAGCAACAGCATTTTTTTTTTTTAAACCGAAGATCACCACTGATCTTCCAACTGCATGAACAAAAGGGAACCTCTATTTGGCCTATTTGTTTTCTTATATGAAAATAAATAAACTAACAATTGAATGAGCATTTTCCAATAACATTCAAAATTCCTTTCTGCAATATAAAGTTTAATGCCTTGAAATTAATATAGGCTATACCTGACTCCCCCATTGTTCAATTCGATTTACTCTGCCAAATTGTGTGAGGTGGCATGTGTTACGTGTGTGAATAAATGAGAGGTAGACAAAACTTTTGTCTTTCTCTCAGAAACTCTCTAAAAGGTAGAAGACACATGCTGAGAACAAGAAAAAAATACCTATGCTGCAACAACTTTAAAAGAAATGCCAGATATTTAGAGCTGCATATGTTAAGGTAATCTAAAATATTACAAGCCAAAACCCAACAGAGGTCCCAGCAAGCAGTTACTAGAGAGCATAGAAAAAGTTACAAATATATATAAACATTTTGAAAATATTATTTTGCCCCTCTGTAGCTCTTTACAGATGCTAAGTGCTTTAAACTCCTATGTTATCCATTAGTTCTTGCACCGATTGCAGGATAAGTCACAATTCGTTTAATGACTGGAGGCAGGGAAACAAGTTTGGAATACATCAATGAATTCTCTAATAAACAATAAGATATTAAAAGCCCTGCATTTTCTAAGATTGCAAGGATGTTAGACGGTAAAGGAAATATGAGGGTCGCGGCCTTGGAATTCCTTGGAGAGCTCCGAGTTGTTGAGAAGACTCCTAGAAGTCTTCTAGGTCAGCTATTATTCAACGCTTTCCTATCTATGTGGTGGTTAAAGTCCCCTCATCACTATCACACACCTAACTCGGCTCTGGATTGTGATTTTGATGAGATGATTGCTGCATATTTCTTTTATTCTCGTTCTTTCCTCCTTCAGTCAAACTAGCTTATTCTAATTCTAGCAAGTAAAGGCATTATCATTTAAGAATTTTGAAAGCTATTCACATTTATATGAAAAATAACTTCATTTTATTCAGTATATAGTCATTTTTCAGTATGTTATTAGTAGTGTATCAGTAATATATTGGTGTTTCAGAAAAAAACCCTTGCATCGTGTGGTAGATCACTGAAAGCAGAACAAAGCGAAAGCACATAGATCAGTTAGGTAATTATTGAAAAAAGTTCACATGAGGGGTAAGGACCAAAAGTTAGACAACAGTAGGGGGAATAGAAAAGTAGAAGATGAAGGAAAAGACGCAAAATAAACCAAATAGAAAACCCGGGGTGACTGGTTAGATATGGAAGAGTGGGTCGTGTCATTTCCATTAAGTGAAAAAGCAGATACAGACAGGGGAGAAGGCTGTCAAGTGAGAATGCAGAGGAGGCAACTTTCGGGCACAGTGAGTCTGCAATACCCGGGGAGCATGCCAGGAGGCAGTTGCATACCGGACTGCAACTTACAAACGAGATCGGGCTGTTCGTCAAGATTTGAGTATGGGGCGGTGCTTTCCCCAAAGCATCTTCCAAAGTTTTGACTACATAAACCAGGGAACTTGGCGGACTATCTGAAGTGACCTATTGCAAACCTTAAGTTTCACTTTAATATTTGTTCCGTTTTAAACATGTATATGGATTTGTGTTGGATTTTACATAAATTTTTTTTTTTCCAAATCTTAGGTAAATGTGTGAGTCCCAAAGATGCTCATTCTTTGGCACATTGTTACTACCCTACCTTAAAAGGCATGTATACACTGAGTCATGACAAGTACTTTGCAGTGATTTAAGCCTATACTCAATTCCTAGTTGTCAGCTATATGACCATAAGGAGGTTATCTTCAGCTCCAGTAATTAAAAATAGCAACATCATGTAATGTAAACAAAACATCTACCATATTGATTTTTTTTGTCCTTTTGCTTTCAGTATGTAAAGCCCTTTCAGTAACAGTCCTGAGTGAAAATATGAGTCAATAAAATTTGACTGGGAAAATTGAGTAAAGAATGAAAAATATTCTAAACCTAATAATAATATGAAAGTTACTGCTTCTGCTGTAAAATACTTGCTTATAAACTTCCCTAGTACAGCCTCATGAAAAGTTTTTCATCACAACTTTGAGATACTGCGATTTCAAATGGCTTACAGAGACGGTTTAACGGTCCCATCTGCTAGAATATAACCCACATGAGGACAATGGCCTTTATTTTAGTCACGGATGTTTCCTGAGCTCACAGGCATCTTGTAAACAGGTACTAGACTTGTTAAAGGAACCAGTAAGAGACAGACATCATCTCTGTCTCAGTATTTCGGCATATTTCATCTCAGTTGAAACAATTCCTGTAAACAATGTTCCAGACTTCTTAGCAGAGAAAGGGAGAGTGGTAGGACAGTCGTGAGTCTCATCATTACCAAGCAGACAAGTAGTTCTCCTTCTGACGGCAGAAGTGATGTTTTACAGAGGAAAAGATTCTTAAATAAAAGGTAGTGAGTACCTTTCAGAGCCCATGAGCCGAACAAAATTTACACAAGTGTTTTTGCTTATCTGTTTGTCAGCCACACAGCATTTTAAAATTAAGACTTCATACAAAAATCTTAGTTCGCCCCTTCTCTTGGAAAGTGGAAGAAATGGCGATGCCAGTGTACAATACCTTTCTCATTTGGTAAAAATCTGCTTGCCCCGAGTGGCTCCACCCGCTACAAACCACGTGTGAGTGGGCTAGTTCCAACACAGTTCTCACTGTTATCCGATGCCCACTCATGAGGTTTACCTGGTGGGCTACGCTATGTTACCCTTGTTTAAAAAACAATACAACAGGCCTCAAATGGAGTTGCTTATGCTAAGCTTTACATCACCAAACGGAGACCTAAATGTAGTTCCAGCTCTTGC
This sequence comes from Lagenorhynchus albirostris, assembly GCF_949774975.1. NCBI lineage: Eukaryota > Metazoa > Chordata > Mammalia > Artiodactyla > Delphinidae > Lagenorhynchus > Lagenorhynchus albirostris. Next base: position 66,622,574 of record NC_083102.1, read on the forward strand.
AGAAATGGAATCTTAAACCAATCAGTCAGGAATCTCCCAATCAGCAGTAGTTAGGTAGCTGCCTAATAGATCCCTGCCATTCACTCAAGGAAAGGAACTTTACAATAACCACTCAGATTTTTTGCCTGTAGTTACTTTTTTGTTCCTGCTCCCTTCTGCCTATGAAAGGTTTTCCTTTCGCACAGATCCTTGGAACTCCTTTCTACCTGCTAAATTAGATGCTGCCTGATTCTAACGGAGTTTTGCTCAAATAAACTCTTAACATTTTTAACATGCCTCAGTTTATCTTTTAACGCCCTTAGGCATTTGATGTGCCACCTTTCCCTTCACCTTTGATATCTAGTTCTCTTTACAAGAGTGGTGGGCTTAGGTGGGACATTAATGCTGTCTTTGTGCTCAAAAAAGCTCCCTCAAAACAAGGTTCCCTCCAAAGCAGAGCCTGAGGTTGGGTGTCAGTTGTTCATTTGGAAGATAATGCCAGGAAAAACAAGTGAGAAACGGGCAAAAGTAAGAGACCCCAAGACAAGCTCGTAAAGGAGGCTACTGCTCTGTGGGCAAATGGGACTCAGTCCCACTGGGAACCCTCTAAGAAACCACACCTCTGAATTGTCAGACCTAAAAGGACAAGGGAGGCTGGGACACTCATCAGGGGACTTCCATCCCTGATTGGATGAAAGTTGAGCTGGTGGATATTACTGGGCAGCACACACTTCTGGGTAGAGCCCCCAGGATGTTTGCTTCCTTGCAGCAGAGTGTTTTCTGGCAGTGAATGATCAGTGTGTAGCAAACTTTCCAGAGCTGCAGGTAAACTCAGGTAGGATCTGGGGGATATGGCCCTTTTACAACCGCCTGTATTATGGAATTGCAAATGATCAATGTCTTAAATCTTTGCATGGGTAATAACACTACTTTCTAAATTCTGATTTTTTCAAATTATTTTTTGATTGTATTTAATCTACATCGGTAGGAATACAAGGTGAATTTCCATAGGGAATATTATTTTATAGGGCTGGAACTTGGAGACAGTCCTTAGACTCTGGTAATAAGCTGCCTATATTATACCAATTTTCCATTACACCAAAGACTATTGTTAAAGAAAAAATTATTCACTGACACTTGTTAAAGCCTGCTAAGGAAGACTCTACTAGGGGAGAAGCTGGGGGATAGGTACAGGAACTGTAACTGAGCAGGGCCCTAGGGAGCCTTCCTGGGACAAACCTCCCTCACCCGTGACCTCCAACTGCCACTTGTTTGTAGAAACACCTTAGCTTCCTAGGCCTCCTCCAAGTTGCCAAGGATAAATTTAATCAGAGAAGTGAGAAAATGCGGAAACAAAGGAAGACAGTCAAGCAAGACAAAATAATAATAATTTAGCCATTAACAAAGTCAAGGACCTTTACTGCCTCCTCAAGGGCTCTAGATAATACCCTGAGCCATATACTTTGAGCTGCTTTGCAGATACTGAAACCTCCACCAGGTGGAAGAAATTAATTGCATGTTGCCCACAAGCACATAGACCCCAGACCGGTTGGAACCAGAAGGTTCAGGATTTTTTCATTAAATTTATTTTTGGCTGTGTTGGGTCTTCCTTGCTGTGCACGGACTTTCTCTAGTTGTGGGAAGCAGGGGCTACTCTTTGTTGTGGTGCATGGGCTTCTCATTGCAGTGGCTTCTCTTGTTACGGAGCACTGGCCCTGGGCGCACAGACTTCAGTAGTCACGGCTCGCGGGCTCTAGAGCGCAGGCTCGGTAGTTGTGGCGCACGGGCTTAGCTGCTCCATGGCATGTGGGATCTTCCCGGACCAGGGCTCAAACCCGTGTCCCCTGCATTGGCAGGCGGATTCTTAACCACTGTATCACCAGGGAAGTCCCCATGATGTTGACTCCCAATTTCCTCACCAGCAACCAGTCAGAACAATGTCCACAAGCTGGTCACACACCTGGTAACTCTGCCTTACCCTGTCATTAAAAACCCTTCCCTGAAAGCCGTCAGGGAATTCAGGCCTTTTGCCCACTAGCTGCCTTGACTCCTTGCTTGGTGCCCTGCAGTAAGAGCTGCACTTCCCTTCACCAGAAACCAGTGTTAGTACTGATAGATTGGCTTTACTGTGCAAGCCAGCAGACCCAAGTTTGGTTCGGTAACAGAACAACTGCAGTGGAATTATACGATAGGGGAGAGAGATCCAGGGCAAGGGGCATTCTTGTTGAAGGCAGGCAGGGTAAACAAGTATCACCTGGGCAGTAGTGGGGGATGAGAAACATGATTAGCTATGGAGTGATCAGCTATGGAGTTTGAGGAATCTGGCTAAACTGACTTAGCAAGATTCTTGCTAAAACTGGACGATGCAGAGACAAGGAAGTCCAAAAGTTCAGGCCTAGTTGGAAAAGCATTCAGGGAAGCCTGAAGTTCAAGGAAGGAGTTTCTGTCACTAAAATGTACTGAGAAGACCACCGAATTTATTAATGTCTCCCAGCTGTGTGGGTGGCAACAGCGATGTGTGAAACTCACAATAATAAAGGCTCTGGAATAGGAAAAGCACTCAAGTTAAAGATATGCTAAGTTTTCATCTGGCTGGCAACCTTCTTTGACTTGGGAAACTCTCATCTATGAATAAGAGGCCCGGAACGTCTTTTACACTGTAAAATATTTGCAAAGTACCTTAATTTCCCCCTCAAAACACCTAATAATTTTCATATGAACCAGCTTAAATTCATTAGCATTTGCCAAGCACACTCTTCAAAAGCTTCAAACTGGGACAGCAAACCAAAAGCAGAGGTAAGGCTCTGACCCAGCGGGTAGGGGCGGCTTCATTAGCCGACTCTATTCAGCTATTGCTCCCGCTGAAGCTCAACTTGTAAAGTGAACGTGCAGGAAAACGTGGGGCAGACATAACATAAATAATTTAACTTGAGAGAAGTACTCTAAACCTCTCATTTACAGTCACCTTCTATTATTTCTTATTCCTACCGGCCAAAGTAGAAAGTGTCTTAGGTGTCCAGAGAAAGAGAAAAAATAATTATTAGATTGCAAGCTTCCACAAAACTAAAACCAGGACTAAGCGTATCACCAGAAAGAAAGAAATTACTGAGATCATCGTCTTCAGCAAAATAGGTCTCATCACAGCAGATGCTTTTATTTTTTTCACTTTTTCCTTGCTAGAGTGGCATCACTCAAAAACGAATGAACTAAGAAATAACATTGCTCTCCCTTTCTTCCCCTTCCCCCCTCCATCAATTTATATACATAGGGTCCAAGGTGAGACTTGTGTACTGGATTCTGGTAATCCAAATGCATTTAAGTGAGGATTAAGCACTTCAAATGTACCAAGGATTACAGTGAGAGAACTTTTACTCTATTTTAAAAGGCATCAACTTGTAGCAACAGCTCTGAACATGATTATTGTACTTGCCTACCTCCTTATGTTAGTTTCCTCTTGCTGCTGTAACAGATTACCACTAATTTAGTGGCCTACAACATCACAAATTTATTATCTCACAGTGCTGCAAATCAGAAGTCCAAAATGGGTCTCACTGGGCTAAAATCAAAGTGTTAGGTTCCTTCTAGAGGCTGCAGATAACAATCCGTTTCCTTACCTTTTGCAGCATCTAGAGGCCTCCGCACTCCTCGGCGAGTGATCTCCATCCTGCTGCCCTACAGCACCTTCAAATCCCTTTTTGACTCTGACCTCTGACCTCTTCTACTTTAAAGGACCCTTAGGATTACATTACGCTCACCTGGATAGTTCAGAACACTCCATCTTAAAGTCAGCTGATTGGCATTCTTGACTCTATCTGAAATGGTAATTCCCTGTTGCTGTGTCACATAACATATTCACAGGTTCCAAAGATTAGGGGCTCATTATTCTGCCTAGCAGCTCCTCACCATTCCCTGGAGAATAGAAGGCAGCTACGCTAAATACAGACTATTTTTTCCTTCCTTTTAATATATTTTCTTCTGAAACAAGCAATGCATTTTATAGTGACTTGGGACTTGTTTTAGTGGCTGTCTGTTATTTACTCATTCAAAGATTATTGGGTATCTGATATGGGATGGCCCCAGGGGAACAGTAGTGATGAGGACCCAAGACTGGCTTTCAAAGGACTCACAAGTTTAATGAGAGAATCAGATAAGTAACCATTTAAAATACAAGTCAAAGAACTTTAGCATAGGTGTCAGAGTCTTAAAGGAGCACAAACGACTCACCAGAAAAACTCATTCCAATGCATTCGAGACCAGGGTGGTTCCAGGAATCCTTCCGAATGGAGGTGAACAAACCTTGAGGAAGGGAATGTGCCAATCATTATAAAATCTTACAAGGTGCATAGTCATGGAAGAACATGGCATAACTAGTGAATAAGTAGAACAGTGTAGCTGGAACTACGTTTTGCACACGGGGATAAGAGGGAAGAGGATACAGGAAAGGTTGACAAGGTCCAGCTTATGAAAGCCCTTGTGTACATGAGGGTTTTGAGCTTCTATCATGTAAAAAAGGGTGACCCAATAAGGAATATCATCTATTTCTAGAAAAATACAGGTGGCATCGTAGATGAAGGATTGAAGTAGGGACAATAGGATTTTCCTGCTGTTGCTGCTGCTACTACTACTACAATTAATACTATTACATTTCCTTTGAAGCTGAAAGAAGTAATCTGAATGTTTGCCGATAGAAAATAATTTTGAAAATTATCTCTACTTAATCTTCACAGTAACCCCGAAACAGGTCTTATGTTTATCCCTATTTTAAAGGTGAGAAAACTGAGGCTTAGAGAGATTAATTTTCTCGTGAAACATATTATGTAAAACAAGCAGCTGGGATCAAAATTTATACCTCTGTGCCCAGAATCCTCTTAAAGTTCCCAAAGGCAGATTTATCTTGAAGTTCTCACGCTGAATCTTCTGGTTATCTTACTGGCATGGGCCTATCCCCAAACTTGATGAATAGAGGGAGGAAGCAGCAACCTGCTCAGTCACAGGGCAGAGTCCCAGAGCGCTGATTCACTCTGGGGACCACCATATCCACCAGGACACAAGACGACACCCTGTGTAGCCTAGGGGAGCATCCACACTAATCTTGACCTCAAGTAAAATGAACCCCAAGAGATGCTGCTCTACTCCAAGCTTAGAGGGCATTTTCACCTTGGCCTACTGGCCTCTGGGTCCTGTGAGGACCTGAATGAGCTAGACCACGACTACTGGGGTCAAAGGGCTGGAATTCTCTGAGAAACCACCTGGGATGATATCGCTAATATGCAGAATCTAAAACAAAAATGATGCAAATGAACTTATTTACAAAACAGAAACAGACTCACAGACTTAGAGAACTTATGGGTACCAGGCGGGAAGAGTGCGGTTGGGGGAGGGATAAATTGGGAGTTTGGGACTGACATGTACACACTGCTACATTTAAAATGGATAACCAACGAGGACCTACTGTATAGTACAGGGAACTCTGCTCAATATACTGTAACCTAAATGGGAAAAGAATTTGAAAAAGAACAGATACATGCATATGTAACACTGAATCAGGTTGCTGTACAGCTGAAACTAACACAACATTGTTAATCAACTATGCTCCAATATAAAATAAAAATAAAACAAATTAATTCAACCACACAAAAAGGTTACTTTGGAGAAATTACATTGGAACATTATCAACGGGAGTTAGGAAGCCAAAATAAAATTTGAAACAATCAATTAAAAAGCTTATTCAACCATCCTAGAGAAAAGATAGTTATCTTTCTATTTGCTCTGTGAAAAAATATTACAAAACTGTTACCTACAAGGAGAGGACCAAAGAGGATGCAGCCAAAAAGTGTAGGGAAAAACAGGGAAGTGGACTGGGCAATTAATTCTCTTTCTAAAAAGATATTTTGCTTTGTAATTTTGTATTATTATTATTATTTTTTAATGAGATGTCACTAAATTTTATGAGCTTCAGGACAAAAAGGACCTGGATCGACCCCGGACTACAATTATAATTTAGGTAGGAAATGAAGATCTGGACAAAGACCACAGGGATGATGAGTAGGGAAGGGACTTGATAAATATTAGGTGGTAGAGGGGATGGGACTGAGTGGACGGGTAGGAGTGGTATTTAGGAATGGTTGAGCCTTTCCCTCAATTCTTACTTCAGAGACCAAACTGGTGCAATTCACCTTGAAATTTGTACAGTAGGTGGAAAAAGATTTGTATTATTTTGGAGATTTTTAGTTCGATACGCCCGTGGCGTACTCAAGAAAAGTAAATAGGCAGCAAAAATATAAACTGAATTCAAAAACAGTTGAATTAGAGATACACAATAGGGAGTCCTAGGTGTATAGGTATATTTAAAACCATAAATTACGTGACGTTTATGCAGTAAATATAAGGAAACATATATAATGAGTAAAACAGGGTTGGGGAAGGCAATGATAGATGGAGAGAGAGAAGCCAATGAGCCTGGGCTGAAATGAAAAATATTTAATAACCTATATAAAAGTATGAGTGGATCAAAATGTTTTAAAATTCCCTTTAATTTTTCAAAGAAAATATCTAATTCTCCAAAGATTTCTATCTATGTATCTATGTACCTATCTAATATCTATCTACTCCTGGAATATATTTTGGTGTAAGTAAGCTATCAAATTTTTCCAATGATTTTCAACTCACTTGTTTCATCTGATGTAGCTGTTGCTAGTTGAATAACTCTGGTCCTTGAACTGTGCTCTGACATGGGAACAACATCAAACTCTTCCAACAACTTCTTTATACGTTTGTAGTCGTTAGTCAGCCCTGAATGTGTTTTTTCTTAGAGCAATTGACTCAATGAGATCAACTGGATATCTGGATAGAAAAATGGAGTAAGAGAGAGAGACTTTTGAACCTGCTATGACTCTGCTTCCATTTGTAAGACGTTAGACTATATTATTCTACTAGGATTTTTTTCTATTATTCTAGTCTATTATTATATTATGAATTTTTAACTTGTATTATTTTACATGGGTTTTCTAAATATTTAATTTTTATACATTTAGCATTAACACATTTTACAACTAGTATTCTCTATTACTTTAGTTTTCTGTAAGTTTTAGAGTTTATAAAATTACTTACATTATTTTAACAAAACTCTCTGAAAATGTAGAATGGCCAGATATTGCTTTGAGGCTTTCTAAGTCAGACTTGGTAGTTGTTGTTGTTTTGTCTCTCTTCCAGAATGCAAAATTAATTGACAGACACTTAATCCTAATTTGGGGTTTTGCCTTATTCTTTCTCCCTCCTTCATTACTTCCCTTCTTTATTTTTTCTCTGCTTCCCCCTTTTTCATCCTCTTCTCTTGCTCCTTCCTAATAATTTAAAATAAACCCACTATTCAAATGCCTGATTTATGAATTCCCTAAACTTTTAATGAATTGAGGCAATGAAGCACCCAGGACCTGGTTTCTATCCCTATGCCCTCACTCACCTTCTCTGATTCAGGAGCTCCTTCTTTCTCCTTCTCTCTTCATGTAAAAGCCTAGTTACCCTGGAAAGCCATTTACAGATTTACCTTCTCTAGAGGATTTTTAAAAATACCTTCAACCAAATCACCTGTCCTCATTTGAATACGTATCATATTTTGCTTACCTTGGTTCTTACCTTGGTCAATAATTTACTTAACTCTTCCAATAGATGGAAAGACACTTAAAGAAGAGATTGTATCATTAAAAAAATTCTTTAATTTCTTCAACCCCTTTGTAAAATACCGTGTACCTAGTCAGTGCCCATGAGATATCTGCTGAAGTCAGTTACACAAAATAAAATCAGAAGTCAGTTTCATCCAGAAAATTCAATGTAAGCCCTTACAGAACCCCCAGCCTAGTCTTTCAGTCCCCATGATTCTATCATCCAGTTTGCTGGCACTCCTGGAATCTCTGAAATTGGTGGAATAATGTTCACAGCAGCACCTTGGGGCCAAAGCACCACAAAGTAGAATGATTTGATTCTTAATGACAACAAATTCCACAAATTCCACCCCCAAATACCCAGCCTCCTTTCTCCCTGACAAAAGACAGGTGGTCTGTCTGGTACCCCCAGTGGATATTCACTGGGGTAGACTGACTGTCAATTGCTTGGAGAGTTCATTTACGGAAAAAATCAGGGCAAAATGGCGGTAAGAAATGACACACTGAATGGTTAACATTTTTATTTCGAAAAAGCAGCATACTGTATGTAACACTTTCTGAGAAAATAATTAAGATAGTATAATGAAATGAATTCCATGTTTTTAAGCACAATACAGATGTATAGAATCCTTTAAATGTGAGTTTATTCAAACTTTATTTAAATAGAATGCACTTTGATTGAGAGATTTAAGGGGTGATTTCTGCATTTCACAAAATAAAAGTTCTTCTGCAAGTTTGTTTATTTATTTATTTAAACTTTACATTCTCAACATATATTACAAGGGCTTAATATTTTAATTTAGAACATACGTAGTGTATTTGAATAGCTCTTTGGGCTAATATGTGCCAAGAAAGGTACATTGTCCTTTTTATAACCAATTAAAAACAAACTAACTTTGACACAAAAAGGAATGGGGTCATAAGTTTTGTCTTATTCAAGTAGAATACAGTCTGAGATTCAAAACAGATTCTTCCTTGAAAACTGCAGTTGTTTCCCATCCTCCTAAACAAGGACAAAAGAACAAAATGCAAAAAAATATATGTCATTCATTAATTCTCATTGGATTTAAATTTCCCCCTGCAGTAGAATACACTAAATATCTGAGTCTTTTGCTTTATTCTGGCTATAATCACATAAACTGTTTAAAAAATAAAAACTTCTAAAATTCTGTTTTCTTCACTTTCTTCCAGATATTTTCTCCTGCCACAATAAATTGACCAGCACTCTTAGCGTCAGATACACATGGTACACACATGTAAGTGGAGAAATACATTTATGTCCTTTAAAATTCCTGGATCTACACAGACACCTCCTTTCCTGTTAGAAGCATAGATATCCAGGTTTATTCTGGAATCTCTATTTATCTCCTCAGTGTATGGCAATGTTTAGCAAAGTGCATATCTCTTTTCCCCTTTTCCTCTGACCCCTGCGATCCCCGTTTAATTTTTACTCAAGAGCTTCATCCACTGAAAACTTTGTACAACTACATCTGCTGTATTTAAAAGAGGTTGACTCAACAACGCAAACACTCACCCACACACAAGTAAGAAAAGTTTCCATCTTCCAAAGCTAACATTATTTAATATTCCTATATACCATGGAGCTTTCAGTTTGGAGTTTTTCTTAAAATATATATCCTTCACTTGAAGCTGTCATAAAAATGGGGAGAACACCTTCTCTGATTTCAAAACTATCAAAGTAGGTTTTTAAAAACTACTTTCCAAACCCCAGGAGTAGTGTACTCGAAGGGCAAGCTCATCAGTATCTTTAGAAAATGAGTTGGGAAAAGTAAAATTTGATTCCTATTTGAACATTTATTATTGGTACCAATGAATCCTACTGACTGAGAATGTAACTACGATCATCACTAATTATGATACAGCTACAGTGAAGTAAAGCTGCATCCCATTATTTCAACGATTGAAGTCTGATAGGCCGGCTGTTTGATTTCTCTCATCCCACTGTCTATTCAACAGCTTTTCACTGCACAGACTGTTAAAAATGATTCACAAACTGTTGCTGCCTTCAAACTATATACTATAAAAGGTAGCCAAGAAATAACGGTATGTTGTACTGAACGTAAAGTAATTAGTGGCTTCTGAATATGTTTTTGACACAAAGCCTTCCTGCCCATTGTAGAAAACTTTGTCAATTTATGTGAAAATATTTATTACCTGTAACCATAGATACACAAAATCAATGTGTGTGTTATGTAACATGACATCAGTAATGCATTTGTTACTGCTTTGAGATTTCTTCTGGTCTTGATTACAGCTCTGCCAAATAACTTTTTTTTTTTTATTATACAAGGGCAAGTGATTGCTTGCTACATTTGCAATTGTAATGATAATTTTCCTGAGAATGTTAAATTATGTCTTAATTTATTCAAAAGATTTTATTTTCAAAGCAATTAAACTTATTGTTGATTGATATTTACCATCCAATGTTCCTGGAACACTAAAAGAATACGCTTTATACATAATCTTCCATTATAGCACAATGCTTGAGGGTAGCCATTTTACATAACAGCATTCAGTTGAGTCTTCAAATCAAAGAACAAAAATTATAGCAATTTCACTTGAAATCCATAAATCCATGCTCAGGATTATGTTCAACAGAATCACTAAATGTAATTTGTAATTCAAAGATGAATGAATCAATAGAAAAATAGAACTGATAAATCATTAGTACTTTAATGCAGAGTGGAGAGAGAAACTAATAAATCATGCACTTCAAGCACTTGTTTTCCTTATGGCACGTTTGAAAACATAAAACATACAATGATAAGATGCAGGTCAATATGAATGAACAATACCAAATCTGCTCAGAATAGCATTTCATTTTATATCATAGGCTTAATGAAACACTTAAAAAATACTATTCCATAATTTCTTCAAACAATCAGAGAATCCACCCAGGCCATGAAATACTTTAACAACAATCTAGGCCGTTATTTCCAAATAAATATTTGAAATGTCACAGAGATGGGAGTAGAGGAGGTGAGGGGGAGGGTGCAAATGCATGCATGATTAACTTCAATGAGCTCAATATTATTACAGGTATCAATTTATACTAGAAAGGAACTGATACAATCATTTACTTTCTCAAGTGTACTTAACTGACCCATTAAAAATTACAGACGTCTATATTTATAAATGACCAAAAGAGCAAGAAATCAGCCATTGAGCTTTGATTGTGTGGTACGGCTTATTGTCTGTGAAAAGTGAGAATTTTAATTATAATTAATGGGTAATTCACTCTCTTCCAGAGTTTTAGTCATCACAAAATTGCACATTAGAACCATAGATTTTCTCCACAATGCTTAATTAATTATGCATTAACTCATTTCTCTCAAAGCATCTTTTTCTGAATCTTTGGTGGGAAACAGTTTATTAGGCACATAGTTTCAAACATCTATTTGGTTACTGTTGTGATTAAGAATTTTCTTCTAAATTCACATGCAGAAGGGAATAAGGCTTGCCATGTTAACATACTTTACTGCCAAGTAATATGTTTCCACTTATGTCTGGAATTAAAAACAAAACTAAACAAACTAAAAACCACTTCCTACTTCTTAGCATAAGAATACTTTATACCTGATATCTTAAATTCCACTCAGAAGCATCAAGATGTCGAAGAAAAACTACTTAGATACAGCAAGTAGACAACTATTTAACAAAACCTTTCAATTAAAAGCTTCTCCTCAACTCACAGGTCAAAGATCATTGATATACTGTTTGATTCTAAAGGGAAAAGTATAGCGATCTGCAATTATGATTATTGTAGCATTATTAAGTAGTGCTTATTAATAACTGGAATCACATTTCCCGTGATATTTCCTTTTTTTGTTGTACAGGTTTTTTTTACAGGTTAGTAAATGGAAATTGGAGAAGGAATGGGTAGGAGACAAAAAAATTTATGGGAATGCATGCAACAAAAATAGGCAGTATCACTTCATGTAAACTTCTGCTTTCTTCATGCAAAGATGCTTATAAAAACTGAGACATTAAATTTTCTAATAGCTGGATTTTACATTAGCTCAGTAACAAAAACTGTTAAACCAATTCCATGATTTTGCATGAGCAGGAGACTTGAAATTGTTCAACGATTTCCAGCATAAGTGTTCCATGGCCCAATTATGCTAATTAAATCTCTAAGAATGAAAAGATACAGGATTATTCCTTGCTTCGGTTTCTTGTTCTTTTGATGAGGGAGCAGAACAACCCGGTTTTTGGAGGAGGGCCCATCAGCATCGGGGCTTGGTTCTTGTGCATAATTTTTATCTAGGGAAAAAAAAAGACAAAGAGGGTACAGTAATCTCCAGATACAACACCAATTTCTGAGAATCTCTCTTAAGGTTAATAATATCCCCTGAATTACTGAAACAACACAAGTGTAAAATGTATTTTCAGAGTTTCTATTATTTCAAAAATATTTTTAAGGAAGATAAGGTATGTATTTAAACTATATTCCAATGCTCAGGGTGATACCAAGAAATTAAATTTAATTGAAACTACATTTTAAATATCATATTACTTCTAACCTCTCTTGTAATAACACCCCCAAATTCCTTGTTCATGCCACGTGATTATCTAGTATAATTTATTGACCATTAGTTATGTATTATTTACTTAAGATAGGAAAGGCTGCACCATTATAGTATTCAGAATCCCAGTTATAGCCCAACATCAAGATGTACTTGATATCAAGGCAAGCCTTATTTACTCTGCTAATCAGATTGTTTCTCTCTTTCAATATGAACTGCAGGGCTTAATTTCAAAACAATCATTACGAATGAAAGTCAAAAGTTAGCGTGCATAAAAGGTCAGAAATGATGAACTAGCTTTCTAATTTGTTAATTAATTGGTAATAGAATAGAATCAAATATTGAAAAGCCTGCTTAAAACATTCTGAGAGACTGTTCTAAAGCTACTCTTTTTGATTTCTTTGAAATAAAACTACGAATCACCTTAAATGAGACAACCTTAAAGTAGATTATGTCTGCAATTTTCTCTAATTCAAGCCTAAATTAGAGAAGACATTTTATGAATATATGCTATGCTCAAAGCTAATTGAAAGCAATTATCAAAGTGGCATTTTGTCTGTGACTTTAAGATACATTGTAAGATAATAAATGATTCTCATTATGTAATAAAAAGGTCACATCTTGCCTTTGGGCTAGTGACGCTAAGAGTTTTTCAAAAGCAATCTGAGACATTTTCTTTAGAGAACTGCGACTAATATAAGAACCATCGCTTATTAAATATCAGTTGTCACCAGCACAGCACCCGCATCAGAGATGAGTATTTCTTTCAAAAAGAAACACCACCTCATTAAAAGCTGCAAAAATATATCTCTTAAAGTGCATAGCTGACATTTTCAAGTTAAACTGAATATCCTTCACTTGTCATTGACTAATAGCAATGAAACAAAAAAAAGTGGATGTCACGTGGACACGATCATTAAAACCAGCACTGGGGCTGTTGGGAAATGGAGATTTACTTCACAGTCTAGAAAGACAGAACTGTGTTAAAAATCAGGATAAACGAACACCTCTTTATTTAACTCTGTTGGAATCAGGTTATTCTGGGAAGATTCAGTGTTCTTTGTACTGTAAAGGTAAGTTGCACCTGTAAAAGGCCACCAGGCTAAACCAGCCTCAAACTCTCTGGATATCTGATTTCATTTTATTTTATTTTTCTTATCTTATGAATTGGGGAATCAATAGCCAGATAGTTAAGATGCTAGAATGCACCTATCTATGTAGATTGAAAAAGATCTCTACCAGATTTTCTCTCCTAATAATTCACTTTCAAATTACGCCCTACCTTATGCCATTGATTTTATACTCCTCTAGAGTATAAAACCTAATACACCATCATTCACTCATTTATTCATTTCACAAAATGTAGCAAGCCCCTAATATGCCTCAGACACTGTACCATGAACCTCTAATAAACAAAGTACAATCTCTATCCCCAGTAAATTATAGTCAAGTAAGAAAGAGAAATTTAACAAGCACGTTCAATAGTGTTATAGATGCTGAAATACAAGGCTAAGCAGAAAGGCACTATTTTCTTTTTAACGCTGAAAATAAAAATGAATCTTTTTATAAAAATATGTTAGCTTAAAATGAGTACCTGATGAGGCAGTTAACACATATTACTTATGTCATAACCTTAGATTCAAACAGAACGTAAGTAGCTAAGGTAAAAAAATAAAGATTTCTGATTCCCAGTTGCTGGACTAAATCCTTTAGAGGGTATGATAATATTAGGGCCTTTTGGAAAACAAGATGATTATTAACAAATTATTGTTGTTAAGATGTTGGAAGAAATATATCATTCTAGTCACAAAAAAGATTAGCATCAATTTACGACAAGGCATAGCCCAAATACCTCAACTTATTGTGTATGAGATTTTGTTTGCCCTTTGTATTTTTTATGTTCTTTGGATTTTCTTTGATCATAGCTATCTTTTCATTAACAATCCCTTTTAAAAGAAATCACATGTTGCTATTCCTTTGAAAAATAGCACAGTATCTCATTCAGTGCTCCTGACACAGTGGGACCCTTAATCCATACTACTGACTGATTCGAATTCTAGGTTATAGTTTCAAAGCAGGATAATGGTCCTATTTTTAAAATTATCTGTAATCTATCTTCTTGGTTATTTAAGCACTCCTATGGTCAAGGTACATAACTCTTTCTTTATTTTAACATTATTTCCGTACAAAATGCAATCTACATCTTTCTGTCTGTTATTCATAAAAATGAGAAACAATTGGCTGTTTTCCTCTTAGGGGAGATTACATGGAGGAAACTCGCACTCATAAGATGTCTAGTATGTATCCAGGCTCTTTGCATACATTATGTCATCAGATAATTATAGGTCTTTGTATATTTGAGCAGAGCAAAAACTACTCCACTAAGGATGAGAAAAATTCCAGTCCAGGTGAACTGTTGGTACTGTAGTCACAGCAAGTCCAGGTGAGGTTTCAGAAAGCTGTAGAGACTTAAGTGTAATTTAGGTTCAGATGGCCTGTGTTGGGGGAACCTGGTTAAGGGCGCCTCACCAGGCATGGGATGACTCACATGCCTGTTTCAACTCCACATCCTTATATTTTTATTACTACTTTTTTTGAGAACATGTTATCTACAAGAAAAACAATACGGACTAAGGAACAGATTTTATCCCCCAAAGATTTTATTATATTAAGTCTCAGCAATCTGAAAACATGAACCAAACATTAGGTTCTCTTTGAGTGTTTCCATTTTTTTTGAGTCAGGTAGTTACTTCTTAGTTGTTTCTCAATACATCAAATATTTATGGAGCACCAGCTATGGGCAAGGCAGTTTGCAAGACTGTTTAGTTTGGAAGAGAACCTGAGATTATAATTGAGAGAGAATTGTGGGCACTCATAAGCAATGGTGATGGGGCTCCCAGGAGCTGGAATGGCTGTACGAAGGTCGAAGAGCATTGCTAAAAATGCAAGATAGATACTGTCAGAATTAGAATGATGTTCTATTAGGAACTCTTCATTTTTACTTATCATCTATTCCTTTGGAAAACAACAGCAGCAAAAGTCTCATGACTCTTTCTACTTCTGTCTTCCTATTTCAAATTAAGATTGGACACATCTAAAAATATAAACAGAAAAAAAATGATTTCAGTTTTATAATTATTCAATATGAAATAAAAATTCACATATAGAAACCAGATGAAGGATTATAAGGCACAGTTTTCTTGTTTCTATGACGTCGTCAGGGTTGCATGGTGTGATAGAGAGCTCCACCTCATAATTGTAATATGACCAATAATAACAAGAATAAAAATAACAAGATTTGGCTTTTACTGTGTGCTGAGTACTATGCTAAGTGCTTTATACACGTTATTCACATGCTACCTGTTTCATCCAGCTCTTTGAGTTGCTCTTGACAAAAGTCTACTCCCATAAAAGTAATATTATCAAAGAACATAGAATTGAAAAACGATGTCCTAAAAG
Source organism: Lagenorhynchus albirostris (assembly GCF_949774975.1). Lineage (NCBI taxonomy): Eukaryota > Metazoa > Chordata > Mammalia > Artiodactyla > Delphinidae > Lagenorhynchus > Lagenorhynchus albirostris. The sequence continues at coordinate 66,638,220 of NC_083102.1, forward strand.
GGATAGAAGAGAGGTTTATATCTTACAGTACACGGTGAACAGTGTCTAGTCCCACTAGACTTTTGTGTTCTCTCTGAAGACTTTTAGTCCAACTAAAATTGAGGAAGACTGGAAGGTCTTCCTGCACTCATTCTCCAAGCAGTATTTGGCCCAGCTCATTGCAATTTTCTTTCCTAGCTCCCTGTCTCTCAGCATCAACTATTCCTAATACTCTTCATTGTGAAGAGTAGTTATTTTTCTTCCTCATGTGATAGGAACACCCTACTTAACACCCAGTCCCTGAATGACACATCTACCGAATCAAGTGCTTATCAAAGCATCCTGATAAGATTGGAATAAAGATGGATCTATTCTATCTTCAAGGAATTCTCACACCTAATATCAAAAGAATATTTGTTCATAATTTTTAAAATATATTATCTAATTTTACCCTCTCAACAACCCTGGGAGCTAGGTGTCAACACCCTTATTTTACAATACAGGACAGAAACTTAGGTTCTGTAACTTGCACTACACCACTCAAGTTGGTAAGTACAAGAGCTGGGTTTTGAAAGCTGACTCAAATCTCCCAAGCACTCCGTGTTAATTCCCACCTCTGCACTTCTGTGTCAATTAGTGCTTTGGAGAACCTTCCCTCAAACTTTGACCCCTGTCCTGCCCAGCTCAAATAACACATTATTTTGAAATTTCAAAGCACAGTAAGATAAAGAAGATTCTAAATGCCCTCTGAGAGGAAAAACAGAAAAATAAAAATCAGCATGGCATTAAGCTTCTCAAAAACATGAGTGGTAGAAGAAAATGGAGAAAAACCTTCAAACCCCAAAAGAAAAGTTAATTTTATCTTAGAATTCTATACTTAGTCAATGGATTGATTAAATGCAAGGGTACAATGAAGATACTTTCATTCATAAAAGGTTCTAGAGAGTTTACCATTTATGTGTCCTTTGAAACATTTTTGAGTGTGTTCTCCAGCAGAACAGATGCGTGAGCTAAGAAAGATTAAAAAAACAGAGGGTCACATTGATAACACCAAATGCTGGTGAGGATGTGGAGCAACAGGAACTCCCATACATAGCTGCTGGGAATGCAAAATGGCGCGGCCACTTTGGAAGACAGTATGGAGGTTTCTTACAACACTAAATATACTCTTATCATATGATCCAGTGTTTTCACTCTTGGGATTTAACCAAAAAAGTTGAAAACATAGGTCTGCACAAAAACCTGTACACAGATGTCTGCAGCAGCTTTTTTCATAACTGCCAAAACTTGGAAGCAACCAAGAGGCCCTTCAGTAGGTGAAAGGATATATAAACTGTGGTATATCCAGACAAAGGAATATTATTCAGTGCTAAAAAGAAATGATCTATCAAGCCATGAAAAGACATGGAGGAAACTTAAAAACACGTTATTAAATGAAAGATGTCAATGTGAGAAGGCTACATCCTGTATGATTCCAATTACATGACATTCTAGAGAAGGGAAAACTACGGGGACAGTAAAAAGATAAGTGGTTGCCAGGGTTTATGGGGGAGAGTGATGAATAGATGAAGCACAGAGGATTTTTAGGGAAGTGAAAATATTCTTTAGGATGTTATAATGATGGATACAAGACATTACACATTTGTCCAAGCTCATAGAATGAACAACACCAAGAGTGAACCCTAGTGCAAACTATGGACTTTGGATGATTATGATGTGTCAATGTAGGTTCATTGATTATATCAAAGATACCATTTCAGTGGGGAATTCTGCTAGTGGGGAGGCTATGTGTGTCGGGTGGTGGGAGGTATATGGGGAATCTCTGTACCTTTGTCTCAAATTTATGGCGAACCTAAAGGTGCTGTAAAAATTAAGTTTATTAAGAACAAGAATAACAACAAAAAGAGTATCCAACTGAGACCCAGGATGAGAGATCTGCAAGAAACCTAGGAAGAAACCTGCAGGGAAGGGCTTTTGCCATATAAAGAAGGGAGTGGGGATAATAGATTAATTGATACCATGTAGTTTAAAAAAATTAGAATTATTATAATGATTTTACAAAGAAAAAAGAGATTATAAAAGCTTTATAGGAAAGAAAATGTAATTGTGTGACAGTACTTAGTTCTACAGTTGACAACATTGTCATAATCTCAATCATTACATGTTTTATATTGATTTAAATAAAATGTTTCTTCAGAAGCAGAACAGCATACTGATTAAAAATCAGACTGCCAGGGTCCACCACTTCCTATCTGGAGACTTTGGGCAGTAATTAATTTCCCTCATCAATACTGTAGAGACTTTGGGCTTCCCTGGTGGCACAGTGGTTAAGAATCCACCTGCCAATGCAGGGGACAGGGGTTGAACCCCTGGCCTGGGAAGAACCCACATGCCATGGAGCAACTAAGCCCGTGCGCCACAACTTCTGAACCTGTGCTCTAGAGTCCATGAGCCACAACTACTGAGCCCGCATGCCACAACTACTGAAGCCCACGTGCCTACAGCCCATGCTCTGCAACAAGAGAAGCCACTGAAATGAGAAGTTCGTGCGCCACAACGGAGAGTAGCCCCCGCTCGCCACAACTAAAGCCCACGCACAGCAGCAAAGACCCAATGCAGCCAAAAATAAATAAATAAATAAAATAAAGTTCCATTAAAAAAAATACTATAGAGACTTTAATATAGTGTCCATTTCATTGGTTTCTTGTAAGGACTAAATGAATCAATGTACACAAAATGCTTAGAATGTTACCTGGCACATAAAAATCACTCAGTACACATTAACTATTATTAAGAGTTAAATGGAGTAATGTAAGAGTATTAAAAACCACTTTCCATAGCATAAATTAAGTAGAATATACCTAAAACTATTAAGTCAAAAAAATTACAGCAAAGCAGATTGTTTACAGACATGCAGTAAACAATCAGAAGAGGCAGCCAAAGAATCAAAGAGTGGACCTGGTGACACAGAAATGACGGGACAGAGGCTAGCCGTTTTTCTTGGAACGCTATACCTTCTGGTTTTTTTAATGTGCACATATTATTTTGATATGAGTGTTAAAAAAATTAACAATGAGGGGACCTTCAAGATGGCAGAGGAGTAAGACGTGGAGATCACCATCCTCCCCACAAGTACATCAAAAAGACATCTACATGTGGAACAACTCTTACAGAGCACCTACTAAATGCTGGCAGAAGACCTCAGACCTCCCAAAAGGCAAGAAACTCCCCATGTACCTGGGTAGGGCAAAATAAAAAAGAATAAACAGAGACAAAAGGATACGGACGGGACCTGCACCAGTGGGAGGGAGCTGTGAAGGAGGAAAGGGTTCCACACACTAGAAGCCCCTTCGCGGGCGGAGACTGCGAGTGGCGGAGCGGGGAGCTTTGGGTCGGCGGAGGAGAGCACAGCAAGAGGGGTGCGGAGGGCAAAGCGGGGAGATTCCCGCACAGAGGATTGGTGCCGACCGGCACTCACCAGCCCGAGAGGCTGCCTGCTCACCCGCCGGCGTGGGCGGGGGCTCGGAGCTGAGGCTCAGGCTTCGGAGGTCAGATCCCAGGGAGAGGACTGGGTTTGGCTGTGTGAACACAGACTGAAGGGGGCTAGCGCGCCACAGCTAGCTGGGAGGAAGTCCGGGAAAAGGTCTGGAACTGCCTAGGAGGCAAGAGACCATTGTTCAGGGGGGCACGAGGAGAGGGGATTCAGAGCACTGCCTAAACAAGCTTCACAGACAGGTGCAAGCTGCGGCTATCAGCTCGGACCCCAGAGATGAGCATGAAACGCTAACGCCTGCTGCTGCAACCACCAAGAAGCCTGTGTGCGAGCACAGGTCACTCTCCACACCACCTACCACCCCGGGAGCCTGTGCAGCCCGCCACTGCCAGGGTCCCATGATCCAGGGACAACATCCCCGGGAGAACACAGGGCATGCCTGAGGCTGTTGCAACATCACACCGGCCTCTGCCACCACAGGCTGGCCCTGCATTCCAATTATGACTACTGTACCCTTCCCTCCCCCTGGCCTGAATGACCAAGAGCCCCCTAATCAGCCGCTGCTTTAACCCCCTCCTGTCTGGGTGGGGAACAGATGCCTAAGGGTGACATACATGCAGAGGTGGGGCCAAAACCAAAGTTGAACCCCAGGAGCTGTGCGAACAAAGAAGAGAAAGGGAAATCTCTCCCAGAAGCCTCAGAAGCAGTGGATTAAATCCCTACAATCAACTTGATGTACCCTGCAGCTATGGAATACCTGAATAGACAACGAATCATCTCAAAATTGTGGCGGTCGACTTTGGGAGCAACTGTAGACTTGGGGTTTGCTGTCTGCGACTGACTTGTTTCTGACTTTTATGTTTATCTTAGTTTAGTGTTTAGCGCTTGTTATCACTGGTGGATTTCTTTACTGGTTTTGTGGCTCTCTTTTTTTAAATTATTGTTATTTTCTATTAAAAAATTTCTTTTCCTTTCTAAAATTAATTTCTTTTTTTCTATTTTTTTTCTTTCTTTTGGTCTCCCTTTTCTTCTGAGCCGTGTGGCTGACAGGGTCTTGGTGCTCCGGCTTGCTGTGAGGCCAGAGCCTCTGAGGTGGGAGAGCCAAGTTCAGGACACTGGACCACCAGAGAACTTCCATCCCCATGTAATATCAATCGGTGAGAGCTCTCCCAGAGATGTCTGTCTCAGCGCTAATACCCAGCTCCACCCAACAGCCAGCACACTCCAGTGCTGGACACCCCATACCAAACAACTAGCAAGACAGGAACACAACCGCACCCATTAGCAAAGAGACTGCCTAAAATCATCATAACTTCACAGAAACCCCTAACACACCACCTGACGTGGTCCTGCCCATCAGAAAGATAAGATCCAGCCCCACCCACCAGAACACAGGCACCAGTCCCCTCCACCAGGAAACCTACACAAGCCACTGAACCAACCTCACCCACAGAGGCAGACACCAAAAACAACGGGAATTATGAACATGCAGCCTGTGAAAAGGAGATCCCAAACACAGTAAGTTAAATAAAATGAGAAGACAGAGAAATACGCAGCAGATGAAGGAGCAAGGTAAAAACCCACCAGACGAAACAAATGAAGAGGAAATGGGCAGTCTACCTGAAAAAGAACTCAGAGTAATGATAGTAGAGATGATCCATAATCTTGGAAAAGGAATGGAGAAAATACAAGAAATGTTTAACAAGGGCCTAGAAGAACTAAAGAGCAAACAAACAATGATGAAGAACACAATAAATGAAATTAAATATTCTCTAGAAGGAATCAACAGCAGAATAACTGAGGCAGAAGAACAGATAAGTGACCTGGAAGTTAAATACTGGAAATAACTACCTCAGAGCAGAATAAAGAAAAAAGAATGAAAAGAACTGAGGACAGTCTCAGAGACCTCTGGGACAACATTAAACACACCAACATTTGAATAATAGGGGTCCCAGAAGAAGAAGAGAAAAAGAAAGGGTCTGAGAAAATATTTGAAGAGCTTTTAGTTGAAAACTTCCCTAACATGGGAAAGGAAACAGTCAATCAAGACCAGGAAGTGCAGCGTCCCATACAGGATAAATCCAAGGGGAAACACGCCAAGACACATATGAATCAAACTATCAAAAATTAAATACACAGAAAAAATATTAAAAGAAGCAAAGGAGAAGCAGCAAATAACACACAAGGGAATCCCCGTAAGGTTAACAGCTGACCTTTCAGCAGAAACTCTGCAAGCCAGAAGGGAGTGGCAGAACATATTTAAAGTAATAAAATGGAAAAACCTACAACCAACATTACTCTATCCAGCAAGGATCTCATTCAGAGTTGATGGAGAAATTAAAACCTTTACAGACAAGCAAAAGTTAAGAGAATTCAGCACCACCAAACCAGCATTATCATAAACACTAAAGGAACTTCTCTAGGAAGGAAACACAAGAGAAGGAAAAGACCTACTATAACAATCCCAAAACAGTAAAGAAAATGATAATAGGAACATACATATCGTAATTACCTTAAATGTAAATGGATTAAATGCTCCAACCAAAGGACATAGACTGGTTGAATGGATACAAAAACAAGACCTGTATATATGCTGTCTACAAGAGACACACTTCAGACCTAGAGACACACACAGACTGAACGTGAGGGGATGGAAAAACAGAGTCCATGCAAATGGAAATCAAAAGAAAGCTAGAGAAGCAATTCTCATATCAGACAAAACAGACTTTAAAATAAAGATTATTACAAGAGACAAAGAAGGACACTACATAGTGATCAAGGGATCAATCCAAGAAGAAGACAGAAGAATTGTAAGTATTTATGCACTCAACATAGGAGCACCTCAATATATAAGGCAAAGGCTAACAGCCATAATAGGGGAAATTGACAGTAACACAATCATAGTAGGAGACCTTGACACCCCACTTTCACCTATGGACAGATTCTCCAATATGAAAACAAATAAGGAAACACAAGCTTTAAATGACACAATAGACCAGATAGATCTAACTGATATTTATAGAACATTCCATCCCAAAAAACAGAATACACTTTCTCCTCAAGTGCTCATGGAACATTCTCCAGGATTGACCATATCTTGGGTCACAAATCAAGCCTTGGTAAATTTAAGAAAATTGAAATTGTATCAAGTATCCTTTCTGACCACAATGCTATGAGACTAGATATCAATTACAGGAAAAAAATCTGTAAAAAAATACAAACACATTGAGGTCAAACAATACGCTACTAAATAACCAAGAGATCACTGAAGAAATCAAAGAGGAAATCAAAAAATACCTAGAAACAAATGACAATGAAAACACGATGACCCATAACCTATGGAATGCAGCAAAAGCACTAATAAGAGGGAAGTTTATAGCAATACAATCCTACCTCAAGAGACAAGAAAACTCTCAAATAAACAAGCTAACCTAACACCTAAAACAATTAGAGAAAAAAGAACCAAAAAAACCCCAACGTTAGCAGAAGGAAAGAATCATAAAGATCAGATCAGAAATAAATGAAAAAGAAATGAAGGAAACGATAGCAAAGATCAATAAAACTAAAAGCTGGTTCCTTGAGAAGATAAACAAAACTGAAAAACCAGTAGCCAGACTCACCAAGAAAAAAAGGAAGAAGACTCAGGTTAACAGAATTAGAAATGAAAAACGAGAAGTAACAACTGACACTGCAGAAATACGAGGATCATGAGAGATTACTACAAGCAACTATATGCCAATAAAAGGGACAACCTGGAAGAAATGGATAAATTCTTAGAAAAGCACAACCTTCCTGGTTCTTCCTGAACCAGGAAGAAGTAGAAAATATAAACGGACCAATCACAAGCACTGAAATTGAAACCGTGATTAAAAATCTTCCAACAAACAAAAGCGCAGGACAAGATGGCTGCACAGGTGAATCCTATCAAACATTTAGAGAAGAGCTAACACCTATCCTTCTCAAACTCTTCCAAAATAAAGCAGAGGGAAAACCGCTTTTAAACATATTCTTGGGCTTCCCTGGTGGCGCGGTGGTTGAGAGTCCGCCTGCCGATGCAGGGGACACGGGTTTGTGCCCCGGTCTGGGAAGATCCCACATGCCGAGGAGCGGCTGGGCCCGTGAGCCATGGCCGCTGAGCCTGAGCATCCGGAGCCTGTTGCTCCACAACGGGAGAGGCTACAACAGTGAGAGGCCCGCGTACCACAAAAACAAAACAAAACAAAACAAAACAAAAACAAAAAAATTATTCTTCAGGCCACCATCACCCTGATACCAAAACCAGACGAAGATGTCACAAAAAAAGAAAATTACAGGCCAATATCACTGATGAACATAATGCAAAAATCCTCAACAAAATACTAGCCAACAGAATCCAACAGCACATTAAAAGGATCATACACCACGATCAAGTGGGGTTTATCCCAGGAATGCAAGAATTCTTCAATATATGCAAATCAATCAATGTGATAACACCATATTAACAAACTGAAGGATAAAAACCATATGACAATCTCAATACATGCAGAAAAAGCTTTTGACAAAATTCAACATCTACTTATGATAAAAACGCTCCAGAGAGTAGGCATAGAGGGAACCTACCTTAACATAATAAAGGCCACATATGACAAACCCACAGCCAACATCGTTCTCTATGGTGAAAAACTGAAACCATTTACACTAAGATCAGGAACAAGACAAGGTTTCCCACTCTCACTGCTATTATTCAACATAGTTTTGGAATTTTTAGCCACAGCAATCAAAGAAGAAAAAGAAATAAAAGGAATCCCAATCAGAAAAGAAGAAGTAAAACTGTCAGTTTGCAGATGACATGATACTATACATAGAGAATCCTAAAGATGCTACCAGGAAACTACTAGAACTAATCAATCGATTTGGTTGAGTAGCAGGATACAAAATTAATGTACAGAAATTTCTTGCATTCCTACACACTAATTATGAAAAATCCGAAAGAGAAATTAAGGAAACACTCCCATTTACCAATGCAACGAAAAGAATAAAATATGTAGGAATAAACCTACCTAAGGAGACAGAAGACCTGTATGCAGAAAACTAGAAGACACTGATGAAAGATATTAAAGATGATACAAACAGATGGAGAGATATACCATGTTCTTGGATTGGAAGAATCAACATTGTGAAAATGACAATACTACCCAAAGCAATCTACAGATTCAATGTAATCCCTGTCAAACTACCAGTGGCATTCTTCACAGAACTAGGACAAAAAAATTTCACAGTTTGTATGGAAACACAAAAGACCCCGAATAGTGACAGCAATCTTGAGAAAGAAAAATGGAGCTGGAGGAATCAGTCTCCATGACTTCCGACTATACTACAAAGCTACAGTAATCAAGACAGTATGGCACTGGCACAAAAACAGAAATATAGATCAATGGAACAGGATAGAAAGTCCAGAGATAAACCCAAGCACATATGGTCACCTTATTTTTGATAAAGTAGGCAAGAGTATACAATGGAGAAAAGACAGCCTCTTCAATAAGTGGTGCTGGGAAAACTGGACAGCTACATGTAAAAGAATGAAATTAGAACACTTCCTAACACCATACTCAAACATAAACTCAAAATGGATTAAAGACCTAAATCTAAGGCCAGACACTATAAAACTCTTAGTGGAAAACATAGGTAGAACACTCTATGATATAAATCACAGCAAGATCCTTTTTGACCCACCTCCTAGAGAAATGGAAATAAAAACAAAAATAAACAAATAGGACCTAATGAAACTTCAAAGCTTTTGAACAGCAAAGGAAATCATCAACAAGACAAAAAGACAACCCTCAGAATGGGAGAAAACATTTGCAAACGAAGCAATGGACAAAGGATTAATCTCCAAAATATACAAGCAGCTCATGCAGCTCAATATCAAAAAAACAGACAACCCAATCCAAAAATGGGCAGAAGACCTCCACAGACATTTCTCCAATGAGGATATACAGATTGTCAACAAACACATGAAAGGAGGCTCAACATCATTAATCATTAGAGAAATGCAAATCAAAACTACAATGAGGTATCACCTCACACAGGTAAGAATGGCCATCATCCAAAAAAATCTACATACAAAAAAGGCTGGAGAGGGTGTGGAGAAAGGGAATGCTTTCGCACTGTTGGTGGAAATGTAAATTGATACAGTCACTATGGAGAACAGTATGGACGTTCCTTAAAAAACTAAAAATAGAACTACCATATGACCCAGCAACCCCACTACTGGGCATATACCCTGAGAAAACCATAATTCAAAAACAGTCATGTACCAAAATGTTCATTGCAGCTCTATTTACAATAGCCAGGACACGGAAGCAAACTAAGTGTCCATTGACAGATGAATGGATAAAGAAGATGTGGCACATATATACAATGGAATATTACTCAGCCATAAAAAGACACGAAATTGAGTTATTTGTAGTGAGGTGGATGGACCTAGAGTGTGTCATACAGAGTGAAGTAAGTCAGAAAGAGAAAAAGAATTACCGTTTGCTAACACATATGTATGGAATCAAAAAAAAAATAGTTCTCATGAACCTAGGGGCAGGACAGGAATAAAGACGCAGATGTACAGAATGGACCTGAGGACACAGGGAGGGGGAAAGGTAAACTGGGACAAAGTGAGAGAGTAGCACTGACATATATACACTACCAAATGTAAAACAGATATCAGTGGGAAGCAGCCACATAGCACAGGGAGATCAGCCTAGTGCTTTGTGACCCACTACAGGGGTGGGATAGAGAGGGTGGGAGGGAGTCACAAGAGGGAGGGGATATGGGGATATGTGCATACATACAGCTGATTCACTTTGTTATACAGCAGAAACTAACACAACATTGTAATGTAAAGCAATTATACTCCAATAAAGATGTTAAAAATAAAAATTAAAAAAATGAAAGGAATAGAGCCACAGACAATTAAAATAAAAAAATTAACAACAGCAAAAGCAAAAATCCCTCTGCAGTGAACTGTCTTCCTCTCTAGAGCTTTGGTTCTCCTAATGTGGTCCACAAACCAGGAACACTGACTTCATTGTTAGAAATGCAGACTCCCAGTCCCACCCAAGACCTGAATCAGATTCTGCTTTGTAACAAGATCCCTAGGTGATTCACATGCATGCTTCAATTTGGGAAGCCCTGGTCTATTTGTCATTTACTTCTTTTTCTAAGGGGTAAGACCTATCAGAATCTGACTGACTAAACGAATGACCAGCACCTTCTTATACTCACCCCCCAAACATATGGCTGAAAGCTAATATCAATGGAACCAAATAACCTAATTTAACTCAAGTTTAATTAGCCTTATTGTTAATCTACTAGGTACCAGCTTATTTCAGCTTAGTGCTGGCGATTCCAAGTTGAACAGATACTTTTAAAAACATAACTGAGGTGCACATAGTCAAATGATGGTAACACACGCAGTGGTAGGATGTAACACGCCTTGTGCTATGGAGATATTCTCAGAATGCAATGCGAGCACAAAACAATGCCATTAAGATCATGGGGGAAGGAGCGGACATAATTAAACTGAGTCTTAGCAGCATCACTCTGGAAGTGTAGCTTAGGGGCTGTGTGCCATAACAGAGACAGGGAGATCAGATGGGAGGTGAATAAAATAATCTAGAAAGAAGTAAAATGGATTTTACTTGCAGCAGTGGCAATGGGGATAGAATACAGGGCAGATTTGAGAGATAGCAAGGAGGTACAATCTGCAGGACATGACGGATGTGTGGAGTATTGGAAAAAAGAAAGATTCTAGTATGACTTTCATGCTTTTAGCTTTGTTTGCTATGTGTGTGTGGTGGTGGTTTTTTATAGAAAGACATGTATTTTTGGCAGGAGTGAGAACCAGGAAGTTAGTGAACTCTGTTGAGTGTGACATTCTAAAGGAGCTGCTTAGTGTCTTTGGGATATGAAAGTCTGGTGTTCAGAAGGGAGAACAGGTCTCGAGACAGATTTGGGTGTAACAATCCTATAAATAACATCATCCATTGAAAAGAGATTACTAAAGGACAAATGTGTATCAAATGTGAATATCAGACATTAGACTGCATAATGGGGGAACATGGACATATAATAGTGAAGTAAGAGGGAGATACTATGAAAGAACATGCAGACAAGTAGCCAGGGATGTAGGAGGAAAAAAAAAAAAGGAAAGAAGTACCATCATACAAACATTTCCAATCAATCTTCAGAGAGGCCTATTCTTCTTCTATTGAGGGTGAGACCTTCAAATTACATGTATCTAGGCTAGGCATGCCTCCATTTGTCACAATCGTTTGCATATAAGTGATGTAAGCTACTAAACTGTTTATATTAATTCTAAATCTAGAAATCATATTTGAGAGTTATATACTATAGGATGCTTATGCAATTTAGGGGTTGGCAAGCATTTTCTGTAAAGGTCTATATGGTAAATATCTTAGGCTTTGTGGTCTATGAGGTCTCTGCCACTGTAGCACAAAAGTATCCGCAGACTTAATGTAAATAAATGGATGTGACTGTGTTCCAGTAAACTTTATGTATGGAAACTAAAATTTGAATTTCATGTAATTTTAACATTATGAACTATTATTATTCTTTTGATTTTTTTCAACCATTTAAAAATGCAAAATATATTCTTAAGTCTTTGACAATGCAAAAACAGGTAGCTGTGCAGATCTGGCCCAAAGACCATTACCTGCTGATCCCTGATGCAATTACAGTCAAATACTGAAAATTGCATCTAGAATTATGAGGCATAAGGTGGAAGAAAGCAATTTTAATTTAAAATTATGACTTAATTGGTCAATAGCTAAAAGATGAATACAAGTGGAAATAGTTTCAAATGGCATGTCTTTGCTATACTGAGTGCCACCATTCAGAATTCCTTCTGTGAAAATTCTGAATTAGAACATATACTAGCTTTCCCAATTTTGGTAACATATCAACTGATCAAATTTGGCTTAAATGTTTAATCTCTTTGTTGCTTTGCACCACAGTGGGCTTAATAATACTGTGTTTCTTAGAAAGTACATCAGCAGGTAGCATTTTCCTTTTTAAATATTCTCCCCGTAACTAGCCAAAATTTTCTTTCCCTGATTCACCTCTTTAAGAGTTTATTATCACTGGATTTATTCAGCTACCTTAAAAATGAATGGGGTTTTCAGAGCAAAATAAATGCCATAAAATATCTGCAGGGAAAGCTTAATTTAGCAATTACCTGGAACATCAAAAGTTACCTAGCTTGATTCTGGAGTGAGACTGTCTCTTTCCAATAATGGAAACCATTTTGAATTCATGCATGTAGCTGAGCCATATGACAGCAGGAATAAAGAGCACGCTAAAATTTTCAGGTCCATAACTGCCAAAAAGCAAAGCAATGAAACATAACAATTTTCTAAAATCCCTGTGCCAGATTCTTTATGATTCCAGCCATTATTTTCTGGAATGATAGTAATTTCCAAATTTAATGTCAAAGTCTTTGATCTAACATCAGATTCAAAGAAATCATTGTGAAGATTTACAATAACATCTCTAACAAATGGGTTTGAGAGGTTTACTTGCTGATTAAATTCACAGGAATTTTAAATAGGTATGGTAATAAGAAAAGAGAAACTTTCTCCTGAAAGTGATGGGCTATTTGGCCACATTGCATGGGAAATATTCATACCTGGATTTGAAATCTCTTTTAAGATATAAATTTGGTTCTCCTTTTATTTTATGGTCGTAAGTTGGTTACCAGGGAAGGTCAATGACATTTTTTAAAATGTTTTTATAATTTTCATGTCTTTACAGAACACTTATACCCACAACTTTAACACAGTCACTATTTTTCTTTTCCTAGGGTCTCTCCAAATATTTTGTCATGTGGGAAAAAAGAAACAAAAACTTTAAAAATGAACAAAACAATACAAAAAATTCTCCTCTTTGACTATAACCAGAGAATATTAGCAATATATTCACAACTCGTGATTCTACTTCTTCATAATATTTCATATATCCTTTTTTACACGGTTTTTTCACATAGCACTGGGGTTAAGAGTATGGATTCAGGACATGAAGCAAGGGTTTGAGTGCCAGCTTGGCCAGTGGCCAAAGGATCTAACATTTTTGAGCCTCAGTCTCTATTTTCTAAATGAGGATAACGATACACCTACTTAAAAAGACCACTACAAGTACCAAAAGAGGCTATGCCTGTCATTTATATGCTTAATAACTGTTACCTATTATTTTTAACATAATTATGTTTAGTCCAATGGAAAACACATTTTGCTAACCTCTCTCCCATCTGAGACAACAAGGCTTTTGGGATTCCTTGGGTGACACTGAGAGATGACATTTATGGCCATCTGCCTTCTCTCTGAGGAGGCCAGAAGCACCTGGTAGGATTTCAGTCACATGCCAGGCTCCAGGTCTACCAAAGGAAAGACTAGAAAAAAATCCATGTCAGGCATTTACTAACCCCCAGAAAGTATGGGTGTTTTAAACCAAGGGAGACCAAAAGCCCACACTGACAAAAATGAGAGAAGAAACTTCTGTCATGACCCAATTTCTACTCTCAGCTAGATCCTTAATTATCTGGAGCATCACAGCGTTGACCGAAAGACTTTCTCATCAACGTTAAACTATTTCATGGTAATCTAGTCAACATGTTGACATGTTACTCATAAAAAATTGCAATCCCATAATGCAATGATAATTGATATTCCTAATAATGTGACTAAGATATTGATTAGGGAGCATAATGATTTGAATTAAATTGGAGTAGAGAGGACAGAGCCTGATTACTTTCCAAATTCTCCTATTTCAGATAATTGTTCCGTCATTTATTCAGTTGTTCAAGCCAGAAATAGGGATCATCCCTGGCATCTTCCTTTTCCTCCTATAACCAATCTATTACAAAGTCTGATCAATTTTATCCCTCAAATATTTTCTGTATCTCTTGACTGGTTTTTGGTCTTTCTATCACCACCATTCTAAGGCCTGAACAACTGCAGAAGTCTCCTGATTCGTTGTCTTCCCTTCCAATCTATTCCCCACCCACAATGATCTTATCACCATGCAAATCTGATCACATCACCTTCCTGCTTAAACTCTCCTTAGTTCCACCTGACTCTTAAACTGAAGCTAAAAATTCTTCCTATATGATTGAAGGTCCTGCAGCTCAGATTCCCATGGAATCACCTGCCTCACCCCACAACTCCCTTCCTTCTGTTCCACAGCCATCATGTCCTCTTTCAAATCCTTCCTTGTAAACATCATGCTCCCTCCCACCCATGTTGTTCCCTCTGCATCGAACACTCTTCCCTCTGTTATACCTAGTCATATGCTTCTCATCCTGTAGTTCTCAGGTCTATTTTGAGTTTCTTTGAAAGTCTTCTTGGATCTCCTCTGACAAGGTCAATTCTCTCTACTGTACCTTCTCTTATTACCATAGTTCCATAGTGTCACAGTTCACAGTACCATGAACCTTTCATTCACGGACCTTACATCTTTCTTGAATTTTTATATTTGTGTGATTCTTTGAGTAATGGATACCTGAAAAGAGTTCAGAGATCATGTCTTTGTTTTGTTTTCTCTCCATTATAACACTCTAGGACAAAATTCAGCACGTTTATAAAGAAGAAATTCAGTAGGAATTTGCTGAAGGAATGAAGAAATCAATCATGATATGCCTGACTTGGACTAAATAATTGTA
Organism: Lagenorhynchus albirostris; assembly: GCF_949774975.1. NCBI lineage: Eukaryota > Metazoa > Chordata > Mammalia > Artiodactyla > Delphinidae > Lagenorhynchus > Lagenorhynchus albirostris. The sequence goes on from NC_083102.1 coordinate 66,653,399, forward strand.
CTCTTTTCTTAATTTTTATTTACTGATTTCAGAATCACATTTAATAGTAAATATCTGTTTTGTTTACCCCATGAAATTGTGACAAGGATAAAGCAATGTATAGGCATACCTTCTTTTATTGCACTTCACTTTATTGTGCTTTGCAGATATTGCTTTTTTTTTTCTCTCTCTACAAATTGAAAGCTTGTGGCAACCCTCTATCAAGCAAGTCTGTGCACACCATTTTTCCAAGAGCGTTCATGTATCTGTGTCACATTTTGGCAATTGTCACAATGTTTCAAGCTTTTTCATTATTATTCTATTTGTTGTGGTGATCTGTGCTCAGTTACCTCTGATGTTACTATTGTAATTGTTTTGGGGCAACATGAACTGTGCCCATATAAGATGGCAAACTTAACAGCTAAATTTTGTGTGTTTTAACTGTTCCAACGACTGGCCATTCCCCCATCTCTCTCCCGCTCCTCGGGCCTCCCTATCCCCTAAGACACAACAATATTGAAATTTGGCCAGTTAACGACCCTACAATGGCCTCTAAATGTTCGGATGAAAGGAAGAGTCACATATCTTTCACTTTAAATCCAAAGCTAGAAATGATTAAGCTTAATGAGGAAGGCACGCCAAAAGCTGAGACAAGCGAAAAGCTAGGCCTCTTGTGCAAAACAGCCAAGTTGTGAATGCAGCGAAAAAGTTCTTGAAGGAAACCAAAAGTGTTACTCCAGTTAACACATGAATGATAAGAAAGCAAAACAACCTTATTGTTGAGGTGGAGAAAGTTTTAGCCGTCTGACAGAAGACGTATCAGCCACAACATTCCCTTAAGCCAAAGCCTGATCCAGAGCAAGGCCCTAACTCTCATTTCTATGGAGGCTGAGCAAGGTGAGGAAGCTGCAGGAGAAAAGTCTGAAGCTAGCAGAGGTTGGTTCGTGAGAGAAAGAAGCCGTCTCCATTACAAAAAAAGTACAAGGTGAAGCAGCAAATGCTGATGTAGAAGCTGCAGCAAATTATCCAGAAGATCTAGCTGAGATAGTTAATGAAGGTAGCAACACTAAACAACAAATTGTCAATGTAGACAAAACAGCCTTACACTGGAAGATGCCATCTGGGGCTTTTATAGCTGTAGAGGAGAAGTGAACGCCTGGCGTCAAAGTTTCAAAGGACAGGCTGACTGCCTCTTGTTAGGGGCTAATGCAGCTGGTGACTTTAAGTTAAAGCCAACGCTCATTGACCATTCTGAAAATGTTAGGCCCCTTAAAAATTATGCTAAATCTACTCTGCTTGTGTTCTCTAAATGGAACAACAAAGCCTGGATGACAGCACATCTGTTTATAACATGGTTTGCTGAATAGTTTAAGCCCAGTGTTGAGACCTAACGAGCAGGAAAAAAGGTTCCTTTCAAAATATTACTGCTCATCGACAATGTACCTGGTCATCCAAGGGCTCTGATGGAGATGTACAATGAGACTACTGCTGTTTTCATGCCTGCGAACACAACATCCATTCTGCAGTCCATAGATCGAGAAGTAATTTTGACCTTCAAGTCTTATTATTTAAGAAACACATTTTGTAAGGTTATAGCTGCCACAGATAGTGGTTCCTCTGATGGATCTGGGCAAAGTAAACTAAAACCCTTCTGGGAAGGATTTACCATTCTAGATGCCATTAAGAACATACCTGATTGATGGGAAGAGGTCAAAATATCAACATTGATAGGAGTTGGGAAGAAGTTGATCCAACCTTCATATATGACTTTGAGGGGTTCGAGACTTCAGTGGAGGAAGTAACTATAGATGTGGTGAAAATAGCAAGAGAACTAGAAGAACTAGAATTAGAAATGGAGCCTGAAGATGTGACTGAATTGCTACAATGTCATGATAAAGCTTTCACAGATGAGGAGTTGCTTCTTAAGGATGAGCAAAGAAAATGGTTTCTTGAGATGGAATCTACTCCCGGTGAAGATTCTGTGAAGACTGTTGAAATGACAACAAAGGGCTTAGAATATTACATAAATTTAGTTGATAAAGCAGTGGCAGGGTTTGAGAGGATTGACCCCAGTTTTGAAACAAGTTCTCTTGTAGGTAAAATGCTATCAAACAGTATTGATGCTATAGAGAACTTGACTGTGAAAGGAAGAGTCCATCGATGCAGCAAACTTCATCGCTGTCTTATTTTAAGAAATTGCCAAAACCACCACAACCTTCAGCAACCACCACCCTGATCAGTCAGCAGCCATCAACATCCAGGCAAGACCCTCCTCCAGCAAAAAGATGATGACTCACTGAAGGATCAAATGATAGTTAGCATTTTTCAACAAGAAAGTATTTTTAAATTTAGGTTTGTACATTCTATTTTAGAAACAGTGCTATTGTATACTTAATAGACTACAGTATACTATAAACATAACTTATAGGCACTGGGAAACCAAAAAAATTCATGTGACTTGCTTTACTGCAATATTTGCTTTATTGTAGTGGTCTGGAACTGAACCTGCAATATCTCCGAGGTATATCTGTAATATGTTAAAATCCTCTCATTTTTTTAAAGTCTTCTCAAATAACACATGTGCAACTGTGTTCTGACTATTCAAGAAAATAAAAACAATAAATTATTAAATTCTATTCAGTGTATTTTTGTTAAGTTTTTTCATTCAAATTCTTGTTTGAAATTGGTAACCCATCCTGGGAATATCTCTACGAAACACTGTGCTCTGTTAGTGGAGAAGAAAGCTTACTCTTTAAAACTTTCAACAATACAGTACGTTGCCTTTTGAGGAAAAGCTCAGAATATGTTAGCCATATTTTCTAATTATAATACACAAAATCAGAAGAAATGAAGAGCTAGATAAGGTCTTCCACAAGGCAGTCTGTGGGAGAAAAGTCGGGCTCAGGCCTTATGATTCTACAGTTTGTAGCCACCAGAAGAGAGACCTCTAACTGCTCTGGAAAGAAATCAAATCTACATGCTAGTACGATGATGCACATCAACTAAGAGACTATTAACTTTACGCATTCTAGAGAAATATATTCAATTTTGAACCAGATGTAAATATAAATAAAATAACTATTGGTATTCTAGAAAGCTAATGACATAATTCTGTTAAGTGCATATAATTTTATCACTTTTAGTGTGTTTAGCAGTCCTGGATCACATCAGTATAAATGCATAAGGTATTATGTACTTAGTACATTTCTCATTTCAATTTTTGCCCTTTCATGTCTTTGGACTTTGTGTCCACTTTGGGTTAGGAGTTCCTATCAAAGAACAAATCTATGAGAGATGCTATTTTCTTTGAGCTAAACTGAAATGAACTTTTGTAAATTAAAAATGAGTAGATTAATTCAGGTTTCACAATGAAAAATAAGAGAACAATGTAGGTTTATTTCATAATATTTAAATAGAATGTATTAAAGAAAAGAGCTATAAAAAGGTAAGTATAATTGTAAATATAACCTGTTTGGGATAACTTTTAAAATATAGTCAGAAAAAATTCTTTAAAATATTTTTGTATAAAATGCAATCAAATCTAATCAGTTTGGCATTAATTAAGCTCTAATAACATACTTCAGTATCTCCCCTAAGTAGTGTGATCCGCTTCCCCTTCATCCAAGGCGATTTGTGCACATTATGGTGTCATGATAATTTTAAAACATACTGAGAAAATGACAGAGCTGCAAAATTAAAATAAATGATTAATGGTATTTTTTTTCATGTTTTGTACTAACAGGTATTACTGAGTCTTTAAATTAATAGAGCTGTCAAGCTCATGGGTGTTACAGATCCAGCAATGAACCAAAATGGAAATTATATATTCCAAAGACACCTAAAGATGACACTTTGGAATATTTTAGATTTTAATTAGTAGGTGCAATTGTTTTGTTCCCTGTAACCACTGCAAATTAATTGGAAATTAGTCACAACCAATCCTTTTTCTTAACAGTCTGAGATGAAGAGGTTGGTGCTTTACACCTTAACATTCTTGTTTGGGGGCCAGAAAGTGCATATGCAGTAAATTGCATTGTCAATTACCAAAAAAGAAGCTGTTGTGAAATTAGGAAAAAATTATGCACAGGTAAACAAAACTAATTAATGCATAAGTAACAGGGGAACGGAACACGCAAACTAATGCCACTAAACACTAACGTGCCAGTCTTTGGGGAAAAAGGCTTAGAAATGCAAAATTATGTAAGAGTATTTACCAGTGAAGTCTTAGGTAACAGGACGCTTTTAGTTTATGTTTTATTTAACTGCTTTTGGAGTCTCACTACCACTCACACCTTAAAAAGTATACCCACCAGAACAGCAATCTGATTATCCAAATATGTCTCAAGATGACAGAAGACTGTTCATTTTCTGTTCCTCAAAATATCAAGATTTACACTCATGGAATAATAAATGGCAGTATTTTCTTAAGATTTATTCTTATTTTGTATTTAAGTATTAGGCAAAATGCAATTTCCAGGCATATCAAGAAAATATTCACTGTCTACACCTACCTATTAACAATTTTCCTACCAATAATATATGGGTTACTCTTTTTCTTTTATCACTAAAAATACACGTTACCTTGCCTGCTTTTCTCCCCCTCTAAAGTAAGCCATCAGAGCCGCTTAAGATTCTTTAAAAATGATGTGTCTGTCATCCCCAGGCGCCATGACAGTTCTGGAGGCTAACCATAAAAGGCCAAAAAGTGGGCAGTGTCCAATTCCTGGAAATCCCCACCCCTTCCCCAAAAGAGTCGGAATAATCCTCCTACTCTTTAGCCTAAGAAATTACCCAGCCCATAAAAACTAACCACCCCATATTTCAGGGCTGCTCTTGCCTTTTGAGACAGACCGCATTCTGTTTGGGGAATCTGTATCTCTCTAAATAAATCCACTTCTTACCTAAAAAAAAAAAAAAAAAAAAAAAGTGCCAATTTTCTCTGATTTCAATGGCTTAAGCAAGTACTACTAGTTCAATGGTATAACTTACTTTGAAAATGCAACAACAGCTCAATAGGAGTTTCTTATTAATTTATTAATAAATATCTATTGAGGATTAAAAAATATGGTGTGTCTGCAAAGGCAGCAAGTGTCACGTTTCAATAGCTGTGTAACTTTTAATGAGAAAATAATATACTTATAAAATTTTGAAAATAAGACTAATTTCCAGGAAATCAACCTGGTACATTAGCTATTATTTAATATTATTTAAACTTAATAGACTTAACACAAGGGTCTTGGGAGATTCAAGAGTTAGGTAACCTGCAGGTTTCATGCACTATTCTATTCTGCATGAGTTTTAATATAATTTTCCTTTTAGATAATTACTAAAGATGTTAAATATTATGGGGAAATGATATCTTTTTTCCAGTATGAGTTTATCTGTGATTATAGGAAAACAGTAAAAGTCACTGCTACATTTTCTATAGCACTTTGGCTAGATCTCAAATAGATGTCATATATTATCCCAACATAAAATAACATGAGTTTAACTATTTTTTTCCTGTATGATTCAGGATAACAAGAAAGTTAGTCCAAACAATGAAAAAGAAGAAAATTCAGGTGCATTATAAAATATAACAATACTTAATATATACCACAAAATAATTAATACTTCCTTAGTGTTGATAAATGTGATGCAAAGTAATTTTCAACAACCCTTCAATACTCTCTTGTGATTTGTAGGTAGCTGGTTTTAGGAATAAGGAAATAGTTCCAAGATTAAGTAATTCTCTGAAAGTCCAGAGGTCACGGATACAACATATATGAGACACTGGATTCTGGCCTTTATTTCTGTTTTCTACCCATTGGGATCTAGTTATTTTGCACAGTATTATTACTAAGCAGTTCTTTCCTCCCCTTCATATAGAAATCCCATAAAACACTGTTTTCAAGGAGTGAAAAATATTTTTAACCTCAGACTACTTTGAATTGTTGCTAATGGGCTAGAGAAGTGGACCATTTTAGTTGCGGATGCCAGCTTGCTCAAACTAACTTCTAAAATATTAAAACCTAGAATGCGTTTCAAATAAAAAGCTGCCACACAGAAGTTGTAATAAAATGGTTGAGATTCTATAATTAAAGAGTGGTAAGGCTTTGTAATTTCTAACCTGTTTTCAGTTCCCAGGTCTGTGATCAGTTAATCCGGGTAGTAGGTATAAGGAGACCCACCTGCCATAAAGATAAGCAAATTCTAGCTGTTTTCCTACTTCTCAAATTTGCCCCATTCTCCCCATAAATCTTTTAATGTTCTGTTTATATTTAGGATTTAGTAGCTTCTTTTCAGGAAACATTGTTCTAGCCACAGTTTGCCTTTAAAAGTATTTATTGTATCTTTAGTAACCAAGAGAGACGTAAGCATATAAACTATGGAAACAAGTAATCTGTCTGATATCCTTGTACTTCCTAATATAATATCGTGTGAAATTCTCATTCAAATGGTATTCCCAAGCAGAAAGAATTTTCATGATATTCAGCTGTACAAGTGAGTTGAAAGGGCTGTTAAAACAATCTCTTTCTGAAAATTGCTTAGTGTGCTTCTCAACTGTAAGTGCCCTGTGTTTGGTTTGCTGTGGTTAGAGCTGCCAGAGAAAGTCTCACTGCCTCTGCCTGTCTTACACTCACTACCATGCATCACAGAAAATTTCAGAGACCTTGTATTTTCTTCTCTCTCAACTTTTTATCCTTAGGCAAATAAGCCTAATGAACTGATGACAGGTTTGGGAGTAGAAAAACAAGTTAGAAACAGTCCCAGTTTTATAACTCTTTGCTTCATGACCTTGAACATTCACCTAACCTCACCTCCACGGTCTAAAAGCCTCCCATATAATCACATAACTCGCTTGCAATACTCTTAAAATGTTTGCCTACAGACAAAGTAATCTAAAAAAACATCTCATGTGGTCATCCACATCATTACTGCCTAGAGAAATACATAAAACTTAACTTTATCTTTATAGGTGAGTAGAGAATCTCTGCCTTTTTGGTCAATTATTTTCACTCAAATAACAAGGTAAGTGTAGTCTCAACTGCCTAAATGCAGGACATAAAAATGGGAAAAAATTAATGAAGTTTTCTCAAAATGGATAAGATTTATAATTCAAGGTTTAGAGTACTCCTCAGACTTATTTAGAATTTCTGTAAAATATATGTAAATGGGGACTGTACTGTGAAATCTGTAAGTTGGCAGATAAGTACTTCCGGCTAATAATATACCAATCTGATGGGGACTATTCATGCAGATCTCAAAATGGCCATATACAAAATCTAAGAAGAGTGGTGGTGTTTTCAGTTCTAGTCAAGAAGAAGTAAGCACGTGCTACCCTGTCTCTCCCACTGAAGGCAACTACAAACCCTGCACAGAATGCACGGAGCAGCTAACTGAGGATTGGTGAAAAGCAAATGACAGCACGTAGATTGGGGAAGGAAACCAGAGCATGAAGTGCCACTGAGCCAGTGATGACCTTTCTGTTTTTTCTCCCTTCTCATATTCCCCAGTCTGGAATTAAAGGCAGCTCAAAACCTGGAACTGTACACCAAGTACAGATGGAGAGCTCCAAGAAAAGCCCTGTGTTTCTGGGGTAGGAAATGAAGGACATACAGGGAGAGGTCAGAGAGGGTGAGAGAAGTATCTTGTGTCACTTCTCCCCCTCCCCCCCGCCACCCCAATCTCTCCCATCCCAGTCTCCTGGCAATTCCATAGCAGTGGCAGGTGACTACAACTCCACTAAAGGAAAGCCCTTCTCTCTGGTCAGTGAAACTACGGTCCCAAAAGCATGGGCAAATACCTGCTGATTTTTTTCTCTCTTCATCCCCTTACCACAGGGCCCTGGAAGCAGATACTATATGAAGAAGTACATGGCAGTTCAGAGAAATGAAAGCCTTCTATTTCTAGTCAGAGGAGCCCTGGGAGTCAAAAAACATCAGGGAGATCCTAGAGTGGAGAGGGCCTCAAAAAGACTATCTCTTAAAGTTGTATGTGATCTCCTGAGTTTACCCCTGAGCAGTGTATGCACAGATTTGACCTTATGAAGCATACTGACAATGTAGAGCACTGAATTAGGGGATAGACCACCACCCAGGTTCCAGATAAGCCTGTAGATCTTGTACATGTAGGATAAATCTAAATAACACTGCAAAAACTTTGAAAATTGAACTGACATTAGAACCACAGCTCACAGGCAGCAGACCCGGATTTGTGGCCTGAACCTAACTGGGTCATTTACCTGCTAAAATAGCAACAACAATAACAAATCAATATTCCCCACAAGAATTAAACAACACCTAGAGTCTAATAACATGATTGTATCATTGTTAGGATACAATCCAACATTTTTCAATATATGACGATCCAGGAAAAATCTCAAAAACTCCCAAGGGGAAAGACAGCCAGTGATGCAACCTCTGAGATGATAAAAGTGTTGGAATTACCAGACAAGAAATTTACAGCAGCAACTATAACCATGCTCCAAGAAGTAATGGCACACACTCTTGAAATGAAAGGTAAGATAGAGACTGCCAGCTGAGAAATAGAGGATATGAAAAAAAAAAAAAAAGGAACCAACTGAAAATTTTACAACAGAAAAACTCAACGACCAAAATAAAAGTTAACTGCATGGGCTCAAGAACAGCATGGAGATAAGAGAGGAAAAAGTCAGTGAGCTTGAATATAGATGAATAGATATTATCCAATATGAGCAATAGAAAGAATAAAGAGGAAAGAAAAAATTAACTGAGACTCAGCTTTTGGGATACTACAGAAATATCTAAAACATGTCATCAGAGTTTAGAAGGAAAGGAGAAAGACTGTGGTGCTTAAATCAGTATCTGAAGAAATAATGGCTGAAAACTTCCCAATTGGGCAAAAGACATAAACCTACAGATTCATGAAGTCCAGAGAAACTAAAACAGAATAAGCTTAAAGAAATCCATGCCCACTCAACAAAATCAAAGTACTGAAAAGTAAAGACAAGGGGAAACATTCCTGAAAGCAGCCTGAGAAAAACGCTGCATTACCTATTGCAGAGCAATGATTCACATGTGGACTTCTCATCTGAAACCATATTATGTAAAAGACACTATGTGAGGTATGATGAGGAATTAAGGATGAAATCATAAAATGTTTACAATTAAGTCAGAAGAGCTGGACACATACATGCATTGCTGAAATACAAAGCTGTGCATTGGGATGGCATTAAGAAGATATTAACAGAGTCACAGGAGTATAAAGGATCAGGCAGTTATTTCAGACAAATGGGGAGTTAAAAGGTTTCATGAGGAAATTGTCTCTAAGTTTGGCATTGAAGGAAGGGATTTTATTTTATTTTTAGTATATATGTATTTATATCCCATCACTTTCCAGAAAGATTTTGAAGTAACTTATAAAAATATATATATATCCCAACAGCACAGGATAATTGATTCAGGCAAAATAATAAACTGTAGGTAAGATTAAATGAAAGAAATGCAAACCATGGGTCCTACAGAACTGCTGGAAGAAACCACAGATTTCCTGGGAGCCTGCTTGAAGGCCAGAAAAATGTATCTATTTCTAAACCACAAAATAGGGGATGGAGATTGCAGGTACATAATTAAGCAGTATGAGTAGAAAGTCTTTGGAAAGTGGTCCCTATGAAGCATGGCTGGCTGATGGAAGCCTTGGGAGAATGATTTAATACCATGACAAGGATATTGAACTCTACGCTGTGTGAAATGAGGAGGCAATGAACTTTGAGATCAGGGAGTTGGATGATCATAGTTATGTTGTTCAGCAGTAATTCTGGCAATGTGATGGATGGCTTTGGCTATACTGGGAAGCAAAAAATAATGTATTAAGTAAAGAGAAAAAATGTAAATAAGGTGAAAAAGAACTGAATTCTGTTATAAATGGTCGAGTTGTAACTGATTACTAATACAAGCCACTGAGGGAGGCAACAAAACATCATAATTAAGGGAAAAGGCATTAGAGCCCACTGAATACCTCTATCTGTGTGGCCTTGGTCAAGTTGCTTGGCTTATCTGCTTCAGGTTTTGTTTCTTTTTAAATTTATGATATGGGAGTTATAATAACTTTACTGACTTCTTAGGGTTGTTCTGAGGATTAAATAAAAATCAATATGAATGTACAGAACAGAAACCAGTATATCATAAATGATGCTAAATACTGTTAAGCATTATTACCATGGTTTCTTCCAAACATCTCAATGACATCTCAGTGTTTTGTAAATTCAGTTAGCCTTCATCTACATATCACTAAATTCCTGGGACTGGAAAATCTTACATTTATAAAATGTTTATTTTCTATCTTAATGTCCTGAGATTAAATTGTATTTCAGGAAATGATTTATGATTATTTTAAATAATTACAACAAACACATCAGAAAAAATTTAATACGCCCTGAAACACTGTTCCTCTTTTTAAAGAGCTTACATTTTAAAGCTGTGCTGAATATATTCTCTTTGCAAAAACGAGTGTCAAAATGAAGATAAACTCCAAGTAACTTCAGTGTCTAGGGCCATGGGAAAAAGATCCAGCCTTCCTAAGAGAGGGTACGAGCAAAGGCTAGGCAACTAGCCGATGTGTGAATCAACTAGAAGCTAGAGCCAGAGACGCAAAGTGGCATGCAAGTCAGAAAGCAGCATCTTATAGAATGGTCCACTCAGTGGAAATGGGGACTGAAGGAGGCAGTGGCTCTTAGGGCACTAAATGACCAAGTATCTGTTCCAAGAATACTAGGGATCACACTTAAAGCAGTAAGACTACCAGGCTTGGCGGGGATTGGCTAATTACCGGCTCAGGGCTGAGTTGAGTGTTGAAGGTATTTAATACTAGAGGCTGAGACTGGGCAAGTGGGTCAGAGTCCTGAGAAGCATTATACCAAGGAAGGTATTTAAAACAGGCAAAGAGAGACCAAAACACATGTAAATGCCTTCCAGAAGTTGCCTTGACTTCAGCTATCACTTTCATATTTTACCTGTGGTCATTTCACCATTTAGCTTATGATCTGTTTGTGACGTCCCTCCCATTCTCTACCACGTGGAAGAAAGTTTCAGGAATCCTTTCTGACTTAATCATAGACAAAGCACCCAGAGTGATATTGCATTACAACCTGTTTGGCATTACTTTTCATAAAAGTAACACAAGTAATAACTAGTACATGACTATTAATATTTCAGCGTATTAACAGAATGTAGCCTATACAATGTGTAAAAGTTCAATCGTCCTATTTCAGGAAACAGAAAGATTACATCTTTTAAGGTTGAGAAAGTATTTCTTCTTCGATACATTCAAAATTCTTTGCTTTGCGAATGTAATGAATAAAGATAACTTAAAATAACTTTTACATGTATGTATATATGAAAAATATGTGAATGAATTGCTAGCCAACCTACATTATGTTCAGTGAAAGATTTAGTAGAAAGCAGTTTTTAAAATTATTATACTACCCCAAGAATTATTTAAGAAACTCACGAATTCAAAATGCACATGGTGTTGGCAGCCTAATGATGTGTGAGGCACAGTGCTATGCTCTGCAGGTACAGGGATGACTAAAATCATAGTGCCTGACCTTAATAAGCTTACGTCTACCCAGAAGCTAGTCAGAAAAGCCGATAACTTCAATTTAACGTAGTTAGTTCTTTGATAAAGCTATGAAGCACTGGGGCTGCGCTTTTAGACTAGTTGGGGTCAGGGACGGGATAGAGTGAAGGGAGGGGTGATATTCAAAACAGAATTTATGGAGGAGTGGCAGCATGAAATGAATCTCAAAAAATGAGTTGTGTAACTCAACTAAAGAAGGGGAAAGGTTTATTTGGGCAAGAGGAAAGTATATGAAAATATGAAAAAGAAGTAAGCGATGATAGCAGTGAAACAGGAAGCCTGATTCAAACTATATTTTATCAGATAGAAAGTAATTAAATGTTCTAATTGGAAGAGTGTCATGGTGAGATTAGCATTTTCTAGTGATCGTTTTGGTAGAAAAGTGAAGGATGGATCTAAATAGAAAAAAAAAACATGGGGATGGGGAAAGATTGATGTGGCTATTGCTGAGAGTGAGGAGAAATGAAATGGGCCAAATCTAGGACAATGGTGGTAGGGATGAAAAGAAAGAGTCCAGAAATATGCCATATTATCAAGTGGGCACAGTTAGTGAATTTTACGGTATGGAGAGAAGTACAGGATGACTCTCAGATTTCTAGCTTAGGAAACACTGGGCTCCACTAACTCAATATGGTAAAGGGAGGAGCAGGGATTTTGGAATTGAAAGAAAAAGTCAGTATATGGTGGATGGGGAGGAGATGGAAGGAGGTACATGATGCGTTCATTTTGGTTACACTGAATCAGAGGCTTAGCATGGTCACTCCTCACTTAATGAAACTTTACTAGACACCCATCACTCAGAATAAATTGGGGTGGGAGGGCTGGGTGTGCAGATACAAAATGAAATCTGACCGAGTGTCTGACCTCCCATATATTACTGCTCTTCCTTGTCTCCCCGCTAAGCTGTTCATTTTTTTCTCCCCCACAATGGGAACATATGGACAACAGAGTCAGTATGTTTGAAGTGGTCAGGAGGAAGGAATGGGGAGGAAGATAGGAAGGGGAATATAGTTAGGCTCTGGAGTCCACCCTAAAGAAAGGCTCTTCATGAACTGTTTCAATACAATGTCTTCTAGAATTAATTGTGTCTTTAGTTTGTTATGCTTATTAACATAGCTAACTGTTAAATGGCTAAAATCCATCCTCTGTTAACTCAGTGACTATTACAAAACTGTGAACAAAGGAGTATCTAACAAGTTTCTGTTGACTACTTTATAGTGAGATAATTTAAAAGGTCCTAAAAATAATTACAACATGTGAAGAGACAGTTTTAAGCTTTTTGTTTTTCCTGGTAATTGGAACTTAGGATTAGTGAAATTTGTAAGTAAATATTATCTTATTTTTTTTCAATTACTTTTTTTATTGTGATACAATATATGTAACAGAGAATTTACCATTTTAACCATTTTAAGTATACAGTTCAATGGCATAAGTACACTCACACTGTCGTGCAACCATCAACACACCTATCTTCAGAATTTATATTACTCTGATTCTTAAAAAAATATTAACTGATGTAAGAATCAAGACCCACTCATCACATGATTTTCTATTTTATATATTGCACTTAAAGAAAAGCAGAACTTCTGCTGTGCTCTAAAATTATATCTAGAGCAATTTCTTCATAAATTGAGTATCAGCTTATGGATATTTAAATTCAGCGAAGAATTTTAACATTCTACCATTTTTATGTTCTGTAAGAGAAACGTGTTATTCAGTTGAAGCAAAGAACACTCTTAAGTTCAACCATACCAACACTATGAATACTAAATACTCTCTTCAGTTAAAGTGAAATTTAAAGTTCAGATCTCCATGTGGTTCTAGGAAAAGAAGAGTTGGCCAGGATGCGAAATAACAATAACGAGCCATAGTCTAGTACAGTTCTTGGTCCACTGTGTTGACTGCAATAAATGTTTTAAATGAATAAGAGAGTTTACACGGAGAGAAAACTAAATAGTCGTTATATAAAAATTAGTAACTTAACAATTGTTTAGATCATGATAATTAATAGGTGAAACGAATATCGTGTTACTCGCTGAGAGAAAAGTTAACAAAAGAGTCATTAGAAGAGCTTGTGTGAAATAAGCTACAAGTATTATAATGCACTAATTACATTTTAATAGATAAAGACTTTTTAAAGCTAGGGAGAGGCAGTAAGTGATTTATCAAAGGTCATACTCTGGAGCGGAGGGTCACAGGGGATGGCCTGGGGCCTTCTCAGGTGGAGATCCAGCGTGGGGAGTAGTCATGAAGAGTGCAGACAGTGGAGCCAGGCTACATGCGTTTCAAGTTCTACTCTGCCACTTACTATCTGGGTGGAATCAGGCAAACTATTTAACCTTTGTCTGCCTCAGTTGCTTCATCCACAAAATGAAGCTTATTATAGGATTTCTGTGAGAATTAAATTTGTCAATACAGGTCAAGTGTCTCAAACTATGTGGCACAAACTAAAAGCTTAATAAATGTTAGATATTTTTATTGCCATTAATCCTTCTTGATTTAAAACATGGCACAGGGACTAAATTTCCCTTCTCCCTGAGAAGAGTCCAAAGGAATGCAAAGTACTCATGGAAGGTGTTCTGTTTCACTGTCTTTCATTTATTCTTTTGTGACCCAGGCTGAAGAAAAGTGACCTTTCATTAAGACAAGAATACTGCTTCTACCACTGCCACTACCATCCTGCAACATGACCACAATCACCACCACCACTGTGACTACCATCAGTGACAGCAACTCTACCAGTTCATCATTACCACCATCACCACCATCACCACTACCACCAGCATCATCAGAACTACCGTCACCATAAGTTTCACCACTTTTTCCACCATCACCATCGTGATGTTACCCCTAGCACCATCATCCTAATCTTTACCAACAGCACATCGTCACCACCACTGGAAACAACAAAAACAAGACCTTTAATATCCATGTGAGTGTAAACGTGAACTCAGAAGTGTCACTGGCAGAGTGAAGAAAAACAAGATGTAAATATATACATGCTAGTAAAAGGAGGAACAGGAATTTTTTTAAAGGATATTTGGAACCAAGTACAGAGATAGCAGTAGGCATAGGAAGTAGTCATTTTTGAAAGATTTTTTGACAAGTTTGTCTTACATTATTATTACATAATTAATGGATTTCACAAACTTAGGGTTCAATTAGCTAAAGGAATATACCAGGAGTAAACAAAAAGTCATATTTATGTGCTGTACACAAAGATTGAGCCAAACGCTTCAGAGTAAAACCAACAGAAAGGTAAAAATTAAGACTCCCATGGTATATGCTAAGCTGTGCTCTTTGAAATTGGTAGCTAACTAGTGGTTAAGAGAACGGGCTGTAATCAGAGTCCTGGGTTTGAGTTCCATTATGTGCTACATACCTGACCTTGAGTAAGTTATCTGACCTCCTAATGACTCAGTTTTCTCCATCTGAAAAATGGTGATATCCGTTATTTAGAGTTTGTGTGAATATTTAATGAATACTAATATAATGTTGTATGTCAATTATTTCTCCAAAAACCCCCAACACCACTCACCTGCAACCATGTTAAACACCAGCACTTAGCACAATGCTTGTATTAATCTAAGATTAAGACCTACCTACCTCTAAAAAAAAAATTTTTTAAAAATTAAAAAAAAAAAAAAAAAGAACCTTGTCACTCCCTAAACACTTCCCCCTCCCAATTTTAACCACGGAGTAAATGGTACCCTCATTCACAGATAACAGCTACCCTCCATTCATCCCTTTCCCTCATTCCAATCCCTCATCACAAAGGGAACTCATTAACAACTTCTCCCTGTTTCACCTCCACCGTGTAGCTCAAATCCACCCACTTCCTGGCCCCTTCTGCTGCCGAAGCCCAGACCACTCTGATAAACCCCGTTTCCCAGCTGCTACTCAGTACAATCCATTCTCCACATAGCAGCTAAGGTGAACTTTAAACATGTAAATCAGATGATACTTAAATCTTTCAATAGTTTCCTACTGCACTTAGAATCAGATGCTAATTCTTTACCATCATTTTTTCTACTTGATCTGTCCCCTGCCCATCTTTTCTACTTTACCTCTTACACTCTCACCCTACCTCTAAAAATTGTCGTTCCGTCATCCTTCTTACTGTTTAACATACTGAGCTTTTGACCCTCCTTTCAAAAAGGGCTCCCAGACTCACTTGTCTAAAGTAGTACTCTTCGGGCTTCCCTGGTGGCGCAGTGGTTGAGAGTCTGCCTGCCGATGCAGGGGACACGGGTTCGTTCCCCGGTCCGGGAGGACCCCATGTGCCGCGGAGCGGCTGGGCCCGTGAGCCATGGCCGCTGAGCCTGCGCGTCCGGAGCCTGTGCTCCGCAACGGGAGAGGCCACAACCGTGAGAGGCCCGCATACCGCAAAAAAATAAAAATAAAACTAAAAAAATAAAGTAGTACTCTTCATACTCCATCCAGTTCCTCTTTGTCATTTTTCATAATGCTAGTAATCAAAAGTTATATTTATTATGCGTCTGTTTATATTTATTAATTTATTTAATCTCCTATTATCAGAATGTAAGTTCCTTGAGGACAATTATATTATTGAATACATTCTATTCCATGTTCTATTATTCCTATGTTTTATTATTGATCATGACGTATATTATTGATCAGGTTTCTATTCTTAGTGCCAAGAGAAGTGCCTAGCATATTTATTGAAATGCAATAAAATGTTCACTATACAAATGAAATTTAGGGAGATCTAAATGTCTGAGTGAAATAATATCTCAGTATGCAGAGAACAACTACAATGGTCGTTTTTCTATAGAGAAGGAAGACCTCAAATCCCCAAGTGGAGGCAAAAGAACAGATGGGTAATAAATTCAGGGAGAATTATGTTTGACGATCCCATAAATATTTTTCTTATAAGTCGTTCTGAAATAAGTACAAGAAAGGTTAAGAGAAACTTTATCAATTTTGCTTAGTTCCAGAGTTTATAATTGATCTACGGTATCCAAAGATTATACTTTCGCTAACACAAACATTCAAGTGCTAATCATTGCCAAAAAAAAAAAACAAAACGGTACTGGGTGATAGGTCCAAAGCTTAGGTATTGTGATTATGTACTTATAGGAGTATGTGATTAGTTAGTTATGGGAATATATAGTATCTGGGAAGCAAAATTGAAAGTGACAGCATTTTAATTACTCTGTACTCACGGTGCATGGGGTCTGCATCCATGGTTCCCCATCGATCTGCATTGGCAGAGACTTGCTAGTCCTGGGGAAAAATATTTCATTTTAAGTTTAACATGGAAATACTTGATACAACAGACTATATGTCCCATAAAAAATTATGAGACCAGGGAATGCAAATATGGTAATAACTGGGCTCTGCACTCAAGTTATCTCTTTGAAAGGAACTTCAACTTTTGTTTTTTGGCCACACCACGTGTCATGTGGGATCTTAGTTTCCCAACCAGGGATCAAACCCGCACCCCCTGCACTGGAAGCTCGGAGTCTTAACCACTGGACCACCACGGAAGTCCTGGAACTTCAACTCTTGACTATTAATGAATACTTTGAAAGGTGTCTTAGTTACAGGAATGTTAAGAGTTTCCTGGTAACTGTCGTGATATAAACAAAAATTCTGGATGCCAAAAGACAAACGTAGTGTTTATGTTTAATGCCACAATCAGAATTCCTACAGCCAAAAGGGCCTCCCTTGTTTTCATGCAAACCCACATTGTAAATGTGGAGAAAAAGTGTTTGACATCTCAGATTTTCCAGTATCAACACTTTCATATATATAACACCAATAATATCTGTGCTATAATCTGTAGTTTTACGTTAGGGTAAAAATAGACCTTTTCTCTACAGGTAA